>NC_142204.1:18835726-19436559 GCF_049639895.1 Pseudopodoces humilis
GCTGGCCCTCTGGCTGCTCTCTGAATCCACAAACCCAACTTGCCCCCGTTGTGTGCAAAAGGCTTCTCGTTCCTCCAACACTTATTCTGAACTAGACAGCTAGAGAAGTTCCTAGTTATGCTTTCAATAAGTGCCAAAGTTGCAGTGATTACTCATGTCTTGTCAGAGACTCTTGGCTGGAGCTATCATGAAGCCTCTCATTAAATAGAAATGCTGTGTTTTTGGCACAATATGTGCTTCTAGTTTCTAGCAGGGAAACAGCTGTCTTTCCTCCAGAGCTCTGGCCATAGCCAGCAGTGGGGAATAAAGAGATAAACACAAATTAAAGAGACCTTTAAAACAGCATGCAGGAAAGCCTAGGGCTGTTGCAAAAACTTGGACCCACTCCTGTTTTATGTGACTTTAGATATGTCCTCTCTGATTTCCAAGAGCACGGTGACTCCTATGCAAAGTAGCCCTTGCCTGCGGCTGCCCAGACAGCGGGTGCCTCCTGCCTTGCGATTCCAGGGATAGTATGAAGACTTCCATCGTGCCATCACCTTGACATCATCAGGAACAGCAACTGCTTGTTCTCCTTGTGATATATTACTCCAAAACAGCATAAATGTCAACTGCCTGCCTGCACATAATGCACTGGGAGAACACAGCATTGCTCTGAGCCTCCGGCTTTGTCCTGGGCCGGCTGAAATGCTGGTATCTTTCAATAATTAAACAGAAGTAGAATATTGCAATGCAAGTAATAGCCAAAATAAAATTAACTTTTTATTTCTTGTGCCACCTCCTCTTTTACACTGCTAGGGGAATTTTTCATACATTCTTACCTCTTGGTGCCAGCCAGTTTCTCGTTGCTTGTGCTGGTCCCGGTCATCGGCATAAAGCTGTATTCCTTTGTCTCAGAATTCTATCTGAGAAAATGGTCCTAAACAAAAATACCAAATGCTGCTTCCTCCCTCACTGCAGTGGGTGTATTGAGACCTTGTTTGGTTTTGAGGAAAATGATTGATAAAAAAAATTAGAGTCGGTCTTTGTGTTATCATCAAACATCAATCAGAAAGGGAACCCAGGTCTATTACTGAATGACAGAACTATCCTTGGCAAAAATATGTATAAAAGTACTAAAATTAAATAGGAATCTTTGCATGATTCAACAAAAAGTTACTATTTTTCTGTCAACTATTTTGTAAAAGATGAGTTCTTTTCACAAAAACATGTGTTTGATACACCGTAATTATTGTAGCTTGAAATCACATAAATAATTGTTCGTGATAAATCCAGTTAATTTTAAAGGGTGAACTGAGGAAAACTGAAGTTTTAAAAGCTGTCTCTTAAGTAAGCATAACCTGTGTCCTAGTCTTGACAATACAGCTACTCCTTTTCTTCATTTCCTGGCTGGGGTGGTGGAAACAGATTTGTGACTCTTCTCAGGACAATTCAGAAACAGGAGATTAGAGCTGAGCCACCAGATATTCAGAGATTAAATCTGAGTGCATGGCTGTTGGTTTAAAGAGAGCTGTTCCAAGGACTGATTACAGTATAGTCATGGTAACACACAGCTCTGTACAGCCTGCAAAACCCCTCCAAGTATCTACCTAACCTCTTGTATGGGTTTTGCAGCCTGTACTGTATTCCTGCCTGCCACAGCTTAACTTGCTACCACTATCCAGTTTAAACATGGGTAAGTGTCTTTTAAAAGGGTAGGTTTACACGGCAGGACCTACAGTGCACTCATCACTAGAGTGCAAGTGCTTGTGTTTGTTTTTGGACCTGTTCTTGCACACTGAGTTATTCACAGACTTGACATGTTCACTTGATATTGTGCTGGTATTGTGCATGGGGCTCTTTTTAATACATGGACACAGTCAGCATTTTGCAGAGCTTGCATGTGCGTATCTGTAAATTCGAGGGACATGAAAAAGTATACTTTGCATGCATAAAACTGGGATCTTAAGGCTTCCAGGAATAACCTGAAGTAAGAAGTATTGCCTGTTATTGTACTCTTTGGAAAAAAAAATACAAACTAAAGGGAAAAATGCTGTACTCATGAAATGCTCCCATTGCTCAGAAAAGTAAATTCTAGTAATAGCAAAAGATTAAGTTGTAAAGATGTCTGCATTTCACTATGTGTTATACTATATTTTGTGGTTCCGTTATATTTTCTGTCTAAGTTGTTTTTCCTTTTGCCCTGCAGCAGGGTATTAGCTTTTGTTTTGTGGTTATGAGCTCCTAGGCAATTGCTCAAAATTGAACAGATCTGGGGAATTGTGCCCATAATGCACTGCAAGAGACTTCATTTTTTTGTACCTTCCTTCTGACACCATGGAAGCTGCATTTACCAGAATAATTTAGCAAGCACAGTTTTATCATAATGCTTCAAAGTAAGAGCAAACCTCTGACAGCTGCAGCTGTTTTCAGACCCTGTAATGAAATGGAAGATGAGTCAGACTGACACTGTGCCAAGGGATACTGCCAGTGCAATACAACCTCCGTGATACCTCCAGTGAGGAAGGCAATGTCAGTGAAGAGGAGGTGTCTGGAAAGGTTGAGCCAAAATATGCCTCACTGACAGATTTCGAGAAAGGAGCTACATCCCCCAGAAGGGAAGTTGGTAGATTTAAGCCTGTTCAGCTTGGTTTGGCACTATCAGCTTCCCCAGCTGAATGAGCAGACCGTATCTGCTGCACAGTGCTCACTGGAGAATGTGCTTGAGGACGTGCAGGTCTGCTCGTAGCAGAATCAGCGGGTTTGAAGGGCCTCACTGACTCAGAGATGCATCCTCCAGTGCCTTCTTCCAGCAGCTTTGCTGCACAAAATGCTGTGAAATCCATATGGACTGGGAAAGTGAGGCTTATGAGCAGCATTAAAGTGGTGGGCTGCACATGCAAAGTAACAGATTCTTAGATGGAGATTTTTTTTGCTTCAATGAAAAAGAGAAGGAAAGTTTAAAAAGCAGCTGTGATGAATTCTGTCAATAACAGAACAGCATATAGGCAATTAAAACCATCAAAATCTAAAGACACAATGCATTAATCTTTGCTATAGAGAAAATAACAGAAAGCTTTGAGGTTTTGGAAGATAAGGCTCAGTTCTTGGCATTATAAGCTTTTATCAAATGGTATGAATAACCTGTTAAGCAGCTCAATAAATGTAATCTGAGATACGTATGCAAATGTCCAAAGGGCATCCCAGATAGGGATTACTACAAATTTAGGTATTATGTTGTTATTAAGGAGGAGAGAGAGCACATTTTGATCCCCCCAGTCATCTCAGTAAGCACACTTTGCTCTTTGATATGCTTTCAATTGCTGAGTAAGTAAAATAGTACTTGGTGTGAGCTTGCTGGCTCCTGGTAGCACCATTTACTAAATAGTGACAAAATTAAGGACTAGTATTATTTACAGTAGACCTTTCGTCAATAAGTTCGTCAGTTTTTCCATGCAAAATGCTGAGGGCAGAAAGGTTAATTTAGTGACTAGGGCAGGATTAGAAACCAGCTTTATAAGTATACAAGAACCCTGCATCTTGTCAGAGCCCATTTAGTCTGTGCTGTTGGCTAGTATGAGATCCCACAGACAGAGGGTTAAAATATTGTTTAAGTCATTTTCTGGCAAACTATGGACAGATGGGTGTTCCTTAACATCTGGAAACACAATGGCTGATACACACTTATTTTTTAGTTTAACTGTGGGTGGAACTGTTTAGACTTCTGAGAAATGGGCACCTTCAGAGACAGCTGAATTTTTTTTAACAAGTTTTTCTTCCTTTGTAAGAATCAATAGCTGTCCACCCTTGTCCTTCTTTCTGCAAGTGCTAGGAAATTGCACCCTTACCTAGAGGGTAGAAGAGTTTCTTTGGAGTAGGATGGATTTTTGCATTCTCTTTGAATTCCCAGAGGGCCTCTTCTTACTTTCCCACCAGCACCTGCACCAGGGGGCACTGCTAGATTCAGTGGGTTCAGTACCTGGGGAGAAGCACACCTGTGTGCAAATGTGTGTTCTTACACCACAACTGTGTGATGTGTATGGCTGACTGAACTTGCTGGTTGTATCGTGCTGCCTTACAGTAGAGCTATTTCGCTTATTCAGTCATCTTCACTTATTCATATCATCTAAATATTCCCTTATGCTTTAACCTCATTTTGTAACTCAAGAGATGCTTAAGTTATCAACAAAATCCCTCCAATCTTCGGTACTTTACATTGCTTTGAATTTTTCACTGCCTGCTCCTTCTTCATCAGGCCAAATTGTGTTTCCTGTTCTCACTGTCCCAAGCCCTGAAGGTGCCATAATCCAGACTTAACTTTCCTTGCTTTTTCATTCATTTTTCATTTGCTCTTTCATCTTATCTATCACAGCACCCAAATTTTTTCTTTCACAACTCCCTCTTTCTCTGAGGCCTCTGGTAGAAACAGAATTACATCTTAGTTTCAATTCATGAGTCATTTGTCTTGTTTAAAATCTTCTTTAAGCCCTTCTTGTCCTGAAAAGACTAACTCTCTCTGAATTAAGACTATGTGTGCCACAGACATCTTACAGACATCTGACTATCAGGAAAAAGACTGTCATCCTGAGATTTATGCAATTCCCAAATCAGGACAAAACTGACCTGTATGGTGTGCTAAAGACCTGCATGGCAACAGGGAGAAGAACAAAAGATGTTGGCTTTCTAAGCCATTCTATAAATTGCTCTGTTTCTGAGGATACCATGTCTACTCCAGTTGTGGGCCTCACCATCTTTAAGTGATGAGGAAGCCAGAGGCAGACTTCTCCCAGTTAAATTATTTTCACTATCACTGGCAAATGGAAATGGAGATTTTCACCCATTTTCCTCAGTTCTTTAGGTATGAACCCCACTGGGGTTCATATCACTACCTTCATATCAGCAGAGACTGGATTGTTCAGGGCAACAATGATAGAGGACAGGACTAGAAATTCTACTCTTCATATTCACTATTAAGCAGTATAAGCTCTCTTGGCATACCTATTTATTTTCAGTACATTTCAGTGTTGAGCACTGTCCAGTGAACTGGCCAAAATGCCCATAGAAATGCTTCATGAGGCAGACTCATGAGGAACAAATATTGCAGCAAACAGTCTGGGACTTTAACTGGTTCCTTTTGGGCAGGGCTGGACTGCCACTGCCTGCCTGAGAAGTTTGTACAATAAAAGCATTTTCAACTGTATAAATGATCAGTTTACTGCTGATATATTTCAAGTCACAGAATTTTTTTGTTTTTAAATTTAACTCTTGAAAGAAAGAAGTTTGTCATGCATGTTAAGATGCCAATACATATCACACAATCTTCCTGCTTATACAGTTCACGTTCAGGATAAAAATCCTGTGGAAGAAATCCCAGAAGGGTAATTTAGCTGGTAATAAGAAAGCAGTGATGCATAGTGCACAAATGCTGTTCAGCCCTGTTTGGGCTTCTTATGTGTTTGTATTGTTATGGTTCCAGACTGCTAATACCCTGAGCCTCAGGCTCTAACTTGAGCAGGAAGGATTTATTTTTGGAAGAAGAATTTTTCCCGTAGAAGAGTGCCTGCAATACCAACTTTTATTTTTTTAATTTTTTTCTTTGAGCATACAAATTAAATTTAAAAATTTCCCCAAAGCATCACTGTCTTTGTGAAAGGAATACTCAGACCCCAGACTGTAAATCTGTACACTGAGATGCACTGCAATGCCAATAGTGTGTCTAGGAGGTGGAGATGGAGCTGAGTAGCTCATGTGAGCACAGATGAACGATTTTAGCTCACACACAGTTCTGGGGGTGCAGAGCCACAGCCAGGGTGAAACACCAAACTGGGCTGAGCTGCTGTGGCTGCTCAGGAGGAGCTGCACAAGCACTGGGGTTTGGTACATGTGAGGCAGCTGGGAGGAGCCTGTGGAAGAGGGGAAGGGTGCATGAGAGGCCTTACTTTTGGGTATCCAATATATTGTTGCAGTTATGAGCTTAAAAATGTCTCCTAATCATTAATCCCTGCAAAAGATTCCTTGAGAAGTTCTCTCTGGATGTCTGCACTGGAGCACTGACATATAGGCTGGTCACTTTAAGGGGTACCACCATCAAATTCCAAAATATGGAATACCTTGTCCTAAAATTCTCTTCTGCATTGCCCTGTAAACCTCATTTGAAAAATGGTGGTGCCTCAAGAGAGGAGTTTAGTGCCTCCAGGGGTGCCTGCAGTTACCAAGTCATCTGAAAGAGATGGATTTGGCACTGATGACCCGAACACTCGGCAGGGGCAGTGGAAGGCTGTGATGGATACCAGAGGGCACTCTCAGATGGCTGTGTGAGATCATCTTTAAGCAGCTGAATTGAGACCTGTGACCAGAGCTCCACTGACTCCATGGCTGGGAAAGACGAGTTCAGATGCAGAAGCTGGTACTGCACTCAGTAAAAGTTAAGCACAAGGGATCTCACCCCAATGGCCAAAAAAAGTGCCTGTTCTGAATGTCATATGTGCAGCCCAGGGCAAAAGTGAAATATATTCCTGTGGGGTTTCTCTTCCAGGCTTTAAATATACAGGAAGCAGCACATACCTCAGACTGGGAGGACAAAGACCAAAAATCACATCTCTGGGCTCCTGTCTTTGATCCAGTACCTCACATGAATCTTTGAATACCATTACTTATCTGTGTTTATTCCTTCATATATAAAATATTCTTTCTAGACTATTTTAACTGGGCTGCTTAGCCTACTTTCACCAGGTTGTTTGTGAAGCTTAGTTAATGCAGTAAGTCCTTGCTAACTGGTTCTAACAGTCTTTTTTTTTAATTTTCAATCTTACCAATGCATGTAACTTTTTGAGTTACAGCTTATCTTTAAAAAAATAATGCTGGATGATGTCCAAAACCTTTGGGTCAGAATCTTTTATACATGGGGATTCCCCCAAGGAAATCTCCTCATCACTAATTGAAAGGACATCAATATGCAGCTCAGTGCTGACTCAGACTGAATAGAGGTTACAAAGACTTTGGACACACTAGTGTAGAGAGGCACTGTGTTCATGTTAAAGCCAAAAGGTGCTCATAAATGCAGCTGGGGTGTTGTTGTGATGCTGCCACCACATTCCTATTGTTCAGCCATTTAGATTAAGTGTGTCACATAAAAGATGACATTGGTTAGTGCAGAAGGGAGGTTTGTTGTTCCTTTCATCACATAATGTACATAGGGAAAAGGTAAATCACCAGCATCTGTCAAGCTCAAGGGGAACTACAAAGCTCTGAGGGCTGGCCAGGCTCACAGAGCAAATGACAAAAACTGAATAAACCTTGGCATTTAGTGAGGAGGTGAAGGCCTCCACCAAGGCAGAGATTCATGGCTGATTGTTGCAGGTTTTGTCTTTTCAGTCAAGTTCCTTCAGGCCATGCTCACTCTCCTCAGTGAATCAGTAGGACACCCCAGTGGTTCCCTGAAGTTTGAAAGGAATGTGACTTTTTCATCCGATACAAAGGAAAAAAGATTTGGATAGATAAAGAAAATCTCTCCGTGAAACAGATGTTTTTGGAATTAAGAGACCAGTATACAATAATTCACACGTATCTCTATTATCTTCCAGAATAGGAAGTGTATGTTTATAAACTGTGGACCTTGGACACAACAAGGATATAATTTCCTGTTAAACTTAACACTATGTGTGTGTAGGTTGCAGCTAGGAGAGATAGTCCCACTCTCTTGCCGTGTGCTCCCTTTTCCTCATGTCTGGTGATCCCAGGGTTGATAGAGGGCATTGCTTCAGCCTGCTCAGCCAGCAGAAATAAAGTACCTCCTGCTCCAAAAGAGCAGGATCTGCTCAGACCACCAGGCAGAACTGACTCATCCTGCATAGCTCCAGCTCCAGGAAGGGCAGAAGGCCTCCTGCCTGAAGAAGGAGGAAGAGGGAAGGGAAAGAAGAATGGGCCCATCCTGACTGCAGCAGTCCACAGCAGCACTGGCTGATGTGTACAAGGAAACTATACCATGAATATGTCAAACAAATTAGCCAAGTGTTTTATACTGTAATAACTATACTGCCCTACATAATTCTGTATGCTAAGAACAAGTGTTTTAATAGATACAAGATAATACCAGCCCCAGTACTTGACACCTTTTATTCCATCTGTTCATGTGCAGCAGTATCTTTCAGACAGTAACTAAGATTAAGGTTCCTCTGTGCAAACTGGGACTGATGCACACTCCATGGGTTCCCAAAGGAAGCAAGGAAGGTGTGATGAGAGCTGTGGGCTAAAAGAATGGGATATCGACCCAAATTTACTAAGACAGAACCAATATATGTCCCAGTTAAGGAAGCTGCTTAGGGTGCTGTGCATGAACTCCTTTCACGTCTGGGGATTGAATGTATTTCTGTTAAGTACTTTCATGGGATTATTATAAAGCAAGGGTTACCTGAGAGGGTGGCAATCTGAATAAGAGCAGCATCTTTCACAGTATTTCCAGGCTATCATATACTTAATCATATAGTTAATAATTAAAGTTTTCTACCCCTTCATAGTGGGATTTGGACATTTTTCTTTGAACGTTGTCCTGGGGTGACTTTATGATACTGGTATCCCCAATTGTCTGGTTTATGTTATATATTAAGTTCTGCACCTTTAAGACTGGCTTTGAGAGCAAGAGAGGGGGAAGAAGAAGCGCGCAGTTTGTGTTAAGGAAAAACATCACTCCCACACATCCCGCTCCTGGACTGTGGTGTCTGCAGCACGGACAGACAGGGGGACAGAGCTTCTCTCTGGCTTTTAGTTAGTTTTAGTTAGCTGAGGCAGAGGAGTTCCCTGGACCTTTGTTTGTTTTCCTTTTCTTGGATCTGTGCAAGCCTGCTCTGGACTGAACACCCAGCCAAACCCCGGGAGCTCACGCCTGTGGCCCACCGGGGCCTGGGCCTCGGCACTTTCCAGCGCCGGAGGGACTGATAAGAACCTGAGCGAGCCGAGCTACACCACATGAAAAGGACTTTTCTTCCTAGACTTGCCATCCCATCGAACAGCAAGAGGTTTTATTATTTAATATTACTCAATTTCTGTTAAATAAACAACTTTTTCCACTTCTCTCCAAGGAATATTTTTTATTTTCCCTTTTCCTGGACCAGTTGGTGGGGAGGGGCATTTCCCTGGGGAAATCCCCATTTGGAGTTTTCCTTCCTAATTTGCCCTAAACTAGGACAAACATTAATGAACTTTGGCACTTGGGTTTATATCATTCATTCTGAGTAGTTTAAATATGTATCTACCTCAATGAAGTTTTAAAACTTGTAAGCCTAAAAGATTTAAATTTCTAAAGGAGAATAAATAAAATAATAAATTAAATCAACTTTTTTTTTTTTTTTAATATCAACATATTTCTAATACTTTCATTTGGAAAGTGCAAGCCCTGTGCAAGTGTTTTCTAACATGGAGGGTGTGAATCTTTGGGTACAATGGATATCTGAAGAATATTGGAACTGGGATATATTAAAAGTAACCAGCAGGGAAACAGACCTGGAAAAAAGGACTTGGGAAAAAATCTGTGCTATTGCTGAGCTAGTTATGGATTTCAGGGCTTTTTAGGACTAAATTTCTACCATCACATTTTTAAAATTTTTCAGACTGCTAATAAGACAGATCAAGTGAACTGAAAATAATTTAAAATTAATCCACCAGCTTCAATGGTGAAATGCTATATGCATGTCAGAAAACAAAAAAGAAATTGCAATTCTGAGAGAGGAGCCAAGATCAGAGGCTTTGTTTTCCAATGGTGAAGGAATGATTACCTCATCCCAGGCCTCATTGGCCAGTGCTGGACACACCGTCCCAGTGTGACACACCATAATCTGCTGGGTCAAACCATGTGCTCTTTGTATGCTGCTGAGGTAACTTCACATGCTTAATGAAGAGGTCAAACCAGGGCCAAAGAGCCTGTGCTTGATATCCTACATCAGGCAATCCCAACCAGATAGATTCCAATAAATTGGAGCATGTAAACCTGGTATGGGTCTTGCTTACCTAGGTATAGCTCAGGTGAGCTGTACCAGTTTTACCTGTGGAAGTGAGAGCAAAAACCTGGGCTACAAAGTGCCTCTCCTCTCCTGGCTGCATAGCTGTCTTCCAAATTTCCTCCTAAATACAGAGTAAAATAATGTCTGCCTCTCCTGAAGAGCTGTGGCAAAGTTTCCATCACTTTTCCTTTCTTGTCACCCCTCATCCTAACTTTTTGTGACTGATGGAGCCAAGCAGTTGACAGAAAGAAGCTGTTCTCCTTCCTCCTGCTGCTGTCCTGCCTGCTGCCCTGACCTAGGGACCATCTCTTGACTTTGGTGCCGAGTGCCTCAGAGTGCTGGAATTTACTGTCAGAAAGGAAACACTCTGAGTGCTACAGGACACCACGGGGCATGTGTTGCTTACACAGTAATGTCACCCTCTGGGTCATTGCAAGGCAGAAGGTAAAGCTGACAAGTGGTGTTTATCTGTCAACGACATCTTGTACATGCCTTGAAGTGTCTCCAAGCCGACTGCCTTGGAAAAAAATCCAGTGTAGGCTTTAGACTTTAATCTTCCCTCGTCTTGCTAGATAGAGTAAGGCCCCATTTGTGGATGCTACATCAATATAGAAAGTATTTCTTAACAAAGGTCATGTCTCATTTACATGGAAGAAAAGTAGAGTGCATGACATGGTAGGAGAGGTTTTTTCCTGGCAAGTCTACAGTGCAAGGCTGTGATTAAATTGAGCTGGCCAGGTAAATCCAGGTGTCTCTCTTCAGCACTAGAACGTTCAGCTAAGATACCTGACAGAAAGGAATGCCTTCACAAATTAAATGAGGACTTAAAAGGTAACAGATGCTCTAAGACAACATTCTTCCCTTGCAAAAAATAGAAGATTTGCATTTTTGATTGCACATTTTTTGGTGGACAGTTTTAGCTTTCCACTTGCCAGCATGGTACAAATTAAAATAATGGATTTGTTGTTTTTATTGGTAGAAAAGAAAAGCAATTACCAGCAGATATCAAATATCACTCACAGCAATAAATAAATTCACCGAAATCCATAATGTCCTACCAGTGATTTTAAAGATCCCACGTGGCAAAGGCAGAATTGGAGCAGAGAATGTCATCACTATGATGCAATTCTGCTCTAGACATGGAGCGCTAAGGAAACTTTCCATTCTGACCATCCTTCTGCCTTGTGGGAGGGGATTTGGGACACTGTCAAATGTCATTCCAGTGCCCCCTGGATAAATGTCTTTATGTGTTCCTCCTGATGGGAGGGGCAACTCATCTGCTACTGGTTTTCATCCTTCATCCTTCATTGTTGGGCTCTGTAAATAACTGTCCCCCAAAGGATCCAAAGCTCCAGATATTAAGGCTGATGAAGAATTGTTTTTATATGAGACTTCAAAATTCTGTATCTTTTACTAAGAAGAAACCCAAGATATAAATGCATATTAGTGGACTGAGAATCCTTTCCTGTTCTCATCTACACTGATTTTTTTTGCCTGGCATTCTTATTTCAATTGCTCAGATTTCTCAATATCAATAAAAGTTTAAAGTGGGAAAATTTTAAATAGAGAATCTCGAGCTGGAAGGGATCCATAAGGATCTCAAGGTCCAACTTCCTCTTCCTCACAGAACTACCTAAAACTAAATCATATGACTACCATTTGGTTAAGTACTTTGGTCAAAGAGTTGTCTCTGAGGTCTTCTGGGAGTGTTCTGATCCTTTGGCTCGGTGACAGGATGAAAATTTTTCTCTGCCAACAAGCAAACAGGCACCTAATAAAATAAGGACTGAAGTAAGTGAGAGAATTCAGTCCTTGAAATAGCAACAAATATGAAGTTATTGATGCAGATCTAGCAGCTGCAACTGCAAATACAGCTCTGCATGTTAGACCAAGGGAATTTATTAAAAACAGACAGGAGAGAATGATTTAATTATCTAACACCCTGATTAGCAGCCGTTTGGAAACTGCTCAAGGAGCTGAAGAGAGTTAAAATAGGATAGTCATGCTTTGGAAAGAGACCATGGAAGATTAATTGAGGCAGGCGTGGAAGGGAAAGGCTTGGAGAGTTTCACATGTTTGGGCCTCTGAGGTGGTGGAGGAAGAGGGCTTATGGTGGTACACAAAAGCCACACTGTACTGAGGATAAATTTTCTTCAGGAGACATTCACTTTATGGGACAGGTAGAACACAAGGGCACAAGGCAATGTTGGAGGGAGAAGAGCAAGTTATGAGAAGGGACATTTCCATGCAGAGACAAGAGGCAGCCTGTGCAAACAGGGGTGCTTTAGCAGTAGCGTGAGTTAATGAAAGGATGGCTGAGGATGTCACAGCCTTTAGTTCTGTCTGCTGAGGTACAGAAACAAGAGGTGATGGGCTAGAAACAAGGTGGAGCTCGGCTCTTTCCACCTCACAATTTCTGTGAAGGCTTGGCTCCATCATTTGGTAAATACAATTGTGGCTGAGTCCAGAGGTGGTTCATGGCCCTTTTACTTGCTCAGAAACCATGTGTTCAGCACAGAGGAGTTAACTGGTTCAGGTCCTCCACAAGGTGAGTTGTGATCAAGTCAGGTGAATGGTTGCCATACACAGGGAAGCAGAGCATGATGGCAAGAAAAAATGGTAAAAAATTTAAACTTCATAAAATGAATAGAGAAATTCTTTTAGTAACAGAGAATGTACAGGTCCTGTGGATGGATAATTGCAAGCATATTTAGACATCTCTGTGATCAAAGAAGCATAAGCTCAGAAATGACCACCAGGCATTTCCCCCTGTTCAGTATTTTTCTTTCTCTTTTTTAGGGCAGTCTTTCCATTGACTGCAAAGGCAAATACAGTACTTCGCTATTTTTTTTACTCATAGCCAATCTTCCTCTCTTCCTGCCTACCAGAGGTTATAAAGCCAATTTAATTTTTCTGTCTATGTCTATACCTGTAAATAAAGCAAGGCTAGGGCATGATTTCAAGTGTTGTCCTATGATAATAACCCTGGGGGATGGTTAGATGCTCCCTGGTTCCATTTTGGACCAGCCAGAATTCTCCCACCTACACCTAACCATAACTCAGGCACACCCAACAATCATTCCCTGTATAGATTTGAACTGCAGTCTCACAATTTAAGGATGGAGAGGAAGTTTTGCTGTGCAGATGAGAACAACACACTATCACTTGGTCCAGCATATATGGTCTCAGTACTGATTTATTTAGTAGCATAAAAGTAGACTATGAATAAGATTCTGTCTTCCTGAATATCCTTCTTCCTCTTGCTGTAAAGGAAGCCCTTTAAGGCTGTAAGGATAAGCACCTGCCACCAATCCTTTCTCACTGTGAGATTGTGGTGGAGGTCCTCTCTAACCCATCAGTACTAGAGTGTGACCATAGTTTAATCCTGTTTGTATTAACAGGAATCTCCAGAGGCACAGTTCTCAGCACCTCTTGGCACATGATGGGTGGAATGCAAAGCAAAATATCTTTGCATCTTACAAAGGGCCATTGAGAAAACACGAGGCTGGAGAGCATCAGCAGCTGCTCCTCATCCCCCTCTGGTTCCAGCCATCACAGAGTTCAGTGCCTGGATGAGGGCAGAAGAAGAGGAGCAATAAAAAGTTATCTCTGCCAGGTTATTAGGTCTGTTCATACACTGCTTCCCTACTGCCACCCCACTCACACAGAGGGACAAAACCCTCAGCTACCTTTCCAGGGAAGCACTCTTTCCTTTCCAAGGACAGGAATTATTTCAGTGATACAAGCAGTTTTACCTTGATAGTGATGTGAAATAAAGGAGGAAGATAGCTTCAATACTCGTTGTTTAAGTTCTTGTAAGCAGAAGTCTTGCCTTGTATTTTACAGGCACGTGAATCGATCAAACGATAAACACCACAATGAATAGAGCAGAAAAAATCAGATGATAGTCTTTTAAAAAAGCATCAAAATGCCCATCCTTTATAAGATGTCCATAAAAAGGCTAAACAGCCTGGAAAAAAACAGATTGCAGAAGAAACCCTCATGCACTGGCTATAGAATAACCAGGCACATGACTGCTATTGCATCTCCAAATCCTATTCAAAGACGTAAGATAGGTCTTCCATAACACTAGGGTGCATTCATACCCTGAGAAGCCTTTCTAGTAGCCTAGTTCTTATTGATACCTGATTAATGGTATGAACACGTGCTTCAGTAGCATGAAACCTTTGGGGACCGCTTCATCTATTGTGCTAATTACTGTGCTTTTGTCACAAAATCCTAAAAGAGCCTAAGAAAGTAAATCCTAGTACCCTCTGATTCACTCAACCTGCCTTCCTCTTGCCTACACGTTTGTAGTTTGAGTGGGAGTCTAAGAGGAGGGCAACCCAGTGGCTTAGTTTAGTGGTTCTGTGCGTGTGCTACAGATAGGATTTCCATTCCTTCTGTCTGGTTTCCTGGCTTGGCAAAGGCAAGCAGTGTTGGATCTCCTGGATGAGTGGAGAAGAGAATATCTCAACTTTCAGCAGCAATCTCTCCAGCTAATGGATTACTCATGCTGAAAGGAACATTATAGTCTCTACCAATGCCAAAATGAGAGTGGCTACAGGGAAAGGACCCAAGAAAATGTACCATATGTAAACAGAAGGGAAATTAAGAGTATCTTCACTGCTGAAAACAGCAGCACAATAATACTCAACATTAATACTGAGGAACTACTTTTCACTCTGTCTTTCCACACCATGTTCTCTTAAAGGAAAAAATGAGGTTACACTGCAGGCATGCTGCCTGTGCCTACTTGTCACTTTTATGTAGTGGGAAGAGTATAAATGTATAAATGTATACAGGCATTTCCTAAAAGCTTTGCAGGCAGGAGGGGCTCTTTAATAGCATGACAGTCACTTTTTCAGCCTCTGTCTGCGTGTGCATACGTGTCTGCATGTTACAGAGAGGGACGCAGAGAGCAAGCTGTGTGGCTGAATTTAGAAAGTTATAGATGTTCTCATCAGCCCCATGCAATGCAGCAGAGATTCCTTCCAAAAGCCAAGGGAGCAGAGGCTGCAGACAACAGATGTGAAGGGTTTCCCATAACTGTCAATTTTAAAAGTGTTTGCATTGAAAAGAGAGGAGGTGCTATTTTGATTGATATTTCAGCCGCAGTATATAAAGCAGACGAATTCTTCTTACCCTCTGCTTGTCACACTGATCTCACACACTCCCTGCTGGACTTGGGGCTACTACTTGCTTCATCTGAAAGGCTGAAACTCTGGGAATAAAGAATCCCTGTAACAATGCCGGAACCCACCAAGAAAGATGGTAAGCATGACAGAACATTACCTGAGCGTTTTCTTAATTACAGGAATTACGAGTGCGCACACACACCAAATGCCTTTTAGACCACCCTGCAGATATCAGCCACAAATGATATTAACAATAGCCATGTAACATCACTAAGTCATTAGAGATCACAGATCTTTTTAGACTAAGAAATTACTTTCAGGCAGGCCAATAACACAAACTGTTTTAGACAATAAACTATGAATGGCTACTTGATTGGGCAAATGCTGTATTCATTTTTTTAAGACTACAGGATTTCTGTAGTGCAATTTGTGGTTTTTCTCTTCTAAGTTATCTAAACTCTGGAAAATAGGGGAAAAGCATTTCTTATGATTTAAAGAGTCAGGACTCTCTAAATTGATATGTTTTTCATGCAGTTTACTAATAGTTATTGAATGGGAAGGATGTGCTTTATGAAACAGTTTTCTGATGAAAATACATTCTATACATCTAAATGCATAGGTAAAGAATGTAGTAAGTTACTCTGTACAGCTCGAACTGGAATAATTAATTTTGCTACATTACAGAATTTATTATTTTATGTTTCAGAAGGATAGTTACATTCAGTAATATTGGCCCCTTCTGTGGTCCTGTTAAGTTCATAGCAAAGAAGCTGAGTGTGTAGTCTGCTACTGAGAAACAGAATTGTCCATTGGAGGCTTAGGAAAAAGGTGAAAAATATTCAGGGTCTATTATTTGATAATTATTTAAAAGCTAATATTTATTTTTCTACCATTTTTGAAAATTTAAGGCAAAGAGGCTTCTTCTGTTTACATTTTTCTACAGCTCTTCTTGTATTTTTCTTTCAAATTTGTATGTTTTGGTAAGAATTTTTGCTGATTATTTCTTGATATTGACTATATAAAGAGCTTTTGCAAAGCCATAATATACAGACTGTATGTGCTTTTCAAATATTGGTGAATGAAAGCTATACACACAGCTTCCCAAGTGCAAAACTGAATTGAATCTTTAAGGTAATCTTCAGAGTATGGACAGTATTGGAGTCATTAATTAGCACTGATTTCCCATCAGTCTTGGAAGATCTAGGCTGATGTGCATAGCTTGAATAGGTGCATTTGATTTAACACTGGCTTATTGGTAGCTTTGGCTTTTGACAAGTGTACAAACATTTTACAAGGTTTTTTTGAAGTATTTTCTGGTTCTGGGGAAAGCAAGAGCAGAGCAACTGTCAGGAACATCACTCATTTTCAGCACTTTCTTTGGCTGGGGACACATGAAAACCAAACTTTTTGCACGACTGAGTCTTAAGCAAGCAGTGTTGACAGACCAGTGTGATCACTTTACTGACTGGCCCTCCTCAGTGCTCGAGGACAATGATAGATGAAGTATCCTTCTGAAAATAGCTACACCAAGTGCACGTATTAATACAAGAGCCTAATCCTCCATATCAAACCTAGAGCCAAGCCCCTTCTAGAGTGTCTTATTTGTAATTCAAATTATTTACACATGTATTAAGTGTCCTTTTTATTTGATCTGTTATTTAACTGGGTATTATGCACTTTAATCAGAATGCATTCTGTGGCTGTCAAATCAAAAAAAACCCAACCCTAAAATATTTATGCACTTGCAAAAGATATGTGCTTTGAAGAAAATTAGCTTGGAGGCTCGTGTTTCTTATTCTGTTTAAAATTAGATTGTTTCAAAGATGTTCTTACAACACAGTGATTACCAATGCAGCTCCATGTTTGTGTTACAAAATAAGTTTAGCAGCTCTGAACATTATATTGACAGTGGAACAAATGTGATTTTTGATGATCCAATATTCAGGACCTAAAAATCTTTGAAGCATTCTGCCTTAATAGAATTCACAAGGAGTAGTGAGCTCTGGAGAGGTGATACAGTTGGGTTGCACACCGGTTGCTCCTTATTGCACCCAGTTTGTTTGCAGCCAGGAGGTAAGGGGAGTAACAGATTTATATTATCGTACTTCAAGGATTAGCTGCCTCCTAAAGATTTTTTTGTTGATCAAGAACTCCCCTGAGCTGTTGGCAATACTTGTGTGTACTTACAGTATTAGTGGCAGGAGAATTAGGTACCAATAATAGTACAGTACTGCTACTCATACAAGCTCTACTCGTACCAGCTCTACCAGTAAGAATTCAGAACCTCACATGATCATCAAGTGCCTGTCTCATGGTAATTTCCAAGGCATCAAGGGTTGAAGAAAATTAATCAATGAAAGAGAACCTTGGACTGACTGATTCTGGAAATTAACACTGGAAAGACTGAGAAACCTTTGGTAAACTTGTTGAAGGACCACAGTAGAAAATAGAGGGGAAAAGAAAGAGGCTTAAGGTTTCTGCATCACATGGGCACCTAAGCACAATTCTTTCGCCATTTCCAACAGAAGCAACCTACCTGAATAATCCCACACTCCTCATTTGCATGGGTCCTGCAAATTAAAACAGCACACACAAGCAAGTAGTTGAGAAATTAGGAACTGGTTAACACTTGAATGCTTAGAAAAATCCCAGATGTGTGGTTTTTTTATGACTTCAGTCCCTGAAGTACGTAGTTTAATTTTTCAGAGGCAGTGCTGTAACAAGCTCCCAGGCTTTTTTTTTTATGCCAAGTGCTCTTTGAGCTATTTTAAGATTATTAGATTAACAAAGTGAGAAAATTCCTGACTTGGTGACAGTGTAGCCTCACAAAGCGCTCTTAACAAATAGGATCACCAAATTAAACACACCACTCAGCTTAGAGAAGGTTGCTGGAGAGCTTCAGCCTGATGGAATTTGTCACTGCAGAAACAGGCTTCCATGACTAATTATTTAAGGCCTTTATGGTACTCCTAAAAAGTTGAGTCCTGCATACAAGATCAGCTGTAGCTTCTTTGTAGTAGATGGTCATGGTGTTGTAGGACAGTTTTGTCTTAGCTGGCTCAAAATAAAAGTGCAAGGTGAAGTTTACATCAATGGGTTAACTGATCCCAGTGGGTGACTGGGGTGTGACTGAGTTGCCAGAGACCTTAACCAGTGCATTTAAACTTGACAGCCTTTAGCTTTCCTGGTGACTAATAAAATAACCCTCCCTCATATAATTACTTCCTGCAATTTATTGCAATCACTCAGTCAATCTTTCCTCTCCCCCCTTTCCTTTAACCAATGCTCATATTAAGAGCTGCTCATTAATTAGGTGCCCTCTTAAGCTGTCACAGGCCATGGCATTTGGACACGCTTTTGTAAAAGTGCCAAGTCTCTCAAGAGCAACCTTTTCAAACTATTTGTGGGCATCATCCCACAGGGACAGGTGCAAGTCTGTCCCCAGTAGGCAGCTCTGTAAATTTGCCTTATTTATTCTCCCCAATCTAGGAAATAACGCATGGAGTTAAGCAACCATTCCAAATTTTGAGCCAAAGCATTTATCAACTGTCTGCCAGCTTCATTTTCTAAGTGTTTGCAAGCTCTGCTTGAATGATGCTGCCTGGAGCATCCACATTTTGGCAAGGAATCAACATTAAAATCAGTGTGTCTACTTTAGACAGAGTTCCAGTAAAATTTTATTCAATCTACGAATAGCATAAATGTAAAAGTTGTGAAGAAAACTACTTGCATATACTTTCAGTTAGAAGAACAATCTGGAAAGCATGAAGCAATTTTTGAAAGGAGGCAAACAAGCATAAATACCAGTGCAGACAGCTTTGGAGATTTGGTAACACTGCTCTCCATGAGGACAGCAGTGGAAACAGCCTTTACTTCTATTTGCTTTTAAACATAATTAGTTTTGTTTCACTGTGAGATTTTTTTTTTCCTATCATTATATTCACATTATATTTACAACATTCTAAATAATATGGCTATCTGGTGTATCAAGATAACAGTCACTGTCAAACAAGTCACTTAGTCATATAAATCATATAAGTAGACAAGTAGAATAGCATTCCAGTGGGAAAATAATCTAAGCACAAAGGTTGGTTAAGATGTAATTAAAGTCAGATTTCTTTTAATATCATATTTTCAAGTTTTGACAATTTTTCATAAGCGAAAAAGAAGCTGAATGGGAATTCTGCTTCACTGTACAAATTTGGCTTCTGTCAAAATTAAAACTGATGATGGAAAGTTTTCCTGAAAATTCAAGATCCCAGCATGTGAACATTTTTCAACATTGTTTGGTGCTTTCCATGCAGAAGAGCAGACCTGTATAACCATTTTATATGGCACCACACTGGGTAGTGCAGCTCTCTCCTTGCTACATAGTGACTCAAAAGAAAAGCATACAGACATCCATCTTCTGCCATTATCATTGCCCTTCTGCAGCACTGACTGCAGAATGCATTCCCATTATTTTTAACTTCCTTCATTCTCAGTCTCAGCCAAATCACTCTCAAAGTCAGGCCCATACATATCATTTGCAAAGCTCCCTATTCAAATCCCAGGTAAATGAGTTTTGGTGGATGATGAAAGAGTGAAACCCTAACCCCTTATCTTATTTTCCCTCTCAATTCTTTAGAAAGTTTCTCTTCATCACCTCTAGCTAATAAATTTTAAGCCCTCCACAAATGGAAAGCAAACTTACGCCTCGCTGCTGTAATCAGATCTGTGAGGGTGGGCTGCGCGCTCGTCCTGCGCCCCACGGAGCAGCTCCTCCTGCACAGATTGTGGTGTAGGCTGGGAACTGACTTGTTCTTAGATTGCCTTTGCCCTCCCATTGCTAACTTCCAAGTGTGGCTCCCACACTTCCTTCTGAGATACCAGAGCATCTCAGATTTATTTGTTGACCTGCCGCCTCCATCGTTGCTAAGTTTCTGGCAACTTTTTCAATCAAATTAATTTGACTGAAAATTCACCCTGATTTATCTTTGTGCTATTATGTTTTGGTTTATTTAGATATAAACTGAAGTCACTACGTTAACTTTTTTTCTTATACAATGCATTGAATTTCTTTTAATACTGCTGAAGGAGGATAATGCAAGATTGATCTGTCTTACTTGTTGTTCTTACTTGAGTTGAGGAGCATGTCCACCCTGTGTGAAAAACAGTGCATCTGTGTTGGAGTCAGAGGCACAGAGTGTGTGCCCTTATCTCTGATACCTGACTCTGAATCCAAGAAAGCACTGAATTTAATAATACCATGGAAACAACTGCTAAAGTTAAATAGAAAAACTAGGAGTATGAGTGTGTAAGTTAGAAAGTTTTCTTAAGCCACTAGGTGAAAAAGTTAAAGTTCTAAGCTAAAGAAAGGTAGAAAACAAAAGACAAGATGGGAGGATTTAGGGTGTGTCTCTTCTTCCTTCTTCTTCCTTCCTCATCTTCTTCTTCTAGAGGTTTTTGGGTAGTAATTAGTGATTGGATAAAAAGTGCCACAGTGCAGCACACAGGTATTGGGTTATTGGGTCACTAAAAAGAATAATTTACTTGGCATTTGTTAATTGGATAAATAGACATATAAAAGACCTTGAAGAAGCTTTTTGTTAGCTATTTTACACCTTTCTATCTTAGTGCATGTAGCTCCTTGTACCCTGTATATCTGTAATACAGATAAGAGAAGAACAATTAAAAAGAAAACTGCCCCTCTCTCATCAGTCTCAGTCCAAGGGGGAAAAGAACCCAGCCACAAGTGTCCCATCAGGACACATCTGTGCACAGGAATAAAATATTTAATATGGTCACACTAAAATGAAAAGCTGATTGAGTTTAGCAGGGAACAACCTTTCAATGGATAAGGGAGTGCTTTGTACTTGGCAAAACTGAATTTAGCAAACGCTGTCTTTGTGCCTCCCTGTACTGCACCTGTTGGGAAGATAAATAAAGGCCTACCCAGTTCTTTCCCCTCATGCCTCCTAAATATATCGCTTTAAGAGAGCTCTAAAAAAACCAACCATGCTATAGTACTCCTCTGTTCCATGAAAAACTGAATGAGTTTTTTCATATTCTTTTCAAGGCACTACCAAACAAGGTGATTGCATAACCAAACACTAGCAGAGAGATCTGGGGGGACTTCAGTTGTGAAAACATTTGTAGCTGCCTAAAACATCAACAATCCTTGGAAAATAAGTCATGGAACATATTTAGTGTTTCATCAGGGGACATCCAGAGTGTTCCTTAAAGGGGAAGAGCAAATCAAATTTGAAAATAAATTACCTGGGAAATTTCCCTTGGGATAGAGATGAATACTAGTCACATCATTCATGGGAATGTAGAGATTCCAGTAAATTAGAGGTCCTAATTTAATAATTGCTCTAGAATGAAAAAGGAAAAAAAAAAAAAGGTTGTTCTTATTCAAAAGGTTGTTCTTTGTCCTGACTGTAAATATGACTTTGTCCTGAATATAAAAATCTGTAAAATGAAGGACAAGACAAGTGGATAGGATTGTTAACTTCAGTTGTAATTAGAGTTTTCTCAGTCCCACTACAAGCAGATTTATCTCTTGAGTCTGAGGAACTGTGTGACTGAGAAACATCCTCTTCTCGTCCTACCCAGCCCACTCTCTCTGCTCTTCGCCACAAAAGAAGTGCTATTTTTGAAGACTTCAACACACATTTCTCTTTTTCACTGCTGTTAGAGAATCAGAAAAATGATTGAAGCCATTTTTCCATTGTTTCATCATCGTTCACTTTATGACACCATAAGGATTTGGTTTTTTGCTTTGAAGAGCTGCAGGTGTTTTAAGCATTAGGGAGAGGAGTTGCCTGAGATGAATGTCCATGTTAGTCCAATGAAAATGTTGGTAAATTTGCAACCCTACAAAGATCCTAATGGTCTTTACACTGTCACAGAAGATCTCTGGGTTAGGAACAAGATACCCAACTGGAAGCATGTGCCAGTGAACTCGGTGTTCCCACTCCCAGCAGAGTCAGCCGCTCATTAAAGTCAGAGCTGCCCAGTCTGCTGCTACTCAGCTGACTCTCCAGCCAGCAGTTGCCTAAACATAGGTGCCCTACTGCCTCATAGGATACCCTGAGATACACAGAATATCCATCTTGGGCTGGCAGATATGACTCAGGACTTGTGGGAGGCCTGCAGTGCCACGGAATAGCAGCCAGAAAATGGATGGCCACCCTACAGGACCTGAGTGTCCTTGGTCACCAGTTTGTGTGAAAATTGAACCATAAGGAGCTAGTTTACAGTGAATAAAAATCTAATTCCATTGATTACAATGGCAGCTTGGACTCCCAGCTCACATCATAGACATATTCCAGTGCCTCCCTTTTTCTGAGCACCGTAAAGATAAGAATGCAGGGCTACTCTACAATTTGTTCAATTGCTGTTTAAGAATTTTCTGCAGTGGGAGTTTTGTAAGAAGACAAGGAGTTACATTCCATTATTATTGGCATGTGATACTCAGATGCTCTTCCCCATAAATAAAAGAGTACGTTAAGATCAGATTACCTTGAGCAGAGAAGAGTGCATCTTTCTGTAGTCTATAATCAGCTTCATGCATTGATAAAAATAAAATACCAATGAAAAAAGGTTCTACTGCCATTCTTTTGTTATTTTTGAGAGTCTGATGCTTTTACTTGTTTTACTTTTAACAAGAAAGCATCAATATATTTTTTTTCATGGCTGAGTGTTTTAGTCAACTCAGAATTAAATTTTTGCTGTTCCTTAATGAGAGGAAACAGAAAGTCGTGTTCCTGTTCAAATCAACAGTAATTCGTCTTCATCCTTTTTATACAAGCTTACTCTCACTTCCTCCAGCAGCTTCATGCTGTTAAATGAATGATTGGTCACATCAGTGATATTCGTACCTATGGGCATAAAAGCACTTTTTATGTTAAATAATACAGTGTTTCTAAATATTCTACAAAGTGTTCAACAGAACATATGTAGCTTTAGGAAACTCCAAGAATTCCCATTTCTGGAAATTACTCTAATTTTTTGGGTGCAGTCTTAGCTCCTAGAGCTCACTGAATGAGCAGATGTTCAGCCAAGATGAAGCAGCTTAGAGAAGAGAGTGAATTAAAGTAAAAATCCAGTTCTGTGTCCAATGGGATGTGATGTCCTAGGAGCCCATTCAGTTAATCTTCATCACATCCTGAGATGCTGGAGGGACAGAAAGCTCCCCTGGATTCAAGAAGTCTGAAGATAACTTTCTGCTCAGAAACCTCTCAGACTCTAAAATATGCAGCCTACAGTGAAGGGAGTGGTTTCTCTCTGACTTCCCTCATCCATTACCTCTGCCTGTATTGCTATCAACATCTCCACAAAGGAGTCAGTGGGACCTAGACTAAGGTGATAGGGGATGCCTTACACCCCCATGGCTTAGAACAGCCTTTCATGAAGACCAACCACACCTACAACCCTCATTGCTGGTTGGCCAAGTGTCTTTATGTGTACTCTCCGTTCAAAGTGATAAAATAACCTGTGGTCTCTGCTGCTGTTAGCCTTGGTAGTGTTAGATGTCATAATAATGAGATATTGCATGCCCTGCTCTCTCTTAGTGCTAGGTGGAGGTTACTTCAGGATATTAGACCTCCTGGAGTAATGTTGAAGGGCTGCTGAACAGAAAGCCAAACATGATAGAGGGTCAGAAAAGTTAAAAAATTAAAAAAAAATTCACCATCTTAAAAATTTTGTCATGAAGTTTGCCACAGAATTAAGTTGTTTGTTTCAGGAAAGGCTGTGACAAATACGATGACTTGTAAGTTGGTCAGTGCATGTGTTTTTTCTGCCAGAAGGTGGGAGCATGGTTGGGTAACTCATTTCAGAGTTAGAGCCCCTCCATGTGCCCTCTCCATGTTCCCCAAAAGTGTACAGACTGTGCAGCAAGAAGGGAGTCCTGCTGTATTTTGCAGCAACTATCAAGACAGTCACTGCTCCCCCTTCCCTGGAGATTAGGAAATAGTTCTTACATAATTTGCTGTCCCTGGCCTGGTTACTAATAGAAAATAGTGTGTGATCTACTTCCTAGGGCAGTTGTCCTTATGTGTGATGGCTCCAGCAAGTTATTTTGATCAGGTGATTATTACAAAAAGTTCTGTTCTAATTTAATTCTCTGAAGGATCAAATGGTGGTTTTAGGAAGCATCTGAAAGCATTGTTCAGTAGTAGCACGATGCTTCCTGAGACGGATCTGTATTAAAATACACTCATCACGTCTTTGCAGGCCCAGAATAACTTCCTAATTTTGGTCATATGTGCAGAGAGTAGGATGCAGTCAACCACAGAGATGAAAATTCCCTTTTCCTACAGATTTCTGGTTATAAATCTTAGCTCTGCGTATATAGAGATTAATTGCAGAGACGTTTGCTCTGCGTACTGAACTGACAGGATGGAACATGATAGGCAGTGATTGAGCAAAAGCAACTCACACAACAGCACAATTACTTTTTTCTCAAAGAGGAATCATGCCTTGCTCAACCAGCCTGCAAATCTGGTCCAAAATCCTATTCCAGATTTTTCCTTTTCTCAAAGCCCTGAAGCTGTGACAAAATTAACTGAATACAAGTGTAGTTAAAACTGAAAGAGACCCCAAATTAAAAGTTTTTTGGCTCAGCTTGTGGGAGAGGTCTTACTCCTTGATACTCACCTACTCCAGTGTGCTAATGGACGAGAAAGAGCAGTAAAACAGATGCTGAACAGCTGTTGAATTCCAGCTTTCAGGTATTTTTGTGTTTATTTTTATAGCTCTCTGCCACAAGATCTTTCCTGTGGAAAAGAAATGCACCAATTATGGCCCCTAGAACCAGTTCCAACAGTCCTAGAAGGAAGAAAAACTTCCTCTAATCAGTCTGAGATGATTGAGTGTGTGTGGTAGGACCTTTCACTGTTTTCTGAACTGAAATATCTCAAACCTCAATGCACACAGCATTGCATTTCCATTCTTTCTCAATAGTTTTTCTTAATTTCAAGTGCCACTAAACCATTGTTCCTGTAAAAAAATTACAGAAAACACTTACTCCAGGTGGTGTGGAGAATATCTGTGGCTTGAGATATCTAGGAACAACCACAGGAGAAATGCCATGCAGATGGAGTAATTTATAGACTAATAGCTTCTGGGTCTCATCCTGTGATACTCATGTAGATAGAGATACACATACACACACTGTAGGACATTTGGCATCTTGTGTTTTTATAAGAACATAGTATCTAGGTCAAAAACCTTATTTTAGACCCAAAGAAGAGTGTAATTCCAATGGAGACTGTGGCTGCCACTCCCCCACAGATGCAGACTTCAGTGAAGGCACAGAGGGTCAGATGCCTGATGACATTTTTTCCATGGCATTCCCTCCAGCCTTACTAATCTTTCATCTAAGCTTTCCTTAGCCCTATTTTTAAAGGGGAAATCTGACCTCTATTCTGCGCCCCTTTTTCTTTGCCCTTGTTTTGCATTTCCATGTTTTGCAATGAGGTTTTCTCTCTTACCCAACAGCTTTTTTAGCTGGAGAGAAACCATATGCCGTGAGCTGTGCGTGTAATTCACAACAGCATCTTAAATGCATTTTGCTGTCAGGCTTTTTAAGAGCTTTCTCTCATACATACCACTTACTGATTTACTGATGCAAACCCCCACAGCTTGTCTGCAAACATCCTGCTGTGTGCAAACATTCCCAAAAGGCAGAGCTAAGTGTTTAACGTTTTTTTTAAGTGAAAGCATGTAGTTCTCTCAGTTATCTTTGTTGAAGCAGGATGAGATTGAGAGGTAGAAAACGTTAACAGTAGAAACATCAAGGGATGTTTGTCCTTTCATACGTGAGCACCCACAAAAGGGGATATATGATTTCATTAAGGTCTCCTAAATTTCCACCCACAGAAAGAGTCCTTTTTTCCACATGTGCAAAATACTCCTAAAGGTTTCTCAGTACAATGCTGAATCCCTTGAAGCTGAGCAACAATAAATATTTACATACAAACAAGCTTACAAAAAGAGAGAACGTCTTAAATCAGTACATAAAAATCCCAATAAAGAAGTTTCTGAGTTTTAGGATGATTTCTGATTCTTTTAGTGTTTACTACCAGCAATACTGCAACTCTGATAACAAAGCTTTCCTGTATTGAAAGTTTGGGCTTTTTTTTTTTTTAATTCTTCTCCAAGCTTAATTACAAACACACTTTGTGTAGCATGTACATTCAAACTCTCAAAAAGTAATAGCCCTGGATTTTGTAGTCCATAAGTTTGAGTTACCCTTAGCAAACTAAAAAATGGATGCTACTACCCTCTTTTTCATGTTGAGCAAGGTGTTTTCCACCAGTGTGATGACTGAAAATTAGCATTGGGTAGAAAATT
Organism: Pseudopodoces humilis; assembly: GCF_049639895.1. NCBI lineage: Eukaryota > Metazoa > Chordata > Aves > Passeriformes > Paridae > Pseudopodoces > Pseudopodoces humilis. The sequence goes on from NC_142204.1 coordinate 18,862,182, forward strand.
CAGGGTGAAACAAGTAATGGATTGTTAGTGATTAACTACTTGGAACAGTCCCTAACCACGTAGGCGCCTGACAGCCCTGAGCACAGGCTCCTGTTACAATCCTGTTCTGTAGGACTCTGCCTCTCAAGAGGAGGCTGAGGGCTGAAGTGCAGATGACAGGAGAGTGCTCTTATCTGGAGGAAGTCTGAGAAGACTCTTCCTTCTTGAAAAGATCACAGAGTATCAGATTATCTGTCACCCACTGTCAAACAGAGTTTAGCAAATGTTTTTCTTATTTGCTACTTGGATATGGTCATGACAATGTTTAGACCTAGTTGTAGCATATATTACTCTGACAAAGCTGACAACAAGCTGATAGATTCAGTCCTTGGCAAATCCCAACATGTGAATGTCTTGTTTTGCCCTGAATGTCAAAGAAAAGTCTGTGATCAAATATCATGGAATGGGAACACCAGCAGGATTTAATTTTAAAACGCTGAACTGTTTAAGTCTGAATTTTACTGAAAATGAAACCCATCAGCATGTCTCAAATGGTTCCTTGTAACTGGCTGAAAGAAGATAGATTGCATAAATTCATGCTACCATGGCCTTACGCTGATGTCATCGTTTTCCCTAAAGGTCAGTCTCCCTGTGTGGAATGATTTCCCACTGTCTGCACATAATACATGAGTCTCAGGACTACTCTGAGTGCACTGAACATCAGGAGACAGTCATTTGTGGAACTCACTACAGTAATGCAGAGCATCAGGTCCATAATGTGATTTCCATAAAACAATACTGCAAATTATTTTCTTAATTCATAGTGAAATATTTCAGGACAGCTCAGCAAAACAACTGTGTTGTGTTTTGGGTTGTGCAAGACTAAAGACATTTTTCCAAACCGGTAAAATGTTTTCTGAGCTGGCTGGGAAATTGTCTGGCAGTCTGAAAGGAAGTTCATTACTGGTTAAGTCCTCATCTCTTGAAATAAATGACCTTTCAACTTTATTGCTGACTTTTATCCTATAATTAGAATTGCAACTGCCATTGAAAGTGTATTGTCAAATTTGAAGAATAGATTACTTTCATTCCTGAATAGCAGTTCTGTGGTTTATGAAGTTTTTTATCCTATAACCTTGTCTATTTTATTAGTTTTTGAAGCTTTCTGAAAGGATGTTAGCATTAGTCACTGTACTTCTATCTCTGGTATCACACTGTGGTGTCTTTTGCTTTCAATTTGCCCTTGGGAATGTCCTGAGATAAACGAAAATATTTGCTTCTAGAGAAAAACTATCAACACATTATTGCAAGGAAGGATAGGAAACTGAGAAAAAAGCCTAGGTATTGTAATACTTTTAAAGTAGACTATTCTGATGACTGGATTAATTGATTTTGATACATACATATCAAAGATGAATTAGTTTTGAGTTATTTAAAAGAAGAATTTCCCATGGCTGGAGTAGGAGTGGAAAGAAAGAAATCCGAACTGTGCCGAGCTCCTGCAATTTTTGTTTCCTCAGTGCATTTTCTGAGCATCAGAATGAACCTGGCTCTCTGTGCCTGGGCTGTCCCATGTCCCTGCACACCCTAAAGGGCTGAATGTCCCCCTGGGCTGTCCCATGTCCCTGCACACCCTAAAGGGCTGAATGTCCTCCTGGGAGACGGATCCCTGGTTTTTCCCGAAGGCAGGAATCCGATCTTCCCCTGCGGGGCAGGAGCAGGGACAAGGCCGAGCCGGCCCCAGGTGCAGGCAGGGATTCCTTTCACCCTTTTAAATAGAAAAAGGAGGAATAAATGTTCCCAGCCGGGCTGGAGTCCGGGGCGAGTGGCTCTGCAGAGCTCCCACCTCCAGCTCCTCCAGGAGCCTGCGCCATCTCTTCGGGCTGAGAAGAGCAAGGGCTTTCAGGTGTCCACTGCAGGAGGAAATCTGTGAGGGTCACAGCTCACTGCTCTTTCAGGACTGGGTTTGGGGTTTTTTTGTTGGTTTTACAGTAAGACACAGTTTCACAGTGTAAAAATAGGAGTGCTGCTTCTGCCCTTTAGACATAAGCACCCATCTCGTTGGCAATATTTTCACGGCCAACGAAACTGGCTTTCTGTTTAACCGGAGCCAGAATTGTGTAGTGCATCCTGTGAAGCAGCATTAGAGACAGGCTCAGGTGACTGAGAACAGGGAGGTGAGCAATGCAGAATTTTAGGAGTTGTCAGTCATTTCAGTCTCACATTAAGTTGGTGGTATAGAAACTGAGATGGTGCCATAATCGAGGAAAATTTGAGGCTCTCTATCATTTGTAGGAAGAAGTTGATTCTGTGTGGGATTTCCACAATTTTCACTATGCATATTTTAGGAGGAAAATGCAAACTAAGAACTTTTTTCAGCAACACTCAGTATTGCATATCCCTCGTTGTACAACAAGTTTTGCAGTGACATTTCAATATAGAATGTTTTTATTTCCAAACATGGGAATAAAGTTTAATACATCAAGATGTGGAATAAAAGATAAATCAATGCCACCATGAATAGCGTCAGGCTCTGCAAGTACAGTTGTGCTGACAAAGCTTCCTCATGAAGGTGTAGCAATGACAGCAAACTGAATTTCCTCACACTGGTAAACACTGTAACATATTTCAGCAAAGCCCTTTTGTCTGATAAATGGTTAACAAGCAGAACTTTATCCACAAGATTTTATCACAAATCAGTCTTGGAAGTCAAAAAATCCAACAAGTTAGGATTTTTGGTATGGTATGGTTTTAATGATGAAATAAATTAGAAAACTGTGATTGTGAAAAACTCAGTGAAAAAAGATTTAGTCAAAAATTTCAATGACATTCGGTACTCAAATTGTGGTCTACTGCTAGTCTGTGAAGTGTGAGACACCAGAATAGATACTCATTTTTCCTGTTAGCTGCACAAATGCTCAGGAGCATTTATGGATTATTTTCTTTGATATAAAGTAAGAGAAGAAAGATATCATGGAAATAGAATGGAATTCAGTTACTCCATCCTGGTGCCTTGTGGACTGGATAGGCTAAAAATGAGTTTAAGAATGCATGGGAACTTGATAACCAGACTATAACCACTAAACTTCCCCTATCCATCTTAAATACTGTCAGTGCTTGGCAGCTTTCTAGATGCCTGTTACAGTACACATGGAATTTTGAGTTTGAAAAAGAAGGAACTTAGAAGACTATAAACATGTAAACATATATTTTATAAATAATTTTTGTTCAGGGTCATGGTTACAGTGTTCTTTAGAGATTAATTCCTATGTGAAAACATAAGAAATGAGTGGAGGCTTGCATATGGTCAGGTTTGATTTAGCACCATCACTTCAGAAAAGTGGAAACCACTAGGAAAACACTCTAAATAAGCAATGATTGTTTTATGCTCTTCTATAACTATGAATGGCAGTGAAGAGAAAATCTGGACTCAACCAATTACACTCCAGCTCCTCATTTGGATCTGTAAATTATTTCTTTGGTATCTAGTCTATTCCACAGAATCCCTATTACCAGACTTTGTTTTTCCAACTGCTCATTCAGTTTTTCAGCCCTCAAGTCAGGGAACATTCTTACACTTATCATGTGATGGTTTGATTTGCTCTGATGGCCCATAAAATCTTTTATAATGGAAAGCATTTAGATTAGTCGTGAAATGGGATTGCTCTCAGTGAGATTATATGATGGGACTAGTTAATATCCTTGGGCTTGTTTGGATTTTTTGAATTTTAATCATATGCCAAACTAAACTTCTGGGCAAACTCTTTGTTGATTTTACTTCTTCTTCAGTCCCTACCTGAAAGTGAATCACTGGACTGTGACACTTTAAGCTGTTGGAATATAAAATAACTTCATCTTCAGTGAACCTGCAGATTTGTCCACTTTGTTATAATAAGAGGGAGTATTTAACATAAGGTTGCTGTTTTCACCTTTAAACACTGTCTCAAATCAAACCCAGCAGTTTATCTGTCTAATCTATCATCACTACAAGTGGAAACAGAAACTAGAAATACACTATAAATGTATCAGTTTGGCTCTATCACACTATTGGCCACAATAATAGTGATTTGGCCAGCAAACAGAGCACCAATAAGCCATCAGAGCTTATTTACTTCAGTCCTTTAGAACAAGTTTGCTTTCAGGATTTAGGACCAATGTCTGCTTAGAACAGTTTCTCTAGGTATGTTTAAAAAATAACATAGAAAATGCCCATGAACACTGATAAGAGAAGGTAATGATTTCAGCTGGTATTACAGTTTCTTGCTTCTGCTCAGACTGGGAATTGTCTGTGGAAGTTGCATTCAAATCAAATTATTTCTCAGTGGAGACCAGGCTCATGAGACACCAGGCAGACCCTGCATGCATGACTGTGCTCAGATTTTGCAGGATGATAATAATTCTTCATTTTTTAATTTTTTTTTTTAAATAAGAATTGTATTTACTTCAATTTAAGTCCAATTGAATGCACTTTTATTGATTATAAATTACTTTGAACCGAGCCCTCTCTTTTCCAGCTCATTTTCTGGGGTCTGCTAACTGTACTGTTTCCCAGTGAAATGTTTGTCATGTTCTGATAATCTCCATAGTTTGTTGAGTATATTGCTGTCTCCCAAAAGGTGAGGCTATGGCTTTTACCCACATCACTGATGCGGGTGATAATTTGGGTGGAGTGATCCACAAAAAACAGTCTAATCATTCTGAGCCATTTCTCTGTTTCAGAACACCCTTTTTTCTGGGAATGAAAGGAATGAAAGGAATAATTGTCACCCTGAAAATTAAACCTTCTGATCTTGTTTTTATTGTTTCTAGCCACTTTCCCAGGAAATTAACTGTAAACATAGATGTTTATACATTCCATTAAAGAAATGTCTTTTGATGGATGTTTCTCATGACCAGTGTGGTTGGGAAGGTGGTAACCTGACTATCCAATCCCTGGTCATTGTTGAGAATCTATAAATACTAGAGTCAGAAAAGCAAAAGTACTTTTTTCCCTATCATACATTGAACAGTGTCAGTGTGGATCATTCTGTGTCCTGTAATGACATATAAGCTTTACTGCTTTTGTCTGCTGCTGATCTGGACATGAGGTCTGTTAAGCAACAGTTCCGCATCCTTAGTCCTTCCCTGCCCACTCATTTCAGTGGAGCATCTTCCTCAGGAGAAAGCCTGGCGGCGCCACAGGGATGGTTCTGGTGTCAGGCACAGGGGACAATCCTGACACATGACAACTGCACAGGAGCTGGGGTAAGCCCTGCTCTCTCCCCAAACCAGCATTTTGTCTATTCTTGTCTGACCAGCAGAGTCAGCACTTTAGGAATGCCTACGTAATGGTTATATTGGTCTGATCCCTCGAGGCTATGTCCGCAAGATTAATCCATCGACTTAAATCGGACACATGTTGACGGTGACAGGTCTTTGTGACAAAAAGCACTAAGTGACTATCCTCATGTTGTTTGACATATGAGAGTCTCTTTAATATGTTGATGTTGCAAAGACAGATATCATACCTGTGTCAATGATGGTGCAGCCATAGTCCTGCTTTCCTTTCCAGGTAAATGGGGGATAAGTCCTCTGCTCAGACTGGGTGAGATCCTGAATCCCTTGGCTATTCTTTGCTGGGCTGTAACTGATCTGTATAGAACTGCAGGGAGAAATTAGTGCAGGAGACTTTTCTCCTCCTTCCTGTGAATGTTCCAGCCCAGTGACAGTGAAATGCTATCTTTAGGCTTTCTGCAAGCTCTGATTTAATGCCCGAGGTCATCTCATTTACTTACCTAAGGCAAAAAAAACCAAAAAACCCCACCCACTATTCATTTTCCAAAATGACTGAAAGTTCTTAAGCCTACCCAAAATAGAGCTGGTCATGAGTACAGAGCTGAATGATAGAAAGGGTTACCCAGCCAGACCTCATTCCCAGTATGCCTGCTGACAGGCTGTAGTTCTTGAACGGTCTGAACTGCAGGTCTCCAGGATACTTTGCTTTCAGCACAGCAGTAGAGCAGGACCTGGAGACTGCTTTAGAACCATCATCATGCCTCATTATGATTGCACTCCAGTGTGAAAAGTAATATATGTGATGTCAGGGAGTTACTATGCTTTGTGCTGCCAGAGAAGCCAATGGAAGCGGGAATTCAGAGCCCTTGAGAACTGGCCACCACACACAAGCTGACATCCCTATGTCAATTCCCTGCCAAAGCTTCTTCTGGCTGCAGCAGGTCGGATGCCAGTGCAGCCAGACCTAAAATGGAATTGAAATTTTAAATAATGATAGCCTTAATTTAACATGGTTCTTAAGTATCTTCATAACTTTAGCACATCACTTAATATCATAGAACTTTAAGCTTAGTTATCTATATACACAGTAAGAGATCTTAAGTCTTACTTCATCTGAAAAACTGAACATGATAAATGTGAAGAAGAGATGGAAAATTGTTGGTAAAGGGTCAAGTTACATCTCCTGCTGATTTTCAAGTGTGTGTGTGCATATATAATTATAAATTACAAATAAAAATGTCTTGGCTCTAAGTGCTCATATCCTGTGTCAAACTGGATCCTCAATGCATCTCATGACATGGCTGAGGCATGAAAGCATTTCTGGAGATGTTCTCTAAGTCACAGTGTGCTTTCATTTTATTCTCTAACTGCACTTAACACACTATCTTTCCTGAGTAGCCATTTAGAGAGGACTGCTGAGTTCATTCCTATTTTTGCTGTAGAATTACATATAGCCAGATGCATTACCAGTTTCACAACCAAAGACTGACCCAAGGTCTGTGCTTAGCACAACACAACCCACTGAAATGCAACATTCTCAGCTTCTCAGATAAAGAACTGCAAAGAAGAGACCCTTGTTTTTTTTTGGAATTCTGAAGCAGAAGCTAACTTTATTTGTTCTGTAGAAGGTGCACTTGATGTTATGGTGTCGATTCAGTGGTAACTGGACCTTCAACAGCCTCTTTCCCCTTTAGCTCAAGAGGCATCATTGCAACCCAGTGAATTGCACTTCTCCAAAAGGATTGAGGATTGCGTGCTGGAGCCTCTCTCCACCAGCAATGCCCTGACAATGCCTGGACAGAGTGCCATATTAGGCAACAGGTCATGGAGAATGGCATGTGGGGACTCCAGGGAGCATGCCTCCGAGGGAAGGAGCACAGCCATAAGCTGCTGGTTGAGTGTGCAGAGCCCTGTCCTGGCTGACAAGCCTGTTGCAGAGGTCAGCCAGAGAGGGCTGTCATTCTTTGGGGAGGTGGAAACTACTTGGAGCTATTAATGTTTTTTTTCCTGGCTGTCCTCACGAATGGAACTGTAAGCCAGGCATGACCATGAAAGGGGTTGCTCATGGCCAAAAGATTACGAAGTATCTCCCATGTCTCTGCCACCCCCAGTCCCTGAAACTCTCTCCTTTTAGCTTTTCTTTCCAGCTTATAATTCAGGTCTCTTCTTTGGGCTCCATTCTTGACTCAGTTTTCTTATCAATGCCCTCAACAGCCTTGAATTACGATTTAGGAAACAAACCACTGACTTTGTCTGTCTTCTGTCCTCATCTCATCACAGAATTGCAGAATAGCTGTGGTGGAAAGGACCTTTGGGGTTGGACCCTTGGATATAGTCTAGTCCAAGCTCTCTGCTAGGAACAGGGTCCAATGGTGTAGGTTGCCTGTGAGAGTGCTCAGATTTTGAATGTCTCCTTTTGTTGTCTGCATGCATGAGAAGAAGTTTAGACTATAATAATAATGTTTCAGGCCTGGTCTGTGCCGTAGGCTTTGGCTAACATCTGTGCTGGGTGAAGCGGGACTTGTAAGATGTGTGATTACTGAGCAGCGTTACGGTGTCGGTGAAGCCACAGAATAACTCTCAAAATGAAAGAAAAATTCAAGGAAAGTCCCTCAAAGTCTCATAGGCTTTTCATCTGAGAGTGGAAAGTGCTTTATTTGTTGAGTTTTTAATTATAAGTTTGTAACTGTTACTGGTATGCCAGTGAGTTTTTTATAATCCAATATTCATAAGAATACTCCCTGTTTCTAGCTATTAATTTTCACAAGGAAAATTATGTAACCGATAATTTTCTGCTATTACTTTTCCGTGCAAGAAACATACTTCCATGCCACAATGATGTCTCAGTGGAACATCTTAGCAGAAACAGCAAGAAATGTCATGGTAGGAAAGCAAATAAATTCCAAGACATACTCTTTGTGGTATAAGTTTCAAGTTTTCATATGAAAATTTTTCTTATTTTTCTAGGCCATAAAACAAAACTTAGTATGTCAGTAATGAGACCAGAAAAAATAAATTGCTATGAACCCATGTAAAGATATTTCTCTATTTCCACACTCTATGTGTTGGTCTTTAATATACTTGCTTCAGTTCAGTGTGGTGGGTGCTGTGATCAGAACTTACAACACAAGCTCTTTCCCGGTAGCAAGGGATTCTCTTTGGAACCTCTACAAGGATTTGCTGTTGTATCTGTGTATGTGACTGGAAGTTCCTACACCATAACAAATTCACACACTCAGCTTAAAATTATATTTGCATTAAAAATATTCCTCCCTTTAAAACATTTAATGGGTTTATTAAGAATGAGAATTGTGGTTTAGTTATATTTAGAACTGAGTGTAAAGAAATAGCCTTACCAGCATTTCTGAGTGACAGATACTGAAATTTTTTTCCTGAATCTGACCTGAGGTGGGGTTCCAAGAGTTAATGTCCATGACATGATAAAGGTTATTAAGAGCCATCTACTCTTACAGTTCAGGGTTTCAACCTTTTAAATCTTTGCTTGTTATAAGTAATTGAACTGTAAGTCAATTTTAGTGCCAAAAAACATTGCTGTTTTCAACCTGTCTAGACTACTAAAGCTTTTAAATGTTGATAATAAGCTTCATTTTCTTTTTGAAAATCTATTTTAGCTAGTCAATTTTTTCATCTGTTTTTAGACGGGAAAACATGTCATCCCAAAAGGATAACATTTAAATAGGATAAAAAGCCTGGTTTCTGTATCACACATTGGAAAGGGAAGTGATTTACATTAAAAACCAGCATTGAAAGGAGGAAAATCCAAACATACTGCAGATCCTACTCAGAGCAACTAAACATTTTTTTTTGTTGTTGTTTTTTTTAATTTCTGCTTGCACTGAACATTGATCTCTAGGTCTAATGGTATGGTGAAAATGAGATTAAGGTCCCTGGATTCACTCCGCATGATTCCCCAAAGTTAATGGATCCATTACACTTCACAGTTAAAGTAATGTCTGATGTTATTTCAGTTGGTGAAAATTTTGCTTAATTTTGCACATGAGTGAGAGACCTTATCACTCTCTAAAACTACCTGAAAGGAACCTGCAGACAGATAGAGATCAATCTCTTCTCCCAAGTAACAAGTGATAGCACAAGAGGAAATGGCCTCAAGTTGCACCAGGGGAGGTTGAGATGGGATATTAGGAAAAATTTCATCCCTGGAAGGGTTGTTGATCCCTGGAACAGACTGCCTAGAGAGTTGCACTCAGCATCCCTGGAGGAATTTAGAAGATGTGTAGATGTGGCTCTAGGGGATGTGGTTCAGTGGTCACTTGGCAGTGCTGGGTTAGTGGTTGGACTCAATGATGCTAAAGATCTCTTCCAGCCTAAAGGATTCTACATTTCTATGAATATTATCTATTTCCACACTGAACAGTTTCTCTAACTTCTCTTTGCAGAACAAGAGCTTCAGATTTCTGACCTTGTCACTCTGAAGCTGTCACATGTTGTGTGTAGAAAGCAAAATAAATTTCACAGCTGCATTTAAATATTAAAGAACTCAAAGTCAACAAATGTATACCAGATGTATGAAAAACATTTGCTTGTATTTGAAGCTCAATATCTGTCTTCTTTCCTCATTTTTCAGAAACTGAAAATGAAAGTGCACCGCCACCTCCAGGTTAGTGTAAAAAATGCTAATTTGAGCTCTGGCAATAACAACAGATGCTGTATAGCCATAATATGGTTTGTGTTCCTTGTCTCTTTGAAAGTAAGAGGACAGTAAGGAAAGTAAAAAAAAAAAAGCCTGCCCAAGTAAGATATCCTCACTTCACTTTGTCTGATTACTGATTTTTCAGACTCAATTTTTGTTTGTGAGTGATTAGCTGTTTGCTTAATATTGCACATGTCCTTCAGGATACAGGTAAATCATGTCTGCTTAAATTATGTGGTTAAATTATGCTGTCCTCTTTGATGCTGGGCAGCATGTAATTACCAAAATACTCCCTTTCATTTCACCTAAAAGATACACTGAGAGTAAAGTTGACAGAATCAAGCATGGGATTAATTTCACTTACTTTTAACCATTTGAAAATGATGTATCATGTCTGAGTAGTTCAGCATCTCCACCTCTGACCAGTGGAGCAGATCCTGGGTCATACATGCCCATCCAGTGGGCATTTCCCAGGTAAGCTATCTAAAATGTCACTAGATATCCATGTGCAGGTAGTCGCCCTGAGCAGTGTGATTGATTATCTAGAATGGAGTGGCTGAGCTCCAGGAAGCCAAAGTTAAGTGAGGTGAAACTCATTCATAAGGATGAGGCCTTCAGGTAGAGCTGAATCTCTTCAAAGCACAGGAATTCTCTCTGGTGGGAGCTGGAAAGGCAGGCAAGCCTTGCCCTGTGCCTTTGAGTAACTTCACTTACATTCTCAGATAATGGTTAATACATATATCTGCAGTATGCATGTCTAATTTAACCATTTGGTGAGTTTTATACTCTTTATAGCAACCAAAATAATAATTCCAAACAGAACAAATACCCTACAAGTGTTAAATCTGCCTTCACTTACTGTCTTCCTAACTGGAATTTTATAAGGCTGTTTCAAGATGTCCTTGTTTCAACAATACACCCTTTGATTAAAAAATGACAAAGGTATCATTTGCCACAAGGAGTGTCACAGTTAAATTATCCACATATTATTTTTATGTGATGAACTCTTTCATATTGCATATATTTGTAAGGAAACTTAATTGGTTTTTAATTAATGATATTTTACTCAACCATAAAATTTGTACAGTTAATATTAAACTAATTAATTTCACCCTTAGGGTCTTACCTGATATACTTTGTACTTGAATTCATGTTTTTAATCAATCTCAACTTTCAAGTAGAACTGAAATGAGAAACAGCCTTTTGTATACAGAAAGGAATAGCATCTTTGAAGCGTTACATTAAAAACATCTAACATTTTCGAATAATTACCGTCTTCCTTTCTATTTAAAAACACAGGATTAAATACAAAATTGCTTCTCCATTCTTTTCTCCTTACCTGTTTTTCTTCTGAAAACTAAGTAGGGTGTCATTAGACCTTTATGGTTAGGCACAGACCAAACTGAGATGTTTCTAAGCTGGACGTGCCAGTCACCTCTAGCTTCCTTCTGCCTGACTCAAGATGCTGGCATCTTGGATTATCAAGTGCTAATACCCTCAGAGGGAAGCTGGTTTCAAGATTCCAAATTTTATAACTTACAAATAGTTTATTGGACATAATCAAGCACCTTGCACCAGGACATGTTTGGGAAGTCATTGTGAGAGGTCTTTCCACATCTCAGTGTCAAGCCACAGGTGAGGAACACTTTGACTGATGAAGTAATAGATGATGAAGTAGACGTGCTACCATCTGCTACCAATCTCCTGATACCAGGAAAAGAAAGTGTTACTGTAGCAAAAGTCCCATTAAAAAGGAACATCTGACCAAGATGGACAACCTGACAGCTGTAGCTTGAGAATTTAGGGAATCCAGACAGAAACATCTATGAGTCTGTCACGCTACCAGAATGTGGAGTTTCATTTTAAGTTTCAGCTTTAATTTTCATAGTTACTGTGTCTGCACACATGTGAATAAGAAATCAGGATAATCAGCTGGCTCTTGCAGATGTTTTCTCCATGGAACAAAAATTTTCTTAATTCCATCTTGACAGTGTTAGTCTATTGACCATCACCCAAACCCATGTTCTGTCAGGCAGTTGACAGGTAAGTTTGCCACAGAAAGCCATTGTTCACAGGCAATCGGATATTGTGTTTATACCTCGAAGACAGCACACTTCACAAGATTTGACAAGATTCTAGATCAAATTAAGTAGGAAAACAAAACCAATAGGAATCCCATCAAATCCTGAAACAGAGAAAGTGTGGAAATTGGTGTTTTGTTCAAAGCACAGTCTGAGTTTTCTCATACAGATGAAATCAAAAATAATTCCCATTCACCTGCTCAGAGTAGATGACAGGCTGGCAGTTCTGATCAAGAAAACTAAATACAAGTTGTCTTGGCAAGACTATGTGGATAATGATGAAGATGATGATAAAGAATTAAAGAGCATCCTCAATACACCCTCTCTGTAATTTTTCTTAAGGATTAACTGAGTGGCAGTAACTTATGTCTGATCCAATGTCTTTCCAATTAACAGTGATATGTAATTAATTTCAAAAGCTTTTGTGAATTTGCCCAAGAACAAGAGACTAACAGCTGCTGCTTCTAAAAAACCCCAGCATTTTTCTTCCACTGAGTCCAGGAGAATCAATCTTACATGACTTGTTCAAAACAGAAATTGCATTGATATGCAGAGGTTGTAAAATGCTTTATGGGATTGCAACTGTATGTTACATATACACATATGTCAATCATTCTTTAATGTTGCTTTTCCACTACTAGCAGAACCTGCATTTTTTAATGCTGTGTAAGTCTCTCTTTTTACTTTAAGATCCTCTCAAAACTATACTTGTACTTCCTACACAGAACAAACAACACCACAGGAGGGTGGAAATGAAAAGGGTAAAGGTAAGTCTGGAACCATACTATAAAAATGGGCAGTAAAGATAACATTCCTAAATGCTATTCTGATGCTGGATTGTTTGAGCTTTCATGCAGAATTTTTGTGCTGAATTTCAGAAGTGTGATGTGAGGCTTCCTAGATCCTTTTTCTGCATGACTTAGCCAGCACAAGGAAATTATGATACTCGTGAATATCTTCAAAAATTCTGCAAACCAGACAGATACTCTAGCAACAGTATTTATATTGACTGTTCAATTAATGGATCAAATTACAAGTGATTTGCATGAGCAGAAAGCTGTGTTTAAATGAGTCAGGATGTTGCCCCTGACCAAGCTTGCTAAAACCCAGACGCTGTGCACATTGGTTGCTTTTAAATAAAGTGGACAATGTCCTACTGTAATTCTAAGCTGTTTCTGTACTACCACAGAAACTTGATATTTTACCTTTCAGAAATCTCCATAGATTTTTTTCATCTGAAATCAAAAAATTGCACATTCATCTTTCCATCCTCACTGGGAGCCCAGGAGCTGAGCTCTTTACAGGTTCTGAAAAGTGTGTTTGAGGACTGTCTGCTGTGAACAAATAGACAGCTGTTCCACGAGCAACACATGCAAGAGTCAGCGCCAGTTTTGTGCAGCTGAGATTATATTCTAGCTCCTCTGGTTAGGAGGATACATTTTGAGTGAACTGGGCCAAATTTTTGTGGAAGCCCTGCCAAAACAGAAATCAAACACCCCATCGGGTTATTTTGAAGAGAATAATCCCATTTTTTTAACTGAATTTTGATCAAAGGTTAAACCAGACCAAGTTATGCTTACAACTGATGCTTGATTTTCATATGGCATGGCAATGCTTTTTCATGGCAAATCAAGAAATGGTTTGCTTGAAAATGTATTCTGGCTTTTGGTGTCTTCCAAACAAAATCTTGTCTTTTAGACAGACTGGATGCATACTTGATACTTGCAGATTTATTTGGCAATGGCATGCATGGCTATTTTTCTCAGCAGAGTCAAAATATAAACACTAAGAATGTGTGATTCAAGTACCCTTTTGAAAATAAAAATGCTGAACCAGGCTTCAGTGCATGCTATTTTGCCAGTTATCTTTGCATTGAGCAATTATTTTGACACACAAAATTTGTGTGAGTAATCAAATCTGTCAACTCGGTAATGGAAATGCAATTCAGAATAATTTGCATGCCTAATGATAGGAAAAAAGATGAAGGTCTTGCCTCAAGCTATTCCAACAGTTAGTTCTGCTTGCTTTAATTTGGATATGAAAGAAATGCTTGTTCCCAAACGGAACATGAATGGTGATTTCCTCACTGCTTACAAGCCTACATTTCGGTGAATAAAAATGAAAACATGGTAGGTAACTTATCCAAAACTTCTATTACCTTCTTACACATTATTATGTTTCTCTTTTGAATTTAGTGAAGGACACAAGTATTTTCTAGGAGGAAAAATGTTCCTCCTGAGAGAAATCTTTTAGTGCTAGGAGGATTTTACTACCAAAAAATATTGTTAGAGATCCTACTATGGAAACTTTGCCCAGTTTCAGTCCATGGTGGCAGCTGTTGCCTCTGTAAAAATTCCAGCAAAAGTCTGAATATTAATACAAAGATGACCTTCTGCCATGTTACAGTAAAACTGTCACCTCTGCAAAGCAAAGTAGATGTCATTTCCAGACACGTGGTAGTAATACTTCTAAAAATTAATTACAGTGCAGCTGTTCCTATCAGCACTTGTTTTATTGCAGTGTCACCAAGTAAGGAAAAACATATTTTCATTGAGTGATTCCTTCAGGTTTTTGTGCCTGAAAAAACCAAAATCATCTTTATAATGGTGAATATAATTCACAAAAATGGAAAAGGTTCCATTCTTCCAATCTTTCCAAAACCATTTACACTTGAAAATGAACAGTTCAGCAAGGAAATTATGACAGAACCAGCTAGATGCTAGCTTGTATATAAGCTATATATAAAATACTTTCTGCAGCTTTTTGGGTACTTCCCTGAATGAGAAAGAGATGGGAAACATTCATATCTGAATTCCACAGCAATTACACAATACTTTTGTGCCAGCAGTTGTGACCAGTTTGCTGATAATTTATGAGACACTGTAAGAACCTGGAATGGGACTGTGCTGACATCTAAGAAAGATATCTTGGTAGTCCATGTAAATCCCATAGTCCATCATTTTCACCTCATCCCTAAGAAAAAATTAACAGACCTTAGGAATATAGAGTATACCTATCTGTTTGTCTGTTTTACTGTTCTATTTCCTTTTAGTACTTATTGTCTGTGTGAAATGACATATTTATATTCCTTTGTGTTCATTGTAAAGCTATGAAATGAAAAACAGTGTGGTAAATTCTTTGTATCTCATCGTTATTTTTCTGTATATTGGTAGCTCAGAGCAGTAAACATAAAATTTTCTTTCATAAAATTAACCAGTTTAAAAGTATATATAATAATGTTGTAAAAATTCAGGATATGTGTGATCATCCATTTTATTTTCAGAGAAAAAAAGTGAATCAGCACAAATTCCTCCAAATTTACTACGTTGTCTTATACTCATTCAATTTAAATGCTTATGTCTTCGCTTTTAATTTTAGTATTATCTTACAGATTAAATATGTTATAATTTTGTTCCCACTTGCTGGAATAATAATAAAATTTTAATATCAATTTGCTCATTCCTTTTTTCAGGTGCCATCCAGCCATTGAAAGAGCTACTAAAATTTCCGTATATTTCACTGATACCTTTCCTCTAGGTTCTTCCAACCATCTACTAAAATGTTCATCGCATGTGTCGTCCTTGTATTTTTCCAGGTTTCACTTATCCATTTGTCTCCCTACTAAAACTTCCCCTCCATGGCTAGGTACTTCATTTGCCATTTCCAAAGTGCCAAGTCCCCTTGATGGGACTCAGATTGGTAACTGAAGTCAACTAAATTTGAAACTCTCAGTCTTGCTGTGCTCTGTAATTTCAGCATAAACAACAGAATAGGAAAATAAAATATTGTACAATAAATGGGTTTTCACAACTTCTGCACAGCTTTAAGTTTGTCAACGATGCCAGTGCCATCGGCTGATGGCAGGATAGAAACTTTCATTTTGTGTGGGATGTTTCAGACCAGGGGAAAGTAGGTCTAAAATCCTTGATACCAGCAGCTCATATATGAATCAGGAATTAATTTTTTTTTGGCAGATTTTTCTAGATTTGCTGTGCCAGCAGTCAGAAATTTTAATGTTTAGGTTATTTTAATGTTTAAGTGTGTTTAGATTAGTTTCTTTGGAGATATGGAGAGTTCTTTCATCCAACAAGGATCTATTCCTGATGAAGCTCAGTCTGCTCCGTAGTTAATGTTATCATTTAGAAACAGGGAAAAGAAATATAAACAACCTATATGTTAATAAGAGTGTGCCACAGACAAAGAACAAAGATTTCTATGGAGTAATGCATCTTATCAGCCTGCTTTCAAATGAATCAATTGATTTCCTCTTACCAAGCTCTTGTCATGCAACAGATTGAAAAATATATTCCATTAAACGTTTACTTGCAGAAGATAAGGACAGTGAATTAATGATCATGGTTCTACTGACAGATCTGGGTTTTTTTTGCTGGTTTTGTTATCTTCAAATAGACTTTATTGCTAGCACAAACTATAATTCATCACAGAAACTGAATTGGCTGTAGCTGCTGAACCAATAATCAGTCCGTTTTGTCCTAGAAGCCAGAGAGAGAAGAAGTGATGGATTGACAATTACCCATTTACCAAAACAATTCCTCCAGCATGTACTGTTTTCATACTCTTTCCATTTCTAAAACATTCAATTGGGCTTTCATCTTAATACTTCTGACATGTTTGTTTGTTTCATTTGTTTGTCTTTGATGTTAACATTTTGCTTGAAAAATGATAGATTACCCTTCAGAAACCCCAGTGATCCCTCTGCAAAACTAGTAACTTGTTTTTGGGTTTTTTAGTTTTTCAAATGATTAAATGAAAGAGAAATCTGAGTGGTCCTTTCATAACTTGCTTATCATACATCACCATGTAGGATGCATCACATCAAATGTTTTACGCTAGTCTTAATTATTTTTTTCAGCCAAATGGCTCTTTGAGCCATCATCAATCACAATGGTGACATCATTGACAAAAAGAGCTGAAAGTACACTCAATGCTTTCATGAAATATGGAGAAATATTTGCAGTGGAAGCACATAGTCTTGCAGCCATTTAGTTGCTAATGTAGTATGTTAAAACATCTGACATGACTTAATCATTACCGTGCTTTTACTGAAAATCAACATTTTCAACATCTGCTTCTGGCATTGGATGATGCAGGTCACGAGGATGCTTCCATTTTTTTTATTTTTGTTTTTCCTCTATGAATAAGAAAAGATATTTGGAAGATAACACATTAATCCTTCATGTGTAGGCATACCTTTTACAATTCTCATCTTTCTCCCAAGGGATCTTTAAAATGAAGTTGATGAATCATTAAAAAGGAATGAGTAAAACATTATGGTGAAGTAGAAAAATTCTATTAACAGGTTTTTAATTAACCTTCAGTGGTTAAACAAACCCAAAAATTCAATATTGCCAGTTTATGAAAATGCAGCTATATTTCATATGTGCGTTTTTCATAGTTATTTTTCCTTGGAAAAAAGATAGATAAATTGATAGATAAATTTTCTTGAAAAAAAGATAGATATAACTTCAAGGTCAAAATCAAAGGATAAGTTCTGATTTAAAATTTGATTTTGGAAACAAAAATACAAGACATAAAAAAATCTAACCCCCCAAAAAAGTATCTTTAATCTTTCATATCTTTAGTATCTTTAATATCTTTCCAAAGCTGTTCTTGTTTAACTTTGTTCTCCATTTTGAAATGTTCTACAGATTATTTTCTGATACTGTATATAAACATGTTATCTTCATATTAGTTATGTATTAAATCCCAAAGATATCTAATTTATTTTTGTCTTTCAAATGATATCTTGGTTATTTTCTTTCTTTTACCATTAGGCTTTTAAGACACCAAGACTTTTTGCTTATTTTTATCAAAGCTGATCTCTGAGGTTTCTAGCCAACATGTAAAATTCAAAGAGACTCTTATAAAGATAGTCTTTATCTTATTCTGGATTTCTAATAATCATTATTACATTATTTCTATTTAATGTCAGTTTCATGGTTTTTTTTAGGGTCTTGATTCATATAGATATATGCCTCAATGTATTCTATATGATTAAACATTCTAAAGTACCTGGGCAACAATTACTTGTAGTGATTTTGTATTTCACGACAGTCAACTCTTAGTGTGATCAAAAGGAAAATCCAGCATGGTGATAATGGTTCTTTCCTTGTTTAGAATTGTTCTTCTGTTGATATGAGGAAAAACTGAGTTGTGTATTCCTTGCACTTTAAATTAATATTATAGCATAGAAATTACAAAGTATAAATAGAGGGGACTAGTTTTAACTTTTTCATATCTTGATTTAATAATGTTGAATGCATATGTGGTGCACATTTTAATTGCAGACGTGGTCATCAGAGAAATGACATCTTCCTCAGGTTAGATATGTGATTCTCCTTCATTTCATTGTGTCTTTCTTATTGTAATTACTGTGGATTACATCTCTAACAAACAGAATCACTCCGCAGCGCTCATATAAACTCATGATTTAATCATAGATCACAGTCCACATCTCATTTTGTTTTTTACTTGCTTGAAACATTAAGGTTTACCATTTCAGCTACTGAATTATGCAAAGCTTTCCTCATCAGTTTGAAGCTTCCATTGTGAATGCTCCTGAGTATTGCAATTTATTTTTTCCCTTTCTTTTGCAGGTTTTACATTTTCATGTAGTTGTTTTAAAGCAGATGACCGCCTGTGCTTTCAGTTTCTTCATGTGCTTTTTCATTTGTATTTCTTTTCACAGATGAAGATGACACCTCAGTTAGTACTCCACCGGCAGGTTAGGACTGTGATAGTGCTTTGAGTGTGTATGTATGTATGTATGCATTTTTCTCTTGAATATGAATGAGGAAAGAGTCCAGGCCAGCAGACTGAACACAAAACAAATTACTTAGAAAAAATTTTATAGTGCCTTATATTTTATTAATCTCTGTTCAGAAGTACAAGACCCTTATATCAGCTAAGCCCCTGTCCAATCCTGTCTTGAGGTCTTTAGTGGATCTCCCAGTGGAAGGTAAAATGTTGATCAGTAGATCCAAAAGCAGCTCCAGGTAAATAGGTATACTCTTTAAATAATCAAAATATTGTCCCTCAGACAAATATTGAAGAACAGAATTTAATCCATTACCTGGAACTACACAAATCATGGAAAAAACATCAGCCTCATGTAACCTTTCCAGAGAAAGTCTTGAACTGAGTTAATTTAGACTTTCCAGAGAAAAGTTGTGAAGATTTCTGGGGTTTTTTCTTAGCTGTTCACTTTTTTCTGGTATTCAAGTAGTTCCTCATGGATATGGTCCCAAATATTTAGTCTAATCTTTTTGTATGAAGAATCAATGTTCTTAAAATCCCAGTGATCTGAGGTCAGTTAAGCTGTGGTCTCTCAGCTGGTGTCATCAAAATTGCTCTTCCCTTTCAGATGGGATGTCTAAGCCAGCAGAAAGAAAAGATTCAGGTGAGACCTCCTGAGAAACATGATGAAACACTCCCAAAATTAAATAATAAAAATACTGTTTAGATTTTATTTTTAAAAGATAATACTTTATTTTCATTGTTTAGACAGTAGCAAACTATTGCTGTTGAAGTGCTTCAAAGTACCGGAGCGAAAAGGTTTCTAGCAGCTAGACCAGGAGTGAGAGAGGGCTGTGCTGCACAGAGCAGGACATGTATAGCAGCACTTGGCACATACATACATACCTATCTATCTATATCTGTTTCTGTATAGATAGATACATAGCTGTTCCATTCCTCCTCAGCCTACAGGAATTCCACTCCTACATTCAGCCTCACCCAAGTCCCACACGCAGGTCCCAGAAGACTGTAGGAGAATGGCTTCTTCTCACACCTCAAAGGATGGTGGGGAAAACTTAGCAAAACCATCATAACCTCTTTCTTCCTACCCTGGCAGGTAATGCACATTGCACCCACTCTCGTGGTTTCAGGATTTGCATCCTCTGGAACAAAATGAGCAGCTGGTACTTCAACCATGGTTATAGACCTGGCATAGCAGCCTATGCCAGCCCGCGTCAATCCCACCTTCCCGTCTGTTGTTTAATAAATAGGAAAATGTTAATATCTAAAGGCCATGATAATACTTAGGTGATCTTTTATGTGGTACCAAATTAATGACTCTCTGTAAGCTTTTTCCCATTTATTAATATCCTTTTTCCATATCATCCCGTGGCATGTTAGGTTTGTTACTGCACGTGACCAGATCCTGTACTATCATCACTTCATCCTCTTCCCACCAATAACCTTCACTTGTTCTCATGCTGTGGTATAATCTAAATGTTTAGATTATTTAGATTACAGAGAGTATATATAGATATGTATCTATATATATTTGCATTCATTTATGTCTGTGTAAATCATTTCATGTATGTGTCTATATATGTGTACATATATATGTGTCCTTACCTGTGAGAAATTTTGTACAAGCAGGCAGATACAGAGATGCTAGGCACACTATCCACAATAGACTGAAACACAAAGATTTTATAGAAAAGCTATCTAGCATTTTGATACCTTTTTAAAATTAAAAAAAGTAATAGACTTTAGGATAATAAAACCAATTTGTTTGCGTTTTCCCATGGTTGCCATGAGCTATGTTGCATTTGTAGGTGGTAGGAATTTTCATGAGTTGAAAAGATTCCCACAGCAGTAATCACTACATATCAGAAAGACTATTCTGACCTCCAACTTTAATTAGTTTCCTCTCTGTACTTGCAATAACTCCTCAAAAAACAGAGAGGTGGCATTTTGGACTGCAGGTTGGAATATGAGACACATGCTTTGCCTCTCTGCAGAAAGTGAGCTGAAAACAGACATTCACTGCCGCACTCTCCTTGCACTTTCTGCTAGGAATCTGTTTTGACCATGGATTTACCCAAGATGTAATGGCATAGCACAAAGCCAGAGCTGTCCAGATAAACAGGAAGACCAGAAACGCACAGCTATCCTGGTACAGTGCTCTGCCCTGGGGACAACACTCATTTGCTGCTTCTCTCAGTACTGCTGTTCCTTTTCAGTTCCAAAGTCCCAGAGTCCAGAAGAGAAGCTGCTGTGTCTGAGCATATGGCACAATCTTTTGCATCTGACAAACTACTTTTTCTATAAAATATCACATAAAATTCACATGGCAGGATCCCCAAATTCTATTCTATTCAAATAGGTCAAATTCTATTGACCAGTCCCCAAATTCTCTGCTTCTGTCATGGCAGAGAAGAAAGCTCAGAAGTGCACTTCATCCTTACCCTACTTTGCAGACATGGAGGAGGAAGCAGCTTGTACAATGGACTTAGTTTGGGTTGAGAGAGATCTACTGAAACTGTGAATCCAATGTGGGGATTTTTGTGCTTCTGGCTGTTTGTGTTTTCAGAACCTTCATCTCTTCTGAAAAACAAAGAGCTGACCTTTGTGCATCGCCTCTGTAAAGCACTCATGGTTGAATGCTGGTGCCATTCAAGTTGCTCGGTGTCCATCCTGGCTGATCAGGATCCCCTCTCCTCCTCCCTGATAGTTCCATTTTCTGTCACCACAGAGGTAGAGGTCTTGCCGGAGCTGTACACAATGTGACAGCCAAGCAATGGATGTCAGTGTGAACAAAAGCTTACATGTCTTTCAGGAGATCTGAAGAGAAAGGTGCTAGGGCTAGAGAGTTTAGGAAGTTCAGGTAAGTGTACTTTGGAGGGAGTAAAACACCCTCAGATATCTGATGTTTCCTCCTCTCTCTGCATCTCAGTATGGTCTCTTGGAGAAGGAGCTCCAGAAGAGTCAGAAAAACACGATGACTCCCAGAGATCCACTTTATTCGTCGAGAAACCACAGAGTGGGACAGTGAGTGTTGGTGAGTGCCTACAAATGAAACCAAAAGCCACTCCCAGAGGCAGAGGCTGAGCTGGGAATGGTGTGTGCAGATTCTGTAGCATTCAGGTTCTGCCCTCAGCTGCAAATACTGCCTCTGGTTTTAGCTGGAGGTGAACTCTGCTCCGAAGGTAAAAGGGATGTATGGAGAGACTCAAAACCCAATTGTTTAACTCAAGACAAGCTCAAAATCTAATAATTTACTGAGCATAATGGTAAGATGTATAGTTTCTGGAGAAGAAAGCTGGTTATTATGATACTGTTGGCTGTACTGTTATTGATACATCATGAAGGTCTTATTCAGGATAGCAGCAGAAGGCTTCCAGACCCAAAATCATTAACCTCTGCTCCACTGCAGTATTTCATAGTCTGTGTGACTCCTTCTGACTCTTAAGTTTGTGGTAGAGCCCAGGGAGGCTGAATAGTGTGGAAGTGAAATAAACTTGTAGAGATGCAACTGACCGACCACATGTTCTTCAACAGCTGCATCATTCTCTTCTCTTTCTGACAGGTGGGAACATTACATTTATAGCCAAAGTAGAAGCCAAAGATCTTCTCCGAAAGCCAAATGTTAAGTGGTTTAAAGGGAAATGGATGGATCTGGCCAGTAAAGCAGGGAAGCACCTGCAGCTGAAGGAATCCTTCGAGCGCCACACTAAGGTGTGTTTTTACTTTTCCTTCTTATGGGGGCAAAGCTCCAAAGAGAGCTTAGAGATCAGTTTAAGACAACAGGTAGAAGTTCAAGAGCAGTGGAGTCTAACCCTGACTTACCCACACATATGGCAGGGATGATCTCTGACCCTTTGCAGAAGCAGATTTTCTGCTCTCTCTTTTCTGCCCAGGACAAATAATGGTGGGAAAATCAAAATTTTCAGATGCTGTTTCTGGGTTCCAGTTTCTTTTCAGAGCCCATTATTTAAGTTACTCTTTGTTTCTAATGCATGTCTGAAAGACTCATGTTTTAACTCCTGCTTTGTGCAAATGCATCCCCCACATTAACAAACAACTGTGCTTGATTTTTAGATTCACACATTTGAGATGCAGATCATCAAAGCTAAGGAAAACTATGCAGGGAACTATCGCTGTGAAGTATCTTATAAGGACAAATTTGATAGCTGCTCTTTTGACCTTGAAGTCACTGGTAAGGTTCCATCTGTATCTGTAAATATTTATAAGGATTTCTTTATCTTTTTTTTTTTTTTTTTTTTTTTTTTAATTTGAAATGATACTTCATTTTGTTCAGACCCTTTAAATGAAATGAAGCTGGAAGTGAACATTTTAGCATAGAGCTCAGAGAATTTTCTTGTGAATGTAATTTATTGTCTAAAGGAACACTGGAATAGATTCCATGTGAGATATTTATCCAAAAATTAGAAAAGCTGGCAGGTAAAACCAGTATTGAACTTAAATCGGTCTCTGGCACACAAAACCCAGGGCTTTGTGTGTGTCCTTAGCAGTCAGCAAGGTGGGGGTCAGCCTGGCTCCATCCATTCACTGGCTGTGGATCAGAACCTTTTAATCTGATTCAGGCTGTCCCAAAGGAGTAATTCACACAAGGAGGATCCCACCTTGCCTCAAAAAATCAGTGTGAGTCTGTAGCTGTAGAGGAGACTGTCTCTGTCTCCTTCCTCTGATGCTGAAAGGTGCCAGCAGGGAAGAAAGCATAGGAAGTGAGAGACAAAAAGTCCAGAGCCTGTGAATAAAGCTGGAAGGGGAATAGAGAGAAACATCAGAGAAACAGATCTCCTTCTCAGAACTGCAGAAAGTACTTCAGAGAAATGGTATGCTTAGCACTGCACATCTTTGCAGAAACCAGAACCTAATGCCAAAGGGGGTCACTTATCAGGAAACTGAACAAATTTCATATTCCAAATCACAATGATTACATAGATTATTCAAAATATGTTTTTAATTCCCATATTACCATTATTTCATAGAATCTTCCCAAGCTGCTCCATCCATTGACATCAGATCTGCTTTCAAAAGAAGGTAACTTCAGTGATCCTATCAAGCTCCTCGGTAATGGATACTGGTAGCATGCATAGAACTTGTGTCAGACAATTGTATCAAGTACTTTATAAAACTGTTTTTGTAAATATAGATTAAAGAAGTGGGATCTAGAGTAATTTCTGGTAGGTAGAATGAGATAGTTACAACACATAGATAGTACATACAGTATTAAATACCCCTACTGTGAAATGACAAGTGCCATTAATTTCAAGGAAGATTGAATATTTAAGTCAATTAAATATATGTTTCTTTGGAGGTTTTAAAAAATATATTTTCATTCATTAAAATATTCTACTGCATGTTTCCTGAAAGCTGTCAGCCACAATATGAAAGTTCCTGGTCCCAATCCTGCACTGATTAAAAGCAGAGAGAAAATTCACACTGATTTCAAGAAGACAGGATCTGACTTTGTTACCTTACAGTAAACAGTAAATACCATCAGTAAGGGAAAGCAACAAATAGTATAGTACAGAATGTAAGATAATGCATTGTGTCTTAAGGTTTATAGTTACCTTTCCAATAAAGTAGCAATTCTAACCAATATAGGTGTCATCTTTTTGTGATGAAATATATAAAAAATATATAGAATGAAAATATTTTGGAAACAGGTCAAGAATGCAGTTTTAAAATTTACAGGTAAAGCTTTAATTCAGAGATAACTGTTTTTATTTAGAGAGCTGTAATTTAAAGATAAATACAAAAGATACTACATTCAAGGTGCATTTCCTTCTTCAGCACATTTTTAAAAATAATAGTCAGCCCAATAATAAAATAAAATTAAATAAAAAATTAAATAAAAAATTAAATAAAAAAATAATTAATCAGCCCAAGCAGATGAAGATATCTTAGTATTTTCTGTTTTTATAAGTAATATCTTGCATGTAAAATCTTGATTAAACATTGGCTTCATTGCAGTTAAGATTCCCTTTTTAAAAATATTTAGGGCATTTCTTTTGTCTATATGTGCTCTATGATAAGGTAACTCTTCTAAAGATCACATCACAGAAAGAAATGCACCTTCATAGAACTGTGATTCTATCTGTAAAAAAGGACCATGTACTGTTTTTTTCTTTTTTATAACTGTTTTCTCCTTTCATTTAGAGAGAGGTTAAATCTTTAAGGTTAAGTACTTTTCAATCAGTATTTGACAGAGCTATGCATTGTTAAAAGCATCACCCAGCAATGCAAATCCTTGTTTTGTATTCGCAGAAAGAGATCAGCACAAGCCCTTTGTTTTGTCCACTACGGAAATGAAAAACAAAGCTGGTTGTGTTGTCTAGCTCCCATTTGTTTGTGTTACTGAAATCTAACACAAACCTCGGCAAATTTATGTACTCAGTTACAAAAATTTGCCATCAAAGTATAAGAAGAAGCAATACAAACCTTTGTGTTATTTTTCACAAGTGCCTACAGAAACACAATCCGTGTGAAAAAGCATACAAGTTTGTGTTGATTTTATACAATTGTTTGTGTGTCTGGACAATGTTGAGTGTATGAGAACTGTGGAGCATTTGCAATGTGTGTTGTCTAAGTCTTCCTGTATTAAACAAAGATCTGATCTTTTTCTGTTAATAACAGCGGTGAAGGACAAGAGGATGCAGGAGAACTTGACTTTAGTGGTCTCCTGAAACGTAGGTGAGAACCAAGTGATGCAGTGAGCAGGTGTGGATTGCAAACCTCTAGGTTGGCACACAGAAACAGTCAGGTGTAGCATTAATAACTCCTTAAGAATTTTGTGACCTTTCAACTTTTTAATGTTTCTAACTGTTATTATTCTCGTAGTATAATATGTAAATGTTCAGTGAATTTTACCTCTAAGTGTGCCGAAAAGAAACCTCAGATTTGAGTGCGCTGGGGAAAAAAATGAGCCTCAGACTAAAGAGGCCAATAATGTTTAGTTCATTTGCTATTTATTTTGTGTTTGCATGGAAGGCAGGGGGGGCAAATTTCCTACACAGGGATGAGCAGTACAGAAAATTGAGTCTGGTGCAACTGTAAAAAAACTGAAAGGGTTAAATTTATATCTGTGGGTACATCTTCACTTGATTTTATAACCAACCTTATATGAAAAAATCATGTATCATGTTTTCAAGTCATAGATATTGGTATAATTCTTTGTAGCTTTTTTTTTTTAATATGTACACACAAATGCTCAGTAATGTTTTATTTAACTCAAATATTTTGATGGAGAAAAACTGGGGCACATGTTTCTCTGACTTGCCTTGAAAATCTGGTGTTCTGATAGTTATGTCTCTAGTTATCTGAGATCTTAAACCCAGTTTAGTCTTTCACCAGATGAAGACAATATATCATCTTTTAAAATCAAGAAAAGAAATTCTGTACGCCATGGAAATCAATGGCAGCTGATCACAGAGAACTGGAAAAGGAATGACATCCTTTATCTCATCTACCACTTACTCTGAAAGAGGAAAATCAGCAGTGTTAATTACATTAAAAGGTCACAATGGGCTCATCAGCTATGAGGGTGAGGATAGTGTTTAAGCAACTAAAGGACACAGGAAAAGCTGAAGCTGAAAGTAGGCAAATTACTTGGACCAGTTCTCATCCACCAGGTCTTTGGTTTTTCAATCTTCTCATCCCTAATTAGGACCTTCAGTTTGTTCTTTCACCCTACTAATAAAACTGGCCATGCCAGTTCTCATGACTGCCAGTGTGGTATTTCAGGAGTAACATGAGAATTGCATGCAAGAGTTCTTGGTGGTTTTGTGGAAAGATAAATGTGATTTAAGAGGCATTACCACTTTACTAACAATTAAGATTTGTAAGACAAATACTGTACAACCTTATAAACATGGTATACCAATTGTGTGTTTAATAGATAAAGCAAATATTTAGCTCTTAGACACCATTATTTGACTTTGGTCAAATTGGTTCACCATGCTTCAGGCCCTGAAATGCAACCTCATATTTCTGAGCTTAATTTAATAAAATTGTTAATTAAGCCACAGTGTGGATATTAATATCCATGTGTTTGGATATTAGCATCCATTATTATGAAGACAAATCCATGGTTTCATTTCAATTTTTATGACAGGCAATGTTGGAGGAGCATTCTTTTTCTTTTATTTTTTGGTTGTATGACCAAGGAAAGACCTAAAACTTTTCCTTTTTGGCTCATACTACTTGAAACATGTTTTTTTTCAAAAAAAAAACAAAACAAACCTAAATGCATAGAATCAATATACTGTCTATTTTCTAATCTTCTGCTGGTTGGCAGGCAGACATATCAAGTCTTATCTCAGTAAGCCACACCATGACTGGATGTGCTTTGTCAATGCAGTGGATTAGTAGCAGCATGAAATTCCAAGAGGTGCAAGATCTAAAAACCACTCAAATATTTAGGTCTTTGTTTTTTGGTTTGTTTTTTTTTTTTAAGTACATCTTTCAACAAAATTGCACAAAGAGTTATGAAAGTGATTTCATGGCAAGGTCAGACTGCTTAGGAAATACTATGCTCTGTTTGGCCTCTGGCCTCAGCTCAAACTACTGAGGTCTCAGACCAAAATTGGCTTGCTCTAAGCATCAAAATTTGTTCTCCAGTTATGCAGGAGGAAAATGAGCCTGGAATTGAGTCTTTCAGTCTGGTTGAAAATCAGGATCCTCATTCCCAGCTGCTGCCTGGTTTTAAGGGGAGCTCTGTTTTGATTCCCACAGAGTGCCCATCTCTGGCATGGGCAGACACTGGTGAGCAGCCAGTCCTGGGAAAGGACAGAGCTGCCCCATAGGGGTGGGTCTCAGCTTTTACAGGTCTTTTTCATGTTTCTAACTGGAAGGGCTGATCTTGAGCTGCCCCCATGCAGGAGGAATTTCACAGAAGTGGCAGCGTTCACTGTACAGTCACCCTCTGGAAGGCATGAGCACAGATAAATGAATGAAATATAAAATTGCATACCTGAGGTTGTCAAACTTACACTGCTGTCTCAGAATTATTGTATTTGAAAGACTACTCAGGGAGAACCTGTCTTACTTTTTAAAATAACAGACACATTATGAAAATTTAATAAACAACCTGGACTGAACAGCAATGTGGTTTCTGTGTTTCCTCATTCAACCACGCAGAGATTTCCAGGGGCCTTTAGTGCTATTTCTGTACATGTCAAAGAAAATCCTCTTTTAGAATCCATAAAGCTCAGTTCTAAACAGTGCCTCGCTGCAAAGCTTGGTATTTTATTTTTATTTCTCAAAAGTAGTGATTTTGTTAGACAAGATAGATCAAATTGGAACGATCCTGGTCTGATCCGAATAATTTACAGGAAGAGAGATTTAGATTTCTTCTTCAATTCCAGTATTGTTTTAGCAGTTCACTATTTTGAGCTAAATTGTCAATCTGAAAAATTATAATTTCTTTTAGGATGCTTCCATCGTTCTATCATTTAATGCCTGCCATTGTGAAAATAATTATACTTCTCTTTATTGGTCATCTTAGCCTGGAGTTACAGATAATAAATACAGTATTGAAACTTCTTTGTAAAGGTGGTTCCTCACACAGGCCTCTGAAAACATTTCCTGCTCTTAAGACTGAGATACACATGGAAGAGAACAGATCCATCCTTCAAGTCTAAGCTGGTGTGGAAATCTCCAGTTCCTATTCATTTGACAACTTTAAGTAATGCTGAGAAGCACTGGTATAACTATAAACAGACACAGATTCCCCTGTATTCCAATGTCCAATGTCAGTCACCCCCAGTAGCAGTTACAGGGACTCAGGGCTTGAAAACATTTTTATTTAATTTTGAAATGTACAAATGAGATTCAGTGGCGCCATCATAAATTGTGATTGATTCCACTCAAGCTATAGCAGATAAAACTGATTTAAGTGGGATTAGACTTTATACTATTACATTTTCAAACTGTATTTTTTTTTTAAGCATTGAAGGAACATAAAAATTCTCATAGTTGATTGTATCAGAAAAGGACAAATTAAAACTTGCATTCAAATTCTGCCTTGAAGAAGAGTAAAGCAAGATGTGAATATCATTCTGAGTTACTCCACTCATACTGAGTGAAATAAAAAAAATATGATGGCAGCCTTCAAATTTTGGTCAAAGCATTTCTAGCCTCACCGTGATTCAGCTTCGCCTATTTTTTATGGTTTGATAAAGTCTCACTAACTCTTCTCCCATAATTTTGTTTTGCTAACATCAGGGAGGTTAAACAGCAAGAGGAAGAGCCTGAGGTGGACGTGTGGGATCTCCTGAAGAACGCGAATCCCAGCGAGTACGAGAAGATTGCTTTCCAGTACGGCATCACCGACCTGAGGGGGATGTTGAAGCGGCTGAAGCGCATGCGCAGGGAGGTGAAGAAGAGTGCAGGTATGGGTGTGCTAGAATATTCCTGAGCTCCTTAGTCACACACAACGGTTCACCTTGAAAACCCAAACGTGCCTCACTTCCACACAAGGGAACTTCCACACCACAGCTCATTCCTGCAAGGAGTTATTCAGAAGGCAGCTTTGGTTCATGGTGGAAGTGTAAACACCTTATCCAACTCAGTGCTTACCTAAAGCGTCCCTCCCCTTCAGACAAACACTGGTTCCATCTGGAACAATGTCCCTCAGGTGTGTGGAAAGGTGTTACCTAATCAAACAATTCAGAAATTAGACCTTGTGTTACCATCAATATCTTTTGCTCTAAACAGAGGTCGCTCCAAACACATGCAGTCTTTGCTCTTCATAATCTCATTTTGCACTTAATCTCCATTGCACAGAAATCCCAGCTGTACTACAGACCCTCCACCCTGCACTGGGTGAGGACATTCAGGTCTGTCTTTCCCCATCTACCCTGATGAACAGTATGAGAATTGTGATTACATACAGAAATATATATGTGTGTGTGTGTGTGTGTGTGTATAAAATACATGCCTATGCCACAGAATATGTTTGCACATACATATAAATACAGCACACTGCCCATTACACTCTTGTGACATCTGCTTGTTTCTGGACAGCATTGCAGAACAGAATGCAGTATATGCATTTGCTGTGCCACTGGTTTCCTGGAAGCGTCCCTTCTCTGTAGGTGAAGTCCTCCTCAAATCCAGTTGCAGTCCTGCTGCCTGGTACACCCTCTCTCCTCATCCATTACCTCCCATCATAACATATGTTATGGTACCACACATTAATTTTTATTTATGTATTTCATTTGATGCGCCTACCCAGTCCTATTTGCACTGCAAAGCCTTGAAGAGATATCAGCTAGAAGTTGGTCAGGATAACCAGATCTGTACAGCTCTGTGCTTCTAATGTTTCTAGATTATTCCATACAGACCAGTGTGAGAATATGCATAACTTTGTGTGCAAATATTCTGACAGCTTTGATGAGATTTATGCAATGTCATTTCAGAATCCATATTCTTGTTTTCTGATCTCGTGTTAAAATGACACTTGACTTCCACAACAGCTTTTGCCAAAGGCCTTGATCCTGCATACCAGGTGGACAAAGGAGGTAAAGTAAGGTTCATGGTGGAGCTGGCAGATCCAACAGTGGAACTCAAGTGGTATAAAAATGGCCAAGAAATACGACCAAGTGCAAAGTAAGTGATCTTATATAAGCAATAAAATCGACACACATGTACTCCCTTGACAAGTGTGCTGCATGGATCTCTCTCTTTGCTCAAGTTGCACCAATTTTATTTCTGAATTTCATTAGATGTGGAGAGTATGCTCACGACCCAGAAAAGTCCACTGTAGGCTAAATGGAATATAGGTTGTCTCCTTTGTCTCAAGAAAAAAGTCTTAGAGATTCTCAAAAAAAGTAGCACAATGTCCTACTCAGTAGTTTTTCAAAAATCAGGAAGCACTGCTAGTATATAAACCACCTGTCCTTGGTCCTGTGTCTGTCTCTTTCCATAGTAATTGTGTGCTAAGAGCAGAGATGTTGACATCATACACTTGCCCACCTGGCTCATAAACCAACTGAGAAAAGGGTTTTTCCCATCTTCCACTACTCTGTTAACACTCTGAAGTTAACAACCTCACCACCAGTCATGAACAACATGTCTAGTGTACCTGCATATTGGTTTATTCTCTGGCTTTTCCTAAAAGAAGCGCAGGTGCAGACATTAGAGCTCATGTAGAGCAACGCCTGGAAGTTGAGCCAAATACTTCTTGTGGGCACAACCAGCTCTTGTACCCCAGTGCAGAAGACCCCATTCCACAGTCAGACACACCTGGGGAAGATGTCCTTAAAAATGTAATGTACCTCAAATGTCTCTCAGCAGCACAAAATCCTAGAAAATTTTTCTTCTGACCAGTTAAAAAAAACAGTGATTAACATAAGGCCTCTTGCAGAAATGAGGCAGATTTCCTTCATTCTGTTCAAATCAATAAAGGATTTTGATTAAAATTCATGATTGACAAAAAAATGGATAATAGAGTACCTTTTCTTTAGCCTCTATATTGCCTGCATTGTAGGCAGCTCTATGGATTCCTCTGTAGCAGGAGAGGCTGGATTGAGGGCTCCAGTGCATTTCTACCAGGCTGCTGGAGCAGCTGTCAGATGCTAACGAGCTTTGGTCATTACAAACCTGGAGCAGATCTAAGCTGGTGACATAAAGGTGAAAGGCTCCATATCCCATTACCAAAACCCCATATCCCATTACTGATATCTTGTGCCATCTGGCCAACCAATAATATCAACTTCTTAACTTTGGCTATTATTACACCTCACAAAAATGTTGGAATGAGTGATGGTGTCCTCTTACTGGTTATTTTCAGCTTTACTCATCTAGAGTTTCAGACTCCATTTTATTTGCCATCATTCTACTCCAGCTTCTTTTTCTTTTTTTAATTTATTCTTTTCATATCACCCAGACCTGGGATCTTGGAACAAGCCAGAAGCAACTCATTGTCAATCTACACCACAGCTCTTTTTTTGTTAGAAGTCTATGACAGCTCTGTTGAAACTTGGAAATTGCTTCCAATGACGGTTTTCCCAGTACTGTGTAAACCCCGGAGTTTTTTGCCTCTAAAAATCCCTACAACATTTTCTACATAAAACAAAAGGGGTCCAGAAGTTGTGCTAATGTGTCTTTGCTGCATTCTTGTCCAGATACATTTTTGAGCACAAAGGAAACCAGCGAATTTTATTCATCAATAACTGTACAATGACAGATGATGCTCGCTATTACGTAACAGCTGGTGATGAGAAATGCTCCACAGAACTGTTTGTGAGAGGTAACTATGTCAGCTTGATGCTGTTTCACCTGCCCTAAATTTATGTGGCTTCTTTGGCTACAACAAAGATGAACAGGGAGGATCTGATTTGGTATATATTTGAATTTGTATTAGCAGCTGTTAGGATTACTTGGTATTTCTGTGATCCCTGGCCATTTTTTTTTTCCTCATCCTGCATTTAGCAGCTTAGTGAAAACCCTGAAATGGGGATATAGTTGACTTGATACTGTGCTTTGGGATCTAGTGAGGCTGTGGTGCCCTTCAAAATTTTAAGTCACTTTGGAGACCCGTGTGTCATAGCACTGGCTTCCCCAACACAACACTTGGTACCTGAGGAGTCTGATATTGCCCAAGTGCCCTCAGATCAGACTTTCTAGAAGCCAGTTTTCATTCCATTTGCACTGATTTGAGGGAAGACTTTATCAACAGTTATGAATGGGAGGCCACATCTTCATTCTCTTTGCTCCCACGGTGTTGATTATCAAAGCAAAACAGGTATCAATATGAAGAAATGTTACTTTTATTGAGCAAATTTCCTACTAGCATTCTAAAGAGCAACAAATTTTCAGATTTAGGGCAGAAAAGGCTGCACTGATACTCAGAATACGAAAGTAATATTCCCTTCTACAGCATGATTTAGAAAACCTCTTTCACTTGGTTTTCCCTCTCAGATTGTCAATCTGTAATTCTTTCTTTCCAAAGATCCCCCGATTTTGGTGACCAAAGGCCTGGAGGATACCAGCACCTATGTTGGTGAACGAGTAGAACTGAGCTGTGAAGTGTCTGAGGATGATGCAAACGTGAAATGGTACGACATGCTTTGAACTGCTCCCATGAAAATAAAATCCAGAAGCTTTTAATTGTGGGCAAAAATGCAGGCAGCTTTTCCCACTCCAGTAAACCTGAAAATTGTTAAGAAAATCTTAATTAAACTTTATTCAAAAAAGTAGCAACACCAAAAATACCATAATGCAGTCATGGATGAGTTTTTCTAGTGCCTTATAGTCTTGTAAATCCTTCTCTGGGAGTTTCAGTCTATGGAAGTCTTACTTGCACAGGACTTCCTTTGGAAAAAATAAAAATTCTTTATTTTCCATTAGGTTTAGAAATGGCGTAGAACTTACCAACGATCCTAAATCTCGGTATCGTATTAAGGTTGAGGGTAAAAAGCACACTTTGATCATAGAGGAAGCTGCCAAAAATGACACTGCAACTTACTCAGTAATGACAACTGGAGGGCAATCAGAAGCCAAGCTTGCTGTTGACTGTGAGTATCATCCACCTTGCTCTCGAGTTCATATGTCACAGTGTGCTGGCATACAGCACAAATGAACAAATGAACAAATGAACAAATGAACAAATTTCTTGCTTTTCCCTGGGGGTTGAAAAGGAAACTTAACTTCCCTACCAATTTTTTTGCTGTGAATCTCCAGAACAGTGACTTCCCTTTAGACACTATTTCCAGTAGCAGGCCATGAACTAGTTCTGCTTGTTAACTTCCTGTCACACCATAAAGATGGAAAACAAAGAGATCTATCCAAAGGTACAATAGGTCAACAAGGTGAATTTTCAAGGGAAGTATCTGCTTTTCTTCAGTCCTTTCAGGTTTTCACAGGAAAGCCAAACCTAGGCACAAGCACATGACTGTGTAGCCCTATCAGCTTTGTATGCAATATCTCTTGAAAATGCTTGTGTTTTTAAACAAAATGTATCTGATCTATCCTCTGAAGTTATCTTGTATTATGCACAAATGTACATTTTTATTTGTAATAGTCACGCTGGTCTTGGCTATTTTGTACAAATTGTCACCCTGACCAATTCATCCTGTTTTATTATCAAGTTGGAAATTATCCCCCATGGCTACTGAGCTCCATCATCTTTCTTTAATGTATCTGCTTCTGTGTTCCTTAGTGAGACCACTGAAGATATCACTTGCACTAGAAGACCAGACTGTGAGGCTGGGACAGGAAATCCACTTGAAGTGTGAGATATCTGAGAATGTGGAAGGGAAATGGTACAAAAATGGGCAGCTGATTGAAGCTAGTGACCGTGTAAAGCTTTACCACAAAGGAAGGTAAGCCTGTGGTGTATTGACTTGGCTTTAGGTGGAATGACACTGTGGAGATGTGCCAGTATGTGGGTTACTTCACTAAAAATTATCTGCTAATCAAGCATAACCTCCGTCCCTCAAGACATATTTATTTCTGTCACTTTGAAAGCCATGACTCCTTACTTCGTTTAATCTTGTGTATTTTGGCTGTGAAGGACAATAATCAAATCCTCAATCCACCTAAATTCAAGCTATTGATTTTTCTTGCCATTTTTGTTGTTGTTGGTGTGGGATATTAAGCAGAAAAATAAAGTTATTATTGAACACTATTAAAAATGTACAGTTCTCTTTTCTTTCTATGCCTCTTTTTCTCATAGCTCCTGTTTGTATCAGCTCACAAAGATGGTGCAACAAAAGTCAGAATATTCCCACAATGAGATCACCTACAGATTGTTTCTTGAGCAACCAAATTGCAATTGAATGGCAGCATCATAGATTCTCTGTGTAAAAGAGATTACACTCCTGTATTTTTCTTGTTCTACGTTCAAAAAAACAATATTAAAATTGGTCACATTCGGCCACCATTCGGTGGTCTCAAGAATATTTTGTACAAAGCACACAGTATTTAATCGCCTAAAATACCACTAGGCAACCAGCAAAGTACATTTTAGTCACTAATATTACACATAAAATTTTCACAAATTTTTCCTTATATCTCCAGGCAGTCTTCAAAAATAATTTACATTAATTTATTTTTCAATTCTTTCACAGAATCCACAGATTTGTCATACCAGTTTCTGCTGTTGATGATGAGGGTGAATACATGTTTGTGCCAGATGCCTACAACATTAATATTCCATGCAAAGTTCATATTGTAGGTAAGTATACCGCACAGTGACCTGTACAGAACATCTTTCTGTGACCTTTGGGAATTAAAAGCAGCCTGAAATACCCCTGATTACAACCACTTTGCACCCTCTGAGCAGGAATCCGCCTGAGAACACAGACCTGCAGCTTTGGAAAAGTGCAGTTGAGCTGCTGGGACAGTCCTTTGCCTGTGCTCGGGACCTGCTCATAGTTTGTGAGCTGGGGGAGGCTTCTTGAGGCTGAGTTCTTAAACCTAAACCACTGTGAAGAGTTGGTGTAAAACATCCACTTCTCAGATATGCACTGCTATCTTTAAGAACAGGCTTGCTAACATTGCAAAATATTATTTAGTTTTATAAGAGTAGTAGAATAAGCATGTATTTACCTATTCACTAAAAAACATTAAATGCTATCTAGATGGGGAAATTGTTCTGCCCAGCTTTGATTCATTCAGCAAAGCAGAAGGCTTGTTAGTGATCCCAGTCCTTCAAACAAAAATAAAACAGCGCATTGACTCTTCCCAAAGCAGTATCTCACCATCTTCTAACTGCAACCAGCCACTTGGAAGTGGAAAGCAGAGCAATATAAATGACCAAAGTTTTAGAAAACGTGTTTTTTAATTGAACTGGAGACATGTGGGGTATGTATATTAGAAAAAGTATTGGTGAGATTTAGGAAAAATGAAAAGGGAAGTGGTACTAGAGCCCACAACTGAAATTCTCTAGAGCCACTTAGAGGAAAACACTCTCAGAATTTACCTGAATATACATAATTCTGCCTCAGAGAAACAGCTGTGGGTTTTTTTCATATGGTCTTATTATTCCAAAATGTCTATGGTGCCATGATTTCTTTTTCATCAAGCAACTCTTTTCTTAAATAGATTTTTCTTCACAAGTTTTCTTCAAAACAAAATTCAGTTGCTTAAAAATACCAAGAAAATAAAACACAGAGCATGTTTCTGTGTGTTGCAGACGTGTGCCAGGTTACTGAACCCTCAGAGCAGCAGCTACATGTCAAACTTCGACAATCTCTCTCCTTTTTCAGATCCTCCTAAACTTCACCTGGATGGTCTTGGGGAAAACAACA
The DNA here is from genome assembly GCF_049639895.1 of Pseudopodoces humilis. NCBI lineage: Eukaryota > Metazoa > Chordata > Aves > Passeriformes > Paridae > Pseudopodoces > Pseudopodoces humilis. The sequence continues at coordinate 18,898,223 of NC_142204.1, forward strand.
CTGTGACAGTAGTGGCAGGAAACAAACTACGACTTGAGATCCCCATCACTGGTGAACCAACTCCAAAAGTGTTTTGGAGTAGAGGGGACAAGGTACATTGTCATTGTAGATGTTTCTTCAGCATAACAAGGAGGCTTCTCCTTCCAAAAATAATCTTTAGGCTTTTGAAGACATTGATTTTAATGGCAGAAAATAAGGGGGAGATGCCCTGTATGTAAAAATGCTCTTTGCACAAAAAAGAAGAGAAAAACAGATAAATATTATTTAGTATCTTTTGGGTCTTTTAAAGGAAATTAATAAGGAAAAAAAAATATGGGTTTAATATAAAAAATAGTAGAGGAGAAGGATATATGGGATGCAGAAGAAAAGTCATGAAAATTTACCAAATGGCTACTTCTTCTATACATTTGATGCCCAGAATGGCTGCCAGCTATTGGCAGGAAACCATGATATAGTCTGGTTTTGGAAAATGAACGATAAATTTTAATGGAGTTCAAGTCTCAAATGAAACAATAGGCTGGGCAATTGGGGTCTTACAGCTGGTGTCTTAATGAAAAACTTTTGCTTAGATCAATCCCTGGCTGTGTAAATACCAAAACAGTCACTTTTCACATTTAAATTTTCATTGTGATATGTGGAAGCTGGAACATGTTACTAGTGCTGCATCCATCAGACCTATCTAGTCAAATGTGTGATCACTATTTTTAAAATATTAATTGTAGTGTCACCACTGTGGTCCTGTTCAAACAGGGAATTATCCCAGGAGAGCTCCTTCTCCAAAATATGTGACAGCATTTGAAATCTGTGATGAGAAATTACTGACAATTACAATCATTCTGACCTTTAAAGTGAATGACCTACTTTTGATCTGACTTTTGGAAGAATCACCTATTGTTTTTCCATCAAATTAATGACACGTGGTATTGACAAAAGTGTGTTCTTGCTCACAGGAGAAGCCTTGTGCCTCATCCTTTGTGATGCAATGGCTCAACTGAGTAGTAAACCGTTACCATATTTAATTTATTTTAGTTATTTTGTCATTTTTCTCAGCAGTAGGTGACTAAAATGCTGAGATTTGGTGGGATTTTTCTTACAGTTTCTTTAACATTTTCATTGAAGTGACCTCTACTACTTTTGGATTTTGATTTTTGAGTATTTTGATTCTCAAATACAGAAAGTATGACTTTTCCCTCTGCTCACTGTGGTTCCTAGATGGTCACAGATAGTGGAAGAATACGGGCAGAAACATACCCGGACAGCAGCTGCCTGGTCATTGATGCAGCTGAGAGGGACGATTCGGGTGCTTTCAGAATCACTTTAAAGAATGAGGCTGGAGAGGACACAGCTCTAATCAACATTAAAGTGGTTGGTAAGTTGTGTGAAACAGTGCCCATGAGCCATGTCTTTTATCACTGTGGCAGAGTCCCAGGAAACTTCTCTTTTCCTATTTGTCCCCATTGCCAGGCGTGGGATGGAGATCTCTTAGTGCAAGGGCACTAAGGCTGGGTGTTACTGAAGGGAGTGGGAGCTTGGATGGGGTTTAAGTAGGAGTTAATTATCACTGCTGCCAGGGGCCGGACTTCTCTGGTTGCCTGAGGCTGCCCTTATCACTTCTGGTTCTCCACTCTCCCTGTGGCTGTGGGCTCTGTCTTAGCACATGCCCTCGAGAGCCTCTCAAGTGTCTCGACCCTGCAGAGGAACTTGGCATTCATCCATTCCTAACCACCATCCAGGATCCACTAACTATTTTTCTCTCTCTCCTCATTAGGAAATCCTGTTGCACCTCAAAAACTATTTAGATTTGTTTTTTATTTGATGTTTTTAATTTCAACCTATGCAAAAAGAAGAAATATTTTTTTAAAAAAAATATTTGCTTTGTTTACAACAGATGTCCCTGATCCTCCTCAGGCACCAAATGTGACTGAGGTGGGTGAAGATTGGTGTATTATGACCTGGGAACCTCCAGCAAATGATGGTGGATCACCTATTTTAGGTACATATTTTGCTTTTCTTTTTTAGGTTTGTTTTTGGTTTTGGTTTTGTTTTTTGTTTTTTGTTTTTTTGGTGGTGACTAATATAGACAAAAGAAGCAAATGCCAAATAGTGGGTGCAACAGGATCAGAGTTTAGCTCAGGCCCTGCAAAGTGGCACTGGGAATATCCAGTAGCTAGAATGTTCTACCTCCTCTTTGACTTCACCAGACACTTGTTTTTCTAATGCTTTGAGATTTGCCGCTCTGCATGCAATCACAGGATCAATCCCCCTGCTTGAAAGACAACCTCTTATAAAACAGAACTTTGAACTTTTACCAGCCTGTTTGAATGTTAAAAGGAATTTCATAAACAATTTACTGAGGAAACTGTTTTAATACCCCGAACCAAGATGAAAGTTAGAGGGGCCCAGAGGTCAGTAGAACCAGACATTTTTCACTCTGAACTAAGCACAGCAGTCTTCTAAGTCCAAAAAAAGCTTGGCAATGAAAACAAAACAGATGACTACCAGATAGCTTGCAATAGGGAAAATTATCCCTAAATCACTCTGAAGATAGAAGGGGACATTGAAGTGTATCCATGATAAAAAAATGTCATTGGGCAGTCAAAACATAGACCCTTTATTACTGATCTTTATCCTATCACTTACTATAATAAAATATTTTCTGGTCAAAAGGATACTTCATTGAGAGGAAAAAGAAACAGAGCTCCAGGTGGATGAGGCTGAATTTTGAACTGTGTAAGGAAACAACTTTTGAGCCAAAGAAAATGATTGAAGGTGTTGCTTATGAGGTCCGTGTGTTTGCTGTCAATGCCATTGGCATGTCCAAACCAAGTATGCCTTCCAAGTCCTTTGTTCCTTTAGGTAAGTAACCAAGAGCACAGAGATATGTATGCATTTAGAAAATAACCATTAATATGTTGTTATAATCATCTAATTGTATAAATTTTATATTAGTGTGGCAGCTAGAAGGCTTTGCCATCCACATAGTGACAGGCTAACTCAGTGGCCTTTTCATATAAAGAAACAGATTTTCAAACTACTTTGACAACCACAGGTCCCTGAAAAAGAGAGGTGTCTTGTTCTTCAGATCAGCAAAGGTTCCCCCCTTGCTCAGCAGTACCCCCAGAATGCAGAGGAGGAGGAAGGAGGGGGCTGTTACAGCTCCAGCATCCTCCCTTCTTGCCAGAACATACCTGCTGAGGTAGAATACACTGCTCCCAGCTTCTCTGCTCTACCAGCCACAGCTGCTTGTCCTTCTCAGCAGCAGGAATTTATCTCTGGGTCAGGCTGTGAGCAGATATGGGATGAGGTAGCTGCTTTCTCCTAGTGTGGTCCTAAGTGGGAAAGATGTGCCAGGGATGATGGAAAGTCATCCTGGTAGGCAGGATAGCCTGTCACCAGTGGTACTAAACTAGAGGAACACAGACCATAAACCTTCAGTTGTAACACAGTATTCTGCCTTCTCCCTGCTTGCTTCAGCTGTCACCAGCCCCCCAACTCTGCTGGCAGTGGACAGTGTGACCGACACATCGGTGACAATGAAGTGGAGGCCACCAGACCAGATTGGGGCAGCAGGGCTGGATGGCTACGTGGTGGAATACTGCTTTGAAGGAAGTAAGTGAGAATGCCTGGGGTAGCTGACTCACAGTGAAAGTGGGTGAGACTTTCTCCATTTTTTCTCTACAGGTATCAGGTGTTCTGGCTGTCAGGCAGAGACTAATCAGGCAGAAAACCCCAAGGAGCAGGGTTTTGTTCAGGCTTCCTTTGGTTTGTATTCCAGATGCCACCCACTGAGTGTGGTTCAACATATCTTACACTTGATTTGAAACACAAATCAAAATCCATACAATCTGTTGTAGTGTACCAAGCACTGTGCTAGTAACTATCCTCTTTCAGATGCTGAATGAGTCAGGGCAGTAAAGTTCATTGGTGGATAAAGGTGTAGGAAATAATGAATGGCTACAAGTGTGGCTCAAAATATGTTCAGGTTGGATGGGTTTTAGGGACAGGAGGTCCTCAGTGTGACAATCCCTATGTTGATATATTACTAACCCTCTAGTTCAAGTGCTGGCAGCCAACACTGAGAACAACCTCTCCAACAGTTCCTGTAGAAGTCATCTAGGCATGCAAAGCCCATGTCTGGATATTTAATTTCTCCAACATTTCAGTGTAGTTTTGGGGATCTTTAACTATGTCTATCTAAGACAAAAATATATAAGAACTGGAGGAAGAAGTTTTGAGAGTAAAATAAGAAGGAACAGGGAAATATAAATTATATTTTACGACTAAGAGTCTTTGGTGATCAAGCAGCAGAAACAGTTTTTCCAGCAGATTTTCTTTGGAACTGGTATCAAATGAAGCCTATTTTCAAAAAGTAAAATGCACCAGCATCTGGGTAAGTATCAAACAGCCTGGAGTGGTATGTGCAACACCCACCCTCTGTGGACCAACAACATCAGCTGCAGCAACATTGTGGATGTGGATGAAGGGGACACAGTTATCTTCAGCTCCACTGCTGTTGCTCTTAACTGTGCTGCAAATCAAGTGATGGGTTGAACACCTTTTTCCTGCAAAGGCATTTATTCCAAAGAAATGCAGTCCATAGCCTGGAGACAAAAGGTAGAGGACAGGACCTGTCATTCATGCTGTCACGTTTCAGATTCAGACAATCCAGGAAACCAGTAGGTCATAAACGTGGTGAGGTGCCACGGCATCAGAGTACACTCAGCTCTCTCAGGCGAGTGGGAGAGGGTGTGAAGAAGAACCACTGGCTTTTCTCAGGAGCACTCAGCATCTTGTAGTATTGAGATGAATATCTTTAAGGAGCAGGACTGCAAGAAGCTCAGAGACCTGGAGAAGAGTACCTGAAGGCAGACACAGCTGGAATGGTAGGAAGGGTTTTCCTTGTATATTGGGAGGGAGCTGCGGGAACAGCTCAGAATGAGTAAGCATGCAGTCTTCCATCAAGACACAGTGTTCTTATTTTGCTCCAATGCACAGGCCAGGTGTAGGGGAATATTAAAGGGCCTGCCAATGTGAGGACTCCAGTGTATGCTGTATATTATGCTTTGTTTAACCTTGGGTAGAATGGCAGGGAAAAGTTAAAAGTGCTTGACATTACAGTATGTGATATCCAAAATAGGTGATGATAGAGAATGAGAAATACAGACAGGTTAGTTCAAAGTATGGCTTTAAAAAGGAATCTTCTAAATCTGTCTTTAAAGGGCTGTTAGACAGAAGAACATTGTATACCTGTTAAATGGAACAAATTCTTTACTTTTTTTTTTTTCCAGATAGGTTTTAAACATATGAAGATACAACAAAATGGCAGCCAAGTCTGTCATTTTACTGTTACCCACCTCAGTTAAAATACAATGGGTACAATGTATTTTACATAGTTTTGAGTGTTTATGTATATCTATATATGCCTCCTATATATGCATATACATCTATATATACACAATTGACATTATGTATATATGTTACGAAAATGCTTAGGAAGAGGCAAGATAAGTAGAAAATGCCAATTTTAAAATGCCAATTTTAAAATGCCAATTTTAAAAGTCATGTTGTTGGATTATTCATCTTTTTTTCTCTGTTCTGTTGTTTTTTTCCTTTTTGCAATATCTTAGTGCCTCTTTTTTCTCAGCCCTTTCAGTGCCTGTTCTGCCTCAAACTAATTTTTTCTGTAATGTTTAATAACTCTTTTTAATTTCAAGATACTTTTTATGACTGTCTATATTCATTCTGCCGCTTTTTTCTCTTAGTTATCTGTTTGTAAACTCCTCTGTATTTACACTCTCCATTCTTTCATTGCTGTCACTGAAGTAGTTTTCAAGAAGGCTTTTTAGAATCTTCCTTAATATAGCAATCATTAGGAGAAATCACAAGCTGACAGTGGGAGGACAAAAAATACATATAAGGATAAATTAGAAGAATATTGTATCATAAACATTGGTTTGGCTTTGCAAAAATGGTACTTCCCTTTAGTCAGAACCACATAACTTGAACAACGTGGTGGATTCTTGCAGTCCTTAACTATGTGCCACTCCATGCATGTTACTGAACTGCAGTCTCATCATGAGTATGCTGATCCAGCATTGCATAGGTGTGAGTAACACGAATACAGAATACATATATACAGGGAGAGAGACAGAGAATTCCCCAGACCTAGTTTACAATACCCACCTTTGGCCCTCTTGCTGTGGAGATGTGGAGCAGACCAAATCCTGTTGACACTGGAGTCCCTAGTGAAGTGTGCTGCTGACCAGTTCTTGTGGGGCATTTTTAGGGCAGCCTGGAGGGCACAGCCTAAGTGTTCCCCATGACAATATGTTTATCTGCTTGTAACAGGCTGTTACCTGCAGATGATCTGTTTTTATAGCCAGTAAATAAGTACTTCAGAGAGTCTCTGTTGGCTGAGATCTTTGCCAGTGTACTCATCCAGGACCATGCAAAGATACTAGAACAGTATTTTTATAATCCCGAAAATAGCCAGCTCCAGGATTACAGGAAATCCAAGGCAGTGATAAATTTGTCCAGGAAATAAAGCCTTAGGGTTTACATCATATCTGTCATCATCCATGGGTCTGGTCTTCTTTAATCTTCTATCTATGTTACCTTCAGCTAAGTGTGTTCTCTTCCTCTGTTATCTCCAAGTTTTTTTCCAAGACTTCTTTTTTTCTGTCTCTCTTACTCAGAATGTATCTCTGAATTTTTTATCTCTTCTATGATGTGTTTTCTTCTCCTTCTACACTTTCTCTCATCATCATTTCGTTTCATTTCTCTCTTCCAAATGTTCCTTTTGTCTCTTTCTTTTCATATTTCTAGGGCTATTCTGGGGCCCAAAAAACTCATACAACTTTATATCCTCTTCTTTCATCCTTTAGCTTTCCTGTGGGCATCCCATATAACTGTTCTGTGATCTAGATGCCCTCTTTCCATCTCTTTTCTCCCTGCAGTCTCCCTAAATATGGGTTCTCTAAATCTGTAAAGCCCAGCATCTATCTTTGCATACTTACTAACAGGAATTGCTAACCACTGACAAAATGCTCCATCTGTGTGAAAGTGGGTGTCTCTGATTAATTTTAAAGATGGATTCTCTCAAGGTTTATCGACAGATCTGTCTGAGGAATTGGGGGAGCCACCTTTTAACCTGGAAGGTACAGTATTCCACAAAGGATATAAGTCTTCTTTAATGAAAGAAAAACTCTTTCCATAAAAGTAAAGATAAATTCCTGATAGCAAATTTTAGTGGCAGCAGTCTACAGAATTTTCCGTAGTACAGGTGTAAGGGGAGGGGAATATACTTGGGAAACAGTTATTGATAGAAATCCTTTTCTGCTAGAAGCTTGAAGGAAAACTTAATTCTTAAAAGCAAGACTCTCAGTTATGAAAATGTACCACAGCACTATGCTCTAGGTCTGCAGGGCTCTCCAGTTCATAACTATTCTCTTGTCTTCTGTGCCCATTTTATAGTGCTAGCTTTCCATGATGTGGGAAGATCCTGACTTGCTAGTTCATAAATCTGGCTCCAGTGCCCAGCTGCCAGCAGTGTTAGGGCAGTCTATGCTGGGAGGACAGGGTGGATAAGAAAGGATGGTTTTTAACTGAAGCTATTCTGAAAGACTGTACTCTTATGATCACTCTATGAGTTTTGTGCGACCGCCTGGGGGCAGGATTAAAATCCGAGAATGGTGTAATTAGGTGAATAATTCTGACACAGCCTTCCTTTTTTTTAAAGGCATGAGGAGAGATGGCATTTCACTGCAATGTGTAAATATTCTGTGTTTCTCTTATTTCTCAGTTATACTTTTAAGGGAACTCAGCATTGGTTGAAATTAATTGCAAAACCCATTTCTCTCCACGGAAGCTGTTAAAGCAACGATGAGTGCTTTTGGAAATATATTCTTTGTCCCCTTGTTTTATTCTAGTTGAATTAAAAAATCTAACCATTTTTCTCTCTGGTACATCTAAATTATAGACTATTCTAATAATATTTGTATAATTATATAAAGCTATATAAATATATAAATATAAAAATATGTAATCAGCAGAAACCCTTCAGGGTTGTAAGCATTCTTCCTACATATGAAAGTGAATCTATATTGCGTTCCAACATAATTAGAAAAACAAAATAGAATTATTTATTAAAATCTTACGAATCTATTACTGTTCTGTAATTTTCCTCATCCGTGCTGTGGATGTATTTATAATTCCCTATTCTTTGGATTTGTCCTCCTTCCCTCACTTCCCTAAACCAGCCGATGAATGGATCGTGGCTAACCCAGAGCTGACAGACAAAACAAAGTTTACCATCAATGGCCTTCCAACTGGCTCGAAAATCCTTGTGAGAGTAAAAGCTGTGAATGCTGCCGGTGAAAGTGAGCCCAAGTACCACCCACAGCCTATTTTAGTCAAGGAAGTGATAGGTAAGATCCTGCTGCCTACACTTACCCACAAATACACTCTGTTTCCATACTAATACCTGGGTTTTTTTTTAAAGCTAATACTTATTTGTTATTGGTAACTGGCGATATGGCCCTGCAAAGCCATCGTGTGGTGGCTAGAAATCATGAGCCCATCTTTAAAAAAAATTCACAATTTTTTATAAGTTTTAAACATTTCATTTCTGAGACTTTATTTCTCGATTTTTCAGGGCTTTATTTTCCACAGAACTTGATGGTGCTTTTTTTAAGTTGCTCTAAACTTTCCACCTAGTCCTACCATTGTAGCATTTGGTGTTACAAAAGCTAATGGTGTCCTGAATGCAACACTGGGGGACAAAGAAATTTAAGACACCTCACTCATTAGTAGCTTCTGGGAATTTTAGACCACACTGTATCCTTTTTATACTGATGCACACCACTGCTGCCTTGGTTAGAAAGGAGGATAAGTGCTTAACACAAGCTTTTGTTTTATTCAGAACCTCCAAAGATTCGTCTACCAAGACACTTAAAACAAACTTATACTCGAAGAGTTGGAGAAACTGTGAATCTTGTTATTCCTTTCCAGGTAAGAACTAAAAACACTGGCAGAAAAATTCCTTCTGACTTATTTTTTTTTGATACTGCTGCTTTTTAACTCATTTCTCTGTAACTTTGGCCAGTGAGCTAACTAAGCACACGTGGAAGTACTCTGAAGTACAGAGGTGCTTGAAAGTTTTCGATTTGATGTCTCAAACAAATGATGTTCTGCCAAGTAATGAATTGGGTAATTTGCTGATAGACTGATTGGTCATCTGTCATCCAAAGGACACTTAGAAAACCTCACAGTAGACATTGCATGTGAGATAATTGTAGCACAAAGCAAAGGGATTGCACTGGAAGCAGATAAATGTAGTTAGTAAGAGCGGAACAGTAGCATTTAATAACTTCCTTGTCATGAGAGGGGAAAAGTGAGGGGAAGAGTGGTCAGACTGCAATGTTAAATCCTTGAGACCATAGCTGTAATATGACTATTTCTAAAATATGTAGCATGTTTTCCCACAGTATTGTGGTAACCTTCATTCCCATACCTTTTAAACAGCACCTGCCTCTCTCCTTGCTGGGTCCTAATTCTGAATAAAAGAATTATGTCAGAATTCATTCCTATTTCATGTCTGCACATTTTATGATACTGGGTGAGCATAACTCAGCTCCACAGAGGCTGTTAAAAGCCTCATAAAAGCTTGATCAGCAATACACTGCAAGATATATTTCTCTCGAGAAATTCATTAATTCAATATTTCATTAAATATTCTATGGTTATTCTCTAAGATAGGGTGTTCAAAATGGTGTGAGATTACCCTTTTCAGACAGCATCTGCAAACTGTTTGCATGTGGATGGCAAATTCCACGGCGAAGCAGGTGAAATTCACTATATTTTAAGTACCTATATTGGGCACTTAGACACAAAAAATGACACACAAAAGAGATCAATGCAGCCTTCCTAACAGCTATTACAACTTCTTTTGCAATGAAAGAAGAGAGTTTAGGATCCCTGGGGGCTGAATCTATTACTTTTCCTCTCTCACTGGCAGTGTAGAAAATGTAAGCATTTCCAGAGAGCGAAATATTTTGTTCTATATTTGCTGTGGGTTATTTTTCTCCCTTTCAGAAAACTGGAAATTATTTGTCAGGTTTAGCCAGAAAGATAATTGTCCAGTATAGCCAGAAATTGCAAATATTTTCAGTCTCCAGGGCAAAAAAAAGGAAAGAAAGTTATATTTTAGGTAAATTGGTATGATTGCATGTCTAAATGGTGTATAATTTAAAAAATAATTCTGTTTATTTCAGGACAGTTTTTATTTCCTGTTTGGGAAAAACGGGAAATAAACCTGTTTCCTTCTCTTCCCTTTTCTCTCCAAAAAAATCATACAAAAATTGTTTCCTGGCTCCTTGCAGGGAAAACCAAGAGCAAAAGTATCGTGGGAGAAAAACGGTTCTCCGATCGACAAGAACGACATCAACATCCGCAACACGGAGAACGACACCATCATCTTCATCCGAAAGGCAGAACGGGGGCACTCTGGGGAGTATGACATGAAAGTGGAGGTGGAGAACTTGGTGGACAAAGCTACAATAGATATTCAGATCGTTGGTATGTCTGGAGAAACGGAAATAAATCCTGCTGCCCCAAGGCCACAGGAAAATGGGAATCCTAACATCTTTCTTGGCAGTGGTATCTCTCCATGCCCAATCACTTGGCTGTACATTTGTGGTCCCTCAGGAAACCTCTGGACACCGTAGCATTGTTGGAATGTCAGTCTCTTTTTTTCTCTGTTAAGCAACTCATGTTATGGTTTATCCAGGATGCAAGATTTTTCCTTTGGAGTGGTACCCATAGACAGAAATGGCAGCAAATCCATAGTGAGTTTGTCACAAATGCAGTGTGGAAGAAATCCTAATTGCTGAAAATATATGACGGTAGGAAAGACAGGCAACAAAATAAATTTACTTTTTACAATTTATTCCTTTACATAATTAAGGAAACAAATTCCTTTACAAAACTGGCAGCACAACTTTAACTATTAAATTTATTGTAATTCTGACATGCCTTCACTTTGGAAAGTTTGATTTTGCAACTATATCTTTCTTTTGACTTTTTTTTTTTTTTTTTTTTTGGTAAGAAAGAGAGAGAAATCAAACTAATAGGAAGATGCATGTGGGAATAAGACAGAGAAGGCAAACTGTAGAATATGTCATATTGTCATTACAGATCGCCCAGGCCCACCAGAGGTTGTAACTATTGAGGATGTCTGGGGAGAGAATGTAAATTTATCATGGAAGCCACCAAAAGATGATGGCAATGCTGCCATTACTGGGTACACTATTCAAAAAGCAGATAAGAAGAGTATGGTAAGTAGTAAAGAGATACTTAAAAGCTGGGTGTACTCATGAATTCTCCCTTTTAAAAACAAAAAGCATTACATGTTTAAAATGGTGTAGGTGGACAAAGCACTGATTTATCAGCATTCAAAAAATCTCTAAAGGACTCTCTAAAAGCTCTAAAAATCTCTTCACTATAACTAAAGCCTAGAAATGGAAATATTTTCAAATTATTCCAAAGAGGAGGACTAAAAAAGGAAAGGATAGGTGGATTTGAGAGAAGTAATTCTGCATTTTTCCTTTGCCTCAGGAGAGAAAATAAAACCTTAAAACATTAATTCTGAATTCAGTAGGCTTCTACCAGAACAAAAGTGTACCATTGCTGCTGTTTTCAAACCTGCAATGTCACACTGTGTAAGTCATTGCCACTCCTTACTACCCACAGCAAAATAGTACATAGGTAAGTCTGGAACCACTCTGAGATTTACAGATGAAAAGTGCAATGCAGAAATATTTATTATTTTCATTAAACTAACAAAAGTTTTACACTTTCTTAAAAGACAGAAATCAGATTCCCATTTAACATTTACTGCAAATTTAAACACTGGTAATCTAGGGCAATATTTTGGGAGCTGCTTTCTCCAGGAAAAACTTTTGCTGTCCCCTCCTATCCCCCACATTAATATGTTGATCTCCTTCATGGTCTGATCAATTAATTCTTCCTATGCCACTATTTTCCTTCCCATCCTTTTTTTTTTTTTCTTTCTCCCTCTCTTGAGACTGTAGGAAGACATGGTCTCTGCTACAGTGACCAGAACAATGTCCCCTCTAAATTACTGTGACAAGGAGAAAGTGACAACAGCAAGCAGCATCTAGTGTTCAGTGTGCACCCTAGATTCACTAGAATCATTCAAGTCACTTTCGTCACAGTGGTGGTGCATTTTGCAATTCTGGCACAGCTGTTTTTTATACAAAAAACTGTTTTCCCAAAGGAATTTTGGCTCCTAAAGTTGACCAAATATTAATGCAAACTGTGGTACAGGGAACTCAGCACAAGTTCATCTTTAGAAAAGCAAGAAAACAATTTAGGGCAGAGTAAAGAAAAGCAAAATACATTGCTGTGTTCATATTGCATTTTATATTAGTTGCATTTTTAGTGTTAACCTCTTTCATCTCAGGCTGTTGTTTAGGTATTGTGTAATAGGACAGAATTCACACATCCTGTTACTGCTGCAAGACTAAAGCACTAAAACCCACTTGCCCATCTTGGCCTTTAGATATCAGAGGACCACAGCACAGAACTGCATTTCTCACAAACACTCAGCCTGTGAGAGAGAGGGCAGATTGGTGCAGTGCCCTCTTGTAAGTGCATATCACTGCAGAACAGCACATGCTATTGCCTTCCCCACAGGAATGCAGTTTTGTTATCTGCAGCTGTACTTCCTCTGCCAGCAGTGTGGATAAGGAATGAGGGAGCCTGCCTTGCTCACACAACACAACCTTTGTGATACTGCAGTTCCTAAAACGGACCGTTCCAGCTGCCAGCGTAACAATTCAGTAGGGTTCACTTTCCATTCTGCCTTCACTGCCCAGCAGTGAGCTCTGCAGTGCTGCTGTTATCACTCATTTCATTATTAATTGTTGTTAGCTGTATTCTCTTCAAAGAACCTACTCCCAGAAGCTTGATGATTCTTCCAGTGGGTGCTGGGGGAGCTCACCCTGTGTGTCTGTGCCTTTCAGGAGTGGTTCACCGTGATCGAGCACTACCACCGCACCAGTGCCACCATCAACGAGCTGGTCATAGGCAACGAGTACTACTTCAGGGTCTTTGCTGAGAACATGTGTGGCCTCAGCGAGGATGCAACCATGACCAAAGAGAGTGCTTTGATTGCAAAGGATGGTTAGTTATTTATCCATGCCTCATCAGGGGGAAGGGGGTGCTCAGAGACTGGAGTGTGACTAGAGCTAAGGGCCGTATCTCTAAAGCATTCCGAGGGCCAAAGCCAGGTACAACAGCCAGGGCATTTCCTATTCAGACTTCTTGGTTTGTCCACATAGCTCACAGTCACTGCTTTTAGTCAGGAGTGGGACATTTCTCCCATGTTCTGACATCTTCTATGGTTTTGGATCTCAGGCTCACATCACCACTGGCACATATGCATTGACAAGAGCCAGAGATGAATAAAGCAGCTGTTCTGTTAGAAGCAGTGGGTCACTGCCCTCCACTGGAGACTTGGCATCAGCTCTGCAGGCACTCCCTCCATTTCAGGCAGGATGCAATAGAAAAGCACAACCCCTGCTTCATATCTCCTGAGGGTGGGGCTGGGAAAATTCTGATTCTGCAGTCAAAAATCCTGACATTTCAGAAGATGTCAGTTGGAAATGGCACTGTAAGCTTCAAAACCACAAAACTTTCCTATGGAAAGGAAATTCTAAAAACAAACAGCTTACAGGAAGAAAATCAAAGCAGTTTGTCTGAAAGGAAGGAATACATGACTGCCATGATGCAGAGGACAGACAACCTCTACAGCCCACACAATCAGGCTGAAAGACTGTAGCCATGAACAAGAGAATGGCTCTAGGAGTTCTTTTTCAGCACTTGCCCTTCACATGAGAGCAAGTATCAGGCCCAAGCTGCACTGAAGTCAGTATGAGAGCTTGGATCAGCTTTCAGTGAAGCAAAGCTGCATAATGATACCTGTGCATAGGAATGTCTGTCTGTCTAGACACTTTAAATGCCAGCTGAGTGTGTGGCTGAAGAGGATTTGTTGGTGGTAATCTCCATTGCAGAGTGGTGATAAACTGGCAGTGAGAAAATACATTTTACTACCACATTTTCCTTGTTCAGGCACTACATCCATTCAGGTATCTGTATTTTCAGTGTACTGTTTGAAGCAGAAAGATAAATGGATTTTCAGATATATAGAGAGTTTATAATCAGAACAAACCGTAAAAAATAATTGGCAGCAGAGTGAAGAAAGCTTGCCAAAGACAGGCATCCTGCAGTACTCGGGTCAGGATCCATCCTTCTCTGTAGTGTGCAGGGCACGCAGACACAGACACGGAATAAACATGTATTGCTTTGTGTACCACCTGCACAGGAAACAAAGAGAAGCTCTCAGACACCAATGACCAAGGGCTATAATCACTGTGCAGACCCACCTTCAGCCTCCCCTACAAGTGCAGTTACTGGAGTCACGTTAGTACCTAAAGCAGTGCAGATCAGAACTGACTCTGCAGCCATTTAATGCGCTTGGGTGTTTAGTTGCCAGCCAATGCTCTTTAGATAAATGTTTAATTTTCACTTCATAGGTAAAGTCTACAAGTACCCAGTTTACGATGACTTTGACTTCAGTGAGCGGCCGCTGTTCACTCAGCCCCTGGTGAACACGTTTGCTGTAGCTGGTTACAATGCCACCCTGAACTGCAGTGTCCGGGGCAACCCCAAGGTACAGCTCAGCTCTGACAGCAGCGCTTAAAACACGAGAGAGTTTAACCTGACAGTAAAAGTAAAATGCCACTTTTACCATTTAACTGATGAGCCAGGCTGAAGGCAAACAGACAGGTGTGGGTTCTAAAGAATGCAGAAATTAAGGAGCAGCTTACCTGTGCTACAGGCACGGTGATAGTTAATGCACAGATAACTCAGTGAAGGGGCAGAACCTCAGGAAGAGGCTGGTCTTTGCTGGGAGTCTCACTGACAACAGCTGTACAGTTAATATACCAGTAAAAGTTGTTACTAAAATAAAGCCATAACTATTCTATAAAGAGCTAATTATTCTCAAAGTAAGCACATTGCAGGAATGCTCTGGGTGCCACGTTGTTTCTCAGACCCACAAAATGTCTTGCGATTTCTTTTGAATTTTGTCTTTTTGAGATTTTTTTTCTGGTGTGAGAAACTAAACTGGCCAAGTAAAATGAGAAATCTGGAATGTTTTTCACCCTTCACAGTTTCCAACTGTGCAAATTACTGTGGAAAAATATGTTTTTCTAATTGACTTATAGGAACTGGATGTCAAAAGCTAATGATCAGATGTTTGCTATAATTACATAGTCCTTGTATTGGTAACAGGCTTGTGCTTATGACTTAAATTAGGTGATAAGAGCTGCACTGAACAAAAAGTGCTAAAAATCAGATGTATGATGCAGCCAATGCTTATCTTCAAGATTTACAGTTTCCTTTCCATCACAACTTCATCTATTTTTTATCATTTGTAGTTGACTCAGCTGTAACTGAACACCACAAAATAGGGGATAAAATATTTCAGTTCACAGGTTTGTGCATTTGGGCTTTCTTTTTTTGTCGTTGTTTGTGTTTGTTTCTTGGTTTGTATTTTTTACCACAGCCCAAAATAACCTGGATGAAAAACAAAGTGCTCATAATGAACGACCCAAGGTACCGGATGTTCAGCAACCAAGGTGTGTGTACCTTGGAGATCCGCAAACCCAGCCCCTACGATGGAGGCACTTACACCTGCCGAGCAGTCAATGAACTGGGAGAGGCAGAAGTGGACTGCAAACTGGAAGTAAGAGGTAAGGGCTTTAAAACTTTGCAAGCACCCTCTCTGCCTGAGCACTGTCTGCAGAGCTGAAAGGATGCAGGGCAAATGCAAAAGGGAGTTCAACTTTCCTGGATTAAATCAATAGCTCTGATAGGACAAAATAATATTGGTTGATTTCTTTTGTTTCCATTAATGAACAATTTTTATGAATTTCAGGTAGTTTAGAATTAACTGGGATACCATGAATGGCAACAGGACTTGGATAGGACAACTAATGAATAATATTTGGACAATATTTTTCAGAAAATTACCTCCTAGGAAAAGATAGGGTCATAATTAGCTGGACTAATTCCCACCAAAGGCTCAGTTTCAACTGTGGAATAAACTAAGTGTTTCTCAAAAAATTCTTCTGAGGTTATAAGTAAGGGAAGCTGCCTAAAACCATCTGATAGGAAGTGTCAAACTAAGGAATTCAGAGGGAATTTAGGTGACATCAGTATGTCTTTAATTACATTACTTCCATCATGCTAATCTATAATGAAGACACTTAAAATTTTTATGGATTGCAATGTGTTTATTTTGCATTTCAGTTTCCATTTTCTGTATTTTCTGATGTATCTTGTCCCACAGCTCAAATTTGCCAGCAAGAAGACATTTCAATAAATGTTTGGTCTATGTTAATTTGAACACTTAAATAATGTAATGAAAATATGCATAACGTATTTCTTAGTTTTTACTTTTTTGTTTTTAAGATACTGTCTTTAAAAGTCATTGTCCTCATCCTGGAAGATTGCTTTCCTTAATCACAAGAAAACTTTCTATTTCACAGCATAACAGAAGACCTCAACACCTGAGAAGGTTGCTTTATCTATTCTTTTATACTGAAAAGCCAAGTTATGTTGCTAAGTGAACACAGCAGCTGAAGCTTAGCAAACCAGGCTCAGGATTTGATCTAGGCAAATATAGCAAATTACTCTTAAACAGCCACAGTACAAAGACATCATTATATCTTATTTCTCTCTCCTATTGACTTACATGTTGACTTATCATCCTCTTAAGTTTCCCAGCCTATTTGTTCATTTAGGAGGGTTCCCCAGATGACTGCTCACCACGCTGATGCAGAGCAGAGACCTACAGATTTCTGACTCACTGGAAATGAATTGCAGTGTGTGTGTGTGTGTTTGTTTTCCTATGTACAGCTTTAAACTGGTTCAGCTTTATTCCAGCAAGTAACTATCAAGGTCTGGATTTGTAAGATTATGAGATAGAGCTGAATGTTGTCTGAATAACACTAACAGGCTCAAGGCTCTGCTGCCTATCTGGTGAACATACGAGCTACGGTGCTATTACTACATGACTTACTAGTAAGCCACGTTAGAGAGCTCTATGCCCTGCAAGAGTATTTATTGTAGCAAGCTATATTTCCTTCTGCTGGCTAGAATTACTTTTAGCTGTCTATCTCTGATGTATTTGAGAAGTTAAATTTATTGTGCCTATATAAATGCTCAGCCCCAAAAGTATCTGAACAGCCTAGGATTTCAGAGTGTGCATAATATTGGAACAACTGACTAGTTAGGAATATTCTGGTTATGAATACTATCAGTATGCTACAATGCTCTACATTTTTAGCCATCTTCTTACACTATTTTAGGTGTAAAGTTAACCTCCCTAGTTGTTGCTAAATGTAATGCTCATTTCCTGAAAACATTTTAGTGATACTTATAAGAACAATTAAAATTATAAAAACTTATTCTGTCCTCATAACAGGTTTTTCATGTACTGGTGTTATTTCAGACATACAATCTTTTGTTCTTTGCTTTTAAGATTTGCTGAGTGAATTTAATGTTATGTGACCCACTCAGTACAACTGCACCTGTAGTGAGTGTCTTGGTTTTTTTTTAATGTATTTGTGTAAAAAGTCATGTAATAGATGACTCTTTCTCATCTATCTTGAAAGATAACAACATATGCAGAATCTCATTACAAAAAATACCGTATATATCTTTTGAGTTTGTTGAAGTAGATCCCTAATTACAAGCACTAAAGAACTGATTCCTTATCAGCTTCACCGAGGTTGATGAAAAGAATTAGATAAGGTGTTGTGCTTCTTTTATCATTGAAAAAAACAGCTTTGGAGAACCTTTATCTTAGAAGTGAAATAAATGTTGGTGATCACTCTAATAATAGATTGGTGATAGCAAAGTTGCTGTATAAGAAATATTATTTTTAAAAGGTGTTAAGATCAACTGGGAAGAATTTCAAATGTGAATAAATACCACTATAAATATTCTAATTCTGCAGTGATCTATCATGGAGTAATTAATCCAGGAGAACCACTCAGCTTGGCGGGGGATAATCAGGTTTATAATGCGCGTACTCCTCTGGACATTCCATTTCATTCCCACCCTCTCTTTCCACATGCAAACGCATTTTCTGCATGCAAAGTGTGTATTTCTTTGCTTTTTTAGATTAAACTAGCTAGAGTCTCATGGCATACATTGTCTATGTCACA
Organism: Pseudopodoces humilis; assembly: GCF_049639895.1. NCBI lineage: Eukaryota > Metazoa > Chordata > Aves > Passeriformes > Paridae > Pseudopodoces > Pseudopodoces humilis. The sequence goes on from NC_142204.1 coordinate 18,916,540, forward strand.
TGAGCAAAGAAGGCCAAATTAATCAAGATAATATCCAATCATATGGGTATTTAATATCAGAATTATTAAGGTTTTAGACATATTTCATAAAAGTACATGTATCTATAAATTTATTTATCTATACATTTATTTGTTTAATTTATTTATTTAATGACTATGAATATGTTTGACCGCAACACTTAGATCTTTCCAGAAGAAAGAAATACGCATTTCAAAAAAAAACCAGCTCTCAGTTAGTTTGTAGAATTATTGAAAGACCAGAAGTATCATGAAGTCATTTGCTGCACTTAACAGATATTCTTTACAAAAGATCATTCTTTGGTAATAAATTAGTGCTCAGAATGATAATCCATGCCTGAACTTAACCTAGTGATTTTAAAGATGAAATCTTGATTTAATTACTTACAAGCAGAAAATTTTACTTTGCTTACTTCATTTCTTCTGGAGCTTATTTTACATTCAAGTTCATTTGAGTTCTGAAATTTTGACTCTTTCTATAGAAATGTCGCTTTCCATGCAACCTTGCCCACATTCAGAATATTAACAGTGCAGTTTTAAAATGACAGTGATGCCCAGAAACTGGTCTGCAATATATTATGCATCCAGACTTAAAATTTCAGTCCTAAAATATGTCTCGAGAACAGACTGAATACTGTTTCTGCAGCTTTTGAAGTATTGGACTATTTTTCTTAAAAGTTTACAATAGGCAAAAAGTTTCATGCTTTTATAAACATACATATAGATAAGTGTATATATATGGTTTTTTAATAGATTTAATTAAAATGTTTAATTAAAGATTAGGGCTCCTACAGAGTAAATAGCATGCTCTAGTAATGTAAATGTGGATATATGACAAAGTACATACTTTAGTGCACAGATATATAATTAGTCTGTACTTGATTATTTTGCCTTACAGAGTTTCAACATATATATATATATATGCTTCAGTGTTATGTGTGTGCCTTTTTTTCCCCTGGTGGAAAATACTATATGCATATATATATATATATATATGTATATGTATGTTAGCTTCTTTGAAGCTACATTTGGAAACTTTTATCATAAACATAGTTTGGTTCCAATCTATACTTTAGACTAATTAGAGGTTTTTATAGTTACTTGTACCTATTAATCTAGCTTTTACATATTAATGATAATTTTGAAGTGGAAACTGGATCCCTACCTTTTACTCTTCATGTGCTTCTATTCCCATATATTTTACATGACTAAGGATTAAATTATCACCTTGACATAATTGTAATAATAATTTCACTCAACGTTTTCTCTCCACTTTTGTGTTTGCAATTAAATTGTTACTTCTCTTTCTCTCTCTCCCTTAGTTACACAGTAAGGATTTTTGAATGTATATTGTCATCTAAGGTAAGCTTTCATATGGTTCTTGCATATGAAGCTTATGTCTGTTTATAAGTCATACAATGTCTGCCTAGTATGGCATGATTTTCATTATGTCACTTAATGAAAATGTCTTTACAAGTTAGCAGCATGGTGTTTTTAAGGCATATAAATTCAGATTTTAGTAGTTGCTCGTTACTTGCAAATAATTCTTAGTGGTACAACCCATATATTCTAATGGTGCATGTTCCAATGGAATTTAACAGTGCATGACTTAGCATGAATAACTAGCATGAATAAAATGTAAGTAATAAAAAGAGCATTATGTATTTACAGAAAGTTATTTTTTGTAGGAATATGCCTCTACATAAACAAAATATTTATTCCAGCGTTAACTTCTTCTAAAAATGAATGATTCATAGTACGACTTGCACTCCATGAGCTGAAAGAATGCCAAAAAAAGCTGAAAGAATGCCAAAAAGCATGCTTTTTTTTTCTTTTTTGTCTGTATTGCGCATCTACTTAAGGTTGGGAGCAAACTGTTCTGCCACAATGGTGACATTAAATGAGACAGCACAGTCTCATAATCGCTAGTAACTAATAGCATTTTAATTGAATAATCCTTGTGTTAATAAAGGTTGTAAATTCTTAAAAATCTGTACTTGGCATAAATGTTGTAATAAGTATCAGCTCAATTGCATTTAGCTGAAGCAGTCAGAGAGTGTTCTCTTCACCCTGGCAATGTACTTTTGCTTTAAAGCTTTTGGTGTGTTCCAGAAAAGCTCAGAAGGTAAGTGCACCTGTCAGTGGGTGGTTTGCAACTCGCAGAACACAATATTCATGCAGATTTGTAAAAGGAATAGTAATGGTATATTTCTTAAAGCAATTTACACCCTTTGTCTGGAGAAAGGGCTGATTCTAAAGTTTTTAGCAAAATATTTATCTTTTTCCCACTGTTTCTTCCAAACATCATTTGATTTCAATGAAACTAGCAGAAATACTAGTTTCTATGGCTTTTATTTCAGTGATGTGAGGCATCCACAACCTCTATGGGCGATGTGTGCCAGGGCCACACCACCTTCACAGTAAAGAATGTCATCTTTAATCTGCACCCACCCTCTTCCAGTTTGAGGCCACCTCCCCTTATCCTATCACAACAGGCCCTTGTAAAAAGTGCTTCTCCAGCTCTCTTGTAAGTTCCCTTTAGGTACTGGAAGGTGCTCTGAGGTCTCCCTGGAACCTTCCCTTCCCCAGGCTGAACAACCTGGGGGTTGTTCACTTCAAAAGTAAACCTTTGAAGTGAATTTAAAAGCAATTCCAAAATGATTCCTCAGACTTCCCCAGCAGATGAAAATTTCAGCTTTTATCACCTTTCTCTCTGGAGACTGCACCTGAAATCCTGGCTTTTTTTATTATTCTTTCATGTATGTCATCCCACTTGTTACTTTCAATCAATGTAGTAAATATTTTGCTAAATACCTAGAAACCATTTTAAGACCCATAACTAGAATAAATTGAATATCTCTGCATGTTTTCCACAACTCATCCTGGTCAGTGTTTCTACTCTGTTCCCCCTGCACTGACTTCCATCTCTGACCATACTCCACCCAGCGCGATGGAAAGTCAGGAGAGTTATTTGAAGTGAAGCTTATCGTGAACTATTGCATGTAGTGAGATAAATGACTGAATATATGATACCCTAGCAATGAAATTCACCCTGCACAAGAGGACAGGAAAGGTCTGTATAGTACCAATTAAATAACGGTCAGATGTCATACTGGACTTTTGAGCAGGGCTGAATTTTACCACACCTCAAAGTATGTAATAGGGACTGACTAAAACTTTTCACTTATGCCAGAGAATAAAGGTGCAAAGCTGTTGCTCCAGGGACCTTCAGCCTGAATATTACCTGCTTTCCTTGTTTGTAGGTGGGCTTTCGTTCTTCAAGCTATTAATGGATGGAGTGCCTCCGCATATCATCGACTCGTATATGCGTGAAGTGCAGGCAGACAAAACCGAAGGGAAGTGAGACTCCGTCCACAGTGCTTCCTCCCACTGCACTGGAAGTTGGTAGCAGAATAACATTTTAGTTCTTGCAATGACAGAAAAACATGTGCAGTGGGGGATCTTACGACTTTTTTTTTTTTTCCCCTAATTGTCCTTTTGTTTTCCCTACCTGCTCTTACTGAAAAGAAAGAATACGCATGGATTGCTTTGAGGTTGAAATGAACTGAAGACAACACACGTTTTGTAACGTTCAGCTTTATTTTCTGTTTGATATCGTGTTCTGTTTTTTAATGAGGAAAGAGGGGAAGCTGTGTGACAAGCATAAGGAGGCAGTCAGTCTGTACTCAGTGGTACAAAGCATATCTTCCTCACACTGGAAGTACATGGATTAGCCCGTAGATGTGCAATAAGATCCTTGGAATACATACCTCTGATAATGTATCTTATTCACCTGAGAATTGTTTAACAGAATATGGTTTCACTATAATGTAACTAATGCATATGTAATTAATGATCATTTAAGCTGAACATATCATCCTATAGAAGTTTTGATTTCCTAAATCTGACCCATCGGTCTCTCAACTTAACTGGAATTGTTTTATTTAATGTACAATAAACATGAAGTGTTTAAGATGTATTAAGTTCTTGTTTACTTTTTTTCTGTCTCATTTTACCACATTTCTTTTCACTTTATTTCCACTTACAATAAAGCAGGAACTTGTGCCCACCACATGGAGTGGGAAACAGTATCAGCAGTCACCTACCACATTGGGCTTACACCTTAAGATACATGACACAGAATGTGAGTGGAGATAAATGCTACAGATACATGCAATTTTTAATCTATGTGTTTTCAATATTTTAAATGTGATAAATGTCAACCACAATGGCTTCCACTGTTCTGGATCCACTCCCCTTCCCCTGTAATTCATGGAGCTCTTATAGCTATCACATCAGAAAAGGGACTCAGGCCTAGCAGTGGTGAGTTCACTGTGCGTGGCAAAAGTGCCTGAGAAGGTAGAGTGGCTACATTTCTTCTCCAACTCCAGCATCAAGCATCAATCCATCCAAGTTCTTTCTCTCTCTCTCTCTCTTCAGGGAGAGGGGGCGATTGTCCCTCAGTCTCCAGAAAACCCTGAAGCATGTGAGACACAAGGTCACACATACTTTGGCCAGGTTGTCAGTTCCCTATTGCCCTGTCATTTATTTACCAGTTCTCACTCTGGCTGTACAAATAGGGCAGGTTATCTGTTCACTGGCTAATGGCTGATCTCCAATTAGGGTTTATAAAGATAAAGGCCTACTTAGACCAGTAGTACATCACAAGATGTTTATTTGATGTCAGTGCATTTTCAAACATTCAGCAGTCAGTAATTATGCAATAATAAAAGAATGTGTAACTCTGAACTGCCACAGCAGAAGTGTTTTTACAGTTGTGCTCCCACTTTTTTGCTTTGGGGATCTGAGTGCATTTTCTCATGTTGTTCTGTGAATCTTACTCTCAGAGATAGATAGATAGATAGATAGATAGATAGATAGATAGATAGATAGATAGATAGATAGATAGATAGATAGATAGATAGATAGTTTTTCTTTTCTCCCTTCTTTTTAGCTTTGTGATTTCTTCTGTAGTGCTATCTGTGCAGGGAAGCAATTCTGCATTCCCAGTGATCCTGGACATGCCCCCACACCCCACCTGCATTTCACCCTGTTCCTGCCAAACTCAATCCTCTCCTACACATTCATTCACATCTACACATTAAAGAAAGCAACACATCTACTAGGAAGAGAATTTCATACAGGATTAATACTTTCTGTTTATTCTGTATCTCCCCAGTGAATTGAGATTCCCTCCATCTATTTTGAAGCACAGAAAGCTGCAGAACAAGGTCAGTTTGATTAAATGCCATGGAGGTTTAAGCATTCAAGCACATGGCCCTCATTTAAAGCAGTATCAGCCTGTTATGGTCAGCACCAAAAGCTAGTTGTTGGGAGTTTGTGCTTGTCAGTAAGAGTAAGAAGCACACAGCCATCTGCACTTTGTATGAATAATGTTTACAGCTTCAAGCTCACGTTTATCTGCCTCCTCAGTTCCGATATCCCACACATAATAACCTGGAAGCCAGCACAACCTCAGCTTCTGCGGGCTCTCCGTGGATGGAATTAGCTACTCTAATTTCTCCCAGATGCCAGCATTGTTAAACGACAAGCTGAACTAAGCTCCTTTTCCCTGTGTGAACAGTAAGCGCTGTACTCAGATGCCCCCAATTCCTCCCCCCGGCGCCGCCCAGCATTTGCCACTGTTTGTCCCTGGGGCTGGGGATGTACCACGCCGGCAGGAAGGGCATCAGGCCGTGGGTAGGGCATTAATGTGCTCTAAATTCAGACTACACCGAGCAGCCACCACGCTGGATTAAGAGTTAAGTGACTGTCGGAGAAATGACTGGAAGGCGTGGGGCAGGGCGGGGATTTCTAGTGATTTAAAACATGCCGTAGAACTTTATCTAGAGAATGATAGAAGGCAAAGTTTTGACTTATGACAATTTGCTCTATGGGATTCTCCAGGGGTGGTGTTTGGTGAATGTAATAGTGACCAAACGCACAGAGTTAGGAAAACACTAATGAAATCTGCAATTAATACCAGTTTAGGAAAACAAAGAGGTACCAAAGACAGCAACTGCAGGAAAAGAAATTTAGAAGGAATAGAAGCTGGAGAAGATCATGCTGTAGAAAATGTGACACAATGCTCCAAAGAAATTTCTCCAAAGTCACAGGGATTCCCAGGTAATTAGTGAACCTGAAATAGACCTAGAAGTAACAGAGGACAGCAAATACATGTAAACACACATAGATAGACACACAAAGATTAATCAAAATTACTTTATATTTTTTTCATTTATTTTTAATGAAGCCAGAGGAAAATAGTTGGTCTTCTTTTGGCTTCTATTTGTTTGGGTTTTTTTTGCACATGGAAGGTTATTTGGCATATAAATGTAGAAATACAGCTCTGTTCTCAAATTGGTATATGTGGAGATTGATAGAGGCACTGCAGTTACCCATTTGCATTGAAAGGGCACAGCTACTGCAAGCACATTTTTCCCTTACTGAAAACAATCTCACAAATATAAAGGAGAGAAAGAAAAAAGAGACAATTTTTAAAATATTATTTAAACTAGGATATACTGTTAATTAGGTCTTTATGGAGAGTCAGAAATTTTAAAAAGTATTCCTTTTATAAGAAATATTTCAAGTTTCTTGAACTTTCTTTTAGGGGGAAAAATAAAAGTGTAATATTGGTACCCTTTAAAGACCATTGTGAAGGGACCCTTACTTTATGAAAGTCTTTTGTTGCATTTTGAGATTCTGGAGCAAAAGGCATTCTAATTTAAGCACAGTGTACTTACTGTTACTTGACTTTCATGTCCTGCTTTCCTGACTGACAAGTAAAGCTGCTGCTTTGGAAGCAAAACTGTATCCTGAATGCTGAGGAAGCTCTGGAAGACTAAACACGCTGGACTTAAAATTCTGTGTTCTCTAAATCTATGCTTTGTTGCTGAATACTTTTGAAATTAAAAAAAAAAACCTCCTCAAGCCCAGTGATAAATTCAGTAGGGAATCTGTTTCTTCCTTTAATGTGGCCCTTGCTTTTTATGCCAATTATTTTCCCCTCCACTTCTTTTCCTAGTTCCTCTTTTTTTCTTCCAGGTATCCAAAGAACATGAGCAATCTCTCCATAAATACAAGTTCTATTATGCTCATTGACCACAATGATGCACAGGATATTAAACTAAACAGAGTTTTACTTTCTTCCAAATGTTGTGATTCCAGTGGACTGGGGATCTGACTGGCTGTGAATCTGTCAGATTTCCCTTTTGCCATTCTCTAGCTGGCTGTAACTGAACCTTTCTTTACTATATTATATGTTACCTTCTTTTTTCCTAGCAGTTCCTATCTGCTCTGCTTTGGCCTCTAATGACCACTGCTGCATGATACTGTTTTTAGTGATCTGTAAATTAAATCAGCTGATGAATGTACATAGCACATTGTGGGATTTGGAAACCACCATATTTAACAAGTGTCAAGCATCCCTGACTCTTGCAGTAGAGAAACCTACTCAAACACGTAATACCTTTATCAGTTGAAGTGGATCAGCTCGCTTTGAATAACAGGAAGCGGCTCTGTCCAGGAAATTGTAGTATCTGGACAGAAAGCTGCACCCTCTGGCTCACAGTGGAGCAACTTAAAAAAAGAATTTCCAATACGAAGAAGATGCCATTGCAGGTTGTATTTTTCACTTTCTACTTCAGCTACACAGCTTTTCCTTGGCCTCACTCAGAAACCACACACCTTCCCAGAAATTCAGGGATACATCTAAAATCCTTCACATGACCAATTCAAATAATTTGATGTACCACGATTTCTTTAAAGGAGCAGTTGTTCTGAAGCACCCTCTCCAAGCAAGGCAAGGAGGCGAAGTAAGTCCTGTGTAACACCGTGTACAGGTGCTCCGGAGACCAGAACTGCCCAGGCAACGGGTCTCCTCCGGGTTGTGGAGGGATCCTTGGGTGACAGCGTGGGGTCACCTCCCTGCAGGCACGGCTGCCCCGTCCTGCTGGCCGCAAGGAGGTAACCTGCTGCTCAAACCCTGCCTTTATGTTTTGCTTCAGCAAAAATCCTTCTGGCCACCTGCTGCGTGCACCCCCGCTGCGGCCACTACCTGCGTGATAAAACTTGCGATAGGGAAATCAGCCGAACAAGGCAAATCCCGGCTGCGAGCGGCACTCACTCACCCCGCGGAGACGAGAGGTGCGCGCTCGGCCGCAGCTCCCCGGGCCAGCCCCGGCCCCGACCGCCCGCGGCCTGCGGAGGCGGCGGGACGGGCCCTGCCGGGCTCACCCCTGCCACGACCGAGGGCTTCCCCAACCAGGGCACCCCCAACCCCTCACGACGAGGCGGGGCCGGAGGAGCCGTGCCCGCTAAGGGGCTGGGGCCGGGAGGATGTCGTGTATTCGGGGCGAAGGAGCCAAAGCCGGGTCGAGGACGAGGGCGTTCGCCGCGCGTTGGCCGAGGCGGGGGCGGCCGTTCCCCTCCGCCCAAGCCGCTGTTGGGCGTCGGCCTCTTCCGCCGCTGCCCCCGGCTCGGCTCAGCCCCGCCCCGAGCGGCGGCGGCGGCTCCTTGACCCCGGTGCTGTCCGTCCCGGTGGTGCGGGCATGGTCGTGTCCTGGGCGCTGCCCGCGCCCCTCAGCCCGGCGCAGCTGAAGCGCCTGGAGGAGCACCGCTACAGCGCGGCCGGGCACTCGCTGCTGGAGCCGTGGCTGCAGCCCTACTGGTGCTGGCTGGTGGAGCAGGTCCCGCGGGGGCTGGCGCCCAACGCCATCACCATGGGCGGCCTCCTGCTGAACTGCCTGACGGTGCTGCCGCTCATCGCCTGCTGCCCCAGCGCCACCGAGCAGGTACCGCCCGACACGGCTGGAGCCGCGCTGAGCCGGGCTCGGGGGCCGCGGCTCGGCCCCGCCGGTGCCTCCTGACGGTGCCCGGAGCCGGGGGGGCCGCGCCCGCCGCCGGAGCGCTGCCCTGTCACTTCGGGCTCCGCCGCAGCGACACGCTGAGTGACCCATCCCTTGACAGCGCTGCGGGCTTGTCCTGAGAAATCAGGGGGGCGGTGACGCGCGGCTCGCCCTTTGGGGCAGCAGGGGTTAGGCTGCAGACGGGTGTTAAGGCTGGAATGCCAAAATGCTGTAGGGATCACGTGGAAGGACGAGGTTCACTGGACGAGCTGCGGCCCTTCGCTGCCCAGAGGGCCCCGCGGGGCCGGGGCTTGGTGTGCTGGGCACTTGGCCTGCGCTGCACGCCGTGGTGCGAAGGGCACAGCCGGGCTTACCTGGGGCGGGGGACCCCCGCCTCTCCCACGGCCCATCCCGCACTCCGTGTGCGTACCTCTGGCTGGGAAGGGAATGCCACCCTCCTCAGGAGTGTGGCTGTCACACAGGGGCCGTGAACGTAGAAAACAGCAGCTGGTCACGATAGAGGGTGCGGGATGTGCCCAGGAGGGCAGGGCTGGGCCACGAGACACGGCTGATGCCACCTCGGCATCAGAGCTGCGGATGTGTTAGCTGACAGTAGCTCAGATGTTTCCCGTCCTTGTGTGGGAAAGATTTAATTGCTTTAATTTCTGGAGGGAAAGCAGGCTTGTTAACGTGGGCTGGTGCTGCTCTCACTTGAACTGTAGTGCCTGCAGTTTCTCAGTCAATTTCAGGAGCTCTATCAGAACTTCCCAGCCTGTTGCAAGTTTCCCATTGCAGAGTCTTTATGGTAGTTAGGGTAGGAAATAGCTGGGGGAAATTGCTTTATGTGGGTAAAATACCTTGAAAGGTGGCCGTTGTTTTTCTTGTGTTCTGATGGGTTTAAATTCTAACAGCAGAGGTCGGCAGTTGGTTGGGACTTTTTTAATACCATAGCTTTACCCTGATGAGTGTTCTTGTCAGAAAAACATTTCTTTTTTCTCTAGTTGCTTTGCCTTTTGGCTTAGCAGAGTTATTTGTGGCAGACATAGCAGGAAACTGATCCAGATCGAAATGATCTTTGGTTTGGTCTCACCCTAATCGCTCCCATGATACACATCACCAGGTAGAGGCCCTCAGGCATTGCAGGCAGTAGAAGGGAAGACAGAGATGACAGTGAATGGCTGGAAACTACAGATGGGCTTCTAGTCACACTTTCAGAATTAAAATGCCTGTGTACTGCTACCTTTAGCTTGGTTTTGTGATGGAAGTATCAGTTGTGCCAGCTATGTGCCTGAATGCTCATTTTAGCTTTTTCTCTTTGCTATTCAAAACTAAAAGCAGAAAGTAAATTTTACTTGTTATTTTTCCCTTGTGGACTCTGGTACAAAAGAAATGAAGTTGTGTTGCAGATATCCAGAATTATTCCTTCCAGGAAAACTTTAATTTATTTTTTTAAATGTCTTTATTTAACTATCTTTGTTTTTTTTTTTTAATTGTGGAAGCTGGATTTTATAAGATCCTACAGTTTGGACTATACTTTCATGTTCAGATATCAATGTATCCTTTATAAATATGCAGCGTGGACCCAGCCTTATCCTCTTGTTTTGTTTGTTGCCTATACTTTGTGAGAATAGCCCTGATTTTATCTTGCTGCATCACTTAGAAGCATCATTCTCTCTCCAGCTTGTTTAATGACTCAGCTTGTTTTCCGCCTAAGTTGAGGTCATGTTTCTGGATGGCTTTTTGAAGAACAACTAACAGGTGCTGCATGCACTTCTGTAATACCTACTTTGTAGTTTTGCCTGGAATATGTAGGCTGGAAAAGATAGGTGGAGCTGAAAATGATGTTAAAGCTGGTTGAAACCACGGACTGAACTAATACCGTAGTGCACTTCAACAGCACCTCTTTCCATCACGAACATGTCTTCATCACCTGATGGACAAACGAGAACTTGTTATAGTCTCATAGGCAGGAGCACTGAATAGAAGACTTGGATAAAATAACAAGCAGGTTTGGGTTTTGGTGTGGTTGGGGTTTTTTTGAGTTGGTTTATGTGGTTGTTTTTTATTCCCTAACCAACCTTAAGTAGGCTATTTTGGTTAAGCCTTTATTGAAAACACAGAAGTCTTGATGTTTGTACAAACCATACAAAACAAGTAAGACTGGTAGTTGAAATCCCTTAGAGAGCAGCTGCTAACAGATGCTTAGAAAGGAGATCTTCCTTCCTATATTTTGGCAGTATACCAGAAGACTCTGGTTTAGCAGTTTCTTTGCAAGGCATTCTGTTTGGGTTACTTACTTGAAAGGAACTGACACATCTGTTTCCCCTCTCACACCTTCTGCCTCATGATTTTGCCTTTTGATTTAGTTGTTTTCAACCTGTTTCTACTTTCAGCATCCATTTTATCCTGTTGCAGTGATTTCCACAATTTCATGCTGCTTAATCCCAACCCCAGTGCAATTAATGCCTCGAACCACAAAATGCTCTCTTGTTCTCCTAACATGGAGTCATTATCTCCCTACACACTATCCTTTTTATCTTCATCGGATCAGTAGCTACTAAAAGCCAGTTTGTTACTGACTAGCACAGTATGTTTTTGAATTATAAAATATTGTCTGCTTCACTAATGTTTCCTTGCCTACCAGGAACATGGTTTGTACCACTGTCTCCTGTAAGTGCATGTTTCAACACGAACTTTCTTTTTTACAGCTAAGCCATTAGCAGGTTGCTCCCCTCAGGCATTGTTGTAACCATGATTTGTGTGTACATTTTTATCGAGTGTTTGTCCAGTTTCCTAATCTCTAATTCAGGACAGCAATCTATAAAAACAATACACAGGTGTGGTGGTGGAGAGGACACCACCTGCACATTTCATGTTCTGTGGAGTACTGAAATATTGTTTTCACTGTGACTGCAGCCTAGGTTGTGTTCATATTTCTTTTTCTTTTTTTTCTTTTCTTCTTTTTCTTTGACACTCATTAGGAAATACTTAGGAATGAAAATTCTTGCTGATATTAAGTAAGAAGAGTGTGTATCTGGTGCATTAACGTGCGAAAGGAGCCCCTTTTAGGTGAGGATTTCCATTGAATCCCCACCATAAGACACTGAATTGTTTTACTCTACTGCCACCAGACTTCTCTGAAGCAGCTTGTCAATTCTTAAGGCTTTGCAGGGGTGTCTTGCATATCTTTCCCCTTTCTGGGGAAAACCAGAAAGAAAACTGACTAAACATAATTGTATTTTTTAAAGAGAGAAAGGAAATTTTGATCCTCTCCTTTCATGGTTGCTTGTGGAGGGGTCTAGCTTTGGTAATCCTTCAAGATCAGCCACAGATCTCTCTAAAATCACAGAATAGCTGGATGGAAGAGACCTTTAAAGGCCATCCTGTCCAGCCTCTCTGCCATCAACAGGGACATCTTCAGCTAGAATTGGTTTCTCAGAGTTCTGACCTTGAATGTTTCCAGGGATGGGGCATCCACCACCACCTCTCTGGGCGACCTGTGCCAGTGTTTCATGACCCTCATCATAAACAAAAAAATTAAATCTTATATTTAGTCTAAATCTGCCCTCTTTTATAAAGGCATAGAATTGTAGAGTGGTTTGAGAAGCTAGAATTTTAGACAGCAGTGCATGCTAACTGTAATTATTACATTGTATAGAATTATAACTATTTGAAAATTAATCTCGTAGCACTTACAGCATGATCTAAGAAAAGAACTGGGAACCGAGGAAGACAGGAAGAGAAAAGCATGGGTTATGGATTTGCTTTTTGGGCAGTGATAGTAAAAGGGGGCAGGGGCCTCAGGGTTCTCCTGCAGAGGGTGAAGGGAAGGAAGGGAGGCTTGTGATGGCTAGCTCTGTAGGATTGTTCAAGAAATGGTGTAGTGAGTTTATAAAAGGGTGTCATACCTTGCTGAAATGTGCTGTTTAGAAAGCCATACATCTAGGGAGACCAAAAAGCAGGAAAGGGTCCAGGTTACTTCACCTGGCTCAACTATCAGCTGTTTGGAGGGAGAGGAACATTGGCGAGATGCTGTCTCTGCCTTTCTTTCTCTCTTTTAAAAAGACTTGAAAAAAACATCAGCAAACCCAAACAAACAACCAAACCACCTCTAAAATGAAAGAGGCCTGCCAGAGGGCAAAATGAGGGGAAGATATTGACAGTTACAATATTATATAGACAGCAGGCACACAGCTGAGCTTTGTGGGAGAGAGAAAAGAAGCTGAACTGGAGCAGCTGGTATGAGCAGGGAATGTGTGCAGAGGGGAGAGACCGTGAAGGAAAAAGCATTACCTGACTTGGAAAAGAAATGTGAAGCACTGAGTGGAGCGGGAAAGTCAGCCAAAACTCCTGAGTGAGGAGCAGATCAGCTGTGAATGGGAGAAGGAGGTTATTTGACATGAAGTAAGAAGGTACAGGAATGCCAACACAGCTCTTTCAGAGAGGGCTTGTTGGAGAGATGAGGATGCTAGAGGAACACAGAATCCTTGGTATGCATGAAATGCACTTGCACTATGGTATGATTATTTGATTATTATTTTTATTCTTTTTCATCCATGCTGTCTTCCCTGGTGTTGTTGAGGTTTGAACAGCCCCTTCCCTCATCTTGCTGTTAGTACAATTGCACAGTGCTTTGCATTGAACAGAAGCATGGGAAATGATCCGTGTTTAGGGGGTAGAAGAGGCGGAAGCCCAGTCAAAATGTCTCCCTCTATTCTGGATGTGATCCAGAGGGACCGTGTAAACTAGGGCAACACTGTTAGGTGTGGATTGAGGAAGTGAGATTATGGCTAAACGTGATGAGTAATTAAGGAACTGAATCTTTAAATACTGCAAAAGCTTGGCCTGTTGAACTCTCTGGACTTGAGAGCTGTGCTTGAAACAAGTTCTAAGAGGTTTCCTGGACACATGTAGTCTTTTGCAGCTGTCCATGCTCTTTTGTGGGGTGAAATCATGGGAGCAGAAGAATGCCTGCTGTTCAACCCCCATTTTTTCCTGAAGGAGAGGCATGTCACACATACCTGTCAAACACTACATGTACATGGCTTTGTTTTGACGTGCTCTGGGTCAATAAATGACCAATTCTGCTGTATCAAATCTGTGTGTTACAGGATTCTGAGGCTGTAGTATCTTCAGACATCCCTTTGAATTGAAGCAGAGAAGCATCCCCCTCTCCCTCCCTGCCTCCTCCCCCTCAGGTTTCTGTTCTCTTCTAGCTCCCTGAGAATAGCACCTTGGTCTGGCCAAATAATACATTTGCTTGGGCAGGCTGTAACTTTGGGCAGAGAAAATAAACACCTCATCAGTGAAAAGCTGATAATTATTGGGAGCCTCCTGACCTTAATTATTTCTGCTCAGCCATGTCAGCATTCTCAGATGCTCCCACTTCTCTAATTTGAAAACTACTTGGGTCCAGTGTGGGAAACCATCAGGGGACATCCCTGAATGGACAGCCAGGGACGTGAGAAGGCAAAGGAGGTAGCAGCAGGAGCTGTATGGGAGGGTGAATAGCAGAGAAAATCCATGGTTATTTGGAACCTTTGGTGATTTGGAAAACTGTGTTTTACTGATGAAAACATTAGAGCATTCATTAATCTGCTAAATGATAGTTGAACTGAATTTTGGTTCTTACCACTTTGGGTTAGATTTGAACTGATGGCCTAGGGATGAAGTGTTCCAGCATTTCTAAGCTCTCTGACATATTCTTTTCTTACTAGGATCTTTTTCCTTTCTCTTTAACTGTGGGGGATACCAGTACATCTGGTACAGGCGCTAATGGATACAGATGATCCCAACTGGGAAGATGAAAATGCTCACCCTTCAGCCAGATCAGCAAGGGGCAGACAGAGTGCTGTAGTTCTGGAATGTGGAGGGACTGTTGTTTTGATTTTTCCCAGTTGGAGCTAATGCAAACAGACTTGGATCAGCCTGAATGATCATACCTGTACCATAACTTGCAACTGGAAAAAAGCTACTGTTTTGTCAAAGAGACCTATTAGGAGAAGCTTGAGAGAAAGCTGATGTATTTGTTTATTTTTGTATATATTGAGTTATGCTTGCTTTGCAAGAAGCTAAATGTAGATCTCAAGCTATTTTGTCTTAATTAATAGAAGTATGTCGCTGTAAGGACACCTCACAAAACACTGCAGATGACCTTTGTGGCACTTCACAGAAATTTTGGTGATAAAATTGGCAATGTCTTTCAAATACTCTTTTGAAAGACAGCAGTGAAACAGGTGATTTCTCATGGCCTTTCTTCTCATGTGTCTGGAGCTGCCCTGTTTGAGATTCTCTGTCATTCTCCATGTAACAGTTATTCTGAAAGCCAATGTATGTACTGTAGTAACTTTAGTACGTGGATTATATCACAACTAAAATTATCTCAGCTTCAACAAAGTCCTAACTGTGCTTTTATGTTCTGAAGTACCCGAGTAATGGCTGACAGCCCTCTGTTTTTGAAGGGCAAGTGGAGGTAGCCACAGTCCCCCTGCACAATGTGAGACCAAGTGAGCTTGTGCTGTGAGAGACCCTTGAGTTCTCTGTGCCTCCTTGGGGCTTTTGATGATCCTCAGTCTTGAGGTAGCCACAGGCACCTCCTGTTCTCCACAGGCTCTATCTTTCCCCTTCATTGGAGGAGTAGAACTTTTTCAGAAGGTGGCTAAAAATTCCCTCACTAGTTTAACCATGTCCCCCAAGACAAGATTCCTTTGTGTAACTAGACTAAAAGGGAGAAGAAACCTAGGAAACTCGACTAATTCCATCAGCAAGCATCCAAGATGTATTGCTGTCATCACTTGACCTGGATTTCTGTAGTGTGATCTTTGCAGGACTTACCAAATACTAGCATATTAAATGTCCATTGGAATAAGAATATCTCCTCATCCTCTTTCACCTACTTAAGGCTTCTTACATGATCTGTGATAACAATATTTTCTTGGTTTCCTTGGATTAAGGGAGGAGACAGCCTTGCCAGTTTTGAAGAATATTTCAAGCTTTCTAGATTTTCATTTGCATACAAATCCAGAGCTTGCACCTAAAGTGAGTTCCTGATTCTTTGCCTGTCTTTTCCTTCAAAGCTGGGTGAAGCAGCCAGCCATTTGACTTTGATAACAGTGTATCAGCCAGCCTGAAATACATGAGGAATTCTTAAATAACAGCAAAAATTCTATTCAGAACTGTACTTTCCTTAAGCATGTTGCTGCTTAGTGTGTTTTGTGACCAGTCTAACTGGAGGCATAACTTTTTTTCTACCTCAAGACAGTGAGTGATGAGACATCAGACTGTCTGGAGGAACAGCTGCACCTCATCTGCATTCTCACTGCTGCCTTTGAACTGAAGGATGGCTGCCATTTTCCCTTCTTCCCCAGCAGTAACACTGGGTTTAGTTGAGTGTGAACAAATCTCAGCACACTGAGATCTGATCTCTTGTCTAATCTACTTAATAGCCTTTACTGGTCTTAGGAAATACATGGACACATGTTGGTCAATTTGTGCTGCAGGAGAGGAGTTGCAGAGGTGTAGTAGTACCACAGCTGAGCAGTGAGTGGAGTGGGAAAGGATTCAGCTTTGTGACTGCTTGTGGGTGTTTTGCTTGTTTAACCTGCAAGTTGCATTTCAAGCATTTTTACCTGATTTTGTTTTCATGAACAGCACTTCTGAATGCTAAGGGTACCTCTGGAAACTACATGAGGCAAAAATGTTGCCTGTGCTTTGTTCCAAAGGTGTTTTAAATAATTTTTAACGAAACCTAATTCCTAGACAAAGCCAGACTGACTGCATATGAAAATACTGCTTTTGAAAGGAATGACTGCAGAACAGTTCCTTTGAACTGAAAAGTGGTGCTAATGTTACAACTTGGTTTGAAAATGATGATGTATATTACATAGACAGTTTCTCCTTTATATTTAGTGAATTACTTAAGTTTTTTAAGCCCTGTCCAAAGTGCCTATGTAGTCAATTTTTGTGTGTTGGAAAAAATATCTTTCCCTAAAGGCTGATGTCTTTATTTAGTAAAAAAACTTAGTGGGTTTTTTTATATCTATATGTTATACATAGGTGCAAATAATCTAGGTCATCTAAGTTTGTCTGTCACACAAACTGCTGAAAGCTTTAGTAAGTGCATTGACACTGCTTTCTTTTTAAAGATTATTTTTATTTTTATAACATTTTTCAGCACAAAGAGTGCAAATAATTACAGAAATTCTGTGGGTTTAAGGTAGAAAATAAAGTCAGTTGACACAGAAGAGGGGCTAAAGGTTTGGGTTTGGTTTTGTTTAAATAAATAGAAGAATCTGTGTTCCACTGGTGTATCTGGAATAGTTCATTACAGTAGTTACTACAATCCATGTGGAAATTAGTGTTTGGTTTCCCCATTAATTAAGTAACAAATAGCACAGTATAGAACAGTTTTGTAGTGAACATTATTTTACCTTTAATGAAACAGATTATCACCTAAGAAATTGGGAACTATGTGGTGACCTTTTATGTGAATCTCTTTCAGGCACCTTTTTGGGCATACATCCTGGGTGCTCTAGGACTTTTTATCTACCAGTCTTTGGATGCCATTGATGGGAAGCAAGCCAGAAGAACAAACAGTAGTTCTCCTCTCGGAGAACTCTTTGATCATGGTTGCGACTCTATTTCCACAGGTAGCCTTAACTTACTGTCACCCATCCTAGTTTATAAAAGTTACCTGCTTTCCGGACCAGCTGATTAATCACAGAATTGTTGAAGTTAAAAAGGACCTCTGGAGATAATCCAGTCCAAATCCCTTCTTGGAACAGGGTCTTCTAGGATAACTTCACCATCTCCTGACCTTTGCATCCCTGGCCAGTAATTTGGGGTATTTTAGAAGTTCCTTTGGCATATGTTGGGTAAGATGTATTCTGCTCTTACTTAACTGTGCATCTTCATGTAATCCACTTTCAGAGTAAGGTGCCAAAATACCAGTTTGGTAATAGGGCAATCCAGCCTGGCACTGAGGAGAAGGGTAATTTATATTCCTTAGAAGAAGTAGTTTTAAAAAAGTTCTGAGTCCTTAAAAAGTAAGACTTTCTCAGTTTCACTTTCCATAACTGAGCTGCTATTGGTGCCAATGCCTGTAGTTCTTCTGTAAAGCTCAATAGCTGAAACAGTTGCTAAGATCAGGTATATTCTTTATGTCTCACTTCCCAGAGAAGAGCAGCTGCCTGCCTCCCTAAGCTTGGCCCTTCAGCAGAAGTTGTCGGTGTTGTAAAGAACATGAGATGACAAGGCCAGGAGGAGAGAGAACAACCACTGTAGGATAGAGGGCAGGGCCCTGCCTTGGCAGGAAAGGAGGCCTGTGTTTTGGTCTCTCCTGCCAGGATTGCCCCTGAGGGTCAACTACTCAGAAAAGTCAGTCATAGCATTATTTTTTTAGAGTGATGTAAAATGTCCTGTGTTTTTTTAATTTATTTTTTTAATTTCTCTTAACTTCAAGCAAAGAGGGTATATGACTAACATATTCATTTCTGCTTTTCAGTATTTGTTGTCCTTGGATCCTGCATAGCAATCCGACTAGGAACAAATCCTGACTGGTTGTTTTTCTGTTGTTTTGTGGGACTGTTCATGTTCTATTCTGCTTACTGGCAGACATACGTATCAGGCATGCTAAGGTTTGGAAAGTAAGTAGGTATCTTTAGAAGTATATATGACTTAACATCTGAGACTGCTAGCTTCTTGATTTCAGTTTCTTCTTGGTTTATTCCCTGCTTTCTCTTCCTCTCACCTTCTTTCTCATCTCCCTTCCAATCTAGCATATTAGTGTTTTACCTGACAAGAACTTGAAACTCTGCATAATACCAAGGACTTGTTCTTTTAGCAGCTGATTTTAGCTCTGTATATTTTGTTTGCATGCATTTGGCTCTTTTGTCTGCATATTTGTTGTCAGAACCCATACTAGCACTGTGCAGGCTCAGGGCAGAGAGCTCTTGTTTACATTGCAGACAAGTGCCCTGTGTAGGAGTAAGGAAAGAGCAAGCATCTGGGTACCTCCCTTTGTAATCTCACAGCCACAGAACCATTTCAGCCCCAGGGGACTCTAAATCATATGCATTTTAGAGAAATTCCCCTGCCAATGGGTTTCTCTTTCAAAGACATCTTCAGTCTTCCTTGGAATGAACTCTCCACACCCACTGCATCCTCAAAGAGTTCCACAGGTCTATGGCAATGCTTGAAGAATTACTCCACGTTTATTTGAGGGCCTTTTTTTAATCTGGCTCATATTTGCTTTGATGTTCTTTAGGTTTTGTGTTATGTCAGTTACAGAGACTGCTGTGATGCTGTTCATGACTTGATAGAATTTTTATCTGTTTCACTGCAGCATAGGAGCAGAAGTCATGACATTCATGTAGAAGACAATAATTTCAGTTCAACTGCTGATAGTGTGGGGATTGATGCACCCTCCTATAGCCGTGGTAGTGCCTGGCGGTGGCCTTTCGCTGGTTTTAAGCAATGAGCTTCACTTTAGTATAATTACTTCTGAGAAGAGGAAAAGATCTGAGACTTATCTGGCAGCAGAACTGAAAATAAGTGGTACATGAAGACTGTCCTGCTAATCCCAGTCACTTGCTAAATCACCTCTTCATGGTCCTACTTAGCTCTGCCCTGCAAAAAGTGCTTTAGCAAATCAGCAGGCACACAGGCTGGTGACCAGCTATCCCTGCACACTGCATCAAATGGAGCTGTCTCTGATGTTGATAAGAGCTCATTGTTATTTGCTGGTAATGCATTTTACCACACAAACGGTAATTCCTCTGCTTGCCTGCACATCCTATTGTTTTTAAAGGACATCTTGTGCTGTAAACAAAAATAGGTGCTTTACAGTGATGGCTGAAATAGTTTCTCTCCATGACAGTGGGCTGCTCTGAAGGGAGGTGGACTAGGCCATGAGCTCTGGCCTTTTGCAGACATGATTGCTTTTCTATACCTTTTATTCTTGCAAAAAGCACGAGAATGATTTCCCCACATTGGGAAGGCACTTTACCACATAAAGATTTTGTTAAAAACTTGGTGACTTCTACTTTAACATAATGATAGTGCATAGTACAAACAGCTCAGAATGGCCTGGTGTTCCATGGTTATTGTTTAAAGTTAAACAGACACAACTTTTCCACAAGATAACCTATTTCTGTCCAGTGAAAAGAGGTCACAGTTTTTTTCAAGGCTCCCAATTTTGTTTCTCTTAAACATAGAAGTGTGAAGAAGGCATTAGTATAGTTCTCTAAATATGATGGTACATAATAAGATGGATGGAAGTTTTCACTGATGCTATTTCTCAATTAGCAGCACTCAATTTTAGAAATAAATCACAAATGAGATATTCCTAGTGCTGATGGCCAGGAAGGATCAGAGAGCTGAATAATGTGACATTGTCAGGTTGTGGAATACTGTACAGTATCTGAGTAAAGTCTGGACTCTGGACTCTGATTTGGGCTCTGTTGCTACCAACAGTCTGAGCTGCTGTAAAATTAAGTATTAAACTTTGGCGCAACTTTAAGTCTGAGCCTTGTCCCACCACCAGCAACAACAAAGGCAATGCACATTAGAAATCCTGGTGTTAATAGTACAGCATGCAGCCTCTGAACACTTGCACGTGGGTACTTTTGCATAAGGTAACCAGCAAGTTCAGGAATGGCTGGGTGGATGCAACACTTCATCCTTGGCAGAGAAGGAAGAGCCCATTCCCAGCCCCACTTTCCTGTGACACTCTGTCATTGGACCTCAAGCCACTTCATGGAATGGGCAGAAGGTGAAAAGCCTACACTGGATGGGCAAACTGGACTGGTTCACCTTACAGTCCAATGAGCACTTCAGCAAATAAAACTGAGGGAATACAACACCTTAGGAAGAAAAGGACCCCCCATTCTCTTGGCTTTAAGAGGTGATGAGGACCTCAGCTTATCATCTAACCGCAGTTTAAACTCTGGATCTTCTAAAAGTCACAAGATCGTGATGAAATTTATCATATTTTATCACCATCTTTCTGATGAAAGAAAAGAGTTTTGACTGAAATTATCAAGTACAGATAAATGTTTTCCATTACCAAAGAGATGATTGCTATCTCCTTTTAAAAATCCACTGTTTCCTATGCAGACAGGTCATGTGCTAAGTAAGTAGCAATACACATCGGTCATAATACCTTAAAATAGCAAATTTATTCCAACTCCTAAAAGACATCTTGAACATTCATTACCACTGTTTTCTGGTAACTTTAGTATGAAGATAAGGTACCTGCCTCAAAAATTTTGGTACCACAGAAATTACCTTTGATATGCACTTTTTTTTGGTCATTATTTTAATTATTTATGTTAAAGCTTAAAAAGTACTAATTTTTTCTGAAGCCTTGGCTTCATGTGAGGTTTCATCAATTAAATACAACAATCAAGAGTTGTCTATTTTGTCTGAGAACACAAGAAGGTGAAATATGGAGTCTGGACTTCATAGGGCATACAAGGCCGCCTTTCCTAAAACAGCTTTTATGGAGGAAAGCATGATAGCAATTATATGTCCTCAGAAATATGACAAATGTTTACCTATCCACTGACTCAGTCCTCCCTTGTTTTGCAGGCTTTATCTGTCAAGTTTTTATTATGTGAAACTTAAAGAAATCCCTTCTTTCCTAGCCTGCTTGTTATAGTCTCTGCTTTTATATGCTGTGCTTTTAATGGAAATGTTTGATTGCGTTTACTATGAGCTTACCTTAAACCTTGATTTGATCACATCAACAAGTCTGTGAGTTTGTATGGAATTCTCAAATAGTTAACAATGTATTCATTAGAGTCCCCTTTTAAAATTACATGTACCTTGCTCCAGAAAAGGAGTATAGCTTTAATTTTAAATCTTAGCCAGAGATGTGTGCCTCCATATAGAGTAGCTTTCTCCATCAAGGAAAGTAATATTCTATATATAATTTGAACAACAGTTACTGAGGGTTTTATTCCCCCCTCTGCTCCACACATATTTTGTACTTACAGCAAAAAGTCTTAGAACTAAATCTTTTTGTCCCTTCCACAGAATTGATGTAACTGAAGTTCAGATCGCCATAACAATGCTGCTCTTGATATCTGCTTATGGAGGAGCAGCAATATGGGACTATAAGGTGAGTGTGTTAAGTGCTGAGTTCCTGTTGAGTATTCTTGATAAGTGTCCACAGTTCCTGTGGTATTTGAAGCTGCTCTGTGCAGGTACCATCAACACCTACTAGTTGTGTAATGTTGTTTTAGATTATTGTGTAAGTGTAGGTTATTTTAATGTCATAGTTAACTTAGATCTATTGGTGTGACTCCGGGTGCAGATTTATAGCTACACAGAGGAAAAAAGACCCCCATCTGCCACATATAAACTTCTGATCTGGAGCTAGTACTCAACATATACTTAAGCTTTAGTAAATAGTTCTTGTCCTGGTTTTACATGTCTTGTATATTTTATTGTAAGGCATACATTTCAGTTAAACATTTTATCTTAAAATTTAAGGATTAAATTAAAGGATCTAATGAAACCATGGGATGAAGCCAGGGGTTTTGGTTAAGTTATCCATATTTGTATCAATGCAGATGTACTGATTTTTAAGAACTATGTCACAGTCATGTAAATATTTCTATTTAAAGCATTGTTTTCTGTCCCAAAACTTTTCCTTATCTCTGTTTTTCATTCTGACCTTTAAAGATGAACTTTAGTGGACAGTATCAAAAGATCTTCAGCCTTTTTAGGGCCTTTACTCAGAAATTTATAGTTCTGACTGGTTATAGTGCAAAGAGCTGAGACTTACTTTTCCATACTATTGATAACCAATAGAAATTAACCTAAATATAAACCACCAAGAAATGAAAACTAGTTCAAAACTTTACTCAGCAATTAGTGAATGTTCAGCTAAACTTCATTTCCTTTCCCCAGTCTTTTTTTCCTACTTTCAAAAAGCTTGTTTTCATGCTGGAAAAAAAGTACTTGCATTAAACTTAAATTAAAATTATTTTTTTCCTCACTATCACCCTACTATCTGTGGTAGTTATGCTGTATCTCAAAAAACTATATATTCAAAAAAATATAGTAAATAGTTTCTGTTTATTACTTCTTTTTTTTTAATCCTCTGCTGCCTTTGGAAGTTTCCTTGAAACTGCAATTGATTCCAAAATGTAACTGTTTAATTGAAATTTATATCTGGAGACTACTCATGATAGTCTCGTGATATGCAAAGATACAGCATACAAATAACATGCCAAAGCACACAGCAGGCAGATGGTGTTTGTGTTTCCTGTGGATCAGTGTTGTTTCATCCACTGGAATAGAAGGAACTATCCCTCTTCCTGCTCCCATATCATGGTGATTGATGGCAGTAGTCTGTGTCATGTTCTTGCTTATGTGGTGAAAATATTTGAAGAACATGCGAAGGAGGAGCAGAGTAAGATCTAGCTGAATTTCAAGAACAGAACTTAAATACTCAGTGGTGGAGTTTAAGCATTACAAAAGATACTTGTTTTCTTAATAAGGAAACAAACTTTAAACACTGTTGTGCTGAGCTTGTTCCCAGGAAAGTGAGGGTTCAAATAAAACATTTGTTTAGTAGGTAAAAGTGGCTGCTTTAATCACTCCTTAAAAAAGGTGTTGTGTGTTTAACTTTTATCTTTCTCTTGTTTTGTTGTGGGTTTTTTTTTTCTTTTTTTTGTTTTGGTTTTGTTTCTTTTTTTGTTCTGCTAAGGTCCCTTTGCTGGGCTTAGAACTGAAGTTCTTTGCCGTTATTGGCATCCTGTGTGGAACAGCACTTTCTTTTTTCAATTACTTCCGTGTTATCTTTGGTGGAGGGGTTGGAAAGAATGGATCTACAATAGCGGTAAGTTGCTCTAAAAATACAAATTTATGCCCCTAATTTATTGTGTTTCAGATGGTCCATAAGGGTTTTATTTGTTTAAGCATTTAAGCAGACAGGCATGTGAACGTTAGATGGCTAAAGCAAAATTCATTATCTACCTTCTGTCACTGTTACTGGATTTCTTCTATCTTCGGTAGTAGTCACTGCAAAGGGTACTAAGAGCAGTGGAGTAATGCTAATGGATTTTGACAAGTTTTGACAACTTTGGTTTTGTTTAATAGGATTTACAATACGTATAAAAATTGGACTTTACCATATGACTGAAGTTTAAGACAGATTTTCCATCCCTTTACATCTTAGGGAACAAGTGTTCTTTCACCAGGCCTGCACATTGGACTGCTTATCGCTCTGGCCATTACAATTTATAAAAAGTCTACAACTCAGCTGTTTGAAAAACATTCTTGCCTGTATGTCTTGACATTTGGGCTTGTGAATGCCAAAATCTCACAGAAGCTGGTGGTAAGTCAGTCCCAAACCTCCTAAAACTAAACTGGTTTTTGGCTTAACACTTACTGGATCAGGGGGCACTGTTTTCCTAGTTTGCTTTTCTGTATTACCAGATTCATTGTGATCAAGAATCTGAACCGGACTCGGGGTTCCACAGAGAGATTGTATGAGACACTGATTCAAACATGTATTTGCTGTTGAATGGGCTTGTTTAAGTTATTCCTAGAGATGCACTTTCTGTCATTAACATCCTAACTGTGGTCTCTTAAGCCTTACTAACAGTGCTGTGACTTCTCATTTAATTATCTGAAATGAGAATTTGCTATGATCATTAAAATGAAGAGAGAAACTCTTCTGTCTCTATTCTGTCTTCTCAGTCTTTGCTTCTTGTACATAAAACACTCCTCAGTGGATTAAAAAAAAGTTGCCTTACTACATATTTGCTATCATCAGTAATCCAGCCAGGTGCTTCTTTATCTCCAAGGATGACATTTTTCAAACACTAGAAAATAGGTATTCTACAGACTTCCTTACTCTACAGTGAGAACAAGTGTTGCCACCTAAGGAAAGGTCTGCTTCCTAGTTAACTTTTGGCTAGGAAAAGCCAAAATTTTCAAGTTGGACTTGAAAACAATATTTCAAGTGGATAGAATTTGTTTTCAGTAATATACTTACAGTGTTACCATTTGAATACAGTGCTGGAAAACTAGAGATTGGAACCCCTGCAGACAGTTAAAATGCATGGGTATAGATGCAACTTCCAAGAGGACATTGCTGGGCAAGGATGTGATGCCTGTTTGTTGGTAGTTACACCAATCTTGCAGGGATGCAATTTTTAATTTTCTTTTTTTTAAACATAGGTGGCTCACATGACAAAAAGTGAAATTTCTCTTCAGGATTCTGCATTTATTGGGCCAGGACTTCTGTTTTTGGACCAGTACTTCAACAGTTTCATTGATGAATATATTGTTCTGTGGATAGCATTGGTAAGTGTTTTATACTTTTTGTATGGACTGTGCTTTAAGGAATGTATTTATAATTGTCCCTGTCATTCGGCTCTGCCATTTCTGACTTGCTCACATTTCTGCTGTAACTGCAGAGTTCTAGGAAACCATGTAAATATGTTTTTGGGAGCTGACTGGTTTGCTTTCCTTGGAATAGAGATGTGAAAGTAAATTTATCCAGCTTTCCTGAAATTATGCTTTAGTCCATGTGGGTTTTTTAAAGTCATTCTATGAACTGCAGATGAATTTTTTTTTATCAGATCTTGTGCTTAGTGCTGTTGGGGTTTTGTGATGCTTTTATTTTTAATTCTAAACTAGACTACTCTGTAGCTGTATGTTACAATGATGTATGTATGTTAGGCTTGTCACTTGGATAAATTCTGATTAAAGTATAGCATATTTATAGTAGGGACAATTAAAAAAATATATTTTTTTAACCTGTTCTGTTTTGTTCTTTTGAAGTTCATATCCTTGTTTGATATGCTGAGATATGCCTGTGGTGTATGCCTACAGATTGCCGCTCATCTTCATATACATGTCTTCAGAATTTCATCTCATCAAGCTCCTGAGCAGGTTCAAAACCATAATGACTGATGAAATAGGTCAAGAACAAGAGAAGAAGCAGTTAGGGGAATGATGCAGCCTCTCTGTTTTTTGGGAAGACAGATTAAACTTTTGAAGAAAACAATTTTATGGGAAAGTTCACTGTATTTCAGACATTACCAGATGTTAGAATTAGTAGATACAAAGTTCTGCAGATGCTGTTGTACTTTTGCACTAGTACATATTTCCCTGTTTCAGACCACAAATACTACATTTAAAAATGTTGCCATTTCTTGTTAGGTAACTTTAATTCTGTACTTCTCTTCTGATGAATGTAGATGCAAACCAAGGTGCTTCCAGAATTCAAAGAGGAGTTTCATGTTTCCCTAACCCAATTGTCTAACCTTGTAGCATTAGTTTCTAAAGTTTTGTTGGAACTGCTTTGAAGTGGTTGTCAGATATACCAATGAATTCAATCCTGCATTATTAAGACTGGTAAAGTGAGGCAGCCATTAGGTAAAAATCATTCAGTCTCTCTCCTGGTACTTCTAAGGAACAAGCTGTCAGAGCAGTAGGTAAAGGAAGTACAGCTCAGGAAAATTTTCTTCTACTTCAAAGTATGTTACGAGTGCCTTTAGAATTCATGCATTCTCTAGTGTCCAAGTACATAACCTACTGCTACCACATAAAACTTTAGCTTGCACTTTCTTTCAAGGCCAGTTTCTGGTTTTGTGGTCATAGTAAGGTTAGTCTCATTGTACTTCATCGTTATCTAGACTACAAGTAACTGTGTAAGGAGAGGACTCTAACTTCAGGCACCCTAACTTGTATCTGTAAGCCTATGCAAATGAAGGACAAAGTTCATTGATAAACTTCAATGCCTGTGGCTCCAGCACTGCAGCCCAGCCGTCTGTATTTCCTTCTGTGGTGTTTTTGCTGTGTTCACTTACCTAACAATTGATTCTATTGTCTCATAGCTACCGCTGTACTCTATCCAAACAAAAGAGCACAAAACTGAATCATAATGTAAAACTCTCCAAAACAGGAACTCAGGCCCAATATCAGCTTCTCTCTTCCTTTAAGAACACTGTTATCCACTGGGTAACATAATATGTCTAAGGGCTGTTGCCATTATAGAAGAGCTGAATTAACTTGTTATCTGTATGAAAAAATGATTACTTGCACACAAACCCTATAAGCTTAAGCTCCTTTCAAGAGGAGCATTTGACGTCAAAAACATTTGACGATCTTTTATGTAAAAAGATGTCGAATTTAAGTGTGCATTACTCCTTCCAGCTGCTGATACGTACCTGAGCTTCCAAGTTAATGAAGTCCTTCCTGAGTTATCCAATAAAGAATTCCATGGTTTGTTTTAAAAATACTACCACTGCATCTTCCTACCTGCTTATTAATTCAAAAATACTTCCTGAGGTGTTCAGGGAGCTTTTAAAGTGGTGTATTGTCTGCTAGTTTGGAGGGAATAAAATAGCATCTACCAGCCTCCTGCCTAAGAAGAATATAATGAACCTTTTGAGCGATAACTGTAAGAGTTACTGCCAAACAACTACACCCCAAAATGACTAATATCAATTCAGAATGAATCCTACTACTCCTGTTTGAGGCTGGAAATGACACAGCCTCTGCATATGAATTTAGCCTGAATCCAGGCCATGGTCAAATAGAAAGGAAGATAATGACCATTTTACTTTGGCTGAATACTGTAAGCAAATTAACCTCCTGATGAAAAGACACAAGCAACATCTTTAGAGTGAAATGAGTGGGTTCTCCACAGTGGTCAAAACTGTGTCCTGGCATAGTAGGTACAAGTAGTTTTGAGGATATGATTGAGGTATGTGGATAATAGGAAACGAATGCAGAAGTCACTCGGAAAACCAGAACCATGACTGAATAGTAACAAATAAAACCAAAACCAGGAGGTAATGCTAACAAATAACCACCTGCTGAAGATCTGAAGCAGAACCTGTCACCTATTTCATAGACTCCTCTAACTGTCCTTAGAGGGCAGAGACTCAGTAGTTACAAATCAGCATTGTTACTGGTTACCCATGAGAGGCCCATACCGCTTCAGTGTAGCAGTATAACATCCATGTTTGCTGAATTGTCCTGAATTTTTCATTGTCCTGAATCCTAGCAGAGGCAGAACAAGAGGTTCTGTACGCGTTACAACCAAATAGCTGAAGTTACTGCAAGTTAGCCATCACCAATCTGGCTTCCAGGCCTGGAGAACCATCATCAAATGACTTGACTCTGACCTAAAAAATGCTAGTAGGCTGAGAAGAAAAATATGGTTTTGAAACACAGTGTTGTGATAACATCACATTTTGTGTGTGTGGGTGTGTGGATGGTTTTTGTTTTATCTACTTTTGTACTAAATCAAAGCATTAAATATGTTGGCAACTACCTAATTTTAAAAGGCAGATATTCAGGTGTAATGGTTTTCTGTAAAAACAAACTGCATGCACACTAAGCCAATGGTTTAGTTTGTACTTATTTACTGTAGTGAGAGACATGAAAGATAAATGCTTTACCCTTAAAACACAGGCCTCCCTAAATTTTTAGTCATTTGGAATAGCAAAAAATAATATTCCATCTCAAAGGCTTGTAATAGCCTGTACTAAATAAATGAGGTAGATGTCTTCTAGCAGTGGTTCTACAAAATGTAGACCCCAAAATGAATAATGTTTAATTATTGTTACTTGAGCAGATACATTAAATTCATCATTTGACTTAAAAAAAAAAACGTTTTCTGGATGAATTACAGCAGTTCATAAATCTCTTACTAATACAAAGATAGTTCAGTGTCTAGACTAACAAAAAAGTTAACAAAATTTACTTTAATTTACCCTAATACACATCATTAAACAATTCTGAGCTATGTTATACCCTGTGAATTTTTATAACAGCTAATATATCAGCAGACTAAATGCTGAAACTGTGAAAATCTGCAGCTTGTTAGAAATGCTTCTATTTGTACAATGTATCTAAAGGCCTCAAGATATTATGTAAAACCTGGATAATGCATGTTTCATTAATTCTTCCCCTTGTTACAACTTGGTATTAAAAACAGTGAAACAATTTAAAACAGTCCAATGCTCTTGCAAGTAGATATGAAATTTTTAAAAATCAGCTGAACAGACAGTGAATGGTTTGGGGTCCATACTGCTCCCCAGTAATAAAAGTTTACTAAGATATGTTCTTACAACAGTAACAGACAAGATTAGAACAATCCAGGAAAGAGCTTAATAGGAACCTTGAAACATTTAAATCTCAACATCCTTCTAATGCCTGTACTTGTATCATGTTACTTAGGTACATGTTGCTTCTCCACTGAGCCATCAGAATAACATGGACTGAAGAGACTTGCGAACAGTTGCCATCTCCTGCTGTTGCTGTCACAAGAAAAGGAGATAATGCTGAACAAATGCTGTATCAATATGACTCCTTTGAATTAAATTAATGCCAAATATTTCATGTTAAATTGAATGTTCTGTTTCTGCATTTAACTAACTTCATAGATCTGATACTTACAGTGTCCATCATAATTTTCTTCTGCAACATCGCCATTTCCTTGCGAAGTTCATTTTGGGCACCAGCCAGAAGATTTTCATTGCTCTTCTCCAGCTCCTCCATGCTCTGAAGTTAAGGATAATATTAATTCAGAACTCCTCAGTGTCAAGGGGTTAATTAAAAACAACCAAACAAACCAATTGTTACTCATGCTACAATTTCATTTTTACAGTGATCACAGATAATTGATGAGTTTGTCACAAACTTGGCAGAGGAATCATACAGGACTTCATACTCCAGTCTGCATTCCTATTCAAACAGTATGTACTCTGAGAAGAAAATAGAACCCTCCAGTCAGCCTCTGTGAGGTCTCAGCTACTTATTCTGCATTTCAATTAAGATAATAGTTCTACAAGAGGAGATTGAAGAGACATATATCAGGAATTCCAGGGGTTGAATATTATGACCACCTTGCAGGACTTTAAGTGAGGAGTATAAACCCCACTACATTTCTTTGCACACTTCCCACCAAATAAGCCAAATAAAACTCCCTGGTTATCTTCCCTTTTTACATACAATTACATTTACCTCTGTGTATGTGTCTAGTTGCATTTTCCTTAATTTGTATTTATTTAAGCTTATTTGAGGCTTGACTTCTACCTTTTGATCTTCTTTGAGAAGAAAAATCAAAATAATACTTGACCTTCTGTTCAGTTTTTCCTCTTTGATGAAGACATTTTTGACATTTTGGAACATTTGTTATTTATTAATGCTTCTCTAATATGCTCAGTAAATTCTAACTATTTTAAACTAGGAGTTGCTTCATTTCAGTTTTATTTTTATCAACTACCAGGCTTGAAAAAAACCCAAACCAAACACCATGCTTATCATAACTGAAATTTCAAAACTAGCTGGGAAATTACTTGAGCTGAAATTAAGGTTTTTCAGAAACTGATAGACTTGAATTTGCCCCATATACTGGGGGCCATGCAGCTGGTGATGTCACATCTGGAGTGCTGGGTCCAGTTCAGAGTCCTGAGTAGAAGAGAGACACGGACATACAGGATAGAGCCCAGCAAAGGGTCATGAAGATGATTAAGGCATAGAAGATTTTTGCTTGTGAGGAAAGCCTTTAACTAAAAAAGTAAAATTTTTGTGTGGCTGTACTCAAACCAGTTTTGCTTCTTGTCTAGTATGTTAGTTACTTTGTTACAGAAATACCAAACAACTTAAAACACTGAATTAATAGAGCTTTAAATGATATGATAAAGATCAGCTGCCTTCCAAGAAAAAGATTTACCTTTAAGAATTGCTCGTAGAGTTGCTTAATGGTTTTCAGTCTCTGACTTTGAACTATTCTTGCCTGTTGAAAAACTTTTTGTTGCTGACGAAGCATATTCTGAAGCAGAAGCAAAAGAAAAACACAATTGCGTCAGTTGTTAATCAGAGTGCTTGGACAGCAGACCAGTGTCATTTTTCAGAATCAGAAATTCTGCCATCACTGGAAATCTTGTCATGTGGATCTCTGCCTGAGAAGTTACCCTGGCTCTTACTAATGGAAGACTGACAACTGGATTAAGCCTCAAGTCACCTCCTGAGGTCTCTTATGACCTGAATTATCCCTGTAAAATCCCATGAGGATTGCTATGCCCCACAGCTTCTTAGGGTATCCCAGAGGAATGTGCTACCTTAGGGAAGAGCAAAACTTGCAAATGTATTGGAAGTACAAACACAGCAACAGCACGTGATTACATTCCATTGTATAGTTTTTATCCTCTTTCAGTGATCAAATTCTCTTAAGTTTATTATATACAGGCATATTTTTAAGCAATGTATACTAAAAGACAACTACTTTCCTTTATTCCCTGAACCCAAAGACTTTGATGGATGGAAACAGCGCGTCTTACTTCTCCTTAAATAGTCTGTGCTTTTCTCAAGCCGTATGCTGGCCTAGGACATCACTTAACAGTGTTTATAAACGTGCAGTGAAGCTTATAAATGCACCCCTCTTCCCAAACTTAAACAATCATATATTTATGTTTAAACTACATAAAGCATTTTTACATTTTTTGAGTATTGAAACAATATTCCCTCCTTGTGGAAAATACAGTGAAACTCGCATCATTCTGGAAACTCACCGCTAGTTTTTCTTCCTGCTCCTCTGCCTTTTGCACATCTACATCCCATTGCTGAAATAAGGTCATAAACTGCTGGGAGAACTCATGATTGAGCTTCTGCCTACAAACAGACACTATCTGTAAGTATGATAAATGCTACAGGGAATTACAAGGTTCATCATACATGTGGAATAGAATAAAAGCTGGCATAGATAAAGAAATAGACTATTTTGACATCTGACCCCATTTGAATACTGTATGTTTTGAAAAACTGAACACACACACAGAGTGGATGTGGAATATATCTATAGACTCCCATAAAATACTAGTTAAAAAGAAATTGTAACAACTCTTCTTCCTAACAGTGTTAGGTCTTCAGAGATTTACCATGTTTTTCTAATATAATTATAGATGCTTGCTCTAACACAAGGCGTTTATAATGCAAAACTGATAAGCTTATTTCTTAGAATTTTGTCCATAGAAGTTTCAAATGCAAATAAATGTAGAACAACACTAAGACACTTGAAGGTATTGCTGACTTTTCATTTTTAGCTGTCTCCTTTTTCACTTTTCTCTACATCTGGTATCAGATGTAGTAATTAAATATGCCTTAAGAGGTGAGAGGAATGTTAAGCAAGGTGAAAATTATTTACTTTCTTAACCAAAATGGTATTAAAGTTTTACTGAACATTTTTCTGAAAGTTTTTAAGTAGAAACAGAAAATTCCAAAATGGGGAAAAAATCTCCACATTGTTTTGAAATACACAAATAACATCAAGGGTCACTTTCCATAACAATTAAAGTAAGCCCCACTTTTTAATGTGCCTTGCTCTCAGAGTTCCAAATCTTAAATTTGACTTTTCAAGAGAGAAGGTGCTTAACTATTACTGTCAGATTAACAAAGTGGACACAATGGGAGGCGGCAGAGACCCTGAGCAGATATTTAATATTAGATACAGTACTTGCTATTGCAAGGCGACAGACCAACTATCCATCCTGTGACCCAGAAGGGAATCTAGTTCCACAGGCTTGAAAACCAAGAGTAAAGGTCACCTTTGCTCCTGCTGTGTTTTCCAAACATGTTCAATCTTCTGGTTACTGGTTTTGAGTGAGGCTTTTGTATACATCTCTAATCGTTTTCTCTTAGCTAGGAGAGCCTTGTTAATGTCAGCTGAAAGTCAAAGAAAATTTAGAAATTAGGCATACTGGATACATTGAGCCATGTGTGAAAAGGCTGATGAGTTACCCTTTGGAGAAGCAAATGAGATGTGTTCTAGTGACAGGAAGCTCCTGTGATCTGATGTGGTGAGTGTCCCTCAGCCTGCTGGTGGCACTGGTGTGAATGCTGCTTCCCTATGCGACTCACATGCCCTAACCAATACTTGTTTCAGTCATACGCAAATTTCTTGAATTTCAGACATAAATTAAGGTTAGCATGTGGTTACTATCCCTGTGAACATACTGAATGAATATTTTTATACTTCAGAGAGACAGTACATTTTAAGTATTAATACAAGTTACTGTGTTTTGTTTCACCTCAGTTTACAATTGGAGATTTATCAATTCACAGTTTAAGATTAATAAACAGATAGATAAAGAGATTAAATTAATAATAAAAGTAAATTTCTTTTCCTTCTCCCTGTAGGTTTCAGGAAACATCTGTCTAACCTCTCTAATTTGCTGAGGCATCTGCCTCTGCTAAAGCCAAACCCACTCTTCGGTGCAAACAGAATCCTATCTCTGATGCATTCACTTTCCCTCCTTCCATCCTTCCCTTTTTTTCCCCTTTTTTGAGTCTTAAATTACAAGCAATCAAAACTTTTTAGAATCTAAATCCTCCTCTTATCTGAATAGCCAGATCTCTAAAACCTTTCTAATATGTAATACAAAATATGTAATTTTGTGACAGCCAAAAGTCCTAATTTGTGGATTAAGCAGTTACTTAAGGTCTTCTTTCACCTTAAATTTGAAATGCAAGCAATGACTGTACAGATTTCTTTTATTACATATAATGAAAGTATTATTCAGTTATTGAGTGTGTAATGCTGGCATTAAGATGGTTTCCCTTCCTTCCATGGCTTTTCGATGTTTGCTTACTCTGTGATAGGTATTGTACATTCTTTACAAGTTAGAAGTGTTTTTTCTCTAATCTGTCACTATCTAGAATTTAGCTGGTAATATAACTAGGTAAAGTCACCTGAGGATCTGATTATGACTGTACTAAATCCTGCTAAGTGACACACGCAAATCTCTCTTCACTGGATGACTGGCATTACTCACCCTCGTTACCTGGCTGTTCTAGAAATTCATATTTGTTCTGACTGCTGAAATTCTCTTATGTGCCCGTTCCCTGTTCTCTAAGATTTCTGGAAGTGCTAAGTACAGACTGCTCTCTCATTCTATATCACAATGAAACTTTACTTACAAAATTTTTTGTCTAGAATTAGAACTATTTGTTCTGTTTTGCTGTTTATATTAGCATTTACATTCCCCTTATTTCTCACTTGTCTTGCCACACCCAGTATCCTCTAAAGTCAGTGTAACAAAAAGTTAAATGAGACCAAAAGACAACTGCTATTGTCTCTTTTCTCTACAATATATTTACTATGTCTTAAACTTCATCTTAAAATTGGAATTGATTATACAAAGTACTCACACATCTTTCCCTTTTCCTTTGTAATTATCTACACTTACAAGCTGTGACTCATTAATATGCAATTATATATAATTATAAATTATATATAATATAATTATAAATAATATAATAATATGCTCCTTTCCCTTTGCTCTCCTTAGCTGTAACTTTTTTTTCTTTTCCTGAAAACTGGCTTTATTCAGAAATGCTGAAAAATCCTACAAAAACCGGTCATTTTATGTGAGTCTTGAAAGTTATTTTATGGTAAGTAACTACTTTCAACTCTGCAACTTTTTTTTTTTTTAATTATTTATTAGAATGTAAATGTACTTACCTCCAAATCTCTCCAACATATTCTGTACTTCACCCCTACAAAACAGTGTTTCAAATTTTTATTTGCCCGTTTTCTGACTTTAAAGACCTGTTGAATATGCTTAAAAATAATTTTATTCACATGCCTATTACTTTTAAGCAGTGACATAACTGCCACTGCCATAAGAGAAAATAATTATATTCCTTTTGTCCTCCTGTGAGAGTTTTTTTTTTCAGGCTAATTTCCTTAAAAAAAAAAATAAAAAAAGCTAAAAAGCTAAAATCTATTAGCTCACTCTCCAGTAAAGAGGCACTATTAGGCATTTAAAGGGTCTTAAGTGAGGGGTCAGTAAATGAAATTTTCTGTAACAAAGAAAACAAAAAAGCTATTTGGAACACCAAATAAAAACAAGTCCATCTCAGTTAACATGACTGGCACAGTAAAAATATCCAAGGCAAATAATATCAGGGTTGTTTTTACAGCATCTTTAAGATGATAACACCAGTGTACAAGGCAGTGTTACAATACAGTAAAAACAGTATTTTCAACTCAACAGATACAATCTGCTTGAAAACTATATCATTGTATACTTTATTAGATTTACTCTGCCCATGAATATTAAACTTTTTAAGATTTATCCATAAAAATAATTTATTTTTCATGCAGTATTTGGATCATTTAAAGTATTACTAAATCTTCAGCTAAAATGAGAAGGAAAAAAATTAATAGCATTTAATGAAATTATCAACAATTTAGAAGAAAACTTTTAAAAGAAATAAAAATTTGTAAGAACTCACGAATATGTCAAATTTTTCTGAATGTTAAAAAGTATCTACAAAGAAACTGAAGAATTGCTATTTAAAATGCTACTTTTTTTTTAGATAATACTATTGTATTATCTATCACCCAAACAAAGCAAAAATAAGCATTGTGAATAACTGAAGTTGGTATCTATTTAAGACCTCATTATTTCGTAAAAAGTCCCCAGACATCTAACCTTACCCCACATCATCTGGAACATGAGTAGTCACCAGAGGTCTTTTCTTTCCATGCTTGTCCATTACTGGTGTGTCACCTTAATAAGACGGATTATATAAATATTTACAAAAATATACTTTGTGTTGGCTGTTTGAGTTACTAAAAGTATAATTACTTTTCTGTAATGCCATTTCCCTGACCATATCTCATGGTCAGTTCCCATCAGTAACACAAGCAGTAACTTTGAGCCTGGAGTTGACAGATGGCAGTGAATTATTCTGCAGGGCCAGACTGGAGCTGGCACTGCTTTAAGTTCTCTACTCTGGTCTCAAACAATTTTACTTTCCTGTCCACTGCTACGCCATTATTCCCAAGTCACAATACAGCAATCATCAGAAAGCTAAAAATAACAAAAATATATTATAAAGTCCAATCTGAATTTTACTGTAAAATAGGTACTGTAATTCTGTACCTTTAAAAAGAAAAACCACAAATAGATATTTGTATTATTTTGAAAATTACGAATCAGAATTACACAGTAGGAGGCTGGTGGTCTCAGGCATTACAAACCATGTTTTGCTCAGTTCCTGGTTGACTCAGAAGTTCTTCCTTTCTATTCACAGTCACAAACATGATAAAATTCACATTTTAGAAATGTGCTAAAAAATTCATATAAACACCTTCTCTAATATCTTCCTCTGATCCACTCAGTTTTCTTTCCTCCTCAAAGTCATAACTAGGTATGGTCTGATCTTCCTGTGCTGGTTTACCAGCTTTTCCTCCATGCTTTCTTCCTGATGGTGCCATGATGAGATCTTTTCCTGCTGAAATAGTATACTGTATTTGTGATTTAACTTCCTCCACAATAAATTGAAAATAAATATATTTTCATGCTTACATTAATACTATTATGGGTATCTCTTTAACAGTGCTGAACTGGTTTAGTTTTGAGGTATTCCACAGCATTACCCATCAGTGATGCTTTTAAGAATATACTAAAAAAATGCCAGGGCTATTACAAACGTACTTGATTCTGCTGGAAAAAAAATAAATATCCATTTTCTTAAGATGTCTGCCATCTTAGCTTCCATAAGGTTTATTACACATTTTGTCATAGCCAATACTGTATTCCCCAAAAGCTATGCCAATATTCTACTGTCCAAAATAGAGAAATGATAAACCATAGAAAACAATGTGATTCTACAAGCCATCCCACACAATAATAAAGAATATACAATAATAAAAAATAAAAAATATATCAAATCTCTCACACACCTCAGTTTCCTATTTCTGGTGTTTTTTGGTTTTTTTGTTTTGTTTTGTTTTTTAAATTTATCAATAGCTGTGAAAATGTTTTATAATCCCAAATTCCATGGATCTGTACAAACATGGCCACACTCTGCTAAGGAAGAAACTGCTTTTCAATACCAAG
This sequence comes from Pseudopodoces humilis, assembly GCF_049639895.1. Classification (NCBI taxonomy): domain Eukaryota; kingdom Metazoa; phylum Chordata; class Aves; order Passeriformes; family Paridae; genus Pseudopodoces; species Pseudopodoces humilis. The sequence goes on from NC_142204.1 coordinate 18,953,291, forward strand.
CTTTTTCTGAGGTTGATGCCTCTCTATGTAGTATGAAGAATTTTAGATTTTACAAGTGTCTTGGAAAACAAATGTCCTTATTAACTAGAAAATCAAAAGCACTTGCATTAGAATTATCCTCAAATGAGAGGAAATTGTCAAGACTTAATCTGCTTTTTGACTACTGACTGCTGAGGACACGATGTAAAGGAGGAGAGTGTTCGCCCCTGTGCTGCAAAGGCACTTTAACTTTGAATTGCAAGAATCTATTTTATCTGACATATAGACACTTTTCATTGTACTAAAAATCAGTTTACAGCGTAGAACTTCTCAGTCCTTCTCAGCCAGGTGTAAAACAATCGGGCCACCTCACAAGCCCACACAGCCCTCACCCATCCCGTGTAGGTACCTGTTTTAGCCGATCTGAGCGTCTTCAATCCACAGCTGTGTATTTTAACAATGATTTTAGAGAAACTCACCTCTTTTTTTCCACCCGGCCCCAAAAAGATATTAAATAAACCGGTGCTTGTGTGAATTTCCTGCGTGGGACTTTTGACGGTGGGGACCCACCTCAGAGCAGCAAAGGAGACTTGGGCCCTCAGGCGCACCCTGAGGGGTCGCACAGGCGGCAGGACAGGGCCCCTCGCAGCCTCCCGTTGCAGCAGAGGGAACGCCGCTGGCCCCAGAGCCGCGGGCCCCCGGCAGCCCTGACGCCGCTCCGCCGCTGCCCCGGGCGGGACGGGCACGGTGCCGCCTCAGAGCCTTCCGCCGCTGCCCCGGGCGGGACGGGCACGGTGCCGCCTCAGAGCCTTCCGCCGCTGCCCCGGGCGGGACGGGCACGGTGCCGCCTCAGAGCCTCCCGCCGCTGCCCCGGGCGGGCCGGGCACGGTGCTGCCTGAGCGCCTCCCGCCGCTGCCCCGGGCGGGACGGGCACGGTGCTGCCTGAGCGCCTCCCGCCGCTGCCCCGGGCGGGACGGGCACGGTGCCGCCTGAGCGCCTCCCGCCGCTGCCCCGGGCGGGACGGGCACGGTGCCGCCTCAGAGCCTCCCGCCGCCGGCAAAGGGCGGGAACGGGGGCGGCAGGGACGGCCCTCAGGAGTGGGCAGCGCCTGCGGATCCTTCCTCACGCTGCTCAAAAGCGTCATTCCACTCGGAGAACGGAGTCGTGTTGCAGATTACTATTAAATCATTAAAGCTGGAGGGTTTTTAACGGGAAAAAAAATAAGAGCTTTTGATATAAAGATTCAAAGAGATACCTGGCTAATTTACCAAAATGTGCGAGCTCGGTTGACTTTGAAACAGAAACGGCAGACAAAACTTTCATCACGTTTTAGTTAATTCCAAAGCAAGCCAAGTATTTTACAACACATATGCACATACATTTTGTACATCATCCGATTACAAAAATTAATGCTTTTTGAGTACTGCTAATACAATTAAGTGAAGATACACCACCAAAAATTTCTGCCTGAAAAGACTCAGTACTCTTTCCCACATAAAACCACACTACTCCGATATCTCAGCAAAATACATGGGCAAACCCTGTTAAATTTAAAAACACCACAGCTTTGTCTGTCGGTAGAAATATTGTTTTATGAAGTGAAACACTGCTCCCCATACTTTTCTACTTTGAAACTGTTACCCATTCATATAGAGGCACTTCTGCTTTTTTTATTTACAATGCTTGTAAAATATTTTATCTTGATCATTTTCCTTTGATTACAACCTTCTCTTTGTAATCAAGCCAGGAAACAACACCATTTCTTTGTGTATTCTTTGGACTATAATACACCAAATATAAAATATCTTTCAAATAAACCATTAGATGTTGTTACTATGTAATTTTTTAGTAGCATACCTTTCTTTCAAATCCCAATTATACACTACAAATAGGAAGATGAATTGTCACTGTGCTTTAAAGAATGTCAGCATCTATAAATGTATTCTAAATTTAAATGACAAGTTACATAATTCTCAATTTTCCCCGGAGGGCTAAAAAAAGCAGCAATGACAGAAATTTGCAAAATGCTTTGGAATGCAAGATCAAGGACTTCTTAAACTGATCCCAAACAACTTTTCCTTCCAACATTTTATCTAGTTGGCAACATCCACTGCAATAAATGCAGTTACATTTGTTTAGGTAACCCTTTTTATAAAAAAGGATAACATGGCCATGAACTAAGAGTTGTAAAGTAAGATCTGTTGAAAACTGCCTATGTACAGATGTCCTGCAATTATTTGTTGTTGTTATTTTGCATTGTCACAGCTCCAGCAGCTTTTATATCATGAAGAATACTGCAGAGATTTGAATGTTGGTGGATGGTTTTTTTTCTTCATATCAATGTAGTTAAACAGCAAACCAGAAAAGACACTTATGAAAGAGACATTTAAAATGCTTAATCACAGCTTGAGGTAGACTGATCTCCAAAATAAAGCTCTTCTACACTTTGATTCGTTCATGACCAACTTCTTTTTGGATCCTTCTCCTTGGAAAAATCTTTCGTTTAAGTGCAATTAGCTGAGGAGAGAAAAAAAATACAATATCTAGTTCTCTGCTGGGCTAAAGGTCCACAGCTGGTCAGGTTTTCATCCTAGAAACTCTCAAATCTGTACCACCCATGGTAATTCTCAATACTGTACTTTTTTTTTTCTGATTATACCTGAAAGGCATTTTTCACTCCAATTCATCTATTAGATGTGCACATTTCCACTAGACTTCTCAATAATCAGAATACAAGCAGAAAGTGAGAAATACACCATGCCTTTATTCTGATTATCTTAAAGGTAATTTGTCAATTTAAATTAACACTGGACTACATTCTATTTTTAATAGATCAGCATAAAGCTGGCATCTTAAAATGGTATTTAGATACCTAACCATACCACTGAGTTGAGTATCCCCTTCTAAAACCAAGTTACTAATGGAGTTTTCTAATATACAAAAAAGGCTGAAAATCAAGGGAAAGAGTCATGCAAAAGCCACAGGTGGGAAAAAAGTAATAATCAAAAGCCAACCTTTCAAGAATTACACCCTCTTCATCAGACCACGGAAACTGTTACTTAAGGCCCCAACCTGCAAAGAATTACCCATATGATTTGTTCCATTGACTCCCTCTGAGTTTAGCAGGACTAATCATGTTCAAGAAAGCCATTTTAAGCTTGCAGAAGTCAAGGGGTTTTTCCCCTTGAGTCAGATTCAAAACCTTTCGAATTCAGTAGAAGTCTTTGCAATTACTTAGGGAAGAAATTTTGATAAGGCCCTCAAGTAACTTAAGATCCTTCTGGACTGATTTTCCTTCCTCTTAACTTACTATACACTTCTACCAATACCCATGTTAACAGACCAAGAATTTCAAAAACAATTACTGAATTTGAGCATCCAAATTTAGTACACTGGTGATGGACTTTACTGTCACAAGGCACCTGAGAAGGTGCCACTCTCCTTCTCCCCATATGACTCTCTTTTCAAGGAATCTCAACATGGTGACTTAAAAATTAAAGCAACCTAATCATGAGTCATGTAACATCTTTACTTCTTTTATGAAGGGAAAATCCTAGCTACTCTTCAAATTCTATTTAAAAAATCCATCCAATGTTATCCCTGAAGATTCCACAATCTGTTAAGTGTTATACAGATTTGATAAGAAGACATTAACTTTACCTGTTCAGCAAAAAACGAGATGACTGTAAATACAATAAGTGTTACTAGAACACAGTGGGTCCAGAATTTGAGCTTGTCTCTATATGCCCTCCTAGACAAAGAAAGAAGGAAACAGAAAAACAGCTTCATGTATCATAAATGCAAATATTTAGAGTTTCCACAAAATATGCAAAGGAAGTTTTTTGCAGTTCTTAAAGGGTGACTAAAAAGAGGATGTAGGCGCTCTCTTGATGAAGAGCCACATAGAGAAGACAAGGGGAAACAGCTACAAGTTGGACTGGGAGAGGTTTCATCTTTACATAAGGAAATCTTTTTTACAGTCAAAACAATCATTTCTGGAGCAGTCTTCCCAGAGACTGGGGTAGAGTCTGCACCACTAGAAGTTTCCAAGATATGACTGCTCAGGATGCTAGATCATAGAATCTTTTAAGTTAGAAAAGACCTCAAAGATCAAGTCCAACTGTTAAGCTAACTGTGCCAAGTCCACACCTAAACTCTGTCCTCAAGTGCCACATCTACTTGTGACAACTATGGTTTTGCAGTCACACTCGTCCTTTTTGACTAAACTGCAATTCCCTTACCTGCTACACCTGTATACCTGTAGCCAGGACACTTTAGAGCTGGCAGTAGACAGTTTCCCATGAAATGTTGGACCAGATGATCTTTTGAGGTCCCTGCCAACCTGGACTGTCCCATGATTCTGAAAATACTTTGATTTCCACCAGCACTTTAGCCTGCCTCAATGCACTCAGGTAGAATCATCTTTGGCTACAAACAAGTCAAAATTAAGTGTCTTTTTGGAACTACAAGAAGTCTTGATGGAGGGTCTCTAAAAGGGAGCCAACACTGTGTCTACACCTCCCGCACAAATTTCTAAAGCTAACTGCTGAAATGAGTTTGTGCCCTGCTCCCTCTGGTACTACTACAGCAGGACTTCTAGCACTACAATCACACCTACAATCCTTCTGATTCCTTCTACAGTTCCTCTAATATTTTCTATATTCTTATTAACAGCTATTTCTTATGATTTGCTGATCAGCAACAGGTTTACTTATATTAGTCTTGTGTCCTTTTTTGTCACTGTATCTGTCAACATTTTGTTTGTCTTCTGAAGTCAATTAATCCAATTTCTTCAGTTGTTATTTATAAAATGGCAGGAGATAAACACACAAAAATTTCACATATCATGCAATATGTGAACATATGCATATGCAATATGTGAACACACATTTATCTTTTCTAATTTTTATCCAGATGGTTATTGCTATGTGGCAGATTGAAAAAAATCACTTAGTAAGAAGTGTAACAATGGTTTGAGGTTTTATTTTTACATTTAAAGAAAGCCAGAATTCCTGTTTTATTTTTTAAAAACCCAAACAAAGGAATAAAGCAACAACTTTTGCAGTAGGTTAGGACCAATTGATAAAATGTCAATGACTATCTAAGCACCAGAAAAACCCAAATCCTGCAGACCTCATATTTTAGTCCATTCAAATCTTACCATGCTATTTTCACTGTTAACTCTTTCATGACAATACTGTGGGGAAACCAGCTTGTTAGCAGTATCTTAGATAATGATATATTACTGCACTACAGAAATGTGAAAAGAACTTGTGGAACATACCACTCTTGGAGTTCATGCATGTGAAGGAAACGATTCCGATATTCTCTCGGCAGTTCAAATTGTGAAGGGATGGGAAACATTGACTCATAAAAATCCCTAAGCACTGCTTTCACTGTTTGTGCATCCTTATGATTGTGATCAATATTGTCATTTAGGCAAACAAATTTTCTAGGAAACAAGATGACATTGTTAGAGTATTTCCTTGATAATATAGCAAAGGTATTGCCAAACCAATAACACAAACATTGTCATTTAAAACAAAATTGAAACCATATAATTTTAAAACCAAACAGATATATTTTTTATTGTTGCATTATTTTAAATCAATTTTATTTTAATTCAAAGAACACTAGGATTGACAGCAAATCAAAACCTCAGAAGAATCCAGTGACAGGCCACATTTCTAGTTATATAATGCTGCCATCTAATGGGCACTAGAGTGTGCACCATCCCAGAGCTCATTGAACAGAGCATTACAATCTGGGTAAGGATTTTTATACTTCTGAATTATCATCAGTAAAGTCTCGTAAAGAACAAAGTGAGCTCCACTGTAGGAGAGAATCATACTAAATTATTAATATTTTAGTGTGCATGCTGAATTCTTTTAAGAAAATCAACATAAAAACTATATTAGATTGGATACGAGAGAGCAAAGCTTGGTCCCCAGGCTTTGGTTTACTAAGAACATTATAAAAATTGGTCTGTTGAATCACAGATCCAAAGCTAGACTTGTATAACCAACCAAAATACAAACAACAATTTGGATAGAATTTACATGGAAATCACTGTGACCAAATAAGCATGCTCACAATAATGGCTCCTGCAGAGAGCTATTTCTTACATAAGAAACACGGAACTAAGTTACTACAACTGATTGAAACTCAGGCAGCAGCTAATGTGCCTATGTACTGCTATGTACTCTTGGCCACTCTGACCTGGTGCTTGCAAACAAAAATTCCCCTTTCCACATTTGGGCAAGGCTATGTGCTTTATTTATATTGTGAGACACAAGACCCCTACATTTTCCCCAGAGGCAGAAATCATATCTGGTGACATATGCCTTGTCACTGCTAACCTTTGTAAATAAGCAGCTCTGGTCAGCTGTATTCTCTATAGTATGGTGTGCTCTTTCAAAGAGCAAAGTTCAGACTTCCACAGGAATCTGGAAATAAGCAGAACTCTGGAGCTTGTATATCAGCCCACACAGGTAATTAGCACTGAATGTCAACGTACTGTATCGAGCATAATTGGTAACCTTGCTCTAGACAATTATGTGCAGGGGATAACCAGGCATTCAAATTGCTACATCTGAGAAGAAAAAATACGCCCCTCCAAAAGCGAGCAGGCTGTATCTCCTGTATCAAGTAATACTACGCAAAGCAGCTGGTTATGGCAATCATGGCTACGCTCTAAGCATTTTGGGAGTTTACTCTGGACTATCCCTGACCTCATCTCTTGGACTGGCAGCTCATTAGCCCTGGGAATGCAGTAGCTGTATTCCTAGAGTGTATATTCCTGTTTAGCTTCATCGAAAAGAGATACAGCTTACAGAGTGAGAGGTTGCTACATACAGCAAAGTACGGGATTGATGAGAATATTAGCCCATTTTTAATGGAAAGACTGCTTAAATTCATCCAAAAGAAATCAAACATTTTATTCCTTTGGGTATTCCAGAATTAATGCCTAGACAATTAACACTCACTTTGCCTTCAGGGTGAAAACCAAACATTTCTGGGAGATCAGTTCCACTGACACTTCCAGTTCATTCTGAGACTGGCACTAAAAACCTGCTTTTAGAGACTCATTATAATTATTGGTTTGTATGCAAGGAAAATGTGGCAAAGAGGAGGAAATGACATGGCTACATAACTATGCCAGCTCTCCTTTGTTAGCAAGATACGAATACAGTTGTGCACTGTACTTCCCAGGAATAGAGCCCAGGTAATCAACTCCTCACTTTGTGAATACTGAAGGTGAGAAACTTATGTAACTCAGGCCCCTCTGAGCCTTACAAGACTTGAAATCTCCCCTACCTTTAAAAAAAAACAACTGTCTAGAAGACAAAGAAATAGAGAAGGGAAAGGAAGCAGCAGCATGAGCTAGAGCACTGCCTACTTTTCTTTTAAGATGGATTATTGTGGTAACTGGAATGAAGGAGTTATGTGGCCACAAGGCATTCTTTGAAAGGAACAGCAATAGATACAAACCATCTTCAGTTGAAAAATGTCTCAAGACATTTCCCTTTCTGAATAAATAACCCAGCAAAAGTAGTACAGTATTGAGAGGAAAGTAGAAATCTACTCTTTATCTACAAATACAAATTATGCTACAGCTTTACAGGCAGCTGAGATTACCCAACAGCTTTCTGTCACCAAAAGAGGAGGCTTCACTTTCCCTGGCCCAAGATACCTGGTTCTAATTTCCTCCTTGCTCTGCCTTTTAACACTTGTCAGACCTCTTCTTGCAGCCAGACTCATTAAACTGGCAGAAAACTCTGGTTTTCTGAAGACAGAAGCAAATTCTTTCCATGTTGTAAAAGAGCTTGAAAGCACAATGAATATGCAAAACTGATTTAGTAACAAAATAATCCACACATAATTCCTAATATAAAATACCTGCATAAAGCAGGTCAAAAAGTTCTTCCTTTAAAATAAAATTGCCTGCAATAAAAATTGTATGCCCTCTAGAATGGCAAAAACGAAAACTTAAAAAATAGCTGAAGTTTCTAAGTTTTCAAAGATTTTAGATAAATAAAATGTAACAAATTATTGACATAGCCCCTGGCATAATAGAGAGAGGCACCAGATTCAGTCAAACAGAAAAAAATCAGAAGTACTTTTGGTTCAAATTTGTCTTACCTTGTAACACACAGCTTAGAAATACATGACAATAAATTATCTTATAAATACAAGAAAAGTTTAAAGAGTCAAACCAGAAAATTAAAAGCAGCTGACAACTTCACACAAATCATGAAACAGGATACCTGGGATTTTTTCGTATGTCATCCAGCTGACCAACTACATGAGAAACATTTGTGCGAATCATTTTGAATGCAATTTCCTCTTCTCCCATGATTTCAAACCTTATTGTTGAAATAAAATTTATAAATTAATAAAACAGCCTAAAGTCTGGTTCAATAAATATCAATCTTGTATTTAACATTATTTAGCAACATTTCTAATCTGACTGGATAGCCTTCATTAAAATTTGCCATTTGTTTTCTATTGATACATTTAAATTTTTCAGCTACTGCTCTTGCAGAGAACCACTTTTCTGTAGATTTATTAGTAACCACCTATCAATCATAGACCTGGATTCTAAGAGAAAGCATATAAAATATGAGCATTTGACTCCAAGTTAACAGTCTTACTAGTAGTAGATACCACACTTAAATTTTTCACTTCACTTAACATAAGAAAGCACCCTGAAGACTTCCTCAAGTCTCACCTGAGACCCTCCTCCACTTACAAAGCTCACACCACTGTCACCCCTCCATCTCACTGGAAAGGTACACAGTACAAGGTAATTAAGATTAAAATGCTTTTTCTGTTATTTTCTTTTTTTAAGCTTCAGTAAAAGGAAGGATGAAGTACATTTACAACTTCTAGGTACAGGAAGGCTCTTTCCTTCTTTATATGCCGCTTGAACTGCACTCACTCCAGCCATCCAGACATACTCTGGGACTTAGTATTGTACAATACAAAGTAGGAAATGGCCCAAGATGACACAAGCAACGTGGAAGTATTTAGTCTACTAAGAAAACTAGTCTACAAAAAAACTCCATATCACCCTGCACAATGAAACATACATAAGTTAACAACAAGATGTTTCTTTAGTGCCACTGTCAAAATAGGCTTCAGCTAAGACTTGTTAGCACACACATGCAATCTTGGGTTATGTATGTATTTATCCCTCCTCCTATGGCTTTACAACACTAAGCATTTCTTTTCACAGGACTGCCACAACATACCTGTATTTGTTTTTGTCCTTGTAAGCCTTACGAATCCTGTCAGTCACAGGTTTGCAATTAGTCACTAGGTTTTTGGTTACTGGAGGCTGGAAGAAAACGCTGTTTAGATTATAGGTTACTGAAAATTACAGTGTTATAAAGGTGTACTTTGTAAGAAAACTTGTATTACAGCTAGAGAGGCCTGCATATTTAACTCTCCTGGAATCCAAAGCAATAGTTTTGTTATCAACTGGGGAGCGAAAAAACAAAACAATACTGGTGCATAACATCACAATGTCCTATTTTACAAATATTATATGAAAAATACAGATTACTTTTTGGCAAAAACATTGCAACTTCTCTCTCAGTAAAATACTCAAGAATTCTAACTCACTTGACAACCGTCTGATGTTCGTCTGACAAAGGCCACCAGTAAAACTGGCCAGGCAATCTCTGTACAACAGAGATTTTTGGATTTTAGGGTGTTTTTTGAATACATGTTATAATTCAGATAAAGACTTATCAGGAAGTTCTAGTTAGAGAGGTATTGGGCTTACTGTCTTTTTGGTTCAGAACAGTAAATTTTTTTAACAGGATAACTTTTTAAATCCCAATTATAATAACATCCTAAATCTCAGCTTTTCTCTGCTTTTAAAGAAAATTAAGGGTTAGTAAGTTAGGAAGCAGACTATAAAATTTTCATTTTGTAACACTTCATGTAAATACAAGTAGTAATTTTTGTAAATACTTTCCTTTTAGAAATCAAACCAGCTTTTGAAGTAAAGTAAATACATACTCAGGAAAGAAAATAAGCATCTTTTAAGATCTATGTTTCTTACCAGATTTGGATCATAATATGCTTCTTGAGTTGGAGGAATGACATGGATCTGAGTGATGTTGGCAGGGAGAGCCTTAGAGCAATTTATTAGCATTTGTTCTAGACCTGTCAAATCCTAACAGAAAGAAAGGAGGGGGAGGGGAAAAAGCATTTAAAATCCTACTGATTTTCTCACTGACATAGTTCTAAAAACACAGGGTACACAAATGTACTTAATGTTATTGACATAACAAATTTCCATGCTACTGTCCACAAGAGAAGACTTAATATTCAGCAGACCCTATTTCAGTAACTGCTAAGTCAGTGAGACTCCCTATAAAGTAAAGCAAACTTTCAGTACAGTTTAATTGAGACCAGATAAGGTATTAAAAACACATCTTTACTAGCAACATCAGGACTGTACAGAGTTACCAAATCAACACTGGCATATTAAATTCCAAACCAAGGCAAACAGAAGAGTTGACTGCAGGGCCAGGAAGGTTTTCTGACTAAGGTACAGGCCAGGAACACACTAAAGCAGGGCTGTGTTCTGACTACACCATCGATTTTGTGCCTTGTGTCATGAACAAATTGTTTCATTTCCTCTCTGTAAAGCAAAACCATTACACTTTGTTCTCTACCTGTATGTTTAAGAATGCAAGTCCTACAAGAACCATGTCTCTGCTTATTGTTCCTAGAAGAACAGAAGCATGAGTAACAGAAGTATGAATCTTTCTATATGATCATACTGTTTACTAGTATGACTTCCTTGCTATCCTTTTTCTCAGTTCTTTCTTTAGGCCACAAGTTCCTCAGGGCAAGAACTATCTTTTACTATGTGCAGAAACTGCAGTAAGCACAGCAGGATCCAACTCTTGGCAGTGAACTTTTTTTTGGACAAACTCACACTGTTTCCTTGAACTCAGACAGCAGTGAACAATTTTCTGAAGCTGCTAGAAATTAGTTTAATCGCAGATTCCACAGAAAAAGCAATCAAACAATGGTAAATAAAACACAATGCTGTATTTTCGAGGTAATATTTAAAAACTACGAAATGTTACTGACACTACAGGCAAGGATAAAAATTTGACTCGTTTTATTTTAACCATTTTGGACTTTAAAACTGAAACTGCTCTAAAAGCTAATCAGTAAGGAAAGAGTACCTGCAAACTTAGTGGTAGCTCATGGATCCTCGTGGCCAACGTGCGAATCTCTCGGTCAGATAAGATGCCTGACTGGTCTGTATCAACCTCATCAAAGATCTGAGAGATGTTCAGTGGCTGAACTGCACTCATAAGATAGTAGAAATATGAAAAAGCAAACTGCATATCTTCAGAGTGACGCACTTTGTGAAATGATGTCTTGTCAAACTCCTCAGGAAACCTAGATAGGAATGAAAACACATTTAGCCCTCTAATTCCTTGAAGAAAACATTCCTTACCTAAAAATAAATTCTTATCCAGAATTTCTAAAGTGTCTCAAAAATCTCATTGTATCTCAACTATCATGTTGTAATAAATTTCTTATTTCCTTTTCCAAATTATAATTTTAATGAGTACCCAATAACACACTGGAAGTGGCTACAGCAAAGCAACAGAAAGGCAGAATTTCCCAGAGTTTTACATTATTCCAACCAAAACCACACTCACATATCCTGAAGCTCTTGCATAACAGTACGGTCAATCATGTGAGGCATATGAGCAGGGACTTTACGAGATGTAAATCCAAACTTGCTGTTTAACAGCTTATTTACGTATCGAAGGGAATCAGCAAATGTATCTTTCAGCTGCCTTCCAAAATGTTTACCTTCAGTAAAGTATGACATTTGCTTGAGTAATGACTCTTCTTCCTAAAGAGCAGGACAGGCAGAAATCTAGGTTACTTTACTGAAAAAGTCAGAAAACACAAGACACACAGGAGAAATGACATTTCAGCCAGCTGTCAACTCCTTCCATATCTGAAAATGGGAAGAGAATTTTTTAATATTTTTCTTCATATTCCTTAGATCTTCCTTTAAAAAGAAATAAAATAAGCTTTTCCTTAAAGCTTTCATGCTTTGAGGAAACTATTCTATAAAAAGCTTCCTTGAAACCTTCTGAAACCTCACACACACTAAGGACCCTATTTGCCATCAGATTTATTTGTAATACTGCATTTATTTTTCAGATCATTCATCCATATTTGATAAATAGAAATCCTATGAATATAAAGATTCATCATGCAAAATTCAATCTCAGATGAACCGAGAGATAGTCTTTTTAAAACATAGCCCTTTGCTATTTGAAACAGGGCAAAGCAGCTGCTACCAACTGAAGTATCTTCTCTTCTAGAGCTTTTCAAAACTACCAAAATGCTTTGGATGGAAGCAGAGGAAATTTCCTACACATTTTCTTGACACAATCTAGATAAGCAAAATCTTTGCAGATTTTCAATTTAGCTTTTAGAATTTATCATTATACCTATTTTCTGCATTTTTTAAACATAAACTGAATCCATACCTGCATAAATGCAATCAAAACAAAACTTAAGCTTTCTGTTATAGCGCTACATGTGTCTGAGCAATAGCCCTGTGACAACATACAATGAACAAAAAATGAATTTGACCAAGAAAAGATAGTAGAAAGGGAACAGAAATAGCTATTTGACTTTTACCATCTAGGTAAGAGAGACCCAGATCATAAACAAATCACATTTTATGTGAAAAGTATCTTTCAAAAAAATCCCAGCATTTGCCTCAAAAGCAAAGTACATTTCAAATGTATAAATCATATTAACAGTACTCCAATAAATGCAGAAACATGCAACTATTCCAGTAAGGAATGACATTAAGATACTCACATCAAGAAGGTCTTGGAAATACTTCTTTTTCTCCCATGGCAAAAAGCCTTGGTAACTTCCAGCATATGACTGTAATTTTCTTCCCACTATCCCCTCCTTTATATTTGCATCCACCTGCTCATGCCTTTTTACTCCTTCCATCCCCTGTGCACCTTCTCCTGTATCAAAATTCTCAGTATGTTTTGATTTCTGCGTTTCCCTTAATATGAGTGCATTCAATACTTTTTCTCGAGTTTCATTTTTTTTCCCCATGCCCTGGGAGGGAAGTGTGGCTTTATGCTGAACCTTATAAATATGTTTATTTGTGCTCACTGTCACAACAGTCCCCTTTGTTCCCATAAGCCTCGAAGGAACTTCTTCCTTTGCTTTTACTGTTTTTATTTTGCCATCATTTACATCTTTATAAGGCTTCTCCCAGCGGCTCTGGTTCTTCTGATCTTCTGAATGATTATGCATACCCTTTTTTTCCAGGCCTACAATACTCTTTGCAGTGGTCAAAAACAGGAAAGGTCTCAAGAGAGCAGCCTTGGATAGGTTATATCCTTTCTGAGTTATATCACCATCTATTAGTTTTAAGTCCAGTTTCTGCAGTGCTAGTTGGACGTCTTCTGGAAGAAGAGACACATTTACTGATGGGATTATTAGCTCTTCAGGTACACTCTCTTTTGTGCCATTTCGACGTCTCCTGACTCTTGGAAAGCGTTTCTCTTCTGGAATATCCTCAAATATCATTTCAGCTTCTGGTACTGATGTTACACTTTTTAAATCAGAGTTAGATTTTTGCATGGAAGTTGTGTTCTGTTTTGGTTCCTCTCTAGTATCAACTTCAACAGCTATTTGCATTTTAAACTCTTCATCATTTTTATTTAGGAATGTAAGGTTAAAATAGATCACAGTAGTGTTCATGCCACTATGCATGATTAGATGGATAGTTTTCCATTTGTTAGCAACTGAAGCATGTCGGATAATTGGATTATCACTGTATGAGCCCTCAATTGCTTTCTTGGCTATTTCACTGAAGCTGAAGTAGGGCAGACATTCACCTTTGGGAACAACATAGTAGGTCTGATTAAGCTGAAGCATCACCTTGTACATCTCTTCAAAGTGATCTGGGAAAAAAAGAAACCCAAACAAAAACCAAAACAAATTTCTGTCAATTTTCAGCATGACATTTATCTTTGACTCTTTTTTTAATAGTAATATGCCCAGCTACAGTCACTATATTAACAGGGAGACAGCTTTGTGAAAGAACACTTACTCTGGTTTCCAGTTTCTTGCTCACATATCTTCAATAACGGAAGACAAGAACATACTCAGATATATAAAGCTACCAGACACTCATGCTAATTCTTAAAGCCAGTATAATTCATCATTCAGTCTCTACCTGAAGAGCTTAAAATGTCTTATTATCATGTCACTTAAAACTATGTATCAGTCATAAGTAGCTTGCCCATATTACATTTTTGCCCCATTTTAGGAGAGTAATGTTACAACAGCTGGAGTTCATACTACAGTGATGCATTTTGATTTGATATTTTAAAAATCATATAGGCTGAAAGGAACTTCTGACTCCCACAGCAGAACACAGACTATCTGTCATCTCCCAGATAAACAAAACCTCACTGCTAGCAATAGAATCACCAGAAACCCATTTGTCCCAGCTGAAATGCAGAGGAACCTCTGTTCTTCCAAACAGGACAAATTCTTCTCCTGCATATACCAGACAGCACTTTCAATCACTTTGTTTATTCCTTGCTAATCATTCATATCCAAATGAACTTCAGACAAGTTCACTTGTGACTGAAAGTAGCCTTTGGCAAGAGCCCAGAGCTAGACTTGAAGTGTCAGCATCAGAGAGGCCTTTTTAACTGCTGCAGGTATCATCAATTCAATCGTCCTTAGCCAGGTAAAGATGCTTGTACAGAACACCTTAACCTGATCTGAGAGTAATGATGAACCAAGAAAGGCCAGGAAATTCAAGAGAATCCCTGCAGGAAGTTTATCAGCAATGCTTTTTACATACCCTGGCCACAGTCACCAGCATCAAATCCACACGAGAGGACATTGCAGGCCTGGTCACAGAATTTGTCTGCTAGCCAGGAATTAGCACAACCCTGGTTACAGTATGAAACACCACTTATTCCTGCTCCAAACTGCCATGGTGGGCCATTCCCAATACCTCCAACTGCACCTCCACCAGCAACATAGCGATTACCCCCACTGTTACCTAGAGAAAAAAGAAAAAACAAACCCACCAGAAGTAAGAATTTCAAATAACCAAAGGAAGGCACATTTAGTCCACCATGTTAAAGCTAGACTGAAGACGAAATAGTCATCAGTGAAATTAAAAAGGAGCAAATCCTAACTAGACTTCTGTGAGTTTGTGCATACTATAGACTTTACACTCAGTGTAAATGTTTAGGAATCAAAGTGTCAACATATTTTGTCTTAACGTCAAAAAGGCAGGCAGAAAACTGATTTATTACTCCTTGTGCTTGCAGTCTTGACTTTACAGCCTCCTAGAAAGGTATCACTTCCTCAAACCAGAAGTACCACCTCATTTTATTACACCACAGACCTGAAAATTTCATCTAGGAACTAATAGTGCAGCTTCACAAGCCATTATTATTTGGATTCTGAATCCAAATAATATATAATACTGTATATGATTAACATATAATAATTAAAATTTCACAATCCCTTCTTTCAGCTAGTCAAATTTGATACCTAAAGAAAGATTACCTTATGCCCTACTATTTCTCATTTTCCACAGAAATTTGTAGTTTGCAAGAAATAAGGTTTTAATTTGTAAGTCAACTTTTTTGTTATTTTTTAATTACTAAAGGAGGCAAATTCTGTAGTTATGTGAAAAAGACAAGTTACAGAATTATTCTTGTAAGGAAAAACAAACAGCACACTTTTCCTAAATTCAACATTGCTGTCTTACCAATGCAATCACCTCCATCCCAATCACATGCTGAGTTATTACAGGCTTTATCACAGTAACCATCTTTAATCCATGAGCCAGGACATCCCTCGGCACAGTTTGGCACAGGCCAAGTCAAGTACACCTGGAACAACATTACAGTCTGAGACAAGGACTGGCAAATAGAAGTCAGCTGAGCTTGTTTCTTTGAATATGGAGACTTACAATAATGTCTCCCTATGTACAGTGCCTTAAGATTTCACAGAACTTTACAAATAGAATTTAGAACCCATTGTCTGTCAAGTAAATGTTATCCCTTCCAAAGGGAAGCAAGTATTTTAATGTAACTAATTATGCTCAACCCTTCTGTATTTGTGTGCAAGTGTGCACATCTGCCTGCACAAAATTCTTAAGTCATTGGTCTGTGGTGCCTTGTGTACCCATTGCTTTAATAGAAATAATAATATATAAATCTTCAATTCCTTCCTCCATGTCACTCTTCAAGATCAAGCTAATAGATGAAAATCCATTTCACTGGCTGGCAGCCAGTGTTTATGTGTAACTATTGCTAATGTTTCCTCAGCCTGCTCTCCTTGCTTAAACCCCAGCTGTTGATAATGGACTTGTTGAAAGACTAAATTATTTTACATTCATCAATGTGGAACAATATATATTATTTTAGCAAACAATTGTATATAGAGTGTATATATATATGATTATATATAAAATTTTATATATATAATCATATATAAACTGGGAAAAGATATTATGGATGTCTGGAAGAGAGGCATTTAACTGTAAACTTCAACATTAGACCAGTTTAAATGTCATCTGACTTCAGTGTTCCCACAGAAAAGCTTATTCTTGTTTGTTTTGAGTATTTCCCACGAAACAAAAAGAATTTACAAGGAAGGAAGACTGGTAACTGCCCAACACCACATCAGTCTTACACCAATAGAAAGTAAAACTAGTGAATAATACTGAAACTGAAGTGAATCCTGACAGAGGAACCATTATAACCACCCAAACGTAGGAGTGAACATGAAAAAGAGTAATCCTACCAACACAGCACACACAGGAATATAGGGAAGAGCCTTCCACACCCTGAACCTCAGCCAACAGTTCTCTAGTTAAGAACAATGAACCTTTAGAGATAAAAGGGGGAGTGAGTGCTCTCCCTTTCAAAGTAGCATTCCTTTGGCTTTTATCATTAGAGTAGAAAAGTTCTACTTTTGCTAAAATACCTTTTCATAACAGCTTACCTTTTGACCTTTAGAATGACTGTAAAAATCATCAGGCCAAACATCCTTCCCAAACATAACATCATCATTGAGATAAATAAACTTCTGAGAAAGGCCGTTGATGCGATGAATGTGACTTTCAATAGCTGGTGAACTGAAGGTAGGCAAGTGACTCACATTCTGAAATATTTCCTAAGACAAGAAAATCCCCAACAACCAAAAACTGTTTTAGTAAGGCACACAAATACTTGATACTTATCTACTAAAAAAAGCTTATATAAAAAAAGAATAAGGATAGATACGAAAGAAAAAAGATAATAAAGCAAAAAAAAACCAAACAAAAAAAAAAAAACTAAACACCAAAACCACCACCAACAAAAAACCAAAAAATATAAAACCAAAAAAACCCTTTAATATCTCTTTTTCCCCACACAAAACCATTTCCAGTTCTGCTGCTTAACTAAGAAATTGCACCTGATTGCTCACAAAGTCAAACTTTCACACACTCCTCTTTCAATGAGTCCTGGACCAGGCTCAGAGCATAGATCAATAATTCTCATGAATTTCAGGCTGCACAAAATTTTTAGCAAACTGAACCTGTTGCAGCATTCAAAAAGTCAGGTTTGTTCCATTTTTTTCAAGTAACTTCACCAGCAGACTGCAGAAGTTGAGTAATTATCTCTTTAGCACTTTGGTTGTGCAGAACTCGTATGGGCATGTCCAGATACCAAAATTACTTTGAGAAATACAGAGAATTTGGTTTTACTTATTCAGGAAGCTTGAAGGATTCCTCTTCTCTTTTTAAATAACATTTTTAGAATGCATAGCTACTTTTTTTGTAGCCATCTTTTTAGTTCCAGTATTTGTAATTCATCCTGTCTCAACACAAGCTTACTAGGTTATTACTGGTTCTGAGAGACTGTTTATAGATTCAGATTGCATTTTCTTCTCCCCAGCTTTTTATAAATAGACTCTATAAGGAAATTAGACAGCTAACATTAATATGTTAGCTGAAGCCTTAATATTTGGAAGAGTGTACTAAATATACAGGTATCTGTTTAGCCCAAATATAAGGATATACATGATAAAACCCTGGGTGAGAGAGAGAAGAGGTTGTCACTTCTTCCAAATAAATGCAGCCTTTTGCTGCAAGAGGATAATTCCACTTCAAATCAAACTAAATATCTTTGCTGGCCTTTTCATAGCTGTGGCTCTGTTGAATTTTACCTGATGTGTCACTATAGTTATCCGAGGATTATCCAGGTTAAGCCAGGAGGGAATCTGCCCGTTGGTCACAATGAAGATATGCCGCACCCAAGGGGCGTGTCTCTCTATTGATCGCAACGAGTACCGCAGCTCTTCGTTGTCCTCGAAGCGGCTGGCAGAAACATCTTCATCCTGCTTGGACTGCAAAAAGAAAAAATCCTGTCTTAGATTTTCAATAGAATACTAAAGTTCTGATCCAGCTAGGTAAGGAAAGTGTGCTTTGGCATATGGGTGCATAAGTATTTCAGGATTTAGACATTCAAAAATAAAAAATATATTAATAATAACCATTATTCTTATAAAGAACCATATTCTTTCAAATTATGAAAGTGAACAATAAAACCTTCTGACCTCATTGGCTGACCACCTGGTATTATTAGGATGTCTGTTGACCATGCTGAAAAAAGTTCTTGAAGAATGGAGCAGAAAAAACACTCCCTCCTCCATTTCAAACCAGTAACATCACCTTTCAGAAATCCAGTTTCAAGAGGCTGGGGCCTTTCAAGTATATTGCATCATAAGCTGTATATAAATGTCACCTAATATAGATATACTGGAAGTGTCATGATATAGCTGCTCTTTAATTATCCCCTGCTCTATTATTTTAAAGAATTTAAGCAGGAGAAAATTAAGAAAACTTAGACTAATATTCACTATCAAATAGCTAAATGTTTCCATATGTTTTTATTAAATAGAAAATGTTTCAGTTAGAAACTTACTGTTAAAGTAACAAAATTACATTTAGGACACTGAAACATGTTTCTTTTTCACATTTATGAGAGCTTAATGATCTCTCCTAAAACCAACAAGTAAGGCTGCATACCCAGATCAAACAGAATACTCAAGAAAATAGTTGAATGTTTACCAATTACCATTTTCACTGCAGATTCTACACAATGTACATAGATTTTCTAATATGTACAGTAACACAGCTTTCAAATTCATATAATAGGAACTGAAAATATTTTAGCAACACCAGCAGACATTGGCTAGGTGCCTGTTTACAAGATAAACCATAATTTCAAAATGGGGAAATATAAAGTTTGAGCTCAGGTTTGGTATTAACCAGGAAGAATTCCCAAAAGTCCAGGTCACAGGATATGAAGACTGCAAGCTTTTCAGGAGTGGACACACTAACCACACCACTTGACATTTACTGTTAAATTAAATTCTAACAGGAGGAAAAACCCCAAGATTACAGAACATCTTATCTTGAAACAGACACCTTGTAATTTAATTTCCTGTTCTCAAACCAACATCATCAAAAGCATTTAAAGTAAACCTCCTTTCTTTACAGACATCTGTATTTCAGGACTTCAACGTTTTTGAAAGAGAAGCAATTAACACTTGCTCAGCATAAACGATGCTGCAAAGCAAAAAATGTTTAAGAAACGTATTGGGAACAAGATAACCATGTTTTTTAAAAAAAAAAACTCAATTTCCCCACACAAGAAGCCTGCTTATCTGCCAGACAGGATCAGTTAAGCCTTTAAGGACTTGACTGCACACAGCTTTATCAAAATACGTGCAGAGGGCAACATTTTTCACTTAGTAGAGAACACGAAAATTTAAATATCACCCTGTTTGATCCTTCTTTCCCATTGATTTGAGAACTGGACAGTATTCTTGTGATGTTTTCTTACAAGCTAATAAATATTTTATTCTTAATACTTCCAAGCTTCTGGAAAAAAAAAATCCCACATTCCTTGTCATTGACTAGTTCACCTCTACTTGCAGTTTTGAAATGTTGTAACATTTACCTGCTGTAAGAGAATTTACCCACCTGACTGACAGAGCTGAGGTCCCACAGCAAATAAGCTGGATTAAGCATCAGTTCTTTCCCATCTATAGTCATGTTCTTCTTCGCTTGCTTGCTCAGTTCTTGGAAACCCTTGGGGTTATTCAGTTGCAGGAGAGCCACGCTGGCTTCTGAATAGAGCTGCAACTATACAGACAGAGAAAACAACTCCAGCAGCACTCTTCCATCTTTTTGTTGCATTATTTTTACTAGTTACTTATAAGAATGACTGGTAAGCACTGTTTTTAATGAGCTACAATTTTGTAAAAACACAAAAAAAGTAGTAAAATGGGAATTAAAAATCATTTAGAGATAGAAAACATTACGCTCAATTTTCACTTTGCAAAGTAAATGTCTCTTTACACAATGATCCAGCAACAGTAAACCTTCACATGTTTTAAATATTTTGGGAGTAAATGAATAGTAAGTCACCATCTATTCTCTGTCACTCTAATAACATAATTCATGTTTTATTAACACTATCCTATGACTGAAAGATTTGTCCTTTTCTTTCCCATCTTAAACAAGGAATGATCTTCCCAGAAAATTAGGGCACTGATGTATCGTCAGCCAGAAGCGTGAAATGTTCAGAATGGTTTACAGTTAGTTCAACCTACAGCTCCGAAATCTGAGATACAAAAGGCTTCAGAGCTAATCCATGTGGGTCTCCAAGTCCTTACTGCTGGCTGCCAATATGCTGCTAAGGTCATTTCTTAGTTGTGGACTGTTTGATGTGTTTGCTGTTTTTATCTCTTGCCACCAGTAAGTCTGTATATCAGATTTCATAATGCACAGGATCAGGGGCTTGCACTACACACCCTAACAGTGAGTATAGTTTACAGATCACAGGGCATCAAAGCAGCTCCCTAGGAATATGGCATAACCCAATAAATGTTGTGTTTACCATACAAAGTAGGACGAGCAAAGCCAAGCAAGCTAAAAGCAGCACTGCGCTTTGATTTTCCAAGTGCATGTATTCAACAGTCTAATTAACAATAAACACAGTTAATCATTGATATTTATTTGATGCTTTGCTTAATTTTTGCTCCTTCAGGAAACATAGAAAATTTTCAATGTAAATGCAACTCATAAGCTATCAAATTTGAATAATCACGTTCGAAAAAAGCAAAAACATCACAATTCCCTTCGTAATAACTCTTAAGTGGTTTTATTTATTTTTTATTAAATCTGACCCTTTCTGTTCATTTTAAAACAACACTTGTCCCAGAGCTAGTAGCCCTTCCCTTAGCAGGACCAGCTGCTCCACTTGTGACATTTTAAAGCTGTTGATGCTTTGACTCATATGCTATTTGAGATCTTTCAATCTGACTTATGAGGCCTGTCATTAGAAAAATCTGATAAATCTCAGACCTTCCAGGGAATCATCTGAACTTATGAGTGGAAAGGATGGCTTCAGTAGCTAAATGGCTGAGGTATAGTTATGGACTGCAGGCAGCAACCTCCAAAAATACCAACATTGAAATGCTACAGATTGCAAAGCTGCCAGCACTGGGTATGCACTTTATTTAGCAATACAACAGTGTCACACAGTCCCTTAGAATCTCTCTTGTAAATCATACATACAACAAACCAAAAATATTACCATCCTAGAGCTTTGAAAGCATGTAAGAACATTTAGTTTCTCTTTAACTTGCTCCCAAACTCAGCAAAGTAAGTACCTGTACTGCAAACTCCTAATTAGATTTATTACAAACACTTACCCCCTACTAACACAGCACATATGCTGTAGTTTTTAAAATTTGTAATATTCTAAGCACATACAGGATGCAGTGGAAAAACACGTTCCATTTCTCAGCATCAGAGTTTTGCTAGCCCCTGCACTGAATGGATCATTTTTATTGCATCAAAGTGGGTTTTTTTCCAGTAATACATTTTGAACTAGTCTCTTCCTAAGCAGGCTATCAATAAAGTTAAGACTTCAGTGACATTATCTGGTGAAATAACTAACTATATTCTAATAAATTTCAAGCTTTAATAATTTCCAAGCATTTTGTTGCTGGTACATTCAAAATGGAATTGTCTCCTGGCAGATTTTTTAACATCCCACAGGTATCAACCTCTGTCTGCAGGGATGGATGCCATCAGCCATTCCATTAAAATATTCCAGAGAACATCATCATCCTGCTGAAACAGGTCATCCCATCCAAAGGTATTATCAAAACAGAACAGAAGAACAAGAAGGTAGATGCAGAGAGTCAGTGTGACCAGGTGAGCCTCTGCTAACGCAAGTGGGCTGAGAACACACCTTGCAGGCACATACCCAGACCACCATTGAGAAACATTTTTATCATACGCTTGAAAGTGAGACAGGAAAACTGCTTTATCTCCACCAGGGAACTTGAAATGCAGGTTCTCCAGCATGGAGTCAGCATGTTTCACTTCTAGCTTACTAGGAGCCAGATGAGCTCAGACACCCCATGCAGAAGTAAATACCTTCATTTCCACTTTCTCAAGTTAAGAGGCCTCAAGGACACTTTTTTTTTCTGAGGTGGGACTTAGATTCCTAACCAGTCCTTAAATTATTATACCTTATTGTCATGGAGTTACTTTACCTTTAAGAAAGTTTAAGTTGCTGGGATCTGCCTGGCGTCTTTTCTCCTGACCAATTATCGGTCATTGCTGAGAATTGACAGCAGTTTAGGCCATTGAAAAGTGGGATCAACTTGTGAACCCTACCTTAAAGTGTAAAACCAGAGCTCTCTTGGTTCTCTTTGTTTCCTGGCTGGGAAGGGTGGCAGAGCTTCAGGCCTCCCGTTCCCTGCCCAGGCCATGCGGCCGGGCGGGGACTGGGCTGGGCCCAGCGTCTCCCGGCCGGGGGATGCGGGCCCTGTGGAGGGGGTTTTCTCCGGGCTCCGGCCGGGCCGGGCCGGGCCGAGCCGATCTCTGGCTCGGCTGCAGGTCTTTTGCTGTGGCTGGATTCACTGGAGACTGCTGAGTGAAGAAGGAGAGGGGCTCTGGGCCTGCAGCGGGCTGGGCGCGGCGCCTACACTCTCCAGAGCAGCCATGAGGAACTTTCCATCGCAGACGGCTCCAGCTCCTGCACCGGCCGAGGCCACAGAACTACCTACAACAGCCTGGGCAAGATTTTAACTCTTTCATTACCCAGATGAGACTTGCGGATTAATCTTTTTATCCAGACAGAGAAAAGAGAGTGATCAACATGAAAAGAGACTTTATAAACTACTAGTGACAGGAAAGAAAAGAAGCTTCAGAAAAGGTAGAGAATTAAGAAGATGCTTTAATTAAGCTGAAATATCTTTCTGTTAAAACTATGGAAATGGACAATAAGGTCTTGAAAACACTCCTTTAATTCATGACAGTATATAGGGAGGAATAGAGTGTTCAAAGTGTAAATTTTGAGTAAAAAGTAGAGTAATTATGGTACAGTGAAGTGCTGGAAGATTTGAAGCCTTGAGAGGCAATGAGAAAACTGTTTTCTGGTGAAGCTCACAGAAACAGATGAAGAAGATTTTTTGCCTTTGAATAACTTATCCTTAAAAATCCCATCCCTAGACTCATGGCCCATACACACTTGAGAGTGATGTGAAAATGGGAGGGGTGGGCTCTAATAACAGCAGCTCTGGGCAGCTAACATTAGAGCAATGGAAAAAAGAAATAGTTTTTCTTGTGAGAAACTCCATAAATTAACAGGAAGAAACTTCTGTTTCTCTATAAAGACTGGTGGAAAGACTGTAGCAAGAATTGGGACTGTTTTAACCATCAAAGTTCCAAAGTTTTTGTCTCTTGTCATGTGAACAAGGGAATAGTGGGTAGACAGGGGATGAAAAGGTTTTTCTGGAAGTTTATTCTGGTGTTCTTATTGTAGTTTGTCAATAAACTTTCTTTTTTTTCCCTTTTAAGTTTTATGCCTGTTTTGCTCTTGTTCTAATCCATATCTCACAGCAAGAAATAAGTAATTTTCTTAGTTATTGGTTTAAAACCACGACACTTATCTTCTTAATGACCAAAGCTGATTATTAAGAAATAAGAAGTTCCCCTTTTTCCACTCCAATATGGATATTGGGAACACTCATATGCCTACATAGCAAGGAAAAGGAAGCATATGCTGAAGACTTACAAAAAGCTTTACAAATACAAAACACTGCTGTCTTTACAAATCTCTCAAGTGAACTTTATAAGACAGCATAGTATGAGGGTCATTTCTGATTCAAAACTAATGCAATGCCTTAGGGCTTTTTCCTGCAAAGCCATTTTGCTACCTCTGTGTGATCGTAAGACCATCCACTGGAGCCACCTGTTTGCTCCAGAAACATCGATGAACAGCAGTCAGGATGCCAGACCCTCCCAAACTCCAGTGAGGACAGCAAACACTCAACATCACGATGCCTGCAGTTTCCCATGTGGATGTACTTCCATTAGTAAGACATGGACATTAAGACATCCCTAAGTTTCTAACATAACTTATCTATATTATGTATGTATGTGTGCATGTGGATTAAAGGAGATGATATTTTGCAAAGAGGGAGATCTACAAGCTCCTAGCTGTCCTTGAAACAATCAGGATATTAAATATTGAAGGAAAAATCAATTTTCTCCAAAAATTTTCACTATTGTGTACAATTTCAGTGAAAACCTGTTAGCATGACAGCCTCAAAAAATCCAAAATCAAACAAATCAAGTCCTTAAACAAATGCAGTTTTTAAGTTACAAGCATATCTTTAGGCTGAATAATAGTCTCCTTTAGAAATTAAGTCAAGGTGGGGGACAGTGGGGAAGTGAAAATGAAATACTCAGTTGTTCTTCACATGTAGGTCCAATGTGAGGTCTTTGGAAACCTTAAAGAAACAGCTCAGCAGCCATCAGCTGCACAACCAGAGTAACACCTCCATCTAGTGGCTTTCTAACACTTGGTTAAGAATACATGGACAATAAAAAGCTGTCAAATATCACTTTCAACTTCATCTGCCATAACACACGACCTACAACAACAAATGTGACCAGCAGACACACTGCTGCCCAACTTTCATCTTGAAATAAACTTTCCTATCATTACATTACAGTAATGGCCATAAGTACAGAAAATCAGTAGACTCTAACAGATTATATTATATACCTGGAAAATAGATCCATTGTATCATGAATCTTCACATTTTATTTACCTCTAGTTGAGCTCAGACATTTAGATTTTTAGAGGAATTATCTGGTCTATATGAACAAATTTTGGTCTTCCTTGGATTTAGAAGTTATTTCAACCAAACTAAAGCAATCCAACCAAAACAGCATTATCAATATACAACACAAATGCACCGATAACTACACTCCTCCTTTTCTCACCTTTCTTACAGCAGCATTGTTCAAAGCTCTTATTATTACTTCTTTAATGTGTGGTGGTGAAGTAAGAAACACTACATATTAAAGTGTGTGATGCTGAAGTAAGAAACAGCCACTTAAAACATACAGAAACCTATTAAACATCAGAAGGTGTCTAAGAGATGCAAGTCTAGTTCCAAGCTCAGGTGCAACTTTCTTCCTCTCCACCAAGCATCTCACACCACTTCAGAGATTCCAGAAATGGTAACAATGGAGGAATTGCTGCAAATGTCAGTGGAGACTACAAATAATCAACCTTTTTTCTACTTAACTGTAGTTTGAACCTAGTATCTCCCTTTGGTAAGAAGAAAACCACACTTGGCCATGTTTTCCAAGCTGAGAACTTAACAAAGGCTTCTATAGAAATAACCCCATCCACACTTGATGTAAAAACCTTAACGCATGAAAATAAAACAATTCTTACATTCACAATATATATATGAAATGCTGTTATCATATATGAATATATGAATTGCTGTTATCAAGAAGAGAGGACTGCTTGGGAAAGAATTCACTGCTATGACCACACAGGGTATAATAATCCAAATCTAACTGCTCTAAAGCATCCTCCACCAGGAAAAGAAACACAGACAGCAAAGATGATTAAAAACCACAGAGTGTTGTGGATACCTGAAAAAAAATTGTCTTCATACAGACACAGATCTGCCTAACCAAACTGCAGAAGAGGAGCTCTTAAGAACAATCACAGTGGCAATGTTTACACACAGATAACACACCAAGGAAAAGGGAATCAGCACAAACAGATGACACATGACCAATGACTAAAAAACACAAGCAAGACAGGGTAAGGAAAAATCATACAGAAAGATAATAGGCACGAGATGTCACTTCCATAAAGACACATAAGGAGATGGGATGCAGCCCTTATGTTCATCTGGACAGCAATGAGCCATATGAATATCCGCTGCTATTTAACTGCTGTTAACACTAGAGATGCAAAGGCAAAAGAAAGTACCTATTTAAGTTCAAATAAGTGCTTAAAAACTGTCTTTATTAATCTGTTTTAGGACATGCAGGAAGAGAGGTACAAATGTGTTTACTTTGCCAGGTTTCTGCCATTAGCAAAGCTCCAAGTCAGCTAATACAAGTTGAGACAAGAAAGAAGAATTTCAGACTGCATTATGTTAGAGTGTGACCAGTCTAAGAAAGGAATTACACAAGATAATTTCTGCAACAGAGTACACAAGCTGTTAGCCCAGCTTACCAAAAGAAAAAAAACTAAAGGGGAAAAGGACCTCATGCTCGTTTGAGCACCAAGAACAAGCTACAAACTGAATTAGCTGATATTACAGGTGTACATCAGACAAATGAAAACAAATTATCTATGGATTGCCATCCCGTTTTCCCTGCTAACTCCTTCTCCTCCACAAACTCCTTGGCCTCAATCCTTCTCACCCCATGAATCACATCTCCAGTATAA
Organism: Pseudopodoces humilis; assembly: GCF_049639895.1. NCBI lineage: Eukaryota > Metazoa > Chordata > Aves > Passeriformes > Paridae > Pseudopodoces > Pseudopodoces humilis. The sequence continues at coordinate 18,980,182 of NC_142204.1, forward strand.
AAGCCCATGCTTTTAATAAACTTCTTAAACTTTCACCTATCTGTTAAACCTGACTGTAACTTTAACAGGTGTCCAAATAGCAGGGAGAACAGAAGGCACTAAATGGCAGTCACACAAGTTGTTTTCTGTTGCCTTGCAGCTGGGTCAGCCAAAGTGCAACTTGCTTAAGACCCTATAGAGCACGTGTCAGAGAGAAGCACAGCATTTAGTGCTGTTACTGTTAAGAAAGCTAAGAGGGAAGAAAAAAAGCTAAGAAGCTACATAAACAAAATTCTGTCACATTAAACAAGTCAGCGATCTAGGATTCTACAGCAAGAAAACAGCCTCCAGCAAATGGCTGAGAGAAACTGATAAGACTGACTTTTAATCAGCTGCAGGCTAGCAAATGTAATGCCTAAGTAAGAACTTGCAGTCACAGAATGGACAACCGGTCTTTTGCAGGCGACTCTTTGAGTCACTGTTTTCTACCCTTCACTACTCAGGAAAGAATCACAAAAAAAACCCCAGATTACTCTCAGAAATATCCTAAGTCTCCTAGGTGGGTGAGATTCCATACCTGAGCCATTCCAAAAGACCAGTACAACTAAGGCACTCTTTCCTCCAGAGCCTTACCAGTTTTACTTTAGAGGCCAGGCTCTCCGGCAGTTTTGTTCGTAGCTGGTTTGTTTCTTTGAAAGTAGCTGGAAATCCACTAAGAAAGGCCAAGTCTTGCATTAATACCAGACCTGGAACTTCTTTGTCTGTAGTCTAAAAAACAAGAAAACAGGTTTAAAGGTAAAATAATTCACCTACTAATAAGGATTGCTCTGAAAGCTTTACTTTTTACTACATGTGAGTTATGGAAACAGAATAGCAAAGAAACTTTCTAAAAATGTACAAAATGTTTAACACATTCAAAAGCTAATCAACAAATTGTAAAAGTACATACCAAGTAACCCCTCCATACTATATGTTTGCTGTTGTCTTTTAACATTCCAGAATGGGCAGCTTCAACTAGAATACATAAAATTGCAAATCAAAAACTTCTTCCAGTATAAAGTCACTTCTTTTCTCTATTGTAGTAACCAAGAAATACTTTTACAAATTAAAGATATTTGAGTATTTATAGTGTGAAAAGTTGTCTTTATAAATAATAGATAATTCTTGGTGGTAAAATAAAGAACAGTGGTTGGACTAGTGGTCATATTAAACAAAATATGAAACTCATACCTGCTCTGAGACCTAAGATGTTAAACACATGAATAATTTTGTTTTACATTTGCCAATCCTTTGAACAAAGGCAGAACTTACTGCACATTACTCAAACTAGACTTCACTAGACTAGCAATTAAAAGAGGATTTCTAAAACTAATCTTCCTCAGTCTTAACCTCAGCCTCTTGAGATTATCTGAGCAACACTGATACTCAGATATCAAACCTGTTTTGCAATAGCTTTTTAAAGCACAAAACTCTAATCATCTGTAATCAGTTGTCTTGGAGGTAAGCAAACAGTATCATTAATGTCATCATTTAGAGGAGGGCAAGAGAGACACTGAATGACTTGCTAAAGTCAAACAAAAAATCAGCATTGAAGTCAGTACTGGAGGAAAAAAAAAAACAAAACAACCCCAAAAACAAAACAAAACTAATTCACAGCAGCTTAAAACTTGCTCTAGAAAACTGGATGGAATCTGACAAAGAGCTTCTTACCGTCCTTTGGGCTATCAAAAACAATTACAGTCACATTGGTGGAAGGATTTTTTGGTTTTGCTACAAAGAACATATTGTTAGCAGCTTGTAAAGCAGGATGAATGGACAGCAGGTCTTTCAGTGTGATGTTGGCAGGCAGTGCAGGATCCAGGACAAGCATGGGCACTTTGATGCAGTGTGTCAGCAAACACTCCAGCTGCTTCTCACTACAGCAAAATACCATAGGCATATTTAACACCACTAGAAAATTTAAGATAAAAATCAGCCTTGGATGCAATGAGAAAAGTTTTCATAAAATCTGATTAATTATCTGTAACATTTGCTATGGCAAGGGGAAATTATTGAAGAGCATGCTTATTTTCCTGCAGAAGGCAAATATCTGACTGGTAGTGTTTAGTTCGTTTCCATAATTGTTTTTTCAAAAGTTTCCAAAATTTCCAAGTCCACCCACAGAAAAGACCTTATAAAAATTTCTATATAACGAAAGGGCCAAGCCAAATCACTGAGACAGACCTGGTCCTGCTGTTTCCACAGCAGAGCCACCAGAGGCATGGACCCTCTACAGCCAATTACTTGCAGTGCCATGTATACAAATGGCAGGTGAAAGCAACATTGAATTTTTAAAGCATATTATGGACCTGGAGCTTTATGATTCAAAATGTGAAATTTTTTTCATACTCAGAACAGGAACTAACCCTAAACAGTGACAGGCACACACATTCAAAACTCCAGAAATTGCTATGTTTTAAGAATCTTGTTCATATATGTCACAACATTACTTGTATTCAGCACATGTATTATCACGCTATCAGCTCTTCAAGTGACATAAGAAAGCCTGCAAAGGCTATAGAAAACCAAACCAGCCCCCCAACCAGCATCTGCTTTCAGCTAACAATGAGTAGAGTATCATTTATCCCAATTTACACCCAAAAATCCCAAAAACTCACCTCTTCTTTGTTGGTTCTGTTGCATTCTTTCCTAGGATTTCCCTATTACAAAGTTAAAACAAGGTTGTTAAATAACACTGAATTGACTGTAAGGAAGTGAGTCTAATTTCAAATTGTTAATTGAGTCAGGGACATATTTTCTAATCACCAATAACCCAGATAAAAAGCTGCCAAGTCCTTGCCATTGGCCTTGCCCAGGCAAGCACAGACTGACACGTACCCTTCACTGCTCATGTGCCATGTGGAGCTCAAAGATTCATGGCCATGCTGAGAATTGTGGCAGCAGGACCCTTTCTGCTACCAGGAATTTATGGGGTTATTATTAGGTTACTTAAAAAAAGCAATGTTGATGTGAAAAACACTGGTAAGGAACCAGGATGAAGTGACCTGAAACTAGGCTGACTTGATTGTTTTGTCTAACATAAATATTCTGATAAGGTCTATGAAACTGCTCTTTTTATAGCAGTGCTCACTGATTTCAAAGGACATGAAAAAAATTATCTACAGTGGGGGGAACCAGGTGTTCCTGTAGATAGCAAACATGGTATAGACACCAGTCTTATTCATAAGCTTAGACTCAATTTTCCAAATCAGTGTTATGGAAAAAAAAAAGCTGTGTTTTCCCTTCCTGAAACAGGAATCACAGCATAAGTGATGACAAAGCTAAACCCACTAATATTAGCTATATGAACATCTAGGAAAATATTAGCATAAAAAGCAAAAAAGCTTTTCAGAGCAGAGACTGCTTATGTTTAAGGTCTAATTAAGTTCTAATATATCCAGTGTTTAGGTAACAAAGAAAAGATCAAGAATTTCCCTTGAGATCATACTGTCAGTTGTACCTAAACTGCAAGACACAGCATGCCAAAAATCAGACCAATCCACGTGGACTTCTCATTTTTCTGAACTTAATTATTATAACCCTTAAAATACAGACTTGTCCTTCCATTTAGCATATTTACTGGCCAAAACAGATCATGTGGGCAGAGCTGCCTATCAAAAACTAAATCAATGGTTACAAGACATAATCCAAGGCAGCAGCCTGTGTTTGAAGACTTAGATCAGTAACTTTGCAGAACTCTATAGCACATTGTACAACAAATGCAGTAATACATGTCTTTGCTTCCTTAGATAAAGGCCAACTCATACCTTTATAACATGCATAAATTATTTTCCCACTTCTCATTTTCAGTATTTGCAAGACTATGAATGTAACTAATCTAAAAACAGGAACTTAAACATGCTTAAGATTTTATGAAGCCTACTATAAAAAGAAACACCAGGGGGATGGGAAGAGAAAAAAGTGATGAAGAGAGGTTATATATGTGAGGCATAGTTTTATTATTGTTATTATTTACAAACTGCTATAGAAATCAATACAAAATTACATATACAATGCACAGATTTCCACATGGCATTTTACAAATTCATGACAGAACAGCCTTAATTATTCTGCTTATCTTAAACAATTTTCTAATTAGACAGTACTTGACAGCTAAAAGTAGAACTGAAATAAGGTTTTAGGAATAATCAAATGAAGAAGTGAGAAAATGTGCTTTTAATTTTCATGTTGAGTAACATGGGAAAAAATAACAACAAAGAAAACTAGTACAGCATTAGATTGCTGCTGTCAGTTAAAGGGAAAAATATCTAAGATTATTACCTCATTATTTTCTGTTCTTCCTCCATCTGTTCCCTGACCTGTTGCAATTCTTTGATCAGTTCCACATCTGTGCCGTTCACCCAGGTATACACCACATCAATTGGCATGGGTAAACAAAGCCTACATAATTCAAAGGAAAGCTACATGAGTTGTTAAATATTACATTACAAGTGTTTGTGGCATTCCACAATAGCAATTTCTGTCTAACAACAGAAATGCTTGGTGTCTCGGCTGCAAACAAGACAAAACAAAAAGACTTTAGCTATATATATCATGTCTTAATTATACACAAGCCTTTGACAAAACAGCATAGACATCAACCAAAAGGACTTTAAAAAGCGGTTTTAACCATTCAGTGACTAAAGGAAATCCTAACTTTATGCTTTAAATTTCACTGACTCAAACTCATGACCCTCCTCCTTCAAACCTATCAAATATTTTCAAGTCAGTACCGAGACCTGAGCACATTCTTAATTCACCAACTACTTCAGACAGCACAGAATGAAGTATAACTTAAATCATATTTACTGTTTGATTGCAAAGAGCCAATAAGATCTCAGCAGGACCAGATCTCTATCCTAGGAATGTCTCTTAAATTATATAAATAGGGCATTTAATGAAACAACAACCTAATTTGGGTATATGAATTCAGGCTCTAGATATGGCAGACAAATTAATTATTGACACAACTGAATATCCTGGAACTGTCTCTGGAAAGTTAAAGATTTCCTAGCATGCATAAGGCAGGAGGAAGGTGTTTGGGTACCTTTTTCTTATTTTTTTTTTTTATGATAATCTCCTCTCCAAGGCCCACAGCATTGTGTCTGCAGGTACTCAGGTTACTGCCATCGGTGAATCCGAGTCCCATATAGCAGGAGGATACGCCAATTATTATTTTCTAAAGTTCCAATGTCAAGCTATTTAAGACCTTCCTAAACTGTAGATGGCCTAGCAAACATCAGAAAACATCATCCTGTGACCCCATGGATCTCAGCATTAGAGAGGTTCGATATTCTCTCTCCATCAACTGCATCTTTCCAAAAGCATTCAAAGAGAGACTGAGTTTACAGGCAGGTGTTTTGTCCACCTGCCCTTGCACAGCATGCCATGCAGAGAGCTTGTATTCAGTTTCACTTTCTACTGGCTCAGACTCAACAACTGAAGCACAAAATTTGGTAAAAGGTCAGCCAGTAGCTCATCACAGCACAATGGGCAGGAACATTTCGTACTCAATTTACCGCTGCTCCTAACTGAGCTGTAACACTCAGAGGACAATGGTGGGGCATTCTGAGACAATTTGAACATCTCAGCTGGAGTGCTGCCTTCCCCAGTAGCACCACCCAGAAAGTCTCTCACATCTGCAGGAGACTACCTTTCTATCTAAAGAAAGTCAATTTACTGAATACAATTACCCTTCTATTCAATTCCATTTATATTCAATTATATATTATATACATTCAATTATATTCAATTATAGAGATAACTAACTTCTGGTTCATTGACAAGGCAAGTTTTGAACTAAAACGTCCTCCAGAGGAGTAGAAATTCAATGGCAGACGCTCTTCCAGCTTTGCTACATTTTTTCTTCCATTTTTCTACGTTTGTTGTGCTCAATTAAATTACTTGTTTAACAGTCCCTGGAATGCTACAGCTCAGAAAGGAGTGTTCAAGGTGGAAGCACCTGACTCAAGTCAGTGGATTTCAAAAATGACCAACCTTCAGCTTTCTGGGCAAAGTCCAGAGCTTATGCGCCCAGGCTTCATTGAAGAACACAGTATGTCCAAAAGAACTCTGACTCTTTCTATGGTATGAGGCAATTTTGACTTCTGTGAAGCCTTTCTCCGTCTCACCATTTCCTAAAAGTGTGCACATACATATGTGCGGTAGCACATAGACCTGTGTAATTTCCTACACTATGCCACATACAGCCAAAAGCCAGTAAATACCGCAGAGGAAAAGCGTTTTTGGTCAGATGCAGACAAGTCAATTCAATAACCCTGGCATGGTAAGTTCATTACCAGTAGCAATAGAGACAGACCAGTAAAAAAAGTGAATTTTTTGCAGATCCATGAGACTAATTGCTTAAAATTTATGCAAATAACAAATTTCCTTAATGCACCTTTACAGCAGACACTGTTTCAGAAAGTAATATTTCCCAAACATAAGAATAAAAATCAGATATCCCATTACCTTAAGGTATCTATCATACCTTATTGATATGTCAATTTGTTGTTTCCAATTAAGCCAAGTAACTCTGTTAAAACTGTACCTTTCTGGATGGTTTCATGGCTTCCTAAAGTACACTGAGAGTTTGTATTTTCAGAAGTATGTATTGGAATTTTGCTGTAAAATGGTTTAAAATGAAAAGGAACAGATACTACACTTCAGCAGTACTGTTCTCAAATACTGTTTTAAGTATTTGGAGTCTTTTGCAGATTGTTGAAGTTCAGAGGAGCTCAAAAACTCTCTCTCAAATTCTGTAGTTGTGTTTCCTTCATATGCATTTATACATTCCGTCGTCATCAGAAACACCAGTCTGGCAGACGGGTTAAGCCCAAGATGACCTGAGTTAATTTACTAAATACAGCCACCATTCTAATCAGCTATTTCCCCTTTTTGACATGACTAACTTTTAGGTAACTAACAGATGTGACTTGAAAATGTGATTTGATTTCAAGTGGGAACTATCCTAACACATTTCTACAGAAAATCATCACTTTGGAAAATTCCTTGGAGACTCCCAAACAACTAATTGTGGTTTTTATATTTTTCTCTTGACAAAATGTATCCATTTTTACTTGAAAACCGAAAAATGTCCATAGGATCCTGCTTGGAGACAAAACCAGAGCTACCAGTCCCCCAGACAGGACAGGGGAACACTTGCTGGCAGGAATTTCCCATGCCCATGATGTGTTTACATAAGAGAACCATTGTCACAGCTGAGTTTGCAGGTAGGAGACAAACTTTTGTCTCAACATCCACTGTTGCTGGAGGAGTACAGCAGACTTTGGATCTCTCCCAAGCTACCACATGGTGATCTCCAACCTTGCTGAGCCTCTTTATGAACAACAGAAGTCCAAGCTGCTCATAGTAAACATCCCAGCCCTCCTGCCTGTTCCAGCTCTGTAATTATGCATTAACAGTAACTCAGCTGTTCCTGTTTTTTTGTGATGAGACTTTTGAGTTTATCATCATAAGGAGGTTGTCCACATATAAGTTAACAACTTCTATGGAAAGAACAGAGAATTTTACACATGAAGCTCCTAGAGAAAAACACAAATTCAATTGAAGGCCCACTGATACTTCCCAAAGGCCATGCAGCTTTTACTTTCCACAAAGCAGTACACCTGCTTAATTTTCTAACCAACAAGCATCCTGTTATCCTCAACAGGAATTCTGTTGTTGAATTCTGAATGTTTTTCTCTAGCACTAAAATAGGAACTGATTAAAATCACTGGACAAGCTAGATTCAATCTGCAAGTCCTCAGTTTACGTGTAGCTCTTTATGTTGCATTGACATCAGCCTAAAAAAACTCCACCAAACCACTCCTGCTGCAAGACAGGGTCCATTACTGCATTTGTGAAGTTTGATAACAAAAATTAGTTGAACCCCTGACAAGGGACATCTAAAAGTTACCATATGCCTTAAAGTATGCCTCCACAAACACTTCCTGCTGGTATGGATTTTTAGAGGAAGTTGGCAGCTGCACACAAATATCACAGCAAACTTTGCTGTTACTCCTGACATAAGACTGTTTAAGGCATATGGGTGAACTGGAATAATTTAAGCACCCATAATGAAAACCTTAAGCTTTTGCTCAGGCAGCCAATAGTTCCTCACCAGGCACTGGATGTTTTGCTCACAGTCCCCAGAAACGAAAGCTAGCAAAGGAGTGCTTTACACAACCCAAATGAAGTAAGGAAACAGTGCAGAAATGGGAACTGACTATATCTACACCACAAGAGTAAGATTTGTGATTTTGTTTCAGAAAATGCCAACGGTTTTATAAAAACTCTCCAGGTAGTTCACAAAGTCACAAAGTCACAGGTAGTTCACAAAGTCAGGCATTTTAGTAGTGACAGGACCAAACTGCCATGTTTCACTGCAGTACTGCTAAAACATGTAAACATTAAGCTATTCATTCATATGAGCTGCATCACTGCTTTTATCTGTCATCCATTGGAAAATGGGGAAAAGGAATAGGAGAAGAGACTATAAAAGTTCCTAGTATTCACCAACACCATGCAATGCATTTTACAGTTATCTCACACCAACTAAAGCGTGACAAATTGATCTGATCACTTCTACTGTTCCATGACGCAACAAACCTCAAGGCAGATTAAACCTTCTGGTTGCAGGGTAAGTTTCTATCAGTCAAGTGTATCGATATTAAGAGTCAGCTCTTAGTAGCTTTCTTCCACCTACCAACTCCAGACCCCATGGCTATTGAATGATGAAACCATAGCAAGTCATGTAGCAGTTAACACAACTGAAATAAATGGCCCATATGTCTTGGTTTCCAACTTGCTGTGAGAGATTCTCCCATGCACTCAGCTTCTAAAAGCTTATTACTAGCTTTGTGACTTCTCTGCTAAATAATAATCCTCATAAGACATCACAGAAAACACAAGGTAACTTAAAAATAACTCCTCAAAACATTGAATATTTAAATGTTAAGCACATCGGAAGAGTACTTATGTTTTCCTATCTTCACCTGGAAAACATGTCATGGCCTCCCTTCATTGTTAACATTGTCACCATTCTGATGCTTCATTAGAGACTGGATGAATTAAACACATTTAAAATGTAAATTTATTATATGACTAGACCTTTCAATAGCCAGTTTTCCAAACTGGGAGATTATGCACTCACTAAGCTTAAAATTTGCTGCAGATTTAGAGCCCATACACTAAGGCTTTACTCAACAGTATGTTACTTCAACTAATATATTTTATTTAAATATTTAATTAGAAAGTAAAATGTGCAATAATGTCAAGTGTAGGCAAAGCTCACCGATTCTGAAATGATTTGCCAGCGACGTTGTCTCTGTATGAATCAAACATAACATGATACTGGTCTCTACTCCACTCCAAGACAACCTGCAAAGAAAAAAACCCAAAACCACTTGATGTCTCCACCTTCTAAAGTTAGACATTTAATTTTCACCTTTTGAAATTTTTAACCACAGCTAATTTCATTCAAATTGATGCATTATGCATTAATGAACAACTGAGCAGACCATAATCCCAACTAAATTACAATACTGAAGCAGCAATCAGACCCAGAACTGAAGAGCATACTTAATTTAAACAAACTTTGCTTTTCCCTGCAACAAAGGATTTCATGACTTATGCACACTCTTTTTAAACTACTTTTTACTTAGGTCACCTCCCTCTTACTTCTTAGCATTTAAAAATTCAGGAATGTTTTCCCAAAACTGAGACCTAAATCAAATATACTTCAGTACAAGCAGGAAACCCTTAGCAGGCACACACACCCCTGCACAATTTTGCTCATCTTTTTATATTCTCATACAGGATATACTGAAGTATACATACCTCCAAAATCTGAGCTTTGCAAACAAACAGCCAGGAAAAAAACAAACAACACAATTTTTCAACTCTAAAAGTGGTAACTATGCTCTGACATAACAAAGTAGTCCAAATATTTTGAGACAGAAGTAATATAAAACATAAAGGTTCTCTGAGATAAACTTGATATGACATATTTTACAGTGAAAGTCCAACCTTGAAACTACAGTGGCTTTTTGTGCTGTTTTAGAGTTGAAGTCATGCTGGCTTTATTTATTGGGATAAGTACATATTTGTATGTATTGGAAGGGGGAAAAAACCCCAAAACAAACAAACGAAAACAAAACAAAATGAAAGAAAACCAGGAAAGCATAGTACTTAAAGCATTTACTTTACAACACTCTCCCTAGATTTAAATGTTATTATCGCTCTTGTGGGAACTATGAAATATACCATTTCTCTAAGGTCACCTTCAAAACCATACACAAACTGTCCTCTGTCTTAGGAGTCTACACATCCCTCTACCCTCATTGCCACTAAAGCACATTAAAGCCTTCCACAGAGCAGGGAAGCTCCATCATGTGCCTGGGTGACAAGAGCACACACGCAGTTCCTGCCAGAGCTGCATGGAACCAGGATCACATCAGCACACTTCCATTCCCCTCACACAAAAGCCACAGATTGCCCAGGTAGGCATAAAAATCTCCTCCCTTAAATATCAAGGTCAGGAATTGTCTTTAAAAAACATGCTGTTAGGCTTTTTTTTTATGCACAAGTCATTAAGTCCTTCTGCTAAATGTCAGCTTTAATATAGTACAGACTGGAAGTTCATATCCACGTGGAAACATTTGCTCCTACTGATAATTATGAATAGAAACATTGTGACTGATCTGTATCTAGAAGAAATACAGAAGTATTTGAGTAAGAATATATTCTATGAATAATATGTCTCTCCAGAAGAACATTAACCATTCCAGCCTTTCTCTTTGCCTTTTGCATAACTATAGCCAAAAAGAAGAGCAGACTTCAGAAGAGAAGACAGGAGTGGACTAAGGAACAAAGTTAAAGACTCTTCCTACCCGATACATTTTTTCCCTGCAACTGTTTCCTCCTGACATTATGCATCTTGCAATAATGTCTGGAGGCTATTTTGCTTCAACTTCACATACTGGTATTATAAAACCACCAGGGGAATATTAAAATCAAGGGGAGAGACACCACCTATTAGGAGATACTGTATCAGACATAGTAAGAGCGGCTCTGGCATGTTCTGGTTATCAACTACAGAAGGATGGCCAAGAAGAGTTTATAACCAAACTGCCCTAATACTTAAAGCTCATCTTACAAACAGGGAACAGCACTGACCCAGACCTGGCTACCCTGCATGTTTTTGCAGAAATATTGCTCACCCATGTTCAATGCCCCATTATTTCATTTAACTCAAGGTTTTCCTTCAAATGAAGCTAAATTGCAGCGTCTGGCTGTGAGAACACGATGACCAATCTCAAATTATTTGCCCTAACCATCCATTTTTACTCCACCAGTAATACTGGTATTAGCATGAATCTAAGAAATCAGACCTAATTTTGCCTACTACAACAAAGAAAAGCTGGCTCTGGGGGTGGGGAAAAGCAGAACTGCAAACGCTGTTCAGACAGCAGGGTCTGATAAGCACTGCCTCACGTTGCTTTTTATCGCTCAAGTTTCCCGCAGATGGCTAAAAGTGGTTAAGCTGTTAATGTCTAGAAAGATTTCTTGGTTTCATTTTCCAAACAGCTTCATAGATTTTTATTAGTTGCTGCCTTGCAGATTCTGTACTGAAGAAAAGAAGCATTTTCCATTCCCACGATAGCTGTAAGAGGTCTAACAGTGCTCATTCTCACAAGCCTTGTCTCTCCTAAGTTACTGAACTACCACTGTTTACCAAAATACAAAGGTAAAAAGCAAGATGCATGTGAACATCTCTCACCAGGCTTATCTACCAGCCTTGAAAAGAGAAAATAAAAATAATAATAATAAAAAAAAAGTGTGCATGTGTTTCATTGGTGTTTTTCAGCTGTTTTTTTTTTAAAAAAAACCCAACCAAACAAACATTACTGGTCACTTTTCTTTTTTCTTCACATATAAATTGGAAAATCTACTCCTACATGAAACTTCCAGTTCTTTTGCTCACTCTCTAAATTGAATCTAAATTTTCCAAGTAGCCATTAAAGGGCTGGAAGCAGCAAACTAAGCTTCAGCAGGAAAATCTGAGCAGTGATTTTGAATGATTCTCAGCAAAATCAGCCATAACTTAAACAACTATTGAAATATTTTTTAAAAGCTTCAAAGTTCTATGATATCCTAAAGCTGGGTTTTAAGTCCCCATTCCAAAGAAATGCAAAACTGTATCAGTTTCACAGCACCATGAAAACTACCAATCCAAGTTGAAAATCATGTACAAAGAGGTGCCCACATGCACTTTACAATTACTTAATTTGCTGATGGCTTTGAAGTGTTTCAGGAACTTGTGGTCCCTGCAAGACAGCAGAGATGTTACGCAAAGATGTGTTAGTACACAAAATACAATTTTGATTGTGGTACACGCAGGAATTTCAGATAATACTCCTTATGGCTCTTGTCTTGCTTTCCCTGTATCTGAAAGAGCTCATCAAATTAAAACAGAAAAGAGAAAAAAGGAAAAAAAAAAAGTAACAGCTTAGGAATCACGAAATTGCAGTCTGTTTGTATTGAACACTGCCATCCTTTCAGACTGACAAAAATACCTGATTTCCCTGATTCCTCACTACATGAGCAAACACTGCACTGAAGTAGGATTCCTTTACTCCTCTCCAGATCCCTTCACTGTTGACTTACCAAACCGATAGGACAATGTGAAATGAAGATTTAAACATTCAACACATCCGTGTAAAATCGTATCTAGAAAAAGTGCAATTACATTGCATCATTTGCAAAATAATACGAGCGAACTAAGTAACACGCAGCGAGCAAAGCAGACCCTGCTGCGCAGCTTGGAGGGAGGATGCATTTAACTCCTTAAACTCCGGAGAGAGGAAAGATTCTGTCACTCCCAGTCGACATGCGAAGGTGACATCCAGCACAGGCTTTAAAAGACTCAAAACAAAAACACAGCACTAATAAGTCACCTGATGAGGGAAGTGGAAAAGAACTGCCCAAGAGCAGCGAACAGCAGCGGCTGTGTCACCTGTCAGAGCCCAGCTCACCCCCCGAGGGGACACCCAGCGCGCCGCCGCCACCAGCGCTCCCCGCAGCCCAACAGGTGCGGCCAGGGCGGCCCGGGGAGCGGCAGCGGCCGGGGCTGCGCTCCGGGATGCGGCCAGAGCCGGCCCGTCCCCGCGGGCACGGCGGGCCTGCGGCAGCGCGAACGGGGCACACGGCGCCGCCAGGGGCGGGACCCGTCAGCCGCAAGGCGCCCGGAGAGGGACCTGGCTGCTCGCGGGACAACACAACTACCCGGCTCCCAGAGGTAAAACAGCCCCAGATCCCCCCCGGGGCCGTGCAGCCGCGGGGCTGCGCCTGTCCCGCCGGTACCGCTCGGCTCGGCGGAGGGAGGGAGGCGGGCAGGGCAAGGGGGGCAGCCACGCCGCGCCGGCGCGGCGCCGTACTGACCTCCCCGAACTGCAGGGCGGAGACGATCATGAGGACGAGGCCCCCGAGGCAGAGGCAGGGCCCATACCTGTGCGACAGGCAGGTATAGGTCTGGCGCTGCAGGAGCTTTAGCAGCATGGCCCGCCGGCGGCCGCCGCCCCGCACGGCCCGGCCCGGCCCCGCTCCCCGCGCCGCCTGCGCCGGGCGGGGCCCCGGCCCAGAGCCCGCCCCGCTCCCGGCAGCGCCCGGCGCCGCCTGGCGGTGGCCGAGGGGCCGCGCTGAGGGAGGGGCGCTCCCGGCCCTCATGGGGGCGGCGAGTTGGCTGTTGCCATCGCCGAGGGTTTGCGGACGGCTCACAGATACAGCCGAGCTGCGTGCTGAGATTTCATTTGAACAGTCCGTGCGTGTTGCGGCCCAGAAATGAAGTGCATGGAACGGAAATCAGCAAGGTAGAGAGTTACTGATGGAGTCCCTCAAGAGCAGCTCTTGAGGAAAAATCGTAACAAGAAACTAGTTCGCGACCAGTAGCTGACAGCACACTCTGGATTGTGCCATGAAGTTCAGCCACCTGCATGGGACGGACGCTGTTGTTATCGCCACTGTCAAACATTGATCAGGCGGAGGCACCGCTGGTGGCCAGAGCAGAATGATGGGGTGCCAGAGGCCTGCGAGAGCCCAAGCATAGTAGCTCCTGTCTCTGTAGTCTATCCCCGCATCAAAAAGTCTTCTAAGTATTTCTTAAAACTCCCTGCAGTGAGTTTTCGGAGTCACAAAAATTGTCCTTGTGATCTTGTATTTTGTGGGTGAAGTAACAATGCCTGACACCCTTTCCAGAACTTTGTCCCTGTATATTTATACAGTGGTGGTGTGAGAGGACTACAGCTGGCTGTACTTTAAGAAATGTCCAAGAGGGCGCGGCTCTTTGGCACATCCCTCCCAAGCCACTGAGCCCTTCTGCTATTTGTTTTTTAGTGTTGCAGCGTTTTGTCTTTGTCAAAGACAAATTTGAGAGGAATTCTAATGTCTTTACAAACAATCTGATGGGTGAAGGTATGGGTGTTAACATCTTTGAAATGAGGCTTAATGTCCCTACTGACTTTGGGCAGCAGGTTTATTGCAGAACCCAGAGAGCTTGGCTCCTGGAGCAGACAAGGGTTTGCACAAACCTGAGTTTCTGAGCTTTGGGGTAAAACAGTAGGTTCAAGTGGGGAATATGTGGTAGGTGGTTTGGGAAGGCTGTACCTTCCCTGTATCTCAGCCAGTGGGCAAAGGAAGAGGGCAACATGCGGCTGGGAGTTCAGGATAAAAGGAGGCTGTGCCCTCCGAAACCTCGAGAGAACAAACCCCGCAGGTGTGTGCTCCAGTGGATTCTTTCCTTTAATTCGAATAATGTTGCAGGACTCCCCTGTCTCCTTTTTGAACATAAACCTCTGGTGTTTGTGGATTTTTCTGACAGTGAGCCATGGGACAGGTTGGCGAATTCACCAGGGCTTGCCTGCAGAGGCTCAGACCTCACCTCCCAATGCTGTGTTCCTCCTCCTTATGCTGTGTTACCAGCCTGATGATACTTATTTGGTACTTACACCCTTCGTGGTAACCCAGCCTTCCAGTCTTGGTACTCAGAAGACTCCAGCTAAACTTTTCTCTCCTTCCCATGTTCTCACCCGAGGTACTACCCTAAGGGAATATAGTCTTTGCATATTCTCTCACCTGCCCCTCCTGCTCAAGCACTGTGCTATTATTATTATTAAACTATTATTCCTCAGCTGTTATTACTGCCTAGCAGCATCTCTTTACCACTGCCTACAGCACTGTGCCAGCAGTACCAGTGATGGCCAGGTATTCTGAGTCAGCAGACTGAGAACTGGGGTATAGCACATATACAGATCATAAGAAAGAAACCCTATTTATGGTCAAAAAAATCTATTTCTAGTCAACAGTCCAGTGTAAATGCAGAAATGAAACTGGTTGTGCTGAAAAGATGAACTGAGAGATATATCACCAGTGTAAAGCAGAAAACCAGTCAGGGGAAGCTTCAAGACCTGGATTAATAATCAGTACAAAGTGTGAGATGATACATTTATACAGACTAATAAATACTTCTATACAATACCAATGTGATAAAGCCATTAAATTCATATAATCTTTAAATTATTTTATAAAGTATCAGACAAAGCATGCCATTAGACACAGAGATATAAAGAGGTGCTGAACAAATCATGATGAGATTATGTCTGTCCTTTCTTGTAGAATACTTATATTCAAGGAATATATATTTAAACTGAAATAGGTGCATGAAAAGGAAAAATTAGATCCTTTCTAAAAGGACACTAAAGGGTTTTGACTTGTTCACATGACAGAAATGGAGATCAAAACCTTACTTAAACTAAATGCAGTAGTCACCAGGTTAAAACAAAACACAGGAAAATCCAAAGCAAACAAAACAAAACACAAAAAGAAAACAAAACCGTGTTCTGTAATATACTTCAAATAGGAATAGCAGGAATACCTGTCAAACCTTAAGAGACAGCCTAACCAGCTTGTGACAGGAAACAGGACTCCATATGTTCCCCTATATTCCATTTTGCCATGGACTCATAGACTCTTCCTGGCTTCAGTCCATCAAAATTTTAATTATTCCAGATAAATGAGGTTCTTTGGTCTGGAGAAGAGGAGGCTCAGGAGGGACCTCATTGATCTCTACAGTCATCCGAAAGGATGTTGTAGTGAGGTGGGAATTGACCTCTTCTGCTATGTCTCAAGTGAAAGGATGAGAGGAAGTGGCCTCAAGTTGTGTCAGGGGAGGTTTAGATTAGGTATTAGGAAAAAAAAAAGTCACTGAATGACTGGTCAGGCGCTGGAATATGTTGCATAGGGAGGTGTTAGGGTCACCATCCCTGGAAGTGTTCAAGAGACATCTGGATGTGGCACTTGGGGATGCATTTTAGGGTGATTATGGTGGGTTGATGGTTGAAGTGGATAATCTTTAAGGTCTCTTCCAACCTTGATGATTCTGTGATTCTGTGAAAGGCATGGAATATGGATGAAAACAAGACCACCCTCAGCTTAATGGGCTTAATTAATGGCAAGCTATTAAGGTACACATAGCAGATGCAGGCTCAAATAGCTTTTGAGACAATCTATCAAAGTTACTGGGATTATTCTATGTCTGTCACTATAAAATATTTCCAAGCTCAAAACCAGAGATCAGATCAGGGGCCTTGTATCTCTTTGCAGCTGTCTTTGTGGGCATGTGTCTGAAAGGAGCAGGGTTTAGGCCAAATTCTTCTGTTTTCACCTTTTATCTAATGCACTGCTTACTCAGTTCTCCAGGTGGGAACTTTATATCCAAGAAGGGAATACTTAACTTTCTTCATTTCTCCCAGTCATTGGAGATACAAATGAACACAGATATTCTGCTAGGATCAATAAATTCCACTAGATGTCAGAATATGTAAAAATTAGGTGCTGCCATTATAATCCAACATATACTTAAGAGCTTTGCCAAGTCGTTATCTATGTAAACAATTGTGCTCTTGGGATAATCAACTTGACTGTTCCTGTGTTTGTATTAACTCAAAGGTACACGTAGCAGCACTCAACACAAAGGCATGTCTCCTGTGGATTATGATGTAATCTAAATAAGCAGCCAAATAATTACAAACACACTTGATCTTGATTTTCTGACAGTTGCCTTCACCAATATTTTTTCTCTCTTAGCTTTTAGAAAACTGAATTTTTGATGTTTTTCTTCCTACAATTAGACCTTTCCAAGAGGGGGTAAAAAGCTATTTTGAAAAGGAAGGTAATATTTTTCTTTCAACAGGGATGGAGATTCTGTAATGGTCAAAATCTTGAAGAGGGCAGAACTTCTTACTGGACATGGTAAACTTGTCCAGTAGTAGCTCTTTCCAGGTCATTTGCATTCTCACTTGCTGGGAAAGGAGAACAGCAAGAGCTAAACATCTGAGGCAACAGTGTAATTATCTTTGGTTGAGGCAGAAGGCCAGAAATAATCAACCAAGTATCTCAAGCTTTTCTGTTAGCCAAGGATATTATTCACTGGACATTTAATGAATCTTGTTCTAAAGAAAAGAAAATTAACATCAACATAGGTTTCCTGTATTTGTCTCAGTATGGTCTCTTTCATAAACATTAATTAAAGTTGTAGCACTTCCATGAGGCAAAAATTACTGATCCCAAATGTAAAGAAAAATTTCAGCAAGTTTGATGCCTGTTCCACTTGAAGTCTGAATTTTCACAATACAGGAGATAACTCATAGTACTCTGAAGGCCCAGCAGTTCACTCTTAGGGATTTTGGTTTCATTTGTGAATGCTCTCAACTTCTGAGCATTCAGAGGTGTCTCAAGTCAGGCAAGTAAAAGTTCAGAATAGAGGGGTAGCAACTTGCCTGTGGAGAGTTTTTCACTACTTTGAAGAGCTGAATAAGCACTCTATGGAAAGGAACTGGGAGATAATGGGGCCTTGTAGGACTTCTCTCCCTGCCACTCCACTCTCCCAAAAAACTATAGTATCTTTGCCTCTGAAATATAAAACAGTAGCTTTAGGCATACTGGAATTAATAGCTTGGTATGGCACTGTGAATTTGGTAATACCAGTATCCTTCAAATGCAATAATTAAATCACATTAGTCACTCAGAACATAAAAAAGACAGTGACTGAGCAGTGTTCTATCCTTCAACACATAATCTCATTTTGACTCACCATTTATAGAGCTCTTAGGCTTTGGTGAGACTCAATCCCACTGACATTACCTCTGAAACAGAGATTGAATGTAAGTGGTTGGTTTCTGAGAGATGCTGTTAGACCTTGCTGCTGTGTCTTGTAATGGATTATCCCTTAATCAGCCTACAGTAATTTTAGACTCATGAGCAAATGCATTCTAATTATATGCAGCTAGTGAGAGTTTTCATTTAGTACTGCAGCAAAAGTAGAGATTTTAAAATCGTGCTCAGTATTTCAGTGCTTTAGAAAACCCTCAGATGTTCAGCTTCCAACCCTCTGGACAGGTATTCAAGGAACATCTATGACTTTTTGCTTGAAAATTTTCTTAATAGAATATAGCATTTTTTTTTCCCTTTTTCTTTTTTGCTTCATACCCATTTCTCTACTGAAAAAAAAACAAAGCTCTCCAACATCAGTCAGTTCTCACCCTTTCCGCTCCTTTTTTATTTGTGGAGATACTGGAAAGAATATTTAAAATAATCTGAAGACCATGGCTGGTAAAAATGAGATATAACTAAAAAGAAAACAGTAGTATCTCAGAAACAGATGAAAAAGCAGTCCCTAGAGAGCAAAGGACTGGAACATTGAATGCCATTTGAAAAATCTCTGAAAGTGAGTGTCTAGATGAAGCTGAGACAGCATGTGCACCTGCCAGCAAAATCAGATTTTCTGAGCATAATATTCACCAGCATTTTACTCTGAAAAATCTGTTATTTCCTGCACCCTTCAAAATAAAATAATAAATGCTTGTAGAAAGCCAGAAGAAACCTTTTGAAACTCTGCAGAATCTGGCATTTTCTCTTGGTTTTGGTTAGTTTGGGCTTTTGTTGTTTTTTGTTGGGGTGTTGTTTTTTTTGTCCTTGGTTTTCTTTATAGCAACCCCTTGCTTTTTAAAGAGTTATGCTCTTAGCAATGGTAAACTAAAATTTTAATAGATGGTGGCCTTCAAACCAAGTCATATCTGTATGTCTGTTTCCAAAGTCCCTAATAAAGTGGATGAAATATTCTGGAATATCTCCCCAGGCTGTGATGTAATATATTTAATGTATATTAGGAAATATGTTAATGTAACCTTATATTTTAAATATTAAATTTATTTTTTTTTTAAATATACAGTGAGAGTTCATTATCCTTGATATTTAACTATCATTTTAACTAGAGTAAAATAGAACAGGGTAGGATAGAATTTCTCACAGTAGTCTCGTTCTATGAAATGTTTGATTATTCTAAAGGATAAAAAGATATTATTTTTTACTTTAACACTAGAAACACAGAGCCTTTAGTACACTGATGGCATTGTTGCATCATAGTGGTGGAATTTATGTTTCTTTTGTTAATCTTGCCAGGTTGCAATGGCACAGAGAACAGACTGTACAGATTAGATAGTTGAAATGGGCAGGGAAGTCTTTTAAATCCACTCAGCAGCACATAGCAGAAAGTAAGGGAGGTGCTTTTAGTGATTTACAGTGGTCAGTAGGATTTTGTGGCTGTATCCAATAACATGTGCCTTTTACATCACAGTAGTGAGATCAAAACTCAGAACATTAGAAGAACATCTCATTTTGGTTAGTTAACTCTCCATCATTTGGTATGGATCAGAGTATCTGACAGAAGGACTGAATAGCTAAAGGACCTCTTAAGGATGAAAATTTCCTTTGATGGTTGAAAATATGCTTTTATGTTTAAAAATGTTTAAGAGACTACATAGAGAGTAGAGTGGGAGTAATTGCTACAATACCTTTTTGGAAAGCCATCTTACCTGTTCTTCATATCTATTTTATTTCAGAACACAGAGACATAGAATAGTTTAGGCTGGAAAATACCTCTAAGACCATCGAGTCCAGCCATTAACTGCTACTCATGGGTGTGAAGGACCTGGTACAGACAAGACACAAGTATAGTTCATGACCTTTCCTCTGGGACTCCCAGGCTGCACCAGCTGTTCCTCAATGCAAAGTTCCTCAAACGAATAAGAATTAGTGATGCTCCACAGGTTATCGCAGTGCTCATTGCCAGCTACAAAGCTGATCATTTGTTTATGCCTCATGATAATTGATTGAAAATCACCAATTTCATTGCATTTTTACTGAACAATCCTTCTGCCTTTTTTCATGTTATTTGTGGTCATAACAGATTTACTATGCAGCACGAACCTTTGATATAGAACTATGAAGGACATGGGCAAAGGCCAAGAAAGGATGGAAAGAACAGTTTGTTAAAACTGAAAAGACAAAATTGAACACAATATTTAGGTTTTGTAAAACTATGTTTTACCAGGTATGTCTGTTTGTTATGTATAGATCAGCTGGAATCGAGCATTTTCAACATAAACAGATTTCACAGTATTACCCTGAAGCACACGTAGCAGCTCTCTCTGGCCCTGGTAGACCTTGGTGTCAGCTGTGGCCAGACACAGAAAAACTCATGAAAGAAGAAAACAGTAATTCAGCCAGGAATGTGCAAAGTATGATATACAGGAAGAAATAATTGAGTGCCCTATATTTAACAATATGATGCGGTAAAGGTAGGCAAACCAACAGCCATAAATTGTGCTGGCAAATCTGGATTAACATATGGAAATAGAATCTGATTTTTCAGCAAGGAGTACTCCCCATTTCCAGGAGGTTTTGTGTTGGATGTAGCCACATCATTAGCCAATTCCTATGTTGAGAGAAAAGATATTTTTGATAGATTTTCCTAGGACTGAACAAATTCTCTGTTTTGAGTCTGATACCTTTAGGCCCTTGGCATTCTAATTTAACTCGGGTAATGAATTTCATTCCTTTCTCTTAATCTTCAGCAAGCAACTTACAGCCAGTTACTGTGTATCACTAAGTAAGGTATTTTATGTGTACATATTTATATACATATATATGAGAGTATATATATATATATATATATATATATATATATATATATATATATATAAATGCAAAGGTATTTCTTTCAGATGACAGGGCCACATAAAAAGCTCCCTTTTCACTATGAATTATTAACTTTTCACTAAAAATGTACTTCTACAAAAATGTACTGCCAAAATTATCAAAATGCCCGAGCCAAATTCTCCCACTAACTGCTTCAGCATGTTCACTACCTCATTTAGAGTGAAGGACAACAAAGCCATTGGAGAATCGTTCATCTGCAGCTCAACAGTCTCTCTTGCCCTTTATTGCCCTTGTCAGTCTACAGCTCATGCATTCTGGAAACAAAAGTTTCTCCCAATAAATATTTTATTTGAAAAAACATCACTCAAGAGGTAACTGAAAATACCGCAGTGGAGTAGTAAAAAAATACATTTTGAGAGCTAATCTTCTCTAGAAATTATGGAATAAACCTTTTCACACTTCATTGTTATTGTAAGATATTAATCTGTACTGCATCTAGAGGAAGCTTCTATTAGTTTTTGTTTTTTTGGTTTTTGTTGTTTTGTTTGTTTTGGTTTTGATTTTGGGGGGAGTTTTGTTTGATTGATTGTTTTTTTCGTTTTGTTTGGTTTTTTGGTTTTGGTTTTTTGTTGTTGTTTTGGTTTGGGTTTTGGGTTTTTTTTTTGCTTGGTTTGGTTTGGTTTGGGTTTTTTTGAGATGAAATTGCTCAATTTCAACCCAGTAGTTACCTCTCTTCATTCTTAAGGGACCTGTCAGTTTTTGACTTGTCCAGTCTTTTTGACAGCTGAGACATCTTTTACCTGCATTTACCTGCATTTCAGTTAGACATTTAGCTATAATCTAGCTATCTGCAGAGGGGACCCAAAACAAATGGAGCAAAAGGAACCATCTCTTAAAGAGTAACACCTGCTTTATAACTGAATCACATTACCTTTTAGAAATATTAACATCATGCCATGAATGCCTCACAGTGTAAGACTTCACAGATGTCATGGGTTGTTACTATTGTTATTCCAAACTTCTTGTCAGAAGCGAGAATAGTTTACACATGCTTTTGTTACTGAGAGGAGGTTACAGATACTGGCACATGACCAAAGAGGAGGAGAAGACATAAACCAGCTTGAACTCTTTCTTCATACAGTAATCTGAAGAAGTTACAGGTAGTGTATTTGATTCCTTCTGTAAATGTATTTCTGGCACAACCTGTGTTAATAAACCAGTTATTAATCAGTTGTTAATAAAATAATTTAAGTATTATGTTCACAGATTAAGGCTGTTTTTGTTTTTTTTTTCCCTAGCGTTTTTATGAAGCAACAAATCTCAAGAAGCAGCTGAACTACATCTCTCTTGCTCTCATTCCAAACTTCTACTGCTTACCATTTTCTTGTCTCACTTGTTTTTCCATCCTTCCCTCTTCCAGAAGCTTCTTTACCAAATCAGGGAAGTAAATGCTACTGTAGTTTTTCTGTATACATGTTCAATGTAAAAGCCATGCAGAGATATTAAAAACCATTATGTTTGGAGAAGGGGATTCTTCTCACTGGGTCTTCCGTGTTGCAGGTAATTTCATGATGAATGAGTTTGTAAAATACACATATGATAAAGATATATAATAAATATAAAATCCAAGGAAACCAGATTTTGAGTAAAACAGGAAAATAGAAGGGATACAAGTACCAGCAGCATAGGCTATTTTAGATCTCTTGCATTATTATTTCCTTAACTTCATATGTTTACAAACCATTGACACAGATGTGTTACTATTTGCACATCTTGACATATTTATTTTGCTAATAATTCTAATTTGAAGTAGTCTGATCGTTTTGTTAAATCACAGAATCACAGATTCATAAAAGGGTTTGGTTCAAAATGGACCATAAAGATGTCCTAGTTTCAACCCCAGTCCCCTGGGAAGGGACACCTTCCATTAGACAAGATTACCTAAAGCCCCATCCAGGCTGGCCTTGAACAGGACATCCACAATTTCTCTGGCCAACCTGTCACAGTGTCTCATCACACTCAGAACAGAACATTCTTTCGTAATATGTCATCTAAAACTACCCTCTTTCTGTTTAAAGCCATTTCCCCTTATGCTGTCACTACAGGCCTTGGTAAAAAGTTTCTAGCTGTCCTTCTTCTAAGTCTCATTTAAATGATGAAAAGATGCAAAGTGTTCTCCCTGGAACCTTCTCTCCTCCAGACTGAATACCTCAGTTCTCAGCCTTTCTTCAACAAAGAAAGGTGCTCCATCCCTCTGATCATTTCTGTGACCCTCCATGGACCCACTATAACAGGTCCAAGTCTTTCTTGTGCAAGAGACCTCAGCACTGGATGCAGTGTTCCAGGTGTGGTCTCAGCAGAGCAGAGCAGGGGGCAGGACCACCTCCCTCAGCCTTCTGGTCATGTTTCCCATGCTTTCATACAGCCCAGGATACACCTGGTTTTCCGGACTGCAAGCGCACCCTATTGACTCATATCTAATTTTTCATCTACAAAAATCCCATGGAGCTATATTAAAATCCATAGTTGTTTTATATTTCTATACTGCTAGGGTTTTAAAATAGTTTACTGAAAGCTAAATAAATTAAAATACATAGACCTTCTTTGAATTATCACACTAATGTTCTCAAGTCCAGTAAATGAAAATGACTCCTCCCGAGTTTAGGAGTAACCTGTATTTGTTACTCCTAGCAGCTTCTAATGATCTTTAAAGAACATGCTTCTGATAAAAACCAATTAAAGATCACTGCTCAAATTGTATGTTGTTACTGACTTCCTTCTACAATAAAATCATAAAGAAAATTAAACATCACGTGAGCTGCAATTAATGTTTATATAGCAATGAAAGCCTTTTCTAGTGATGACCAGTCAGTCAGTTGCCACCTGCTTGAGCCAAATGTGTCCTTTTCTTTCACTCCAAATCGTGTTCAGGCACTTCCAAAAAGTCATGTGAATAATTTAAGTACTCAACTCACACTTAAGAGTAATTTATTTACTACTTATAAAACTAAAGGTAGTACAAGGAACTTGCAGAACTGTGGGTTGAACATTTTCCAACAATGTGACTTAAATGTTGATGAACTAAAATGAAGTAGTCCTCTTTTTGCAAGGGAGCAAACCAAAATAATAAATTACTGACACACAAAAAATTAAAATCCTTCTGCTGTAAATGTACCATAGATATGTTTCTGCCATCTGTTTATTTACCAGAGACTAGATTTAGTTCTTGTACAGTATTTCTTTTATTTTCTGTTTCAAGAGGGAAAAAAAACCAAGATATCTGATATTGAGGCATAATTAAACAGAAAATTTTAAACCAGCATATTATGACAGCTCAAATATTAGCTCCCTTCCATCGTTTTTGCACCTTTAACATAAAGAGAAATAAATGTGTTCTTCCAGTCAGAAATTCCTGTCACTCAAAACTACTAGAAGGGAAATTAGCTGTGGAAATGTGAATTATGAATTTGTGGCATGGTGTGAACTATTATGCTCAATTTATATGTTAAGAACATGAGCAACTTGCTACTGCCTAGAAGAAGGTTGTGGACTACCTCCAGACTCAATGGTAGAATAATTTTTTTTTATTACTTTTCTCTACTTGCATTAAGATATACTGTCCCTAGTCCTTTTATTTCATTTCTATCTCCCTTCCTAATACCTTCAAAGGCACACCAAGTATTCACCTTGTGTGCATCCACCACAGGGAATGTGCACCGAAGGCAGGACCCTCGATACATCCTCAGGGGGAGAGGCAGAGTATGCACACACACGTGCAGCAGGATGGTGACCTTGAGTTTAGATGTTGGTTTGGAAGGCTGGTAACTACAAACAATCAAAGGAAACAGAAACACCCTTGACAGATTGTCCATGACTTCAGGTTAAACCAAAGCGAAAATGCTGAACATGGCATGATTTTGAATTAAACAGTGGTTTCCCACTAAGCACGTGGGAAAGTGAATCTCAGGGAAGATTTGCAAATCAAGGCTACATTATGTGTTTGAAACGAAAGTCCGAGGCAGATGAGGCGTGTACAGGACTCGGTAACGGGACCTACACAGTTTCTGACCCTGCTTCCATGCCCCCACGGCCGCTCCCCGGCCGGCGAACTGCAAAGAGCTCACACTGGGCCCCATTTTTAGCCCTTTTAAAGACGAGTGTGAAGGCACAAGCCGCGGGCACGACCCGCAGACCCCGGCCAGCACTCCCCGGCAGCATCTCACCGCCCTCCTCCCTGCCCCGACGGGGCGTGTGCCGCCCGGAGAGCCGGCAGCGACAGGGGCACGGGCTGCGGGGAGACTTCCTGCAGCCACAAACTCTCCGGAGCGCTTCAGGTGCCGGCAGCGAAGGGCGAAGGGGCCCACGGCTGTCCCTGGCTCTCCGCCGCCGTCGGGGGGCGGGGAGCGCAGCGGAGAACCGAAAGCGAAGGGAAGGCAGCGCTCGGCCGGGCATCCCGGGGCGCCGCTGCCGGCGGGGACAGAGCCGCGTGGGGAGCGCGGATGCGCCCCGCCAGTCCCCGCTCCCGGGCCCTGACTGCGGGGCGCTGCCGCCCAGCTGCCGACACCCCGGGCAGGGCAGCCGCAGGCGATGTCGTGCTGCATGCCCGGCGTGGCTTTCGTGCCCGCTTTGCTCGTCAGCTGGTCCTCTGCCGCCTTCATCATCTCCTATGTGATGGCCGTGCTGGCGGGGCACGTCGAGCCCCTCGTCCCCTACATCAGGTGAGGCGGGGAGCGGCCGAGGTGCGGGGCTTGTGTGTGTGACCATGGGCGGTGTCCTGAGGGGCTTCCCGGGGGGAGTGTGGGGTCCCCAGGGGAGGAGAGGCGGTGGCTGCGGGGCCTCCCGGGGACAGGGAGACACGTCGGGCACTCCCGGCACCCATCACACCTCTAGCGCCTCTGGGAGCCGCAGGACACAGACGCTGGAGGCACGATGGAAAGGACATGAAAGTTTTCTCCTGCAGCCAGCGCAGGCCTGATCCTAGAAAAAACTTGACAATTACATGGTGGAACTGTAATTTTGTTTGTAGAACTCCAGAACTAGGCCGAAGTGCACAGGAGGATGACTGGACTTCAAAGCCCTGTGATGGCTTTTGCAGTACACACATCCCCCCAAGCATGCATTTTTTTGTATTTCACTATAGGACCAATGGTTTTAAAAGACTTCCCAAGAGATGTCTGGAATCTCTTTTCTATAACCTTTTTCATTTAAGTGCAATTCTGTATAAATCATTCTTTATGCATGGCTTATGTTAACATTTAAATCTAAACTATGAAAATGTTAGTATTTATCTCTCAGTAGATTGAAGGTTAGTCAGAAATCTAAGAGTGTATCTGACATACAGAAGATCTAAACAAGGTTTTAAAATATATCTTTAAAGATACATCTAGACCTAATTCCATGAAGGACTTTTTAGACATGCATAATTTCAGAAGACTGCTAACCTGATTGGCACATACAAGAAAATTTGATTGAAAATTAGGGTTTGTCATCATAGCCAAGAGCAAATGACACCACAACCCACAAGATAGCTGAGTTTCATTCAAATTGAGCCAGAGAAAGTTGGGCTTCATGCTTATATTAGCAAAACTTTTAAACTCAGCACAAATCTGGAAAGCTCTTGGAAAGCCTTGTTCTTGTACTTGAACAAATACCCTACTGCTCATCCTTGATTACACACAAAGCTTTGCTAACACAGAAGTGCATGTGATCAGTGCAATCTATCCATTATTAACTAACAAAAATAATTAATTTGATATAACTGTACATGATTTGTGTTTAGAATATTTTGAGATAATTTGACAAATTATGTTTCTTATATTGAAGCCATGTCATAGAATAAAATATATGAGAGAACAGGGTGTGTTTTTTTATGTATAGTTTTGCTTGCAGTTAAGTTTTTGACAGCCCAGGTATCTTAATTGTGTCATTAATTCTAAAAGGAATGGACCAAACCTTTAACTCACAACTGTACAACTCTAATGAATGTATCTCAGCTGCCATAGTTATATCAACTTAATGGAATAGCTCCCAGATAACAATGTTCTTATCCTTTAACTATCAAATCTCAATAAAAGTCCATATGCCCTATAAAACCTAAACAAAACAAAGACATAAGAGGCTGCACCAGTGATTCACACTCACATTTCAGACCCTCTGCATTTACTAGTAAAGCTTTTTAAAAGTCTTGTTTATGTTACATCCTTTTGACACTGAATTTGGACTATAAGGATATATGTTAATTATTGGTGAAGCACCTGCAACAATTCTAAAGGCACATGGTCTAAGAACATAAGAACTTCATAGATGATGCACTTGGGAATAATGCAAGGTTTTCTTCTAAGTACTCAGGACAATAGTCATACCATTTTCATATTCTTAATTTTCAGGTCATTGCTTTAGCCTAAGAATCTGAATCATGTGATTGAGAATGTGATTTAGTAAAACTAAGAGTGTCAAAAAAGAGGAAGAATGTTGCAACATTTCAGTTGTGCAATATCTTACAATGAACTATAAAAATTAAATAGAGCTCATATGGGGAAATTCCAGTTACACAAAGGAGAAGAATATTGACAAACTTTAGTTCAATATTTCTGTAATTTTTATATACATTCCCCAAGTACTCTGTGTATGCCTTGAAGCAACGTTATTTGCTTACAATGTAGCAGCTGTTACAGCAAGAGACCACACCTAAATTTGTCATGGAGGCTGTGCTAATGTTTCATCAAGTAAACCATATAAATACATTTCTTGGTAGATAAAATGAACATGATTTTGTGTTTTCTAGCAGGTGACTCCTAAAAGATGACAAGGTTGTGCCCAAATTAGTCCTGTTCCTCATACTGCTCAAAATCCAAACCAATTTGGGTGTTATGGGATGGCTGTGTGCTTGCTTGAATTCTCAGTGAAACAGTAAAGGATATTTTCCTGAAGGTATTTGATACCAGATGGTACCTCTGGAGAAATCAGAATCCCTGTAGGTAGAATAAAATCTTCCTATTTTAAAAATTTGGGACTTCAGTTTGAAGAGAAATAGTTTATGATGGCTCCAAAGAAAATTCAATGATGAGTCTTTTGGTCGTAAATTATTTATTCTTTGTCTCCTTAACCTTCTTGTCTTTCCACTCTTCAGAAGACTGTTTTTAAAATTCTACTGCATGAGATGGTGACACAAATGCTGTCATTTCCATATAGGGTTCCTCATCTTTTCCTTGGTGGTTGAGCTCTCACCTATGCACCAACTCAAATATGTGAGCACATTTTTATTTCAAATATATCGTTTCCTTTTTTTTTTTTTTTTCATAAAAGATAGGGGGCTGTCATTAATACTTTTTTTGTTTTGTTTTTTTGCTAACTTTTTTTTCCCAAAGGAGCAAACCTGAAGAAAAATGAGTAGGAAACCAAGTCCTCATTTAGGTCCATGGATTTTTAATGGAAAATACAGCATTAAGAAGACAGTGTCCTTAAAATCCGGCACAGTACTTTGTAAATAGATTGTGATATAATATTCCTGGTATGAATTTTCTTTAAAGCATAGTTTAAGATTATTGAGTTTAAAAATCCACAACAGCAAAAATCACCTATAAAACTTTAGCATGAGAAAATATTTTGTTAAAAAATGGAGTTCAGTGCAATTTCAGGTTATTTGGATTGCTCTTAAGATGTGTTCCAAGAACTTCAAATGGCTTTCCATGTGTGTACCAATTCCATTCTCTTCTCACCTAAAGCCCTTCAAAAGCTTTGAAGTGATTACAGTCCTCTACTTACCACAGAGTGGTTTCTGATTTGAAAAAGTCCTTGAAGATTGTCACAAGTGGCCCACGTTTTAAATGGACTCCTTTGTTGTGTTGATGAAAACACCCCAGAAACAAGAGGAAAAAATTAAATTCAAGGTTAAAAAATGGGCTAAATGAAACATGAATTGTGATGGTTTTCAGGTGTGTCAAACAAACAAAAAAAATACTTCGTTTACTCTTTTCATCAATTTCGCTGTCAAAGAGAAACAAGATTAATGCAGGCTACAAGATGGAACAAGTCTTCAGAAAGCATTACAACAAGAAAATTCATGTGAATAGGGATTCCTAATGCCTGATATATTGTAAAAATATGTGTAAAAGCCTGGTCCAAACTTTTGTTGTCTGAGAATTTGGAACCAATCTAGTAAAAAGTCATATATTAATTTTCTCTATTTTTTTTATTTGCTTTTCATAGAAAAAGATCCTACCTTTATCCTAAGCTTCCTCCTGTTGCTTGTAAATCATCTTAGCAACTTTGGTTAAACAAATCCTTCTATAACATAGAAGGGGTTGGAGAGCAAACATGAATTTCTAAAGTAATCAAGTCATTTGAGATGGTCATACTCTGCTGTCCTGAACTTAACAAAATTATCAAAATCCTTGAAAGTGATTGCTTAAGTAGAGAGTGTTTTCTCTTTTGCATGTGGAGAGCATTCATGCTGAGGTCATTTTGGCTGTACTCAGTGGTAGCTTCAGAATCTTAGCACTGAAATCTAATCCAGCCTCGCTGCTGGAATGAAGAATATTCATCTTCTTGAATGACATAAAAAAATATCCCTAGCTAGTTCCTACTTGTCCCATTATATACAGAATCACAGAATCAACATAGGTTGGAAAAAACCTCTGAGGTTACTGAGGTTATCCAGCCTAAGACTGAACTCCACCATGTCAACCAGACCATGGCACCAAGTCCAGGCTTTCCTTCAGCACCTCCAGGGATGGTGACTCCACCACCACTCTGGGCAGTTCGTTCCAGTGTCCCCACCCCTTCTGTGGGGAAGTTTTTCCTTACATCCAATTTAAATCTTCCCTGGCACAAATTGAGGCCATTTCTTCTTGTCCTATTGCTTGCTACCTAAGAGGCCAACCCCCACCTGGCTACACCCTCCTTTCAGGTGGTTGTAGAGTGATAAGGTCACCCCTGATCCTTCTCTCCTCCTCTCTGTGCTAAACAGCTGCAGCTCCCTCAGCTGCTCCTCATCAGACTTGTGCTCCAGACTCTTCCCAAGCTCTGTTGCCCTTCTCTGAGGGCTCCAGCCCCTCAGGGTCTTCCTTGCAGTGAGGGGCCCAAACTCACAACTGCACTTGAGATGTGGCCTCACCAGATCCAAGAACAGAGGGACCATCACTACCCTGCTCCTGCTGGCCACACTGGTGCTGATACAAGCCAGGATACCACTGGCCTTCTTGGTGACCTGGGCACAGCCTGGCTCATTTTCAGCTGCTGTCAAAGCATCACTCCCAGGCTCTTTTCTGCTGGGCAGCTTTCCAGCCACTGCTCCCCAGCCTGCAGCTCTGCCTGGGGTCGCTGTGGCCAAAGTGTAGGACCCAGACCTTGGTCTTGCTGAACCTCCTACCACTCGTCTTGGCCCATCAATCCAGCCTGCCCAGATCCCTCTGCAGAACCTTCCTACCCTCCAGCACTGGCACTCCCACTCCAGGAGAAACGCTTGTTCTCAGAGTCCTTGCTCAGCATCCACTAAACGTTGGCATTAGCTAAAACCCTTACGTGTTCACATACCTGTTATTAGAGTTTTTGGGTGCCTCTGTTCAAACATGCTATCCTGACTCTTGGTACTGCCCAGTAACTGAAAACTCAGCTTACACCCAAATCATGTAAAGATTGAAGAACTAGGTGTTTTCCATTGGCTTGACCAATAGAACCTGATCAAATAAATATCAACTGGTTGTATGTTAAATAAGAAAAAGAAGACATCAGAGAAGAAAAAATAGTACAAAGAAGTGGCAAGATCATAGTACTGTTCTTTCAACAGAGCATTTACCTTCCATAGAAGAGTCCTGCTTGAGGGGACTTGAGCCCAAATACTCCCAGGAGTATGTTCATTTTGTGAGGAAAGGGTATTTTCTGAGGTGGGTGTTTGCACATATGTAGGGAAAAGAGGGAAAAGGACTCTATGGTGAAAGTGTTCCATTTTCTACATAACAAATATTTTGTATACATTACATTTTTCATATATATAGACACGCATGTAGATATGTATATAAATTCTGTAGATATTCTCACACTCTCTGTTCCAGTGAACTTCTAATTATTCCCTATACAGGTGAAGTGTTCCATCAGAAGAGACAACACCTTGGAGATAGAGTACTCTTAAGCTGTATCTACATTAGTAAATTAAACAGTTGCTAGGAACATTCCTGGGCATTGGAATACAATTTCTCTCATAGGGTGAAGTCCTTTTAAGGAAATTAAACCCAGTTCTCTAACATCTGAAGACAGTGACTGCCATTAGATATATTTCACTCTATCACAGTGTTAATTCAGCAGATAAAAGAAACATTAATTCTAAAATGTCATTTATGTAATCATGTCATTCATGAGCAAAGTACAGGTCTGTCACATCTTTGCATATTGCATTCAGAAAAAGAGGAAATACAGTTCGAAGAGTATGCTTTCAAAATATGCTTTCTTTTTGTAAAGAAGGATTCTCTACTACAAATGGAGGCTAAGAGTGCAGCAGAAGATGAATTGCCTTACACACACAGCAGCTGTTCACATAAGTTATATTTCTCTTGAGATTTCAATTGTCTCATTTATGTTTCACAGGTCTCAATTAACTTTTAATTTGTCTCTCTTCCTGCTTTAGTGACACTGGAACTAAACCTCCAGAGAGCGGTGTCTTTGGTTTTATGATTAATATTTCAGCACTTCTAGGTATGTATTAGGTATTTGGGTTGACTGGAATGAAGAAATGAGAATTAGTGAAAGCTGCCTGCTTTAATTACAGAAATGTATTCTGCAGAAAACTTCTCCATGGTCAAATGGCAGTATCAGGTAGATGTAAGTAATACCTGAATAGCTGGGTCCTTAGGAGCAGCAAGGGCAGGCTTAGAGGCACTTGTGTCTCCTCAGAGCATCTCATCAGTGCAAAGTACTCAATACCCTGGAAATAGAAGTGGAACAAAGATGGCATAATTACTCTGCAAAAACTCTGATGTAGGGGGACTTTAGGTTCTAAGATGCTGCAGCAAAGGGAAGAACAGGGTTGAAACAACACCTGGTTTTCTCTGCAACGTACCTACTTCTCTACAAAATGACTGATGTGAGTCAGGAAGTTTGGCATTTTCTATTATCTTTTAGAGGATGGAGGATCAAGAGCTGGGTGCCTCTGTATATATGCAGCTACGATGGCCTTAAGGCAAAGTAAAAATCACATATTTTACCTTTTACAAGAGCCTCGTTCAGTCACACTATCTTGGCGTGCTTATGCACCCTCATTGTGCCTGGGCAAAGTTACCTGGTTTATTTTTCCAATTGTAGAGAGACTGAAACTGTGTTCTGTGTTATGGAACTGTGGAATTCAGCCTACAGCTTACCGTATCCCGAAGAACCATGATTTCCTAATTCAGTACAGGTGTTTGCCAGGAGTGACCTGCGTATTAAGGCCAGGCATGCAGGGACTCTGCAAAAAAGGAATTAATTCTTCAGACCATCCGTTATAAGGAGATGTAGTTCTGGTACAAGACTGCATCTCAGAGCAGAATAAAGCCTCCCACTTCCATCCTATAGTTCTTATCTCCCTGTGACATCTGCTCCTAACATGGAATGGCAATGCCTCTGTGCCCAAAACACCCAGGAGAATGGGGTTTAAATTAGTGCTTTTCTTCAAATGATGTGCAGTTAGTTCTAGATAGCAATAATGTGCAATTTTGAGACAAAGATAATGTTGAAGTTCTAGCTGAAAGTTCATCTGAATTAACTTATTCATTCCAGTAGAGTTAAAGGTAGTATTATTTATTGTATTACGTTTACAATTTTATTCTGCATGTCACGTGTTACAGGAAAAGGTGTTAAAATGTAATCAATATCTGATTATTGAACAAAACACTTTTTGTTGTTCATTGTTTTTTCAGCTGCAATTACAATGTACATCAGATATTTATTAATAGAGAAGCAGAATGAATCATCACACTTTGTTTGGTCTTCATGCAATATGTTTACATTGTGTGTGGGACTGATGGGCTGCACTGGAATGGGCATAGTTGCAACTTTTCAGGTATGACCGTAAATTTCATAACAAACATGAAAATAAAATAAGATTGTTTTACTATTAAAAGTTGCAAGTAGATAACAGTGATTAACATTATGCTCATGTGGATCCTTGGAAAATGGAGTAAGAATGCCTTTCTTGCTCTTGTCTTTTTTCAGTAGTAACAGATTAGTTTCCTCCCTATACATGAGAATTTTTGCTCATGCAGTCATGCCATTAAGAAGTTTTCTGTGTACTTGTCTTGTAACAGTACTTGTCTGTACTATATGGATTTTTATATTTTTCTGGAAATTTTTTCCTCTGAAAATTTGAATGCAAAAAGCTTTGCTATTCCAAGTTTAGTTTGCTTATAATCAGATAGGGCAGAATAAGTCAGACTAACAAAAGCATCTGCATTTTTGGCTGAATGATGGCTCACTCACTAGCAGCATTTTCTACAAAATAAACTAATCTTATATGACAGGGTAGAGCATGGAGCACAATACCAGCCTGTTAAACTTTTGAGTCTGCAGGAGATGGCATAACATGTTTTATCCTTTGATGGAGACATGTAGAACTACTGCTTACTTTGCCAGAAAGGGTTAGACATCTCATTACAAACCAAAGTCCACACCTCAGTGTCTGAAAGAAAATTCAATAGGGAGAAAAAGTACTGAAACAGATTCTTCATTTCACCTCTTCTAGTGAGGAAGTGTATAATTAGGTAGATTCTGACATAAGTATTAGGACAATTGCACTGAAAGCTTCAGCCTAGAATCAAATTTAACTGGCAGGAGGCTTGAGATACTGCCTTAAAACATGTGGAATCAGCTACATTATTTCTGTTAAAGGATGGTCTACCTTGGAACATTTTGTTAAATACTATTGTACTCACATAGTGACATTATGACAGACAGAGAAATTGACAATAAAGATTTTTTGGGGCTTCAACAACCAGTACAGTTTAACGTGTAACAGAAATGGTATTTTTAGACAAAAGCCCCCTCTGCCTTAGGATGATAACTTGCTCTTTTTAGCTTTGCATCCAGGCAGTGTGTGTGGATTGCAAACACCACAGGTACTGCAGTCTATTCTAATCATATTTTACTTTAAAATGTCTCTGTTCTTATTGATAAGATTTATATGTGGCACAAAAAAAAAAAAAAAGTTGGATGGTGCCTGACTTAAATAGAAGACAAACTCAGCTTCAACAGGGAAAAGACAAATTGGGAATGCAAAATAATTTGTGAGAGTAAGGGAAGCAGAAACTTTGATCCTAAGGTTTCCAAAGGGATTCCTTGACAGTTATCACACTGGTTCTTATCTAATCTCTGTTGTGTCTCATTGCCAGTGCATAAACTACTTCCTCACCTTATTTCTATTTCCTCTGCTTTGACCCTGCTTTCCATGTTAAGTGCAGTTTGTAGAAAGGGTTCTGAGCATAATAAGGATCTATTAGATGCTCATAATGATCTATTAGATGCTAAGCATCTGATCTAGCAGATTTTCAAGGATCCTTAATTGCCCAGGAAACTGGAAATGGTGGCTTGCAAGCCTTCAATCTTTTCACTGTATATGTACAACCAGTGAACCGTACATTCCAATCCCCTTTTGCCAACAGAATAACTGAGACATGAAGAGGATGTGAAATTTGCTCAAGGTCAGGTGTTGCTTCAAGTCAGGAGATCAAAGCAAAGCTGGAATTAGAAATTATTTCCTTAGTATTCAGTCTAATTCTAATCAGTCTGTTGTGTAGAAAATTTACGTTCATGTGCATTACCTGCTAGCTTCTTCAGGTAACAGCAGCTAAGCATTGTGCTGATTCTCTTTCCAGGAGCTGGCTGTTCCCAGTGTCCATGACATAGGAGCTTTGGTGGCATTTGGCTCGGGTGTTGTATACATCACACTTCAGTCTATAATCTCTTACAAGTCCAGCCCGCGATGGAACACTTACTTTGTGTGTCACATAAGGATGGCCATATCTGTCATATCATGCATTGCTTTCATTCCCAGTATCCTTTACGGTGTATCCCGTGGTTTTCCCTTTATGTCTTCATGGTTTTCATTTTAAGTTAAATCATTGCTGATAAAGAATAAAAAGGAGGTCACACTCTTTACTTAGGGGTCCCTAGTGTATATAATATAGCATGTTGAGACACCTTTAATAGCATAAAGATGAGTTTTTGGGGCTTCTATGAAGCTTTATCTCTGATTTCAGTGGTATATTTAAAAATAGTGCCCCAGTGCTCTTCACAGAATCATACACTAGTGAAGCTAGAGCAACTTTCCAACCTCCTCTTGAAGGAGAGCAGGGAGGAAGGTCTGAAAAAGGGAACCACTGCTTCTACAATGAACCAAACACACAGAAGTTAAAAACACAGGTGGCATACAAGCCTAGGCAGATGATTTTGATCATGTTGCTTGGTGCTTGACCTCAATAGTCACCTCTCTTAAAGGAACATTGCACAACTTCCTGGCTTTTCCCTTGGCATGTTGTAATTAGTCATCTCACTGATTTTATGGGCCTTGGGTGATCTGCCAGAGTTGAAAACTGATTGCAGCAGCTCATCACATGAGTCAGCCAGCTACAGCCTGCTTTTCGTTTTAGCAGCTGCGAAAGGGCTTTGAAAGAGGGCCTCAGACCTGAGAGGAAGTTGTACAAACAGATCACGGCACTTACCGTGCATCACTGGAAACCAACATTGTTCCACTTCCAGCAGTGCAGGACTCTGTTCCCACAGTTCTTGATCACAAATGTCACCTAAGTTTTGGAGTTTCACCCTGACTATACTTAGAAAGAACTGCAGAAATCTTCATTTGTGCAGAAATGTGTTTTGATTTCTTCTACCACTTACCTTGTAATAACGTGTTTCATTTACTTGTATTCTTAATACCTTGATTTGATATTCTGGTTGTTTAGGATCTCCTGTGCTACAGAAGGGGAAGATGGTCTGGTTTTTGGGGTTTTTTTTTTGTAAGCAGACATTTTCACTTTTACTCACTAATATTGTATAGTTTCCTTTACACTGTTTTTCCCAGTGATTGTGTTTGCTTCAAAAATTTCCATGACAAAAATTGATTGGACTCCAGGTGAAAAGGTAAAATCTTACTAGGTAGCCAACTTAACTTGCATGACATTATTTGGGGAATGCTGTTATATTTATCTTAAAGCATTACAAACATGTCAGAGACTTCAAATAGTTCATTGTCATGAATGGATTTGTGCAATGCTGGTCTCCAGTCACTTCTTCATTAGAAAGATGTCTGTGGTGTGGGTAAGAAAACTTGTCATGGATGATCAGTCTTCAAAGAATTAGACTTTCATTTTCACCAAGAATTTGAAAGTTTCTCATAGTAAAAGACTACCAAAAAAAAAAAAAACCAACAAAAAAAACCAACAACCCAAAAGGTATTCTGGAAATTAGTTACTCTACTTCCTTTTATAGTCAATTTTCTTTGACTTTGAAAATGAACTTCTCCAAGTTTTTTTTGAGGTTTCTTACAATATTAGTTTTCTCAGCTTTTTAATCATTCCTTTTTAAATAGTCTTCGGTACTGCCATCAATATTTGGAGTCAGACCTAAAACATACTAAGGCTGATTTTAGGAATTTGGATTGATTTCAGTATTTTCAGAATGACAGCTACGAAAACTAATTCTTCTTTTTGGATAAATTTTGCTAAAAGGTGGTGTTCAAAAAACAAATAATACAGAGAATATATCTTGATTAAAGAGCTTAATAGGAGCACACTGAGCAAATATACTTCAACCAAACAGTGGCAAGGCAGCTGTGAGATAAATCTTCACAAATTAAACCATCTTAGTAATATCTTCAGGGGTTTTGTGGGTTTTTATGAAATGCAAGGGTGAAAAAAATGTTTTACTGAAATAGATGGCATATTTGTTGATGGCATGTGGAGAAACAGTTTGCATTCTGTTTGTGCCATGTGACATAGGTTTTTCTATGAACACAAAATTTTGTGAGGAACTGTCATAAAGGCTAGCCCTCCATTTCAAAACATGCTGAGAATTTGCTCAGATTTACTGATCTCAGTGTCTCTGAGTGAAAGCTTGGAGCATGGGCACTTTGGTAATCTTAATGTAACTACTGAATGTTTTCAGGTTTGTATTATACTCAAATTTTGTTTTGTGCTAATCGTAGTTTTCTTGTACTGCCTTTGATGTTACTTACAAGACTTAATGTAATCCATGCAGCCTTGTTAAACTTACTCACCATTCTGTACAAACAAAATGTGAAATGACTTTTATACAACAGGAATGACAAGTCATAAATCTTACTTGTTGAATTTACAGAAGTAAATGTCTGTATCATTCCACCCATATTTTGTTTAGTTGTTTTATCTGTAAATTTTTTTTATGTCTCATTCCATCAGGATTATACTTACCATTTTATGAGTGCAATCTGTGAATGGACAGTGGCCTTTGGTTTCATCTTCTTCTTTTTAACATTCATTAGAGATTTTCAGGTTGGTATCTACATATTTTAGCAGTGACTAAGTGCTGTGAATTTTATAACAACAAAAGCAATAGAAGATTACCATTCTTTACCTAGATAGATGCATC
Source organism: Pseudopodoces humilis (assembly GCF_049639895.1). NCBI lineage: Eukaryota > Metazoa > Chordata > Aves > Passeriformes > Paridae > Pseudopodoces > Pseudopodoces humilis. The sequence continues at coordinate 19,017,841 of NC_142204.1, forward strand.
AAACCTATACAGAAACAAATTTTACCAGTCACAGAACTGATTTCTGTTTACATTATGAATATTCTCCCCCTTGATTATAAAACATAAAATTCAGTTTAATAGTTCAATGTGTCTGTTCTTGAAAATTAAGAAGTCAATTAATATGTTCTTCTTATTTATTAATCTTTCTGTAGAAAGAGGCCCTCTAAAGGTGACATAATAACAAGATAAATAATGCAACTAAAACTTCATTTCTTTGTACCTGAGGGATTTTTTATTATAATCCAAAGCATTTCAACGATTGATGTTTTACACATTTGCTGGATGTTTCCTCACAGTGCAAAGAATATGAAATATTTTTTGGAAAAGTGTTAATGTAAAAACCTTCTGTTTTGAGTAGTTGGATTCAGAGTTAACATATTTTGCTAAACAATCACAAACATTTCCATGTCTGTTTAGTTTTGACTTAGTACTGAATAGACCATGGCTGTAGGGCTTTTCCTTAATTTAAAAAAGAAGTAAATTAAAGAAACAAAACAAAACAAAAAGCTAAGTTCAGCAGAAAAAAACACTTCCCTTGGAAAAAAAAAAATAGTTGTTCAAAATTACACAACACATGATCTTAAGGGTATATAATTGCCTTCTAAAATAGACAGAATTATTGAAGAACCATTCCAAAATGTGTGCATAATTTAATACATCATTCTTGGGGGGAGGTATTTCTTGCCAGTCCATCACTCCCTGATGTCTATGCATAAGATGGCATCTCTTTTATCAAAAGTCAGACACTTCCCTTGGAGATAGAGACTTGCAGGACAATACAGTGATTCTCAGAATATTTATCAATAATCCCTAGTGTATAATTCTGCTTCAGACACATAAAAACTTTTACTAAATATAGATATTATGAAAATAAGAGAAAGTGTTGAAATTAAACAAAATGGAATTGTGGACATTTTAAATCACAGGCCATAAAATAGCATGAATCTGATGTTAATGTTTGACAATGGCAGAAAATTTTTTTAGATTCTACCCTACTGTCTTTTTGTCATTACCAGTGCTCAGAGAAAACCAAACTATTAATTCAGTTAAAAAACCCTGCCACACTCTAAGAAAAGTAAGAGTTTTTTCTAATTTTCCCACAGTATTTATTTCACTTTAACACCTTTTTCCTTTGTTTTGTTTCATCTCCTTGTACTTTATATGGCAGAACGATAAAATTAAATTATCCTAAGCTGATCTTGCTTTATTTTTCTTTTAGAGATTTTCTTTAAGGATATCGACAGAAATACATGAAGACTCCTGGTAGTGAAAAAACAATATTTTTTATCTATGAATACTCTAGGTTTCTTTTTACTTACAGAAAAAGTGGCAGAGGGACAGGGATTGATACAGTTGTATTAAGAACCCATGCCATTAACTCTGCACCAGCAACCACTAAAAGATTTTAAAAATCCAGAGCGAGGTTCCTCCTGCCTTTTTGCAATATTTTAAAAATTTTTGTATGGTTCAGTATGTTAAAAATACTATAATAAAAGCAATATCTAGAAGCACTGGAAAATCACTCAAGGACTTGATCTCAGCTCTTCCATTTTGGACATATATGTACTTTTTAATTTGCTGTAGTGTGATTAGTAGCATTAGTTTTAAACCTGAGAAAGTACATTTTGCAAAGAGGGAAGTGTAAAGGCAATGGAAATCACTAGGACTGAATTCCTACTCATTTAATGTGCAAGGGCTGGAGAAGATGGTGAGAGCAGGATCTTTGTTTGAAGATATTTGAAGTTAGCAGATGGCAACACTATGCTACATATTTCTGATACCGGGCACTGTAATGCAAATGCAAATCCTAAGAGAAATTTAAACTATATTGCTTGAAGAATGTTTTCAAATCATCACTGCAGTATATGTTGTAAAAATCCACCCCTTTTTCCCTTTTATGCACTGATGGCCACAGGAAACAAAAAACGGAAGTGGGAATAGAAAGTAAATTTACATTTAAGCATGATGTACTAAAGAGAAATCTTATTACAGTTTGGTTAATATAAAGCAGAATTTTCCAGCCTGTGTTTTAATCTACAATGGAGTGAAGAAAGTCTCAGAAAAAGTCTTTGGGAATGAATGGAAAATAATAAGAGGCACCAGTAGTTTTCAGGTGCTTAGAAATAAATACTTGAGTATTATATACATAAAACTGAATTTAAAAAAACGTGAAGAGCATCTGTAATGAAGATATTTGCTGCTATAGAGTTACTTCTGTAATGAAAGACTTAGAAAGGACCTAATTGAAAAGTCAGATGTTACAAGTATCTGCAGGCAAAAGGTTCTTTCATGGACTGATTCACCACCTCCATTCAGTGCATTAACTTGGTTGTCACTTACATTCTCTGAAAATTACATTTTCCACACTATCACAGTTTATGCAGAAATATTGATGATTTTCAGTTGCTAATATCCACTAACAATGTGTGTTTTGGAGAGTGATGTCTTAAGATTAGTCATCTGTAGATATTTCTTTTAATGTGTATTTTAAACTGTATTAAATTCAGCTGTTTCACAACTTAAAGACTTGATGTTTTCTTTATAAGTTCTTCCAGATAAAAACAGTAGAAGTGTTTTTCACTGTCAGATTTGCTTTCCATAGTAATCAGGTTATCTTGCAGAGGTTCATAGCTACAACCATGTTAAAAATCAAGTCTAGTACTGACTAAAGGAAGAACCTTATGTCTTGCTGATTGGGTACTCTGTAAGTGAAACACATTCTTTCAAGTGAAGATCATAAAGAAAATGTTAGTCAACCACAAAAAGTGGCATAATGTTATTTTCAAGGCTCTGCTAAGAAAAGACTTCCTAGTACATTGTGTATTACTCTTTTATTGTTTTTTATTCTTAGCTTTCATAAACAAAAGTGTAAGAAGCTTGAAGTTGTTATTTCAAACGATAGCCAACTTTTACAATGCTTACATTATCCTAAAGGGAAGGAAAAATATTTTCAGAGAAAGTGGCTGAATCAAGATCACCTTGTTCCCTGAAGCCAACAGGTAAATTCAAGTACTGAATGAAATCCTTCACATTTTTCTGAGCTTTATGGTGATACATTTTAATGAGTTATATGCATGACCAAAAGAACGCACCAATACTGCACCTTTTATGAAATCTGTTAGGTCTAAGACCTCAGCTTCATTGACGTACAGATAGAGACAATGGATTATTACTTTTTTTATTTGTGATTATTACTTTTTTTAATTTGTGAACAACTATTGAAAACACTTTGATTATTCTATGGCTCCAAGCAGATTTTCAGTCAACAACTTAACTATTTTTTTCAGTTGAAATGTGAGTTGACAAGTTGCAAGCAATTACCAAATATTCTAGCAAGGTATAACTTAGCCGTGGCTGTCTCTTGTTAAGTGCTGCACTTTAATTTTTTACAGGCAAGTGATCTCTAGAGGTTAGCACAGATAATGTCACAGCACATTTCTGTTGCTTTGCTACAGGTCCTTTTTTTCTATATTTTCATATTTCTTAGCAACAAGAAATGGCTAATTTTTCTGTTGGAAGCTATGCTAGAAATATTTTTATCATCTACTCTGCATGATGTTCTCTATTTTGTCAGCCCATTAAGAGTGATCGAGTCATTCCTTTTGCATAAACTACAGTAAATCACATGATTATTGCTGTTATTTTTAGTGGTTATGCTTAACCATTCTACTGCTTCCAAAAGTTAAAAAAAAAAATCCAAAAATGAGCAAAAGCTTATTTCTCTAGGTTGTGCAGCGTGATCTGCTGATGAAATACCACTGTTGTGGTCCCTGTCACAGCTCCAGATCATGTAAGGATGAAACTATCTACTCAAAATACCTAAAATCCCCTTTGTTTTAGGACACTGTTACTTACTCAGCTTTGCCTTCCCATGTGCACTAAGCCAGTGATGACCTTACCATTGGCTTTTCTCTTAAGCTTAAGAAATTAAACTTTAATTTCTGGTCTGCTCAGTTTGCACACTGCCTTACCTGTCACAGCATCCTATGTTTGACAGTAGTACAATAATCTTGATGGTAAGGCATTTATTTTTTTGTTCTTAATACTGGTTCAAAACTTCCAAGCAGATTAGAGGGATTATGGCAATGTGTCAGTGAATTTTGAACATTCCAGCTTGAAGTTTGTAAAGATGCTCAAGAGCTTGGTATTTTAAATTCCTCTGTAAATACAATCTTAGTCTCAATATTGACCAAATTTTCACAAGCCTTCAGGCTTTAGAGAATCTGTTTGAAGACTGCAGAGGGTTTTGGGTTGGTTCCCATGTCCACTGGAAGTATTGTCTCTGTGAGAGGCTGGAAGAGCTGCTCTCCTCCAAGAAACAGTGAAAGGCAGCATGGTGCATGGTGCATGTATTTTAAGAAGGGATAATGTTTGTTTTCTTGGAAGATGAGTTAATGTCCATTTATTTGGGAGAAATGTGGAGAAGTAGCAATAGGCTTTAATTTATAAGTTCTCTGTAGCTTTGACTAAAAACTGTCAGAGCTGGGTCTGTCTTTCACTGCATTTGTGTGCCAGTGCCCATATGGTCACACATGCAGACACCAACAGTACAATGACAAGGCCTGGCCAGAGTCCTGCATGTTGCTGAAATACACAGAAATAAAAATACATGCTGTATTTTATAAAAAACTGCAGTGATTTAATGAGCTTTGTCTATATTTTGGATTGGTAATGTAATGCAGAAAGAACATTTCTCTCATCTTAAGGAGAAAATCAGCAAGTCCTACAGTTGATATCTGTATTTTTCCCCATACACAATAGATGGCACTAGCAGACCACATGATTTGGGTTTATTTCCTGTGTTCAGGCAAGCAAGTAGTTTTGTAGGGTAGCTTTAGCTGATTTTAATAGTCGTCTGAGGCCCGGTTAAATGAGTTTTATATTGTGCCTTTGTGGAAAACAAGTCATATCTAAGTTTCTTTGCCATTCCTTCCTGCCTTCATCTAAGTAAATATGTCTTGCTACTTCAATGTGTAGTCTCATAGCAACTTCAATTTCAAACTAATTTGTCTAAGTCAAAGGAGCCCCTTGCTGCAGTTATCACTGGCACAAGCTGACATCCAGCTCTCATTACTACTCTTGGAAGCTTTTCCTGTCCTGTCACAAAGAAGGTACATTTCACTCGGTTGCTTCAGTAGAATCCTGTCAGTTTGTGATGGAGCTTAAGAAGACAATATAGACCTTGCTTTCATGAGACAACAATACAGAAAGAACAAGATTTTAACATTTGAAAATTGCAGGCAGTCTGCACCCAGACAAAGTGACACGCCTGGTTGTAAAAAAAAAAATTCAAAGGTAGCTGCTGTATCTATTTTAAAATGCACTTTGTATGTAAAATGTCTTTTTTTCCCAGTTATTTCCTTGCCTAACAAAACAGTTAGCATTGTGTTCTATGAAATGTAGCAATAATGCAGGCTTTGGAAAATTATCTTAGCTGGAATGATACAAGTTTAGCTTTCACAGTCTCAAATAAACTATGCTGAGCAGCATGGATGTTCCTCTAGAAACTCCCACCAAATGTTGTACAGATTTTAAAGAAATTCATATAGAAAGTGCTCTGACAAAGTGTGAGTGATTCATTATTGATAGACATCTTTAACACAGTAGAACTTTCTTAGTCCACAAGCACTCTCCCAACACACACTCAGAGAATTCATTATAGGTTCATTTTCAAATTCATTTCAATTCAAATTCATTTCAAAGAAGGTTTCTCTGATGAACATCTAGACTTCCATCATGAGACCTGCAGGAACATTCTCTGTAGCTCTGCTTTTATTAGAGATACTAGCAGCTGATGAATCGCCGTGCAAAGTTCCTCTCACACTGCATCAAGTGGCTGAAACATATTAGATGGTTTGTAGGGAGGTTTTTCTTCTGGCTTGAATTATTCAAGAGGATTTTTTGAAAATGAAATAATTTGTGGGGTTTTCTTCCTTAAAAAATATAAATAGAATTTTGTGCTCATTTGAAATTTCAGTGGGATTACATATAAAATCTTGTCTACTACTTAGAAAGGATTTCTACATAGGTCTTGCTCTTCAGGCAAAAATGTAATGTTCAGAAATTCCACCAGATGAAATACCCCTCTTTTCTTATAGAGATCTATTTAGCCTTTGAGGATACAAATTCAACAGGAGATAAAAACCTTCACTTGAAGGAAAATAGATCTTCTTGACTTTAGTCAACTAAAATCAAATTACAAGCCTTCTACTGGCTTTAACTTTTAGTATTTCTTGTTCTGCTGACCAAGTGCGTATGTTGTACACAGAATCTGAAGATGTTTCCTGGATAGATTCTGGTGTCAGCAGAATAATTTCAAGGATGAATTTAGAAAACAAGTTATCCCCCTGTAAGCAGTTTGAAGGAGACACCAAGTTCTAAGACTCTGCTTGTTCTGCCTCTGCTCCTCAAACACAGCTTGTTTTCTCACTGAAGAAGCAGAAATTGAGAGTTAAAAGTGAAGCATTTAGACCTAAGTTCTCAGAACCAACATCACAAGTACAACAGGATGTAGTTCTGATTAAGCCGCTAATGACATTTAATTTGAAATTCAGTGCAACTGTGTGAAGATGGCACTGTGACAAGATCTGAGACATCCCAAAGTAGCTGTAACACTCTTAGAAGCAACTGAGGAAGCAGGATCCAAGCTTCAGCAAGCACTTGTTTTCTCAGGATTGTGGAAGCTTTCCATTGGCTTGGCTTCCTCTGGGTTTTGGGGGCACGGAGATGGCGCCATTTCTTATTTCTCCCTTTGTCCTCTGTCCTTCTGTGTTACCTAATACTCAATTCACACAAATTGTGTTGGCAAACAGCTCTCCCAGTATGTTAGTATTAGGATGTGGTTTCTGTGATTCTGTTCCAGAAATCATCTTTCTTCATGACAGTCAACAAATTAGCCTTACTTTCCTCCATTTTGTGGTCTCAATCTGATGTCTGGGGATATTGAACGTATGCAGGTAGTAAGCCATGAGTGCTCTCTGACCTGACTGCAGACCAAAATCAACTCTCAGCTGAGATCCTGCCTACAGCTGGCATGGCTGGTTAGCTTAAAAGTGTTTAAACCAAGTATTTGGGGTAATTATAGTATTATAGCAGATTTTAAAGGGTGATTGCCAGTGCTGTCAAAGGGTGAAGCTGACATTTTTTCAGTACCCCTCCTTGCCAAACAGCTTTAAAATTTGAACACTATTATTGTATTAACATAGTTCTTTAGTCTTGAACTGAATTTAAAACATGCTTACTGTTTAGGGTAGACAATACAAAATCCCGATCGCTACTTTCCTGGAATTTCAACCAAAAGGAATGGTACAATATTATATAATCATGTTTTTTAAAAATCAACTTGCAGTTTTACATGGCATCTTGTGTCTGCTCGTGGCAGCCAGAACTGAGCGTTGCCATTGAAAACAGAGAGACATGGCAGTATATTCACTCCAAAAATACCTTCTGGTTGCAAAAATATTTAACAATGTTAAGACTAAAGAGGAGTGAGAGGAAACTAAAGAAAGACAGGACTGGAAACTGTTCATTGCACTGTCAGATAAAAATTCACCACGGAAAAATGCACAAACAGACAAATAAGAAACAATTTCTGGAGTAAAAATGCAATCCAACAGACCACTGAGTCTTCCTGAGTAGGGTTGAAGGATGAAATGAGGTTGACCCTTAAACCACCCAGTTAAATTCAGTGAGCAGAAAGCATTGGGCGTCAGGCATTCAGCTTGGGACTGGAGACAGATAAGTCTCTCATGGATTTCTAGGAAGAGCAGAAACTCTGCCTTTGTGCGTACCTCTTTTGGAAAAGAGGTTTAGGAAAAAACAGAACTCTCGGAAACCAAAATCCTAGCAATACCGTGGATGGGTTATTGAAACCATCCCATAAATCACAGTAGCAGTTAGACAGAAAGGCAAAATGGGAATTAGTGATGTCTTTTTCTTCAAAGGCAGCTGGAGAAGGATCTTCATCTGGACTGTGTAACCGCATTGCAGAATCAGCAGCTCCCGTGTGTTTGGAGCAGTTTTGTCAGTTACTCTCAAGGCACACAGACTCAGAAACAGGGCTAAAAATTGGAAGCTGAGAGAATGGATAAGAAAGAGAGGAGTCACTGTATAAGAAAAGAGGGAAAGCAAAAAGTAGGAGTTTGCCTCAAAGTCTGTGGAAATGAATGTGACACTTATCGCTGGCCTCAGTGGACATAAAGAAAAACAGAAAACTCTTTATTACCCCATAAAGAATTACATTAAATGACACCGAATTACGTAGAGGAATCAGGAGGCACTTTTCCTCCATTCTCTGGACACTAAGGATCTATACTTTGATAGGGAGTCAATCAATACTTTTATTGGGAGTCAAGTTATACTGAAACAGCAGCTCCAGGACCTGGAGAAGAGGGTCCTGCTCACAGATTGCAGCAGGAGGAGTTCCCCTTTCTGTGATTTTTCAGTGTAGAATTTGAAATAACAGGAGGTTGTTCTTGCTCGTAAAGGTCCCCATATAGCTTCTGGTGGGAAGACACCAGATTGTTTGGCAGTCCCACAGGGAACACAAGGGAGATTTTTTTTTGCCAGCAAAATCACTGACTAGAAGAGGAACAGAGTCTCTGTAATGGAACACTGAGGAGTGAGCTACACAAGATGGTTTTGGTAATCTGCTTTTGTGCCCAGGGTCATGTAGAAGACTCTGAATAGGGTGTCACTGTGGGTGCAAGGAGATTTTGCTTGATTAAGATGGGTTCTCCATCCCATCAGTTGATGGCTGAAATGCATCTCAAAGAAGCATGGGAAAATTGAAATCTAAGTGAGGAGCCCCTTGCTCATCACTGAAATTAAAAAAAAAAAATTAAAAAAAAAAAGGAAACCAGTGAAACTGGAAATACAATGGATGCAGATCTACAAACCTCTGGTGAGACTAATGGGCAGCTACTGGTCTGAGGAGACATAAAGGGAAGAGGACTATGATGATGCAATTGGAAGAGCCTCAAGCTGCATGACCACCTACCAAATAATATGTAATGAAGGCTTAAAACATCTGTTGATGATCAGGAGGACAGAGACTCTAGCAGAAAAGGGTGAAGATGGCTTTTCTTACCAGTGTTTACACTGGCCTGTATTAGGATCAATCAAATGTGCAGTGATACTTCATCCAACCAAGCCTATGAAATTAATGCTCATCTATGAAATACTCCACACAGGAGACAGGTCTGTTGGTCTACTGCTAAACCACTGTTTAACAGAAAATATTCACTGTTTAACAGAAAATATTGCTAATCTGAACACACTCCTTAGCATATGTTTGTTGCTGCCCTAATCATTTTTTTGGGTTGTTGTGAATCAGTATCAATTCATTTCATTTAAACACAGTATCATTTTCTTTAAACAAGAGGACACATTATTTAGAAAGTGACAAACAACATCTTGATAATTATTACAAAATCTCCTATAGAGCTTTTCCTGTTAATTTTCATAGTGTTTTGAAGAAAATTCTTTTGAAGGCTTTTATAGGCTCTTGTCCAACATATCTGGGGAGTCTGTTTTTCAACATCTAGTTTTACTCTTTAACATTTATTTATGACCACTTCAGTGCCTTTAACTTCCTAGCATTGTAAAATATTTTTTTTAACTACCTTACTGATCTTAGATTTGCACGAATTTGGACAAAGGCCAGCTGATTCACTAGTAATTAAGGTATAATCAGAAAATTGTTCCTACAACAACTTCATTTCCAGCTGGTGCTCTGCTTTGCAATGCTGTGTGTGAAGAGGCACACAGCTCTGGTTTTGTTTGGGCTGCCTACCACTACACCAGATACTCCTTGTGCAGGGTACAGGCAGGAAGCTATAGAGGCTGAAGTTCACAGCAGATATTGCAAACAGCATATGAATTCCAGTGCAAGTTCCTTTCAGAAACCTAGTCATTTTGTCACCTTTTTCCTCACTATTTTTTTTAACTTTGTTTTTATACCTGTTCATTTTTAAAGAACACCAGTTGGTGTTATCTTTTTCCCTGACTCCTTAGCTATGAGCGCTTATCAGGGCTGCAGTTTAAGATCTAGAACAAACTGGAATGATTTAGGCTTCTGGTACCTCCTGACTCCTTATAAAAGCCAAAGTAGCTAGCAACTTCTTCTATCAGTATTTACAGTGGTGGGAGAAACTGTTTTTATAATGGATCCTCTTAAACTTGAAATAGAAATAGAAGTGTCTGTTCCCCTGAGATCATGTCCTGTTTGCTGCTGCTTTTGATTCTACATATTGTTCATGGTAATTCTTCTGCTGGTGCAGTAAAAACTGGTTCTCCTTTACCTTTCAACTCTGCCCAAAACACACTTTTGTGCTTCGTACTCAGCTCATTATTTCTTTACATCTACCTCTCCACAGGGACAGTGCTGTTTCAAATAGGGCAGGAGTGGCTAAGCCCATCATCCCGAATACCCTCAAGACAGTGTGTCTTTCTGCAAATCCTAGTGCAGCTGACATCTGGCATCCCACACAGAAAGAGAGGATTCTTTGGGTGAAATGTTCTCAACCAGTAGATACTTAAATGTAACTGGAAATTAGAAGTATATGAGGGGTCTCCTGCTACGTATGACATCTGTCTGTAGGCTATTCCAAAAGAAGGCCCTAGGAAAGAAAATTATGAAGTGAGAAACTGTTTGTGTTAAGGCTAAATTGTTCAAAAAATAAGTACTGTTGTTAGCTCTGAATTAGCTCCTCTGATGTTACATCAAGCCTTATTAGCCTCCTTTTAGCAAAAAACTGAGGTTGTTGCTTAACTTTCTGGAACAAGACATGAATTCCTGAATTCCATTGTTTTTCAGAGATTGTGGTTTGATTCCCAGAACCAAAATGAATCTGATTCTTGAGCTGGCATATACCCTTAAAGCATTCCTAGATCAGGGTTCTGAAAAGAGAGGCTTTGGTTTCAAAACCTTTTCCACATTAATAGGTTCCTTATGAGTGATAATGGTGCAATTATGAGAGATGGAGAACCAGACTGAGCAGCTGCCCTTTTCATGTTTATTGGAGGGGAAAGAGTAGACATTGGGGGTCATGGGAGGGGGGTTGGGGAAATTCAGCCTAAGGAGGAAAATAAAATCTTCTTACCATGTTACATGGTATCTACCATGTTAAGAAGGCTGTTTACAAGAGGACTCATTCAACAACATCAAAATCTTGTGGAATCTTTCCATGCTGCTTCAATTTAAATCACATTCTGTTCCTGTCATGCTCATCTGCTCAATGCCTTTGAGGGACATTTGCAGAAAAAAACCTACTGCTTACTATTATTGTTTGACAGCAACTTGTGAGGCAGGTAATCAGTGTTTACCACAACTTTTTTTTATCTACTGACTACGGGAGTACTTAGGGCACAAGAGTTACTAGTGGGGCTGGGCTGTGTAATTTCTGTTTTCTGTCTGTCATCACCTGACAAGAAGTTGAATGCATTAACAAAAATTTGACTCCAGTTGTACAAATTTATATGGGCTTATCATTGCCCCTACATGTGTTTGAACAACTGGCGATGTAATCTGCTGTGAAACACAAATAAACACAAGTTTCTCCTGGAAAGAATAAACTACCTGTACTATACAATGACATAACAGCAGGGGAATCATAGAGATCAGCTTGGTTGGCACTAAGCAGGGCTATTCACCCTGACACCCTGGGTTAATTAGCATATTACAACGGGCACTTCATTTATCATAGTTTCCAATCTCTTATCCAGAAATGGTGCTCCATGTACAGCAAGACCAATGACAAGTATTCGTGTACGAGACGCAGAGCCAAGGCCAAAAAAAGTTTTGTGCTCATTTATACTCTGCCAAAAACTGCAGGCTTCCATAAAGAGCATGCTGATACCTTCATGGGAACAGTGTGGAAATGCCCAGCAGAGCTGGCAAGCCAAGGGTTTAGCTTTCATAAGGCTACAGATACAGGAGTCTGGGACAGCTCTCTTTGTCAGTCCAGCCTGCACATGTGACTCCTTATTTGATCTGGCTGTTGGAGCAGTGTCAAAAAAACATATCTTACCTCATAGGTACTTATCAGAACTATCTAAATACGTGCTGGACCGTGAATACAGATTCAACATTAAGGACTCCCAAATGGAAAATTTCAAAATTATCCTTTTCAGTGGCTGGTGCTACTCCATCAGATGTTATCTAATTAGCAGATGCTTCTCTTAGTTTCATGAAATGAAATCTCCAAATGGCTGTTTTCTCCCTTTTTTAAATTTTTTTTTTTTTTGTAAAATCAGTCCTGTGTTTAAAATTATACAGGATGCAGGCAGAAAACTAGAGAACAGATAGCCAAAATCCAGTGTATATCAGCTTTGATGGCATACCCAAACTCCACAGACTTACACTGTAATTATACTAGATTGGGAAATTTCTTTTATATGCTGGGATGAAAACTGCTAAATTCCTGTCTTCTGAAGCTGTTTGTGGCAGCAAATCTTCAATATTCTTGTGGAAGAAGCCTTGGAAAGCTGCCAAGCAGGTGGGCTTAGAGTATTTTGCCTTTTTTTAGGGAGCATCCTGAAGAGAAGAGCTGCCTTTCTCCCCTGCCCAGCACTTAAGCTCTCTTTCAGTCCCAAAACAGAGTCATGAGGCACAGGTATCTCCTGTGAACAGAGTAACTAAATGCCCTCATTCAGAAAACAGATCTTGCAGTCTTGTTGCACAAGGGTGGAAGCAGCAGTGAAAAAAGTCTCTCTGGTTGTTTTGTTGCATAAAATCCAATGCCATTCAATGCCAAACTTTCTGTTCTTATCACAGAGAAACAAAATAATGTAGGTGACAAACTTTTCTTACGAAAATCTGCACTGTCAGCCACCAGCATTTAATTACCCTAGAATAGAAAAGTACTGCATAAGACTTATTAATAAAGCCAAGGAAAGTGTTCCCTGGGAATGAGGGAGGTTTTTTTGGTGTGATAACACAAAGCTACACCTCATGTGATGAAAGAGGAAAGATGCCCTTACAGGAATCACTTTGGGCTTTTTGAGGAACAAGTGGCATCAATCTGGGCAGAAAAGTCCATTAATGCTGAGTGAATACACCTAAACACAAGAACTTTTCTGGAGACAGACCAACCAAATGAAGAAAATCGAACTATAAACTCCGTGAACTTTGTATGATTCTGAGATTTATTTACTTGTAACAAAACGGAGAAAAAAGGGTCAGGAGCACTTATCTTGTAACATGAACTTCAAAGTGCAAAATAAATATAAAGCTAAGAATCAGTCAAGCCCAGGAATCCAAAACAAAGTTTGTTCAAAACGTGAGCACAGGCACAGCTGTCACAATGCTGACTTAGCATTCTTCATGTTTCAAAGGAGAGTCAAGCCCATCAATATTTCCATATCCAAGTAAATCCATACCTAGTCTTAGCTGCAGACACTGCTCTTATTCATCAGAGAAAAACATAGAATGTCAGCTGTAGAGATAAAAAAAAAACAACCCAACAAAAACAAATCAACCAAACAACATGTGAATAATCGCACAGTGATATCAAATTTCTGCCTGCTATATAGAAACGAAATTGGACTTAAGAGTTGTCATAATTTCAGTTATGATTTGGAAAAGTGATTCCCAAGGAGAGTTTGTGAACCACTAGTTATCCATAGCAATCCTCAGAACCACTGATAGTCTGGGCTCCTGACAGACAAAATCTGCAGGTTGGCAACAACTCATTGCTTTGATTTTTTAAATTATTACTGACTTGGGATATTTTTTTGTCTCAATTCTTTTTCTTAAGAGCAAATTTTTTTTTCTGCTGTCAGTTAAGTATTTCACTGAGTTTGATCCACAGCATGAAGTTTAGGGAACACATTTTTTTGTCCTTACTACCTAATTGACTACTGCAAATTGCCTGCAGGAAACTTATAAAAACAAGACAGGTTTTTCATAGGTGAGTAATGCTTTACCTGGAGAAAACAGGCTTTATTTTGCACTGTGTATGTAATTTCTTCTTAAAAATGGGTAAAAGTCTACAGAGTGTATTTCCAAAATGTTAATATGCTGACAGATCAGTAAATACAGAAGCCGAGAAATGAGAATTTTGGCGATTCACTCCATTTAACTGGAAAGAGAATTTGCTCCTCGAGTCTCTTTGAAGTTAGAGGTCAGTGGTGTTATTTTCCACAGGCTTGCTGACACATGGAGGAGGACAGGTGTTTCCATGGCTGGCCAGACTACAGTGGCAGGAAGGATGGAACCACGCTACATTGACTTTATCTTAGTTCACCAAAACAAGGTTTCAGCTGTGGTTTTGAAGAAGCAGAAAACTTGAATGGCCAGTGGCAGCAGCAGAAGCTAGCACTGTGAGCACTATGAGAAGCAGAGCAGATAGCAGCCCACTGAGAGATGGATGGATGGGTGGATGGATGGATGGGTGGATGGATGGATGGATGGATGGATGGATGGATGGATACATGGACATGTGGGATCTCCGCTGGGCTCTCATAAACCTGTGGCTGGAACAGACACCTTTGGGCTCCTAGCTGTCAGAAACGTTCATGCCACTTGTGAAAGCTGAGCACAGGAAGGAGAAAATTACCAAGAGGAGCCACTTTTGGGCACCATGAAAAAAAAGCCAGTCTTCCTCACTGCTGCCTTCATCCCCACTTCAGGTCATCACTACGGCAGTCTTGGCATGAGAGGCTGTTATAGTGCAAGACTTGACATTAATTCTCCTTTCAGCTCCCATTCTTGTTCCTTGTTGCTGTTTCCACTGTCTTGTGACATCGCTTAGCTTGGTAAAGTAGCACAACTGCTCTATAAATCTCAGGTACAGCTCTGTTGTCTGCAAGTTAGACCAAATGGCAGCTCAAAATCTGACAACTGGCAATCCACAGCCTGCCTGCAGGAGGACTCCAACTTCTCCTGCCTTTGGTGGATTAAAGTCAGTGGGAGGTAATTATTGTTATTTTTAGCAGAAAGCTAAACTACAGGAACAATAAACTGGCTGGAAAAGTCTGAAATGTGGAAAATCTGAAATTATTCAAAGGCTTGTTTCCAGTCTCCAGTTATTATCATAAAGCAGCAAAATCTGATTCTCTATCACTAAAATTTTCTTACCGACTCATCTGCCACATTTCTGCTTGCACCTCTCAGCACACGTGCCCTTGATCCAGCTTTTGTACCTCTGATTCAAAAAGTAACAAAGGAATGCAAGTATTTCAAATTTGAATTAGTTTGGATTGAATGTGAATTTTTGAATACTTTTGGATAGATTGCCTTCCAAAAGAAGCAACATAGAAGCAAGATAAAAAACCTAAAAAATTCCCCTCATCTTTTAAATTAAATTTTCTGCACTGAGGTGGTTGTCTGTCTTCCATCCCACTCCCCCAGTCACCCTGTGGATTTACTCTAGTATTTGTAGCACCACTTTGAGAGTAATTTCCTTATGATTTTGCTTTGTGGAAAACTACACGCCAGCTTTAAAGCTTCTAAAGTAAGTTTTTATTTATGAGTCATTTGTACCAAAACCAGACACTTTTGGAACTGAATGCTTCCCAGTTAAGACATCTAAGGAAAACAAAAATGAAAATTTAATATTAAATCTTTTTAAAGTTCCTTACAATGATCTGACAGCAGGAAAGCCCCTGCCTCACATGGTATCTAGAATTTCATATTTTGTCAAATATTCACCTAACTATATTGAAACAGCCAGACAGTCTGCACTTTTGCAACAGCTTAGCAGTTATTATACTTCCTATTTTAAAACAGGTGATACCAAGAACATTTTTGTAGCAGCCACCCTTTGGCCACACATCCACATGTGCTGGTGTAGGACAAAGGTTTGCTCAGCTGGAGCTCACACTTCCTGCTCTACCCTTACCTACTGGGGACCTCACAGAACTTTTATCATGCTGGTCCAGGTTGCTCTCTCTCTTTCTGTCTTGTCATGGGTATATCACCAGAGCAAGTGATGGAAAGAATGAGAAAGTTCATACCTGCAACACACACAGTTCCATTTTTTCCTCGAGTCTTTCCTCTCCCATGTGGCAAATCATCTTTTATGCAGATGAGAAAAGGAATGAATGCAATAATCAGTAGAACTTTGTCAATCAGAAATGCCTTCCAGTGTGCAATCCAAGTCATCCTTTTGCAAGTACAAGCTTTGTTTGTACTGCAAGGGTGCTGGGAAAGTTAATAAGCAGATTTTGCAGATCTTAGACTGATGGTGTTAATAAAGACTAGAAAGACTCACAGCTTCTAAAATAGGGAAAATCACATAACATGAATCATGCAACACTTCCATCTCTGTAAGTGTTCAAGGCCAGATTGCATGGGGCTTTCAGCAACCTGGTCTAGTGAAAGGTATCCTTGCCCATGGCAGGGGCAGTGGAACTGGGTGATCTTAAAGGTTCCCTGCAAACCAAACAATTCTGTGATTCTATGACTCAATGATATTTCCTATTTGCATGTTTTAAATATGAGACAAAGTATGGGCTCTCCTGATCATTCAGCTCCTCTTTGGTAATGCTTCTGGATTAAGTGTGAATTATTCTAAAAAAGCTTCATATGTAGAACAAATATAAGTTTCTCTGCTTCTACTTGTGATTTTAAGACAGGATTGGGATGAAAAAGAAAGCCAAACCAACTCACAGTATAGCATGCAGATAATAAAATACATCATATATTCATTAGCAGCTTTACACAAATATGTCTGACTGACCGTAAGGATTTTCTAAAGGGAATGTGATGAAAATATTTAAAAGGGAATGTAACAAAAATAATTGTTTTAAAGTTTCATACATATCAATTACACCTTCTTGCAAGTACCTGGTTTAAAAACCCAGAAAACTGTTTTAAAAGTGGGGGTTTTTTTCAGAGATTCCAATTAGTCTTTCCTTCAAAACTTTCAAATAGCTGCACAAACACAGATGAAAACCTTGTGTAGTTGTGTAGTTGAACTCAAGCTACTGCCCTCATAGTGCTCAGAAAAATGATGCACAGTCCTGCTGACAGTCGTTTCGGTAGATCTCGTTTGTTTTTGTTATAAGGGAAACACTAACTTTTCCTATCTCCATGGTTCCACCCAACCAATTAGGGAAAACTTTCTATCATATGGGGCATATGTCACCACTTCTGTGTTTAGTTATTTGCTACTATCTTTTTTTCCTCATCAGGAATCCAAGTTACTAACCATGTTGGATGGAAAAATACAAATTTACTGACGGCTGCAACTGAGTTGAGCCTCTGAGGAAATGCAGTTCTAATACATTGCCTCAAGTGCCTGCCTATATATTTGGAGATGGCCAAGATACACAACTTATACCGTTCAGGCACTCTCCAGACATTCAAAATGGGATAGAATTTTCTTTAATCCCAAATTTCCCCATTTTTCCACTTCACCAGCAAAAGACTGTGTGTTTAGAGGATGCGTTATAGGTGCCTGTGGTAACTGGGTAACTGGGTATATATATCAGATGTTGCACCTTTTTACTGCTCTGTCAGAAAAATATTTCCTTTTACTACAATTGCAGTTTTCAGTTTTCTGTCAAGAAACCCCTCCAGTATTCAGCCTTTCAGGGTGTACTACTAGTGCCAGAAAATAAAGTTTTACCAGACCTCCTCCCAACATCTAGTTTATATGCATCACTGCCTACTTTTTATTAGGTGTTATTTGGTATCTTTTCCACACTATCCTTGCTCACACAAGAAGAATGAGTCAACCCTTTTCTCTCAGTCTCTGCTGTATTATAGTTTCAAGCCAGAAACTTTGAGAGCATCATGCGTTTTTTTTCCTCTAAACACGCAAGCCGTAAATTGTCAGTTTTAAAGCTACCTCTGCAACAGTATAACCTGAGATTCCTCTGCAAGTGCAGTGCCATTTGTGTTTTGATTTTGCAGTTATGCCCTGTATTCCCACAGGGAACCTCCAATTTTGTTATCTTTCCTGAGTGGTGGTGCAGGGCAGCCATAGCTTCCATGATTCTTGTACATGGTGTTTGGACACTTTTAAGCTGAGGGGAGCTCAGCAGAAAATGTTGTGGCAGAAATGGACAGGGAAATCCCTGCTGTGGGCTGCTGCACAGGTGCTGTGTCCCTCTCACTCCTGCTGCTGTGGTGCCAGGCTGGCAGCTACCAGGGGCACTATCCTCACTGCACAAGGGGAAAAGTGGGGCTTACAAAGATTTTACTGAAGGTTGTAAAGTTCTGGCAGGGCTGGACCTCTCTGGGAGGAGAGAGACAACTGAGGAGGCCAATCACCAGTCTTGAAGTTGTTTAAGAAAACCCTCTGGTCTGATTTTATAGCTTGGCTCCCTCCACACGACGAACACGCTTGGTGATCAGTGCAATGTGCGATGACTCGGTGTTCTCTGGACTGGAATGGAAATTGCAAAGTCCACTTCACTTCAAACCTGCCTTGCCACTATGGATTTGCCTGTGATCTGGACTTTTGGTTCAGCTTGGGCCCAGGGTCTGGACCCTGCCTGCTCCCCTCCTGTGTGGTCAGTGGGACTGTGCTGGTGCTGACCAGCTCTGCTCCTGCCTCGTTGCCAGCCTCAGTTCCTGTCTTGCCCTCCCTCAGGAGAAGAGAACCTGCCCTTGGTGCTGCCTGGAAAAGGCCTTCCCTCTGATCTAAATGTGAGAACACTGAAACTTTTAAAAATGAGTATTCTTGAAAAAATGCAGGAAAAATTCTGGGTTTTTTTCCCCCCTCTTAGCTTTCTCAAGAAAGAATTTTGAACTAGAAGTCTCAGAAACAAATCATCCCAAGCAGGGCACCTGGTCTGGAATATTTCATCCCAATGGTTGTAACGTGACAGGTCTAAAAAATCTTCTCTAGGTGCTTCTGAAATTTTTATAAATATTTTTCTGACCTTGTGCAGGAAATGGATGCAGGGGATGAGGAGAAGCATAGAAAGAGGGGACTAGGTAAATCAGTGAGCCATCAAGAAGGAGCTGGGGGAAGCAAAAGGAGCAGGTCAGCCTTTCCTCTCCAGGAGCTCCAGTCATTCCTGTGAAAGAAAAATGAACTGGAAATTGACTCACACTGCTGCAACCAGCTCAGATTCACCACCAGAGTGTAAGAGCTGGCAGGAATTTCAAGTGGCATCTTGACCAGTTGGGCTCATATCTGACAAGCTTTTGGGAAGTATGGATAAATGCTCTGGTTTAAATATTATTCCTGCTATTGCGATGGGACTACTTATGCAAATTAATGTCATGCAGAAAGGGTTTAGAAGGAATGAAAAATGTGACAGCCTGTAAGACAAAACTCTAGGGGTAACAGAAATGAAAGAGACTCCTAAGTCAGACCCCTGAACTTTAGCCTTTGTTTAATCTCAGTGACTCATTTAACTATGGGGAAAAGAAAGCCTATGCTCATGATGTATTCTTTATCTTTTACTGAAAAAGCTTCTACATGTAAGACACAAACCCCATAGAGAAACACTGAGAAATAGTAGCACTGGTGTTTCTTATATTTGCAGTCAACTATAAGTTCAATTTGTAAGTATGTCATCTTGGGAATAAAATGGAGCTGATAGTGATTAAAGCAGCTGTAACTTTCCCCTCCTTACACACTACTGGAACCAAGAACTGGAGATGCCCCTCATTGAAAATCAAACATTTTCAAATACTTTACTGAATCTTGTTCAACAATTTTTATTTTTTTTTGGTGATTTTTGCTGCTGTTGTCTTAATTTTTTCCCCTGTTTCTTCCTTCCTTGTTTCACATGCGGCACAGACCATTTACAAAGAGAATTACAGGTGGCTTCCTGAGAAAAATGATCCAGAAGAAGAGGAAAAAGACAGAGCCCTAGGATGTTTTCTATTTAGAAATCCTAACTAAGAGGCTTCTGTTCCCTCTCACGCAACTTTACAAATCTATCTTGTCTTGAAACCAACAAAACCACAAAATTATTCTGCTACTGCTTTCCCAACGTTACCATGAAATAATTCAGATATTGAACACCCTAGTGCTTTGGGTCTTGTTTTTTCTCTTTTTACTTGTCTTTTGTTAAAGAACAGTTTTTGTAAGGCTGACCTAACATATCTGTGATTTCTTCTGGGACTCTTGAACGGAGGAGACAAGCTTTTATGTGTTTTTTCCTTCCCCATTTCTTCTTTCCTGATCTAGAACCATATGATCTTGACTTATGCCTTAAGGCAAATAGACCAAAGCTGTAACTGCAGTGTGATGGTGATTTTACGTGATTTTATGGAAGGTTTCATCACAATGTACCCCCTTCTTCCCAAATCTTGAGTAAAAAAGCCACTATAAACCAAAGGAAAAACCACTTCAGAGCAAGGTGAGGAGAAGCCAGAAAATGGTTTGTGATGGCAGGAATTGTGGACAATAGTAATGTGTATTGCCATCACTCCCTGACTTAATGAACTTGAACTGAATATTTTTAAAGGCTCTTGGGACAGTAGCAAAAGATTTTCTGATCTCTGTAAACACCAAAGAAGTTTATGGGAGGTGGTTTCCATCAACTTAACAGCTGCTATAGTTAAAAACCAAACCTGCCATAATCTATTTTGTTAATTCTTTGTTTTTAAAGAAAAAGAGTAGTCCTTGTAGACAAAAACCTCATGTAGGTCACTAAGGTTGCAAGAAAATACTGTGTAAATGCTGTCATAAAACCAAACAAAGCAAAACTATTCGGCCGTGAATAACATGTGGTTACCATTTATTTACAAGTTATCAAAATGAGCTAAACATTTTCCTAAACAGTTCACAGTCATTTTACAAAGAACACAGATTAGGGGAGGTAAATGCAGGATTTGCTGTTCTGGTGTCAGCAGTGTTGCTGAAGCTCTGCTCCCTGAGCCTGGGCATCAGGCAAGGTACAAGGCTGATTGTATTTGCTGCTCACTGCACTGTCCACTGATCAGCAGATCCCACTGCAGCCACCCTTACATCTTAATAAAAAAGAAAGAAGTGCAATGAATTAATTCCCTCTTAATTTCATTCTTTATGAAAGAAAGGATTTAGAAAGAGGAGTGGGGACCATGGTTGACAACACATCATTTTTCTTAGTACACAAAGGACTTTAGACCAGCAATTGTAATTTCTCTGGGGATAAACAGGGAAAGGTTTTGCACGAAAGAACTGTTGGAAGTGATGTGCAGAAGGGGAATGTCTGGTTGCCTGTGGAGGCTGAAGGGAGGCCTTGCTTCAAAGCCAAGTTTCAAATATCATCTGTTTTCACTATAACACTATGTAACAAAACAAGCCTCAGTAAAATTTTCATATAAGTGCGGGAGAATTTAATTGCTTTGCTTTTATTTTTCACTGTAATTCCTTCTCTGATTCAAAAAGATGTTTGAAGGAATTTTGTTTGCTTGGATCTTGAACATAAATAAATAATGTGCACTGCTCAGGAACAGATGAAGTGTTACAAATTGTAACTGAAAATATAAACATGTTGGGAATTTAGGAGTATGCATGTGAGAATGCATATGAGTGGATGCATTTTTTTGGGACACGAAAGAGCTCATGTAATAAAAACTTTCAAAATTTGAGGATAAATACTCTGTCCATAATGAAGTTAAGCATCAATGAATTTTTTTTTCTCCCCAGTTCACTGTGTTTTCATATGTAAGCTAGAGAGCAAAAGATCAAGCAAAAGTATTAAGGGAAGACTGTCACTCAAGTGAACTTGGTATGCAAACCTAAAGTCAGAAATGCTGTCCATCCTCTACAGAAGCTGATGTGCACAGAAGAAAGGACATGAAATGTGCTGGTGACAACTGCTTGCAACTGACAGATACAAAACCTGGAACAGATGAGCAAATGACTTCTGACTGGAAGTTTCCTAAGGGCAGGGCACTCTTGGCAGGTGATCCCTGTGTGATAAGGAGTTTCCCACAACAAAGATACATACTGGAAAATGGCCAAAGTAAGGCATTCAAAATGGCATGGCTGCTACCACAGTTGATTGTATGACATTAATTGTGGCTCTAGCTTTACTGCGTGCTCAGTGTGTGAATGAAATGGTAGGTGAGCTGCCCAACAGAGACATAATAAAAGCTAACGCACACACGCACACAAAAACCATAGCCTCTTCTCAAAAAGGAAGCCCTTCCAGGGGAAGGTGGGGCTCACAGATCCTGAAGTCAAGGTTTTGGGTCAGCAGAGCCCCACTGTGTGTCATCTGGCAAAGCCTGCTCCTGACAGCGTGTCCATTACTTATCACGCTGTCCCAGCAAAGGCATCTGACAAAAGAATCCAGTGTCAAATACTTGGGCAAGATTGAGCAATTCAGTCCCCAGGAGAGGTGAGATTAACAACACAGGGAGCAGCAGCTGGGGCCTGACAATGGGTAGCTGTGTTGGTGCTGCTGGTGGCTGAGGCTCATTGCAACGCCGGGACATCCTGTGGAGAGTAACAGCATGTAATGGAGTGAAGGGATGGATGCCCAGGAGGGACAGGTCCTGGAAAAAACAGCTAGTGCAGGGTGGGCTGATATGTGTGACAATATAGACACAATAACTGAAATGGAAAAAAGCATCCCTAACAGCAGAAAGACAAGTTCAGTTATGCAACATACTCTGTTTATACGGCAAAAGGCAAGTTTGCACTCCCACCTGATTTCCTGAGGATTGCCTTACACAACGCCAGCACAGCATGGTCTCCTTGTGAGCACAATATAAATAATTCCCAAGGAGAACTATCCCATTGCTCCTGTCCTTTCTGCCAAGGCTTCAGTCACCACAAAAGCATGGCATCTCTCCTGATCCGAGCCGGTCACATTTTGAAATGTTTTCTGGTAACTGTATACTTAGAGCAAGAAGTTCAGGGAAATGAACAGGATTCGACTTCCTAGGGAGCTCAAGCATGTGCCTGACTGCCTTTGGTTTCTAAGATGCAAGTTCATGTGTGCATTTCCTACAGCAGGGCTACAGACCACACAGCCTTATGCTCATAAAATGTTACAGGCGACCCTGGAAAAGGGAAGCTCTGTTTACTACGCCTGAGGTTCTATCTGCTGTTCAGACCAGTGGCCACTGGTTATAACCTCACTGATGGTGTATTCACCACCAGTGTTGTGGTGTTCTTGATGCTCTTCATGTGGCTTGAATAAACAAAATCCAGGTGACCATGCTGAGTTAGGGCTGTAACCAGAGAGGGTTAAAGGCTTCTGTTGAGAGGGCCCAGCCTCACAGGAAAAGCACAAATGGGGTACAGGGTAACACCTCTTTGTGGCATGGACCATTCAGGGTACAAGAAGGCTCCAGCTAGGGATACTTCAGCTCAAATGCTGTTACACCATCTCTTTTTACTTGGTTATTTATTTTTTATCAAAACTGTAAGAACCCCACTCTTTGGGATACCTTCCTCTCCTCCCTACCCAAATGTGACTGAAACTAGCCAACAGGTTCTGAACGTTGAGGGAAACTAAGGACAGATCCATGATGGGTTTTCCATAGTAAATCAAGCTAATCTCTTTTCACAATTAAAATATGCAGAAAGCATCACAGAGTTATTGTGTAAAATGGAAGAGCTCAAAAGACAGCTTGGTTACAAATATGGTAATAGGTCAGCTCAACAAGGGTTGAAGAGCAAGGATGACAGGAGGCTGAAGGAACAGCAACAAAGCCTCAGATTTACAGCAGAAGAGGAAGCAAATAAAAAGGCCAAGAGGCAAGGAGAAGCTACAGTAGCAAAAATACTACTGATCAACTCCCACCCATGATATTTTAACTGAATTCAGCGGTTTTGAAATTATCTTCTTGACATCTTCTGCCTGCTTTTGTGCAGGCAGGCAAGCTTCTAAGAGTTTCCTAAACCACAACAAACACATGATAAAGCATTATGAACCCTTTTTCACTGAATCAGGTTTTTACAAAAATATTGGCTGTCCCCTGAGGGAAAAGCAAATGACGAAACAGCTGACGAAAAGACAACTCATTTTCTCTGTTCATTTCCCTCCCTGCTTCTGATCTACTTTAAAAGTAGGTGAACTGGAACCAGAAGACCAAAGGGTCATCTCAGCACACGGAAGTCTTCTTTTCCAAAGAGTTGTTGGGAATTAATAAAGAGAAATCAATACTGCAAGATGTTCATTGTGAAAATTTTGGCTCTCCCTGGGGAAGGAATCCCCATGTCCTGGATTGTGCTATAGGAAATCACACCAGGGTTATGCAATCTGCTGGAAGCATGGAGTCAACTGAACACTAGAGATTGTTTGCTCGAAAGCAAAAAAGGGTAATCACAGTTCTTAGGAGAGCTATTATTTAAAACGGGCCTCGGAAGTTTATTTCCACTGTCCAATTCTTCACAGCAGGTTGGTTCACTCACCACTTCTCACCACTACAAGTGACTTAAAGGATAAGAATTATCAAACATTTGATGGCAATCACCTACAAAAAGAACTGTTCATATAAATTACATTCAGATCCCTTTGTTCTGCCTTGTATTTTCAGCACTCGGGATACATGCTCTTTCCAGGAAAAGACTAGCCTAGCATTTACTTTACTACAACTTCTGATTCTATAGACCAGGGCAGGAGGCCATAATGAAACCTAGGAAGGGATTTCTAGTACATATTCTAGAACATACAGGAGTTTGAGAGGCAAAGAGTGTACTACCTAAATCAGAGAATACTATTATTTACCATTTCATTCCTTCAGGGAGAGGGCACCAGTTTTGAAGTCTGAAGCAAAGAAAATCAACTGTCTGCAAATGTGAATGTTTATTCATAATTTTCCTTTCTACCCATTAACCTGAAAATGGGAAATATATTGAATGAGAAAATAATCCATTAGTTCAAGGTCAAGACACAGCCCTAAATTTTTTTCCTTAAAAAAAAAAAAAGAGCAAAAAAACCAGAGCACTTTGTGCTGCATCTGTCCTTGCCCAATGATGTGCATTTTAATTTATAGCTATTCAGACTTGTTCCTTCAGAATGTGACACATCCTACGCTAAGCTTGTTTCTGTCAATCATTTTTTGTATGGCATGAGGAATAATATCTTAATTTCATGCTTCATTACCCTCATAATGAACAAGCCCAAGGAACTCCCTAAAAACAATGCTGTATTAGCAAAGTTAGTGAGTCAAACACTAAGCAGGAATACCCACAGCTGATCAAATCAATGAAATTATTTTTGGAAGCAGCAACAAACTTATAATTTAGTACTGAACATCTGTCTCTGCTCGTGGCTGGAGTGAAGTCTTGGTGGCAGGAAAAGGGACTGCAGGAACACTGTGGTGCTCCTCACATCTTCCCTTAAGGCGCTCAGTATTGACTTTTAGCAGACAGAACTGCATAGTTAAGCAAGCCAGGGGCCCCAGTTAATGTTGCTGTTTTCGTTTTGCCTGCAAAGTGCCCTGAATGGAGACACCATCACATGAAGCATCAGGAGAGTAACACCCTGGGCACCAGTGCAGGCACTTTAGACAACAGGATGTCAAATTTTCAGAAAAGTAACAAAATACATGTCCTGTTCTGTAGACAAATTCATTGTGAGACTGTTACCTCAGATCGGCATTTCAGAGAGAAAACTGCATCTCCAGACAGACTGAGCCCATGATGAACTTAAGTTTCTTGCTATGTAACACTAAGGAAAGCCAAACTGACCTGATACACACAGCTCAAAGTGCTGATCTTAGTGATATTCTCTTTTTCCAAGTATAGGCTATAGTTTGTTATAATTTTTTTTTCATAGAACGTCAAACTGTACACTTACTCACTGGTGTAAATAACACACACTGGAAAGAAAAACAAGAGAGAGGAAGAGGCTCAGCTTGGAACAAGAACCATCAATTTTCATTTCAAATGTAGCTGAACAGAAGACTTGAGAGGGAACAGATTAATGATTACAACTGCTAAACCAGGACTTCACTATAAAGTTATCATCATGTCCAGATGTTGTCTTTGCCTTTGACAGTTTTTTGAGGTTTTCTTACAAAAATACAGACATGCATCTAGTCTAAGGGCATCTACATGCATTTAAAATGCCTGTAATACCATTTAGAAACTGGCCTTTATTCATTCTGCACTCCCACTCACCTGCAAAATAATGAATATGGTGATGGGGTTAAAAAAGTTTGTTTAAACAAACAATATACAGTTTACTACTAGTACATAATTAGTACTGTGATGCATTCAGTGGTTATCCCAGCAGCGCTCTGCAGTAGTTTTCATGTCTACAAGTTATAATACTGCCCCAGATGATGAGTTTAAATCCATGCAAAATTTGGGCATATTAGATGTGTATTACTGACACTTTTTCATGTATACCGTATCTTCTAAAAGTTCATTGCTGTTGGAAACTTTTAAAAATAAAAGTCTCTTAAAAATGGACTTTTTCCCTTGAAAGTATTACATATATCTGATTACTGTGCTGCCAAGCTGAAATGCTCCCTCAATCTTCTATTCCAAAACAGACGGCAAATAACGAGCACCTTGGAATATTCTCCACTTATAGTATTTAGCTTGCGGTTAAGGACTTTTCAGCTTTCTGGGTTAGCACCACATTTCTAGAAAACTGCTGCAGATCAAGGAGGACCAGCACAGCTGACATAATTCAGTCTCAAACCAACCTTCCCATACTTAACAGCTCCATGTGTCAGCGTGTGTCCTAAGCTGAAACATCTCAGATTGAATTTGGCTACAGCTGAAGAGCAAAGGGATGTGTTTAGGCACAGAAGAGCCTAAAGTGGTCAGAGGCTCCAAAGATAGTGGAAGCACTATGGCTGCTGAGACAATGAATGAAAAAAGGGATGGTCTTATCCTTTTTTCCCCCCAGTTCCGCACAATTGAGACTTTTATATTTTTTCTGTGCAGTGTGTCACCACTCAACTGGGAGAGGAGACAAAGCGGCAAGATTTTTCTTAATGTTTCTGAAAGTTTACCAGTGTTGCACTACTCCAAAATAAACTTCTACCCTGAAAAAATAATCCAATTCTTAAGCAGTTAAATTCACAATCCCTATTAATGAAAGTTAGTCTGTGACATATATAATTACTGATTAATTATTCCTTATTTTAACAAGTGTCTGTAGGCCAGAGGCTTTCTTTTTCACTCCACATAAAAGTGTATCTGCAGTGGTGTAAAAGACAATTTATTTTAGGTTTTTTTTCCAAACTAAAACTATTTTACATGAAAAGTTTCTTCAGAATATTAAACAACGGAAGCTACACCTTCTTAAATGTCTTTTGGTAATCTTTCTTATTTCTTTAGAAAAATAATTAACTACTATGTCTCAATTCAACTCTTTAAGCTACTTCTCTACATAGGGTCATGTCAGTTCGAAAGTATCAAACATGTAATACTCATTAATTTCAGCCTTCCTTAAATTTGCTTCTTACAACAGTGGCTATGGGATATTCAGTTCTCCTGTACTCAGAGCGCCACTGTGGGTTAACTTTAATGTCAAAACCCAATTTCCAAAACTCTCCCCTTGGGCTAGCAGCTTGATAGACCTTCAGCAAAGCTGGTTGTGCAGAAACATAGATTGCAGAGACTTTGGAAGAATTTTCATTGTCTTGTTTAGAACAAGATATAGGAATGAAATAAAACCACAAATTTGGTTTACAAAGTATAGCTTTTATTATACACACTGCTTAAATGAGTTTTCAAATATAGATTTTAAAAATCATGAGTTTTTCAATATATACATTCTGAAACAACATTATCGCATTTACATTTTAAATACTTATTGCTAATATGTTAATATTTTTTGTGTTTTACCAAGTGTTAACTATTAAGTACATTTTAAAGTGTTCAATAGCAATTAACCCATCATTGAAATACCATCTCTAGACATCCTCTAGTGCATATATGCTTTTGTAGGATTCAGGCATTACTCTGATTTACAGGTTATGGAGGGCATAAATATGTCTGCTAGGAACCATGCTTAAGTTACAGGACGAAAAAAAAGTGGGTAACCTACTGAAGTGGCACAAATAACTAAGAGAGAAGGTATTGACTCAGTCATAAAGGCTAACAAACTTACATACTTGGAGCTTCAGTTTTAGTCTTCTCTTGGTCACAGCAAGAATGTGAAATATCAGAAAGTTAATGACTGCCTGGCACACAGCATTCTGGTATAATTACAACAATCTGGGGAATTCAAACAGATTGTGAAGGATTTCATGTGGAACAAATTGTATTAAATAAGATTCTTTAATGATATATCATTTTTGAGTCATGGAGTACATCTAGTAATCTTGAGGAGAATCTTCAGGGCACATCAGACATTTCTTTATGTTGTTCCTCAATACATGCCTCAAGATGTGCCAAGTTAGTTTTATCCTTACACAAACTGAATTTTAGCTTCTTTGTTGGAATTATCAGCAAAAACACCAACTTGGAGGTGTTTTCTCATTCTAAACAAACTGCTCAGCCACAGCTTCTTTTGAGTAAGGCCAAAGAAACCAGAAAATGGTTTCAACTGATGCACATACCAATGAACAAGTAGTGAGATTCTATTAATGATCTCCCAGTCTCTTGCTTTCTTTCCCAGTGTCATTCTCAAATCAACCTTGCCACTTCTGTACCTTTGTACAACACTGCAACCTGAATTCAATAAATCAGCCCTTCAGGAGTAGGACTTCCTTTAACTGCTTCATACAGACTCTAATGTGGCATTGAATAGCAGTGCATGTTTTGAAAATAGATTCAAAATGGTTTTTAATATATTTTTCACTTGTATTTTAGTTTTCCTCAAATCTGAGTATCACTGATTTGCAATCAATGTAAGAGAGCCGATTTATATGCAATTCTTGTTGCATCACTGCAGATAGAGGATATTGAGAAAGAAGTACAGTCCATCAATTAAACACTTTCATTTTCCACCGTTAGTTTACCTTTAAGTTATGGGGCAGAAAGAAGGCAACATAGGTTAATTGTGTTACACAGAAAATCTAATAATGACCAGTATGCAGTTTTAGAGACATGGAGATTTAGAGGTGTGGAATTCTAGAGCTCTACAAAGTAATTTCAGCAGAATCAGAAACGAATCTGACATGATGCAGCATAGAAGCTGCAAGGATCTCACGATTCATTTTCATGGGGGAAGGGTTCAGGTTGAAAGACGCTGCCTGTTCAAGCTTTACAGAAGAGAACACAGAGGATCTTAGTTCTTAAAAATGCCATCAGATAATCCATGTCACCCATGTGATCCACACAAAACCATTGTCCGCCAAAGCTCCAAACACATGAGCACTTAACAAAGCTTTCCAAAGGTTGGAATCAATCTCTTCAGTCACTGAATGAAGATTCATTATCAGAACTGTCTTCTGCTTTGCCATCATCTCCCCAGGCAGGCACAGGGGCATCTGGGGTCCTGCAGGCAACAAAAACATTCCGTGCTGCAAATCCAGCCAAGAACACAAGCAACTCAGCACGTAACACCAACGTCCTTGCACCACAACATTTAACACATTAACTGTTTATGGTTCACAAACTCACACCTCAGTGGTATTGCTTCACCTACAACTGGAAGGCAAACACTAGAAACTGTAACTCACTGAACTTCAAAACTCTGTAGACACCAGTGTGAATGCATGCCTTTGATGCCATCAGAAATGATGACAGGTCATTAAGAAACACTTGTAGAAAGAGTTGAAAGCAGGCAATAATGATTAATTCAATTTTTTTTCAATCTTCAGAGGTTCTAGGGCTGAAAGGAACATTCTGTACACCATTAAGCAGTGTAAATAGTACATGAAAAAAATAAGACAGGAAATGAACAATATTGTATCCAACTAAAACTGCAGGGATAATTTAGTGAAGCAAAAAAGAATTACTCAGAGTGGAATTTGGCTAGAACATTGGGTTAAATGTGACATGCAAGAACAGCCATGGGATTTTTATTGACTACAAATGATCAGTCCTCTTGTATTTAGCTTTAAAGAGAATATTTAGGATGGATCTTAACACTGTGGCAAAATATTTGCTTGGGGAATCTACTGGAAATGAAGGTGAGACAAGCAAGCCATCTAAAGACTAACTAATATTACTGCCTGAAGATGCTGGCTCTCCATTGACTCTTCCTCCTAAGTATATAATGAATTTGACATACAAGCAATACAGAGCCTGATAAAGGCTTAAAGCAAGGTAGAAAATACACGTATAATTTTACTTGGGGAAAAATGACATTCAGAGAAACTTACTTCCTGCATGACAGTTAACATCTCTTGGATAAAATATTGCATTTTAAACTAAGCTGACAGTTGTATTAATCATCCTGTTCTTATTTATCTTGGGGGTATAGAATTTCTTTTCCAACATTAGTTCTGTTTAGTATAATTTCTCTGCTGGGAATCCCTAAGGCAACTTCAAAGTGCTCCTAAACATTTTCAGCGCAGAGATGAGAAGTGTGTTGAACTGCAGAAGAGCCTTCTCCCTCCCCCCTACACACCTCTAAAATAAATGAAGAAAGCATTTGCTTTCTCATGCAAATATCACTTCACAATATTATTCCTTGTTGCCACAGTAATGACAAAACAGAAGAGCTGTGCAAAGACATGTGATCTGGAGAGACCAGTGCAAAACCTCTCTTTTATTAAGAAGAGGAAGACGGTGCTGAATTCCTTTAGTTCATGAGAGCAGGACAAGCTCTTCCGGAACTGAAGACAGGAAAGAGAGGAAGGATAAGTAATGAAAGATAAATTGGGAGCTTGATAGAACAGGCAGTTACCAAAAGCTGTAAAAAGTTGATAAAGGAGCGATACAGAGGTGGAAAAGTCAAGAGGAGAATGTAGAAACTATATTGTATCATCAGAATTAGCACATCTACAGCCACAAATAACCCATGCTCAGCCAATGGCAAGGGGCTGGTGGAGTCTGCAGTAAGTGACTGAGCACACAGCCAGTGCATTTTCCTAATTTTCTCTGGGACTGAGCGATTGGACCTAAGGAAGTAGAAGACCCAAGAAATGTGGTGTGAATGGCAAGGTACATTTAAAAGAAGAAGCCTATAATATCAAGAAAAGACAGCAAGAAAAATGAAAGGTCACCCCTGATATCTTAACATGTTCCACATTATGCACTTTGCCAAATAATTAGCTTTCTTTAACCAGTTTTCAAACCAATAACATTTTAAAGAAAATCTGACTAAGCATTACTGTTGCACAGATCTTTGAAGATGGATTTTGAGATCTAACCCCAAACACATTGTGATCCTCAATCCACAATAATGTTTCTGTCTTAATTCAAAATAGACAATCCAAAAGCAAACACTTTTTTAAAAATAGCTTTTGAAGTTTTAACCTGTTACATTTTGTTTTATCTACTATAAAAATCTACCCAAACATGAAGAAATGTAAGCATTTACAGAAAGTTGTGGATTTGAAAGCACAGCAAAAAATACAATACATTTAACACAGATATAGAAAACCCATGTTGGCTAAACCTATCTCCAACTTACACAGGGTCTTTTTTTATTTCTCATTCAATCAGTAAAAATAAAACCAACTGAGGTATAACTACTTCAGGCTTATCTAGACCTAGAAGTAGATGGGAGCTAAAGTGACTCATCAGGTTTATTTTATTTAACAAGTAGCTAGTTTCAGATTAAGCCTTTACAAAATGTAAAAAGACTTCACTGGAAAGGAAAAATGGGCTTTTTAATACTGCGACAGTTTCTGAAAAGAATGCAACAATACTTCACACATTTTGGTATCTATAATGTAAGAATGAAAGTTAATACTTTCATCAGTTTAACAAATTCTGTGAAATAATACAGTAGAACCAAATTAAATGCCAGCTGTAAATTAAGACTAAAATTAATGTTTATGGCCAGACAAGAAGCTTTGAAAATTACTATCTATTCTTAGTAGTCTTCACATCAGATTAACTCAATCAACAGCCAAAATTTTAAAATGCTGACTTCAATTTACACTGTCAATTTTGAAGTCAAGTAATACACTACATGTACTCAGGGAATCTGGAAACAACTGTGTTGTCCCTCATGCATGCAGCAAAATAAGACTGAGTTTGCTCTCACTTCTCTACAACAATGACATTTTCTTATTGGAGTGTTGAAAGCAAGTATCTGGGAAAAACCTCACAGTCTAAACAGGGCAGTTAAAATGGCTACTGACCTTTTATTTGAGTCCTCATTGCTAAGTGCACATTGTCAAAAATGCTAGCTTGTCACTGCTATAGCTCACAACACCTTGAACAACCTTTTCTAAGCACATGTTTTTCCAAGTTTTTTAAACACACAGCTGCACTGCAGCCCTACTGGGAGTCATAAATTACTTACTCGAGAAGATCTGGATTTAGCCCCTCAGAAATCATTTTGTTTCGTATTGCCATTACAGGAACACCCTGTGTAGCAGGAAGAAGAATAATATAAAACTACTGGACACAAACAGATGAGTTAAATAAACCACACTTTCATATAAATTTATGCATGTCACTTGTCAAACAACAGCATGGAACAATAATCTCAGTTACCATCAATATGAACCTAGAAGCAAGAAACGATTGAGATTAAAGGCCCTTTTAATCCATCTTATATTTATGACAAAACATCTAGAGAAATTTGCAGGGAGAGAATTAAGACTGGATAGATATAATTGCAATTCATACAGACAAAATCATGAAGCTGAAGTTATCTGTATGGGTAAGAATGTGGAGAAAGCACAAGGTATCTGCACAAAGACAGCAGTGAAGTTGTGCTAGGAAAGACTTGGGTATGCTGAAGGTATACCCAAGAGAGAGAGGAAAACCAGGGAAGTGCATCTGCTACCCCTCCAGAAGAATCTCTTAAGGCAGTGCTAAAAACTGGAGAAGTCTAAAAAGCATGGAAAAAAAGGCAAACAGGACATGAGAACAGAAGCACAGTTTAAAAGTGACTTCTCTGAATACAACTGCTTGTGCTGTCAGGCTTGAATCTTCTATGACTTGTGGACAGATTTCAGATAAGTATGTACATGTTAAAAAAATTCCTTCCCTTCACTGCAAGTCCTTCCACACCTTTGCACTTTATTTTATTCATCAGCACCTAAACATCCTCTTATCTTGGATCACATATCCAAGACGCACGTCCTCTCATGAGGACATTCCAACAAACTGCTGCTACGTTTCCACTAGAGTTGCTCAAAGGCAACTTGTTGCTTTGCCATCTCTTGTTGGAAACCATCAGAAATACCATTTGGATCACTCCATGCCAATATAAAATATCAGAAAAAAAACCCCATCACTGAATGAGGATACAAGTTCTGATTCAAAAGGGACAGTTACTGGTGGTCTAAGAAATTCTAAATGAAAAATGGTGCAAGACTAGTATATTTTTTGCAAAAGCAGGTAAAATAGTGTTGAAATAAAGGGCAGCTATGACTAATGATCCAGAGGAAGATGTGATTCTAGTGACAGTTCCACAGTAAGAATCACAAGCAAGGCTTGTGCATGAGCACTGTGGAACAGCACACAGGTACATAGTTCTAGCAATCTATCAGGCATAATGTCAAAAAACAGTCACTCAAATAGCTGCAATGTAATAGCTTGAAATAAAAGAACATCTCAGTACTTCATAACTAATATTTTTTGTTTGTGCATTACAAACCTGAATATTTTTAATATTTATTCGAGTATTTCATGACGGTTTAAAAATTCAGTTGTTTAGTATAGATTTGGACACCAGGGATTGTGTGTCTACACACTGTCTTGTACTAATGCTTTGCCACTGCTTGACTGCTCTTAGGGTACTTTTCCCCACCTCAGAAGTCACTGATGAGTTGTTTACACATCAACTCAAACCAGGTGAAAACAATTGAGTCAGATCAGGCAAAGAAGAATTCGTATTTGATTTCAATCAAAGGGAATTTGGTAAAGGACTTCTAAGAATAGGTTGCTTTTATGTTCACACTTGGAGTATGTTTTATTCCAACACTGTGTGCATTAAAATCTATGAGAAAAAATCCTCTCAGTACCCTCATATATCACAGATTCACAAAACTAATCTGAAATTTAGTCAAAATGCCCTTTTAGACTTCTTATCTGAAGCAAAACAATTAAGATTGTACTTATATCTTTTTACAATACAATTAGGGCATTACAATTACTTTACTTCCCATGATTTCCTAAATTTTAACCTACATATATGGTACTGCTTTTCTATGATTTCTTGGAATATTGTTGTAAATTTTAAAAAGTAAGAATTTAGTATCCTCAATTGCACTCCACCAAAATTAGTTTGTCACAATTTCATAGAAGAGCTACTTTTAGTGTAGAATGGTGCTCTTTTATACTACAAACATTTTGAGTAATAAATAAATTATCAGTTCAAACAAATCTTCAGCTAGAAACTTAATTTGGGAAAATAAATGACACTAACTGAAATACTTGACCGGACAAGGAGACAAGTTTGGCAAATACAAAAACACACATTAATTTGTAGTATGTTAGTTTGACTTTCCTACCACACTGTTTACAACTGGCAGAGGAGTCACCAGGAACTGCCAGTACACAGGAGAAATGTGGAAAGTGAGATCTCACTCCTCTAGCAGTTACCAAAAAAAAAAAAAAAAAAAAAAAAAATCAAAGTAATTAGACCATCCAGTGCTTTCAAATCCACTTTGAAATCTGGCATTAAATTGATACAGTAACATAGTGTTCTATTCTCTGCTACTATCCCACTGCTAGGTTTTCCAAATGGTTTGTAATAAGCTATCCATAAAGTGCCAATTTGTGATTCAAGTGAAAAATAAGGTTTGGAATATCATTCAAGGGATGAAACAGACCAATTGTAATAACTTCTCTGAAGACTGAGTGAAACCATGAAGTTAGTTTTAACATAAGCAACATTTTATTAATACTATGACATAGTCATACTTTCCTGAATTATAATATATATTTTAGTGGAAAATTTCCACTGACAAATTGAAAATAAATTGAAATAAACTCTTTGTTTCCAATCTCATTTTTAAGTTTGTGGAGGTGAAATGACCTCTTAAAAATATCACAAATAGCCTCCTTCACATTCTTGTTCCTTCATTAGATTTCAAACATGTTAATACTGAGATTATTTCTAATTTATCTATAGCACAGACCACAGATAAAGGCATAAACAAAACCTGCATCATGAATAACAGGAAACTGGAGTGGAAGTAGACAGTGAAGCAATCCTTGTATCTCTATTTTGGTCCTTACAGAAATATAAAGTACTTCTGTTCTGGACTATACTTGCAAAGCTGTACTTTGTACCCTACAGTAAAATCAGACGGTAATCAGTCTGTATGCAGGGAATGACTCCAATTTGCCAGGACAAC
Organism: Pseudopodoces humilis; assembly: GCF_049639895.1. Taxonomy (NCBI): domain Eukaryota; kingdom Metazoa; phylum Chordata; class Aves; order Passeriformes; family Paridae; genus Pseudopodoces; species Pseudopodoces humilis. The sequence goes on from NC_142204.1 coordinate 19,053,053, forward strand.
TCCACTCTCAGTGTAATCTTCTGTGCCTCCGGCTAATATCACTTTGCATTTACACATTTCACACCTTCAGTTCACAAGCCTACCAGCAGAATTATGTAGAAAGATCTTGCCAGAAGCTGTCTGATGGAATATATTACATTAATTCATTTATTAGAGAAGATATGCTAGAATATTGTGATGTTATCCTACCTTAAAGATTACTGTTGCAATACATGTTTTCAGACATTTAAGGTTCACTTACAGCTGTGTAGTGCATTCCACCAAAAAATAACATCCTAGCCAAAGAATGACATGAGAATTGACTTACCACTTGTACCATTTTGAGATATCTGGCATATCTTGGATCCTTGGCCACAGTTGTGACATTTTCTGTTACCACCTCTGTTTTCTGTAAGCCTTCTTCTTGTGTATTGTTCTGCTGTATGTGAAGAACAAACCCTTTCATGGTTAGGTGTACACACCACATCCATGGAGAGATTCCAATCCATAAAGGTGGGTATTTTAGGTAAAGTGCAACTCTTCTTCATCAAGATTATTCTAATCTACACTCACAAAATTAGAGGTTTCCTAGATGTATGAAATCACAAAATCCAGCTCTTTTGTTGTTCACTGTTACAAGAGTGTCTTTCTACTTTTAGATACAATTTTAAGTTATTGAACATAAAATACCAGAAAGTCCCTCATAACCCTGATAAGTTGTATTTAATGAATAAAACAGTACTAAAGGTAAATGGTCTTTTTATAAAAAATATTTATAAGGAGTATTATTTATAAATCTCCTCCAGTAGTAAACTGCCTTTTTTCCTCAAAATACTTGATTCCCTGGCAAAGTTTTCATACAGATCATGTAACATTTGAACTATACTTTTGAGTATAAATCATTACTTAAAGGATAATGTAATGAAATCAAAGATTCCTTGAAAGTATTTAATTTAAAAGAAATTAAAAATGACAAGAAGTTCGAGCACTATTTAAAGAACACAGAAAGTGTATTTTTTCTACAAAACTAATCACTTGAAAGCAGCACTGGGAAGATCCTTTCAGAAATATAAAAACTTTATATACTTATATATACCTTATATACTTTAATATCTGACAGGATGAACATTTTAAAGAAAATTAACTCATGGTGAGTCGTTCTCTAATGTGGCTGGAACATGCAATGCTGTTCAGTGTCTCCTATGCTGCTGCCTGTAAATCAGAGTTACAATCTTTGACAGGCAGACAAAAGCAGCAGAGTGCTCCAGATACTGCTTCTCCACAGCAACTTCCATCAAATAAGATAATGAGCAGAGATTAGAATTGAGGATTCCATGAGAAGATACTCTAAGAGGAAACCAGGAAAAGAACTCCATCTACAAATGGGCCAGAAATCCTCACTTAACTAAGTGGTGATCATGGGATTTAAATGTCTGGGTTAAAAAAATCAACCATCCACACACAATAAACTCCCCAGAATGACAAAAAGTTAGTTGCAGGGATAGTATCTTAATGCCAATTGCTTGTAATAAGCTGGCATTTTCTGTACATGGTAGATAATATACAGGAAACCTTCAATGTAATAAACTCTTTAGAATAAAGTATGATAGAAATTCCAATATGAGCTAAAAGCATACATTCTGAAGAAAGGAGAAAAGAGCTGCAATGATGTGATTTGAACTGTTATTTTCATACATGACCTTCCCAGACCTCTGATATAACACATGTTCATATTATAGTGTGATTGAAGAAGAGGAAGGAGAAATTTAGCATTAGATTTGAGTTAGTTATTATTTAAGTCACATAGTTAAGAAAGGGTATAGCCTTTTATGTTTTAAGTCACTTGTTAACAGTGCCAGGGGAGAAAAGCCTAATCTTAGCCTTTCACAGTTGATTGCTCACTTCCAGTAGACTTGCTTCTTCTGTCTCCTTCAAATGACATTAAAAACTTGACCTGGAGAGCTCTATTCCTTCAAAGTATGATCTGTGCTTCATTACTTACTCCAGACTGAGGTGATGCAGCTGTCTGTTGATCTGTAGCAGTCTGTGCCACAGGACCATTTGTAACATTCACATTTTCACTGGACACTTCAAATTTGACATCTTCTAGGCCAGGAATTGAGGATAACTAAATGCCAAAAACATCATCAAATAAGCAATGAGCCTTTCAAAAGACTACATGTACAACAAAATCTGCATCATGCTGCTTACCACTTACTGACCAGATAGGTTTTACATTAGTAAAATTTTAACTTTTTGCCCCTAGTTTTGGTATTTTGATTGGGGGGAAAAAAAACAAACCTGTCTATTCAGCTGCCTTCTACAACAAAAACTTTCATTGTTAACAGAGGGCTGCAGAGTAGGAAAGGCTTCTACACATTCCCAGCATATTGCTACTGCACTTATCAAGCACATGAGAGCCATGCAGTCTCTGCTACTTCCCCTACAGTGAAAGAAATCATGGCAAGAACAGCTCTATCACCTAACAGATGGGAGACTGGTTACAAATTTTTCAATTTTCTACATCTTTCACTTTTTTTAAGGAAATGCTGTGAGTGGATATTAAACACACCACAAATCTATCTGAAGGAATTTCTATTTAACATGATTATGAAGAATTGTGCAAAAATCATCAATTCGGATCATTCCTAAATATTTTGAAATAAATAAGAGTTAGTAAGCTCTGTTTGTATTATTACACTATTTTTTCTCCACGAAGATCTTAATGAACACTTTCAAAATATCCCACCCTTCTTCCCAGAAAAGCCAACAAAATTGCCTCCATCATTATTCAAAGAAGAACTTGTTAAAATTTTATACTGGTGATTTATTGACTTTGGAATTTTATTCGTTTCTGTTCTTCTAGTAAACAGCATACTGTGTTTCCTATAGAGGATCACAGATTATTTCCTTTTGTCATTTCAGTTAAAGAAAATATATCAAACACATTTACATTAGCTTAGATCCAGTTCAGGTTACATTTCAATATCAGAAGATTTATAAGGCTTCTATCTAGTTACTTATATCACCTGAAGTCCTTACAGTCCAGTAGCATACAAAGATACTTATATTTTACAAAGGGGGTAAGAATTTCCTTGTTAGAGTTTGTATGGCAAAAAGTGCTCCTTTCCTGCTCCACATGCTTAACAAACTCAAATTTTCCACTAGGTACTGTTGATTCCTTACTTCTGTATCAACTACATATTCAAATGTTACCCAGTATAAGTAGGAAGGCATGCAAAACCAGAATTTTTGATATCAGGATTTTATATTAGCTCCTTTAAATCCTTATGAAAACTTATTTGCTCGATTCAGGCCATAAAAAGGAAGGTAGTTCACATAATCCAGGAGGTTGTCACTTTTAGAAGATGAAGTCTATATCCATACAAACCTTTGCATCCAGAATATTGAGTGTGGTTTCAATTTGTTGGATACGGAGAGAGAGTGCTGACAATTTCTACAACAGAAAAGAATTAGGATGTGAAAACACTCCCCTATGCACTTGGACATATAAAACAGTTTGCATCTAGTTAAAAAAAAATCACTTTTGTCTTCTCCCTGCTGATGGCAGAGTACAGTGTAAATGAGATTATCACATGAAATAAATGAAGCAATTTCCTTTTTAGTACAGTATCCATGTCCTTTTTAGTACAGTAGCTACAGCAGTACAAATTTTAAATAATTTTACTCTGCAGTTGGTTTTCCAATACAATGACAGAAACGAAAGCAGACTATGTACAAAAGAAAGCCAAAGTAAATAAGGTATTACACTGGGTAACTGTAGAATAAAGATAGACATATTGTACTCTTCCAGTTAGCAAAAGATCATTCTTCAAAGCTCTTTCCAAATGTTGAAGATGAAAAGAAATTATGTGTGTGTACGTAACTGAGCAAATATAAAGAGAAAACCTGCTAATTAATACAGCAGGTGATTCAAAGTCCTATAAAGTCAAAATCCACAAGGAATCAGAACTAACCAGACACTTTATATGCTCCAGGTGCACCTCAATCAAATTTTGACTTTTTTTTTTTTTTAAATGCAACTTAAGTTTTTCTAAATTACTCCATAAGAACTGCCAGTCTTTTAACTAATCACTACCATACTCCACCAGACCTGTTCAAGTGAAGTTGGCTAGAGTGCTGGCTGGCAGATATGTACCATTCTGACAGCTTTCTGGCACCTTGGCAAGATTCTGCCTGGCTCTGAAGCAGAACTTTAACACCCTAAGAAAATGGCAGCTCTGCCAACATGCTAGAAAAAGTAGAAGGAGACTGACAGGAGTTAGTCTTTTTGGATAGTGCACTGACTTGTTTACAGATGGTCCTTTGTTCATGAAGAGGAGTCAGTTCCTATTGGGAGGAACTATGTGTCCCACATTTAACTGGATAAGGGGGAGGAAAGATGTACAAAAGACAATTATGCAATTTTATGGGTCTATTTCACTAGAGAAGTGCCAAGAAATTTAGAGTTAAGGATGGAGTCAGCCCTGATTTTGAGTTCCTTGGCTTCTGTTGACTTTTCACATTGAAAACACTTCTGTATTTTATGAATACGAAAAACTTCTCAGGGAGTATATAAAGCAACTATTTAGTCTCTTGGGTAACAACACATTTTGGTTAACTAATAACTGTTTTATTAGGCAGACTTCACAGTGCTGCTGCGTGCTCAAGGTGGCTTTAAATATACGTGTTCTGATTTCCACAGTGCCTGTGGACGAGGGAATACTGAGATCAGGTGACGACTGAGTTCTGTACAACTGACAACAGCATCATCAGGCTGTTAAACTGTCCCACCTAGCAAGTTACAACAAGTTTAAAAACCTAGGAAAAATGACTTTTTTTTTTTCCGAAGCTCCGTATATTCAAATTTTATACTTGTAACAGGCCTGACTCTAAACTTCACCAACAAATAACAGAATTTCTCAGATTACATGGTTTAGTCTAATTGGAGTTGACTGTTGCCCTAGCTCAGCTGGCTAGAGCTGTATAGCATTCTTTGTTGAATAAACTAATGAAAAAGTACAAAATACCTCTGAAGACAAAAAGGTTATACTCAAAGCCACATTAGAAAATACCCTTTCTACAAGGAGGACTCTTGTCCTGTTCAGTGGACAATTCTAATCTTGTCGGTCTGGTGTATTTCCATTGACTCTAAAGTCATCACATAAACTTAGTAACCTAAATATTTTTATTTTTCTCTCTTTACAAGAAACTGAAGTTAAGGGCTTCATGTTCTATACTAATCACTTGCCAGAAATGTCCTTTTTTTTCAACAAAAAAACAACGTACATTCAGCGCTTAGCGTATCACTCTTTTAAATTAAAAGTGATAAAATCTGAAAGTACATTTTGATGCACCACAAGAACACAGCATCCTTCTTTCATAACAAACAAGAGCCAGAGATGAAGCTGCTCAGAATAAATTCCCTGTATCAAAAAGTCCAAAGACTGTGCCAAATGCCAAAGCTTAAGGAAACAGGACTGAGTGCAGCACAATCAGGAGTTCATGTGGCTCCCTTGGGGAAAAATTCTGTCTTAAGCACTTGAGGCTCAAGGGAAGCCTTGAATGGAAAGCAGACTACATTTTTTGGTTTAAGCTACCAGTATTACTGCATCAAAACTATTTAAATGAATGGTTCTCATTTCTTGAATTTTTTTAATTGTATAAAGGGACAGCTGGGAAAATAATAAACATACCTCTTCACAAACAGTAGAAAAGCGGTTGAGAAACTGCACTGTGTGAACCACAAACTGGTTTAGAAATGCTACAGTTCTTTTCTGCTGAATAGCAGGAACCTGCATTAAAAATGTAAGAAACTTAGGTTACACATCAATATCAATTTTCACATTTGGATTGAAATATCTGTTAAAAAATGCACATTTTTTTAGAAGAAATTATTTGGAAATCTGTCTTAAGTGTGCTTGCTATGAATGCATACATACACAAACCATTTTCTAATACACATATGCATTCATACAAATCCTTTGCCATTAAAAATCTACTAACATGAGAGCTGAGAATTTACAAGAAGTTACATAGAAAAGACAACAAGACCCACAAAATGAAGGATTGTTATCTTAAAAAAAACACCTTTAGATGAAATTGTAAATATTCTTAAAAATCAGTGTTAATGTTTTTTAGAAACACTGAGGAAATTAGATCTGGAGTTTAAGAATGAAAAGCAAACTTGGACAGCCATACTAATACTCAGTTACAACACCACGGCCAAAACTAAAGTTTAGTGATGCTGCTGTCTAAGTATTTAGTGGCTAACCTACTGGTTCGCATTTAGGGTACCCAAAATTACCTCCAAATCAGTTTCAATGCTTACATACTTTTCAGCCTAAAATGCAGAATCTCATGTTTGCCAAAAATAATGGTGGTCACATATGTAACACAGAGTTGGCATTTTTATTTAAACCATTACAGAAAACTGGAATCAGGAACTTTCACACAGAAGTTTATGTATAAAATTTTAGTACCTCAGGCTTAATAACCTTGGACAATTGTTTTAAGTCTTAACCTTCGCAGATGAAATTAACCTATGAAGTTGCCATTGATTTAAGTGAACGATTTACGAGTAATATTATTGGCAGTCAAGATTCTGCTGCACTTTTATTGTGAATACAGTGACACTCTGGTCTTCACCTCTTCTTTAGTGGCTAATTTACCAGTCGTCCAATATACAATTCACTATGGCCATCTTAAAACATCCTGACTTTTTTGTGAGACTTTTGTTGCTACTATCTCAAGCCTTCAGCCTTCGCACCTGATGAAGTTCAGTCCTGTGGTTCCAAAATTCACCAAGCAGTGCTTATGATCTTAGCAGAAATCTGTGGGGTGGCACAGAGCATGGAAAAAGCACTGGGTCAATTGGAATTGTCCTGCCTTTATGCTTTGTATTGAGAAAACTAAGTTTAAAAAGAAAGTTTCTGCAACATTAAAAGAAATGAATAAACAGCTTCGCACGGCATTTGCCTCCCAGATGGGTGTCCGAAACGGCTTCGCCTTTAAATACAACGTTATCACAGCACTTGCAGCAAAAGGCCTCCGGAAACAGCTGGAGACACAAGTAAGAAGCAGAGCCCGCTCGTTCCCGGGTGCGAGGGCGGCACCGTCACCGCACGGGGCGCTCCCCTCGCCCGCTGCCGCTGGGCCGGGAGCCGGGGGGACGCGGGGCTCGCCCAGCACCAGGGCCAGCGCAGCCGCCGCCGGGGAGGAGCAGCGGCAGCCCCGGAGCGCCGGGCGAGCGCAGCCCGTACCTTGGTGAGGTCAATGCCGGAGCCCACGATGGGCAGCCCGTCCTCGTCCATGCCCGCGGGCCGGGGCGGGCGCGGCCCCGCTGCGCTGCTCGGCCGCGCTCCCCAGCCTCGGCCCGGAAACAAACCCCGAGCTCCGCGGGGCGGGGCGCGCCCGCTGCCCCGCGCTTCCTCCTGGGAAACGCAGTCCCAGGCCGCAGTCCTTGTGGCCGGCTGTGCCCCGGGAGAAACCCCGAGGATAAACCCCGAGCTTCTGGGGTGCCTTCTTGGGCACCCGCTGTGCGAGGCAGGTGGTGACAGCCGCTGAGGGGCCCGGCCGTGCCAGGGGTCGCACCCAGCGCTCCCCAGGCCTCAGGACGCCTGCCTGCTTAGTGGTGGTTGGGAACAGTGTCGTCCCCTGCGGCCAAACGCCAAGGAAATAATGAGAAAAGCCAGAGAAGGAAGTGTTCCTGTGCTCCTACGCGTAATTTGAGTGGGGAAGTGCCACACTTTGGATGTGGGGACTAAAAATAAGGAGCACTGAATGGCCCTGGGTTCTTCTGAAAAAGACAAATTTGGGGTCATCTGGAGTCTCTGTTTACAGAAGCAAATCTAAATAGATTTTTGTGGATTTCCATATTTAGTGGAAGTTCTCCACAGTAACATCTAAATACCACTGCACTTAATAAACCCTCCTAAATTCAGTTAAGAAACCATCATACTCAGGCTGTCAGGTGGAAACTTCTCTTGTGATGAAATTAATAAAGGTGCACTAATTAATACTTTGAAGATTAGATCCCAAATGTAGTATGCTAATTTTGGTTTAAAATTTACCAAAATTCTCAGTTTACATCCAAATCATTACAGTTTGCCAAAGCATTCTAATAATCCATATACAGAATCAATAGTGGCTGTACACAGAGCACTTACTTACTCAAGTTGCCATAAAATTCTCCTTTATTTACTGAAGCAGCTTTTTTTAGCTTTATTACTTTCACAATGTATTTATTAACCTGCTGTTATATGGACATCATTATTACTCGCCTACTAAGACTGTGTAGCAAAGCTTTTTGTCTATACTAATTGAATTATTGAATAACTTGTGATTCATACTCTGCTTTGGACCACTGACATGTTGTTGGCTCAATTTCTTGCATCTCCCAAAGGAAGAGCAGCAGGCTAACCTACACAATTCAGTGGGTTTAGCTTTCAATTCCTAGCTTACAAGAGTTGTGCAAATTTGTGTTGGGTAATGGAGCCGTTTGTTAAACTTATTTACTTTGCCACCTTAATTACCTTAAAATTCCAACTAAATTCAAGAAGAACCAATTTAATTTATGATAAAGTGTCTATAGTACAATTTTTCTAGGCAGTGAAACTGGAAAATTAATGTAAATGCATGGTCAGATCTTATCTGAATGTCTTGGTCTGTAAAGCTGGATAAGAAATCTCCCAAGAATATGCTTTTTCATGAACTTTCTGGTACTTCCTGCTTTTAATTTGCTCAAAAATACTGCATAAAAAAGTGCAACACAGCACTTTTTCCTCCCAGCTGAAGTCAGGAAATGCAGGGTATGAAAAGTGAAAAAGAGAGAACGGAGGAAAATGATCCAAATTTTCCAAAACCTCTTAAAAATGTTTTAATTGAACTTGTTCAGCTGCAAATATAAATGACTGGACTCCCAAGGAGAGGATTTATAAAAAATAATTGAGTGATAACATTCAGATTTATAGAGTGAATGATTTGAAAATGTATTTTTTACCAGCACCCATGCTGGATGATAAATGTCAGACGGAGGAATAAGTACTGTACAGTATGTAATTGCTGGCAGTTGCCCTATGCATGTGTACATACACATGCTGGCATTTAAAGGCCCAGTTGTGTAGCTCCACCTTCCAGTGAAGGAAAAGATTAAAGTGTGTTTAAAAATTACCAAAATGAAGTTTGGTTGAGTGTTAGTATTTTGAAGATGTCAACTTTCCATATGCTAATGCTAACTTGGAGTGGAAAAGCCATGTGTACAGAAAACTAATCAGAGCTCTATCTTTACTAAAAAATACCTGACTTGTGATTAGGGCACACAGAAAAGTAAAGGCAAGAACACGGGTTTCAAAACGTTGAAACTGATCTGCTCCATATATTGCACAGAATCAGAGCCTCGGGTCAACTTTGAAACAAAACTGCACAAGCTGAGAAAAACTGGCGAGTGCTACTGTAGCTTACAATGTTCATTCATATGCATCTTGTGTGCTTATACACTGTTACAGGTCCCAGGACACTACATTCGGGTTAGAATCAGCCCAGAACTCAAATAGCTATACAACTGAGAGACAAATTAAACAGAAACAAAGAGCTGGTCCAAAAAAATTTCCACACGTGGTGTCACCTGATCCTCCACAAGGGGCAATAGTTGTTTTAAATAAGGTGGTCCAATGAACAGCTGAAAAAATCAGTGTGGATTAACATTTGCTTGATTTCCCATGGAGTCTTCTAAATCCATGCTTGCAAAGGGTATTCTAGTGAAGTTTTCCCTATGAAACTGATATTGCCTCAACGATTTTTCTCTACACTGAATTTAAGCAATGTCCCTCCCAATCTCAACAATCTCAGTGTGCCAGAATTTTTACAAATCTTGCAAATGGTTGCGATAATTATCAACCCTTCACAGTTAAATAGACTGAGAATAAAAATGTTAGGCATTATGTAGGTTTCTTTAAAAAAAAAATAAAATGGAAACTAAATGATAAATGGTTTGCAGTTCTCTGAAAATGGTTTGTCAAGTTTCAGTTTTCCAAGTACTATGCTAAGACAACGTGAGAGGATTAACTAATTATTTTGTTCTGTACAAAAGAGCATGGAGAACATGCTAAAAACATTAGCTGCTCCTTTTTATTTATTTATTTATTTAAAAAAAAAATCTATATTACTTCGTTCCAGTATAAAATAAAGAGCCTTGAACTTGGCAAGATCATTCCTGGGTAAACAGTTTTAAGTAGTCCTTAAAAACAGCGTATGAAAAGCAAACATCCTGGTTTCTGAATTAACTGCGGAACAAAAGAATTTCTGTCCTTTGCCCTCTTGGATCTTAGTAATTGTAAACCAAAAAAGTCTCACTCAAGAGTGCACCTGCACATAGCTGGTGCAAATCCTTTTCTGTATGGGTCCTGAGTATAGTGGATATATTCTGCAAAGGCAGGAGCTGTGTGAAGTGTGCTCTGAGGACAGAAAAACCCATGCCTGTTTCAGTTTCACTACACACCAAAAGGTTAACAGTGCCTTAGGCCTATTCTTCCAGACCCACGAAGACTTTTAGCTACAAGTGAATTAAACCTTCCCTTAAGCCTACTATCTCTGGTCAGACAATGGATACAAGGTAAACAGAGTGCTGTTATCTGCTTATTTTACAATTTAGGCACATACCAGTCCACTGGAACTTCAAAGAAACTTTATATTCATTTTAGGTAAACTTTAGTGGCAGTTGGAAAGCAGAAGTTCTCAAGGATAAAGGATTATGAGAAATACAATACGGTCTTACGTTTCAAAAGGTGACTGTAGTCTCACTTTCTGATGTCCTACTTCTGAACTGGTTTTATGTGTCCCATATATATAGGAACAAACGAACGAGTATTTTAAAATAAAACTAAATAAGGATGGCTACGATGCTGTAAGGAGCTGTTATGCTATTTGAAACATCCTGACATCCCTTCACTTGCAAAAGCATGCAAAAAAGATACTTAAGACAGGAGTTATTTCTGTCTTCTTCTTTTACTTCAGTTCTGGGTCTTGTATAGGAAAGACAGGACCAATATGATGTTTCTAGAAATCAGAATGCCTTTGATTTTCCTGTAAAGACTGGAAGTAAAAGACTGTAACCAGAAAAAAAACTCGTTATGCTGTTTGACAGGCTTGAAGTAAATCCCTCAGTCATTTTGAGAGAAACAAAACTGCTTCAAATAATCATTCTGTTTTCACCATTAGTTTCTTCACTGGTAGTGGTAACCAGTTTATTCAAACACATCCAGGAACAACACTTTATGACAGTACACTACTGCATTTCTTTTTCTTATAAGACAATCATGGCTGGGAAAGTGAATATAGAGAGGTGTTCTTTCTGTAGGTACTCTACAAAATTTCAGTTATTTGAGCTGTGTTAACTGAGGGAGATTATTAGACTGAGATGCTAGGACACAAAATCTCTTTAAAAACCCCTCAAAATTCATTTCACGCAACATACAATGTTTAAAAAGTACATTTTATTTTAATAGAAATAACCAAGAACCAGATGTATGATAGTTAATTTTACAAAAGCTCTTGTACTTGCAAGCTAAAAATCAAACACAAATGATTTGTATCTTGCTTGCTTCTTTTCTCTGTTGTCCAAGTGAAAACCATTACAAAGAGTAAATTTCTTCATTTTACTAGAAAAAAGGCATTATACTGTCAAGTTTCATACTGAAGGCAAATGCTTATTTTACATTTCAGTAACCCAAAAGAAAATTTTATGGTCTCCTCCAACTGCACATAACGGAAGAGTTCTGTGCCATGTCAAACCAGATCCTACAGCTGCAGTTCCACTAAGAATGGGCTTTAAAAAACAGAGAGAGAGAGAGAAAAATATCAATACAACTTCCCTTAAAATGATTTCTATACTGCAGACACCAAGTTGCACAGACAAATAAACACCACAGATTAAATGCTCCTTAATAAATATAGTTAAAATACTGCAGAAATTCTACTGAAAAATGTGATTCTCTGCTACATAGTTCCAGTAGCTGCTTACTACATGTAACATACAGGAAAATATTCCATAATAACAAATAATTTCAACTCTTTACATTACTATAAACACTATTACTATAAAGGCATGATGTCAGAAACCTTTTTAAATGAAATTACTTCTGTTATTTCAATGTACTCATAACTAATATGTTTGGAGGTAATGTAAACATTACAAATATATACTGACTCCAGCAAAACCAAAATATTTTCTATGCTTTGCATTTTCTTTCAGGATTTAAAATATAATTAGTTAAAACCAGAAAAATACAACACTAGGTGTTTTTAGCCTCCTTAGAACTAGAAATATTTCCAGATTTATTAAATATCAGGTAAAGGTGTTTTTCTTCCCCTTAGAACTGATATGGCAAAGCAAACTAAAACATATAGATCAAGCAGCTTTTGAAATACCAGTTTAAGTGTGCACCAATTTTTTTTCCTTAGTCTGAATGCCACAAAACAAAAAAAGAATTAAAAAAATAGGTGCACCAAGCAGCAGTGCTGGATGGTTTGGGCTAGTTTTTAATTGTAGCTTTTAAGTAAAATGAGTCTGATTGGAGGAGAACAGATGCAACTCCAGTCAAAAATTTACCTGGGGATGTCCTAAATGATGAACCAGTAATTGAGTAGTTGTCTTTCCTGGATATCCAGTCGTTGCAAATAGATTTTCATTCACTCGGGACCACCTATGAATAAAATGAATCCACTTATGAATAAAATTAATGTACTTTCCAAATACCCCTGTCATACCAGCAGAAGTGCAGTATGCACGACAAAGTGGAGCTCTCCCCCTTGGGACTAACTAAACATGTGAAGATGTTACATATTTTACTAACAGCAGAGAAAACAGATTTAGTGAATTAGCTTGTAAATTATTCCGTACCACAGCCCCGCATGCACGGTGTTATAAAACAAAAAAAATACCACATGAATGCTACACATATATACTAAATGTGGGTCATTCACAAATTTCACAAAGTTTATAGACCCAGTCCCCCTAAAAATGACTTAAGTGAGACACAACCAGGTTACTAAACTCACAACTGTTGGCATAGACATAGATTTCAATAGATAAATAGATTTAAATAGATAAATCAAAATTGAGACAATATTTATACCTGAATAATCTGGCTCGATCAACATGGACAGGTCTCTTATCCTGTGGATAACTAAAACAAACATTCAGGGTAAAAAAACTGTTCTGCAAATAACTACAGCTCATACTATAAATACCAAAAGTACAGTGAAGGGGACACATTGTCTACTCTCTGTGAAGCAGTTGAGGGAAAACCAGAGCATTCCTGCAGCTTTAACCTCAATTTAGGGTAGGAAAACTGAAGTAGTTCTCCAGTTTATTATGGATCAATAGTTACCTATTTATGACTTGGAATGAAATTTTAACAAACACATACAGTGAGAGGTGAACAGATGTGAAATGCTATTCTCAAATGAACAAAAAGGCAGACAATGTTATAATTTTAACAGAAAACATTGATAAAGATGAAACAAAGAATACCATGGAGTGGTCTGTATCAATATCGTAATTCCTGATAATTTTCATTTATTTAGCTTATGCATTGGGCCTACAAAGATGATTAAGGGGCTGGAGCATCTCTTACAAGGAAAGGCTGGGGAAGTTGGGCCTGTTCAGCCTTGAGAAGAGGTGACTGAGAGACCTCACCAATGTCCATCAGTATCTGAAGGAGGGTGTCAAGGGAACGGAGCCAGACTCTGTTCCGTGCTGCAAGCAATAGGATGAGAGGCAATGGGCACAAAGTGATGCACAGGAAGTTCCACCTGATTAGGAGGAAGACCTTCTTCACTCTGCAAGTGACCAGGCACTGGAAGAGGTTGCCCAGAGAGGATGTGGAGTATCTCCCTCCCTGGAGATACTCACAATCCTGTGCCTTGTGCTCTAGAATGACCCTGCTTGAAAAGGGAGGTTGGACCTGCTGACACACTGTGGTCCCTTCCAACCTGACGCATTTGTGATTCTGTGACTGCCATGCTCTCTTAGCCAAATACCTGCACTTCCTCATGTACTGATTAGGAAGAGAATAAAGAAACCTATGCAATGGGTATAAAAATACCTGGAGCGAGTGATATCCCAGATCAGCCAATCACTTCCAGCAACTGCTCCAATTTTAAGGGGATTTTTTAAACACCAGTCTGCTGACATCAGTGGTGCTTGTTCACACTCCAGGGAAAGAATGGCCTGCTGTGTAATCAGGTCATAGAATCGTATTGTCCCATTCTTCTCTGCCACCATCAGCTGTTAAAAGAAATTCATAGAATGTGGTAAACTTAGCATGTAATGGAAATTAAATTTTTTCTACTCTATAGAAAGCCTGGAATACATTCAAACAAATATTAATAATACTAAATGAAGTGCAGTTTTTCATTTCATACCAGAAAACTTTCTCCTGGACACTCTTTAACCAATAAATAAAAAACACTTTAATCTATACTACTGTTACACTGTTATACACAATTACATTATTTATATATATATATGTATATATATAGACATCTATGTGTATAATTCTGGTGGTTAGAAACACTAGTTCACAACCACTGTGCTTTTATACAGCAAAAAGTCATTATTTTAATATTCAATAGCTTCTGTTCTGAGTACACAGTGCTGTAAAAAGAAAGGGTTGTCAAGCACTGGAACAGGCTGCCCAGGGAAGTAGTGGAGTCACCATCCCTGGAGGTGTTCAAGAAATGACTGTACATGGCACTAAGTGCTATGGTTTAGTTGATATAATGGTGTTCAAAGGTTGGACTTGAGGATCTTAGAGGTCTTTTCCAACCTAAATGATTCTATCATTCTAAGCAAAGTATTAATTAGTGTAGCTGTAGAATCAGTAGAATCGCTTACTGATTTTATATAATGTCTCTTATTTCATCCTGTAACAGTTTGCAACAGATTTTATCTAAGCATTTTTCATTACAGTAATATACTTAAGCAGTTGTTTTTTAAGTATTATAGAAATAGCTCCCTGATTAAATTATAGAATTATAGAAGGATTGGGTTGGAAGTGAACTTAAAAATCCTCTACTTGCAGTCCTCTGCCATGAGCTGGAACACTCTCCACTAGGCCAGATTGCTCAGGGCTCCATCCAACCTGGTCTTGATCACTTCAAGGAGTGAGCCTTCACAACTTCTTTGGGCAACCCATTCCAATGCCCAAAGGATGAAATGAGATTTTTCTTCATGAAGAGAAATGGCTTTCATATAATCATGAACAATAACTAAGAAAGGCAGAGAAGCATAAAAAAATACTCCAGTAGTACTGGTCTCTTTGGAAAAACAGAACAGTCACCAAGAGATGCTTTCCTGCAAATTAAAGGTCATGGTGCAGTAAGCATTTTGACCTGCAATAGGCTTTTCAGCAAGAACTAAGTCTATCAAGTTTTATGAGCTTTTGGAATGGGCTTTTCTTTTAAAAAACAAAATAAAACAAAACAAACAAAAAAATCCCAAAAAAACCCTAAAAAAAACCCAAACCAAACCCTGTGCCTGTCTTTGATAATGGTCAAAGAAAAAAACATGCTAGTAGTATCTAAGACTGGCATACTATTGCAGTATTTTTGGGAAAATCTTATTAATTTTGTTGTGCTAACAAAGTTGCCCAGTAGCAAACAGCAGCTAACCCATTAATTCTGATGCCACCTGAATCAACAGTTTTCCTAGTTAACAGTTTCCATTCTTAGTAAGGATGGATATTGGTACTGATGGAAAGTGTGATGAAATTAGAGATCCTCCTTCCCTACTGCTGTGTAAATGTTTTGATATCTTATTTGACTGCTTTTCTCTGTTTTAAGTATGTGTTTTTGTGGTAACCCAAATAACCATTTGTAGCCGCTCAAGGCAGTTATTGATAGGCACAACAGGAATAATAAATCCAAGACTGCAGGGACTAGACCATTAATGAAGCTGGATATTTGGGTACATACCAGCTGATTAATCCTCCCCAGTACAATAACAAGATAAGTATAAAATCACAGTCTATTGATGTGATTTTTCAGAACATATTTCATACATGCAAGAACAACAACAAAAAAGTCCCTTGTTAACTTCAAAGAGATACTTTTCAAAGCTTGGCATGTTCTATAAAGAGTCTGTATTATTGGTGTTACCATGACTGAGAAAAACTTGAGCTCTTCTCTGGTAACTGTCAGTTAAAATTCAATCAGCAGAATAGTTATCAACAACTGATGTACATAATCAAGAAGGAATTTTTCTGATGGGAGGAGTAAGGGACTGAGGATAAAAAGACACAAGAATGGTAATGAGAATTCATTTACAGTCACTTCACATTAGCAGATCCAACCAATATCCAGTTTACAGTGTAAACTAGGTCCTCAAACTTCAATGTTACTACAGCATAAAAGATTCACACTTTATGTGTGTCCCCTCTCCTGTTATTTTAAAGGTAGTGAGGGAGAAAAGCTGAAAAACACAACCTTAAAAGCCTCCTCAGGATGCCAGCAAACACTCATTCCAGGAGAACGTAAAACAAAATGGGCTTTCTCATTTCCTTCCAAATCCCAGACCCTGGGGAGAAAAGAAAGAAAAAAAAGAAGTAAAGTACTAAACTATTGCCATTTGACTGCAAATACATTAACTTTCAGTGACTCATTACATTCACAGAGGAAGTGACCAAATGAAATAGTGTTCATGCTGTACCATTTGAAGGTCAGTGAAAGTGGCCAGTGCTGCAGATAATGTATTTTAACACTGATGAGCTAGGCAGAGCCTCTGCTTAACTATTCAAATAATTTGACATTTTAGTTCTCTAGAAATGAAATTTTAGTGAGATGTTCCCATTTTTTCATAAGGGAACACTACAGCCTTTGTACTATACCATAAATGGCAGTGAGACAGTACAAAGCAGGAAAGCCACTGTTGATCAGATGATACAAGGAACCTAAAGTGAGGTACCAAACAACTTCAATCATCCATGTTGCCACGTAAAGGGCAAGACCCTTTACTGAAGTATTTTGGCTGCCTAATGTAAGAGTTTCCAGTATTTCCTGGTAAGACAAGGTTGAGTAATGGAAATATAAGTAAACCAGAAATGAAGCTAAGGCAAACAGAAGAATCTATGGCAGAGGTAACACTAGCCAAAAACGGGTCTTGGAGAGCTTTCAACAGATAAATCGCATGTGCCAGTTTAACCTTTTCCTTTACAAACACTGACAGTATATATCTGGCAGCTATAAAAAATTTAAAAATCAACAGGATTTGGTCAATATGGATTGACAGGAAAGTGCATGCTGAAACACCAAAACTAAGTTAGGTGATGGGTGAATTTTCTTTGGATGTGTTCAATATGAGTTTTAAATAAGCCATGGAGCTACTTTGTTTCTAAAATGCAACAAAACCAAAACTGAGCCTATTTTACCTCACAGACACTGCTCAACTCCCTCTTCTCCTACAAAATCTGTAACTCAGTTGTAGAACAAAGACATCACAGTTGTGAATGTCAATCTGAACCACATACTATTTATATGCATTTGGACACTGAAGCATACACATATATCCCTCCTCTCTGACATGCAAAACTTGAGCAACAGCCAATTTTTAAAGCAGTGTTCTGCCTAGTCTTTTGAGCTACATGAGTGACTACATACTATTATTGTTTATTCTAGAGGATTTTTGCTGACTTCCTTCAGACTTTTTCAGTTTATATCTCACCAGGGTGCTTAGAGCCTTATATTTAAGAGTTTTAAAAAAACTCTTAACTAATACATCATAAGTCTAGACAAAATATATGGGAATAAAGTAAATATATTTAATGAACAATGTTGTTTTCTTATGCCAAACCACAATAGATCAAATATTTGTTCTCCCCATAGAAAACACAGGGTCTCTAATCTTGAAGAATCAGTGTCCTTACTAAAAAAAGTCAAAACAAAAACCTGACAAGTGTTTAAAAAATGAAATATCTACTTGATTAGGTAATTTAGAAACATACAATACTTTCTTCTACTGCCAAAAATTTTGCCTTGTAGATTTGTCCAAGTCAAATCAACACTTCCCATGTGTATTTACTGTGCAGGGAGAAAATTATGATACAACAGAAGACGGTGAATCATTTTGGCAAAAGGAATATGCCATTATGTTTCCTTCCCTGAAATGAGTGATGTTATTAGGTGTTGAGACAGAAATTTATGCTTTTTACCGCCATAACTTTGTTATTTATAAAGTTACCAAATTTGTATTTTTTACTTTGTAAGAATGGCAGGACTGTTAGTAACAAACAGTATGTGGAGGAAAAGGGATAAAAGCCTCTTTTTTATTTTCTTTATTGATACCAAAGATGATATAATTTAGTTTTGGGGAAAAAAACCCACAACACCCAAAATACAAACCAGGCAATACATATCAAGATAGATCCTTGTATGAATGCATCATATCTATACAATTACATATGTTCAATTAACTCCTTTCAATATTTCTTTGCGAAAAACCCAAGTAAAATATGTGCAAACCCCAAAAATTTAGTCAAGCTGATTTTCAGTAAGTTAACTACTCAGTAATCGTAACCAAATCAGCTACAGATGCTTCCTCCCCCATTTTGTCCACATTCCTATAATGTAAATCAATCCAAAAGGACTGAGGATTTTGTCTTCCATTCAAACATCTTGAAACTTTACTAATAACCCCATCATTTTATACCAAAGTAAAATACTGCTTATTTTTCTCCAAACATCCTTATCTTTTGTAACCCTGCAATGTTCCACTCTTGTACTTCTCCTTCTCTTCCCACCAAACATCGTGGAATAGACTTGTCAACGAGCTTATGGCAATGCAGATGATCCTTATTTTATCTTCTAATTTTCTGAATTATGAATAATTCTAACTAGCAGAACCAACTGCTAACTGTATAAAAATCATCATTTTCAGTAGTTAAAGAACTAAACCAGATTGTAATCTTCAGGTATTTCTCAAATCCCCAAAAGACAGAGCAAAAAATGGGAATTCTTCCAACAAAAGATTTCAAACAATTTTAGTGAGTGGGTGGGTGCTAGAACAAACCTTGACATCTGATTCTCAACCAAAAAGCATGATCAACTATACTTGATCCATTACTCAGAGATTACTCATGTCCAACATGGCTTTGCTGGGGTTTTTTTACTATCTAATACATTTCTTTATATCTCCATCAGACACATTCCATGTGTGAGTAAGATCCTATCACTCTTGAAAAGCCTAGAGGACTATGGAGAAGGGCAAGATTCCTGCTCCTGAGATCACACAAAGGCAGAATGAAGTTGCTCCTCACTGAGCACAAGGAGTGAGGAGAAGATCTGAGAAAAGGAACATGAAAGTGCAGAGATTAGGAAATACTGAAGAGAATACAACCAACACTGGCTTTCTTTAAGGTCTACTGCCAACTCCATATTGATTTGGCTATCACAGATCTGGAGGGTACTAGGCAGGACACAAAAGGCTGAAGTGGAACTGCAGAAATTCCTCTATCTGGTCAGAAGAAGAGAAAGTTGTAATATTCAAGTAATTAATTTTATTTTACTGACAAAGAATCTTTTATGAAGTCTTTTCACAGAGGAAATGTAGAAATATTCATTCAGAAAGCTGACCCATGTTCACCATTTTCTTTTGGTGATTGAAGGAAATTATGTTGTTCCTAAAGAATTAGCAATTATAGTATTTCAGATCTTGGCATTAAAAAACATGTTATCTCTAGCTTCTTGTAATATCTACTTGCTTATGCAAGAATTGATCTATTCCTCAGTGCTAACTCTGGGCTGCAATTATACCCTGCAGTGTTGGTAGAGGCAGGAGACACAGTGCAGTATCTCCACTTCACTTATACACATTTCAGGCCATGCACACTCAAAACTGAGTCCAGAAATACACATTTCTACTACTACTACTGAAATACCTTTAAAGTTATCTAATGCAAAACCAGAGACCACGCAGTATTTTTGAAAAAAATGTGAAGTTTCAGCTCTGTCCTTTCAATCAAAGCAAAAAATGGCTGTTAAGAGCTATCAGCTTATTGCCCCCAGTGTAGATATAAAACTAAATGCTTCTGCAGTATCACTGCTACTGAGAAACTCAACTACAAATTCTACTGATGGCTTTCTAATATATAAAAGTTCTAAACAAATCTAATGCAATGATTTATATTTAAAAACAATTTATAGGCTAGATTACATTCTAGGACTGTATGACTCTTAACATAAACCATAATGTGTCACAAAGGAAATTACAACATCATCCTCATATTTTGAAGACTTCCTAACTAAAAGTTTATTAAGACCAGACTGAAAAAAATGTTCCAAACATTTCATCCAGAAAGTTTGGTTGTTTTTTTGTTTTTTTTTTTAAGTTGACAGGAGACCAGTTAATTCTTGCACTGTCCAACACCAGTTGGTTAATAATTGCATCGTGGCTGTACAATGTGTATACAATACAGAATTGTATAAAACTACATTTGGGGGACATACAGGGATGCATACAAGTGTGCAAATTCAAAGACTGGACTCTGAAAAAAAAAAAATCAAGACTTCTTTCTTTTCATAAATTAAAATGCACAACTAGCTTGATAAAATGTAACCAGCATACCTCAGAAAGAATTAATATTTTGGTATGACATTTCTTATATGAAAGGACACTAGAAAATCCAATCATACAAACAGATGAAGCAAGAACAATGTGGAATTAGATAACTTTCATAAAAATTTTGACAGAAATCCATACCTGACTGCACTAGGAATGGGAAGATGCAAAGAGAGTATGGTTTTGGAGGCAGAAATAAGTGATAATGAGCATTTCTCAATATACCTGAAGTTTGAAATATTTATTGAATAAACAAGGTAAGATTCAAGTGCAACTTTTGCTGGCAATACATTAAAGAAAACAAGAACAAACAAAAAACAAAAAAACCCAGGAGTTACCATTAGCTTTCCTCCATATTGTCCAGAGAAAAATCTACACCAAATAAGTAGGGCATGAAAGTACCATATAAAAAAATATGCTACAGATAAACCCCCCTAAAACTAGATAAAACACTAGAATATGTCCTAAGACTCTAGCTAATTTAGCTCTCAGTGACATCAAACCTTTCCCCCTAATCCCTGTTTAGGGAACAGAACTAACCTTCTAATGGACTGGCATTTATTCTACGTGCAATAAAGAAGGCTGAACTTCAGAGTGACTGATAAATTCACAAAGTCCTCTATGAAGTGATGTGAGCCATGGCCTAAGGAAATGAACAGAACAATGGAATCAAATGGCAAGTACACTCACGGAGAGCATGGAAAATAATTCAGCTATACATTCTTCTGCACTCAAAAAGAGATGAAGAGGATGTATTTCAATAAATAGTTAAAAGAAAAAGAGAGAGTGAGGGAGAGAAAGGGATGGATGAGTCTCAGCATTTTAAAATACAAGCCATTCCAGCACTCAATGACCAGAAGAAATTGCCATGCTGGTATTTTTAAGAGTCTGACACTGTCAGTAACCTTTCAGTTCCACACAAGGAGGGAGTATGAGGTGATTATTAATCAGACTGAATTAACCTTTTGACAGTCAAGAGGTTTATTTTTAGCATGGATATGAGATTAGTGGGTTTTGACAGGATGGCATTTTGCATTAAGTAATTCCAGAAACATCAGATAGTGTCTATAACCACCAACAGTGAAGGTTGTCAGTTGAACTCATGGTGTTTTCCAAACTTTTCCCACAATTTTTTGGCTTCTTTAAGTATCAGAACAAAATGATTTGTATATCTGAATCTATGCAGACTCCTAGACTGTGTTTCCACACAGTGAAAAAGCCAGTAGTAATTTTTTTTTTTTTGAAGAGTGGTGCACAGGGAGTTGCACACACACAGATCTCATTAACAAAGGGGGATGCATACATTCCTACACTTGACGCAAACGTTCAAAGAAGTGTATAATGCCTTATTATTTCAAGGAATTAAACTAAATATTCCTTAAAGCTATCATAACAAAGATGACCACTGCAATTATCTTTAGTGCAGTTCTACTTCACAGCTGAAAAAAAGTTTTGAGTCGTGAGACTAAGGCCAATGAAGACCACATGCAAGAAATAACAAGATATCCTGAGCGACACAGCAGCAATTTAAAGCTAAGAACATTGGATATAGCCAGTATCCAACTTACACTGTCTGTCCTCCAACCAAAATTACTGAACCCCTCTCTGAGATATCACAGTGCAGCAGCTTGTGGCAAGACTATTTAGTGGATGAAAAATGAAAATCTTACTTCCTTAGAGGTCTCTGATAAACTTAAACCTAAACTTTCTCATGAGTGAAAACCAGGGAGGACCTAGCCATGCTTGTATACAGCCAGTACATTCTAAAAAGTTGTTTTAAAACATTTTTAAGATTTAAAAGTGGAATTCAAGACGTGTAGTAATTGTTCTAGAACTTTACTGCAAACGCATTAGCAGATTTTGTATCTAAGAACAATTTCAGGACTGAAATTCAGTACAGACAAAAGAATTATTCCTCTTCTTACATTACTACTGAAGCAAATTACAGAGTAAGTAAAGAATGATTTTGGTAAGTCCCAAGGAATGCATTTTCCATTAGTTTTGAAAGTGTAACCTTTAAATTCAATTGAAAAAGTCTTCATGCCCCACATGCATGAATGGAAAAAATAAGAACTCAAGTAGCCAAAAAAAAACCTACTTATTTCCCATGGCTTTTAACCAAAGACTTTATGGTTTATGGCATAAAATGTTTTTCATAGTTACTAAGTTGAAATCTTGTTAGTATATATTAATTACATAATTTTATTTCCTTTTAAATTAGTATCAATTAGACATTTGTTTTTAAACCTTTTTTTTCATCCCAGGAAAGCTGAGCATTTCATAAAATAAAGAAGAAAAGGCCACAGAGTCAAATAGATTTTTGATGAATAAGCCCAATTTGAATTTGGATTTAAAAAAGAAATCAAGGAGAGGAAATAAATCAGGAAAAGATACAGGTAAGTCATACATTTCTACTATTCATTCCCAATGATTTTGTTGGAAACACTGTCTAGACATCTATGAAAAAATGCCTACTCATCAGAGTAAAGAAAGTCAAAGATGATGTTTTCCCAACTCTCCTGCTGCTCTATTGCACTGACCTGAAAAGCCTACAATAAGCCTACAAGCTGCCCTCCTCATCTGTCCAACTGCACCAGAGGGGTAGGAAGAGCAGCTTAATAGATTCAAACACACTACTAGAAGTGGAAGATGGGTGACAAGGGCAAACTCCTGCATCAAAAACCTTTATACAGGATGTTTCAAAGCATTAAACGATGTTTCCCTTCTACTTCCAGTTATAAATATCCAAACACCTAGCTTAGAAGCAGCTGTAATCATGGTATTTTTAACTGCCAGTACTACTGTATTAGTATGGTGCTGTCTTCAGGCCTTACCTCCTGGTAAGGCCAATAAATTTGGGTAAGTGGACAAGTTCTCATATGTATACTGGTTTTAAACTTGACACACTTGACGGCAGAATACAGAGAGAGGGCCTGTATAATTCATGTCTGCTCTCTCCTATTCTCATTTTATTCCTATCCCAGAAGGTGGCGGAAAATAGTGTATGCAAATCCAAGACAAAAGTTTCCTTAATTTTGAATCTAGCTGGTTCAAAATATTGCTTTGAAAAAAAGACAACCCACACGTCACAACAAAAAGCCAGCCAACAACCTAAGTTAACAAGAATAGTCCATTTCTTATCTTGTGGACTAGTATTGTTAGAGGGCCATGGAGGCACACTAAAAATAAAAATATAAATGCTTATTTATTTAAGTGGACATATAAAACATTCACAGTTAGAAAAAGTGCAATACTAGTTTTTCACCAGTGTTTTGAACAAAATGCATACCTGCAGGTGTGATCATCACTTACACTTGCAATTTCTTGACCTTCGTTGGGAGCAAAGACCAGATCATTAATGTAATCTGAGTGGCCATCAAATGTCTGCCAACCAGAAAAGAGAAATACTTTTACCTTAGAGCTGACTGTTTCACCAATGTATTTAACAGACCTGCTAATGGAAAGATGTGTGTTAAGATAAAACTATCATTTTAATAGAAGGCAAAAACCAGTTTTTATTGGTAACTGGATTTCTTTAAAATATCTAATTCATGTGTAGGTTCATACTGCAGGTGAAAAGATCCCCCCACTACTCCTTGAAGTTAGCACAGAGGTCAGTTTGATGCTTTTGCTTGACAGAAATCAGTGAATCACACCAGAGCTTTTTATCATTTTTTTCCACCACTGAATTTTGAAGGTAGAACATAGTAAATCTCAGAAAGGAAGAGGAGAATGATCAGGCAATGAATGCATGACCTATCTACCTTAAAGAACTCTGATTACTGTCAAGTAACTCTGATCTCTGAATCTCTCATTAAATACATCTATGGTGTTTTTGAAAGAAATCTCACAAAATCTTAAGTGAGGCAAATTTCCATGTCTAGATGTATCTGTTACTGTTACACCCTCTTCTATTCAGTCCCACTGATTAAGTCTCAAGGCACAGCTGCTTTTGTTTTGCCCAGCAAGGTATCATAAAAATGAGACAAAAATATCCTCTCGATAACAGCATGAGACCAAGAGATTGCAGAGGAAAACAAGGTCGAATGAAAACAAGTTCTACAGTTTTCTGAAAGAAAAACGCACCACCTTTAAATGTAGCCATTCTGAAGAACAACTGCAGAACTGATAAAAAAAAAAATCTCAAGCACGCACAAGAACTAAATCCCCCTCTCTAAAAGTTTTAAGAATGCCTCATCAATTCAATACAGAAACATTTTCAGCAGCCAACTTATTTTTTTCCAATAAGTCATTATTTTATTAAAACCTAATGGATTATACTAGAACTAATAGGTTCTAAGATGATGCTAAACTATTTAGACAGAATGCCAAGTCTTTTGACAATTTTCAGCATTCAGAATTCAAATATCCTGCTTCATTTTACTTCTACAGTTCTGATGAAATATGCTTTTTATTAAGCAAAATTTGAAGCAGTACAAGGAAGCCATAATTCATTTCCAAATGAAAACCTCAAAAGAAGAAAAAGGCTTCATGAAGATCCATCAGTCATATTTTACCTTTTGTTTTTTTACTCTGGGCTTGATCCAACCCATAAATTTTGGATTAGTTGTGTCGACAAAGTAATGGAAAACTCAAGTGTGCTTCAAGTTCCTTTTTGATAATTACATCAAGACAGTTTTTCCATGGGGAAAACAGAGTAAGATTACTCTGTCTATCCCTCCAGAAGCAACACGTACCAATTGTTTACTATAAAAGACAAAATGTTCAGAGATTACATTCTGAACGTAGTCACATACTTCCCTCAGCCTTGTTTCCATGTTCTGGACCTCTCCTGAAGATCCCATGCGTCAAGTGTGCACTGTATAATGGATCAAAATTTTCCATGTGTTCATCGTGAGTTTAACCCCAGGTTTTGAAATAGGTTGTCTGAGGTATCAGTTAACTGTTAATAAGAAGCCACTGTATCAAACTTTACCGAAAGCCAGATCCGCATAGCTCACCCAGAATTTGTGAACATCTGGGATTTTGCATGTGCTTTAAATCAGAGTTAGCTGTTAACTTTTCTTGACAAGAAATCTAGAGTACAATGATTGTCCAAATATAAGAAATTAAGATGATTGCCAGAAAGGGTTTTCCACACTTTAAATCAAAAAACCCCAGAAGACAGTCTTAAAACACAACTGTTACTGACATAAACACACTAGTCCACATTCCTTCTTTTTAGTTAATGAGTTCCTCACTAATAGGTAAAAATATGTATTTTTAGCTGTTTTCTGATTATTTTTAACATTAGACCAAGCCTGACCCAGTAACAATATATATTTTTACTTTTTCCACAGCCAGAGTACATCCTTACTAAAGTTCTTGGACAGTTAATTTCAGTGGTGGAGCTGGCATAAACAAATCTAATAGCTTTACTGTTAAATTCGGGCCAACACTTCTCATTTGTATTGCATATGCACCAAACAATCATCGAATCATTAAGGTTGGCAAAAGACCTCTAAGATCACTGAGTCCAACCACTAATTTAACACTGCCAGGTCTGTCCCTAAGCACCACATCTATAAGGTTTTTGAACACAGTGATCACACTATTTCTCTGGGCAGCCTGTTCCAATGCTACACCACCCTCTTACAGAAGAATTTTTTCCTAATATCCAATCTGAACCTCCTCTGGCACAACTTGAGGCTGTTGCCTCTTGTCCTATCACTTGTTGGCTGGGATACTGACCCCAATTTGGCTACAGCCTCCTTTCAGGTGGTTGTAGAGAGCAGTAAGGTCCCTCCCAAGCCTCCTTTTCTCCAGGCTGAACAACCTCAGTTCCCTCAGCTGCTCCTCATAGGACTTTTGCTCCAGACCCCTCACCAGCTCCACTGCCTTCTCTGGACATGCTCCAGCACCTCAATGTCTTCCTTGTCCTGAGTGGCCCAAAACAGAACAGAGAATTCAAGGTGCCAAGTACAGAGGGACAAATGCCTCCTTACTCCTGCTGACCACACTAGCTCTTGTGGCCTTATTAATCCAAAATAAATTAAAAAATTAGATGTTGAATTTAGCTCTCTAGAGTCTGTAGTACCAAACTGATCCCATTGTTTCATTATTTCAACTTATTATCAATACATTAGCTAATGTTAAAGAAACTTTACGTTCTGCTAAGTTGAAAGATTTAATTCACATAGCTTAACATTAAAGCCCACTGTCTGAAATTCACAAAACTGGCAGGTATTATATAAATGGATAACTTTAATATGGAATGACAGACATCAACTCACAAGCAAAGAGCATAAAGAACTTTTAGAACTATTTTGTCAGAAATCCCATCAAGCTGACTATGTCAGTTATCCCACTGCTCAGTGGCAAAATCACGTCAGAAGCCAACACTGAAAGAAGGAAATTAAAAGTATGTGCATGTATGAAGCAAGATAAAAAACATTTTCTTTCAAGACATTTAGTAGCATTCATCTTTACTACTTAAGCCCTGCCTTTATGCATTCTATTATCAGGATGGCCACATAAATTACATCCACAATTCACTTAATTTCTGTATGACAAATCTCATTGTCTTACTAATACAAATTAACATACCAAAAATAAAAGTCTATTTTTTTCTCCCTTATACCAAATAAGCCACTCTCATCAAAAGAGGCATTATCATATTCTAAAGCAGTAAAAGCCAAGGAAGACTCTCCCCCAGTTCTTTTTATCAATTTGCTTATTGTTAGCTAAGACCACACCAAAAAAACTTCAAACTGGATAGCACAAACATCTAATTAACAGTAGTACTTGGACTGAGACATTGTTTCAAAGAAAGAATTTTGAAGGAAATCAGAAGATCATGTAGGTGGTAATTACAATTATTCCCACTTGAAAGACAGAAAAGTATTTACAGTACAGTGATTATCTCTAGAGGTGATGGATCTAGGATCTGTCACAAATGGAGCAGAAGGGTAGTTAAAGATTAGACTTCACTAAAAACGAAATAATCTTTTAAAAATCACATTAGCTGCCCTTACCTTAAATTCATTCTTGTCCTGTAAGTCAGAAGTAAAGAGCCTTAACTTCCTATCAGAAGCTGCAGTACAAAACCTGTACTCAACGGACAAAAAAAAGGCACTTCAGTTAATCAACAGTGCAATCATTGACTTTTTATCAGTTTTCCTTCATTTAAAAAAGGCAAAGTAAGATGCAAAGAAAAAAACAGATTTTGAAAAAAAACCAAAAGCATCTATCTTTCCTGCTTTGGCAACCAGCAGAGTTATAACTGGAGCTTACCTGTAAAACTGTGTGCATCAAGTGCAAATACTTATTCACAGAAAGAAATGCAAAACATTTTACAAAGCTAAATCTGGATCAATTACCAATTACCTGAAATATCTCTTATATATCCTGCTGCAACTTTCCATGAAAGAAGTTAAGTGGTAGGGCACAAAAAACAACCCTCATTATCAATGTTTTAAAATCCTGAAATATAAAATTCATAAACTAATCTCTATTCAACATATTTTAACCAAAAAGACTGTATGGATGCTAACTCTGAAGCAGGCAGCATAGTGCCTGCGGAATAGCAGGCCACATAACTTTCTCAGTCTTGCCTGAGAAAGTGGCCTGGGAAATCATAAGGAGGAATTAAAACAATCCTCAGAGACAGAAAACAGCCTTGCAGGTGCTGTTTGACTGTTCCTTGTTTTCTTGCAAGAGAAGGTCGAGGGCTGGTGTACCCCACTGATCAATGATGGTGATGTGTTAGTTTACTAACCAATAAGAGTTTTCTTTTCTGTACTTTCACGTATTGGTCTATAAAAAAGATCTGAAGTAGTAAACCGAGAGAAATTCTCCAGTTTGACTCTCAAGAGAGTCTGTGTCATTCTTCTCACCGTTCCCAACAGAGCAACAAGACTGTACAAAAATGGAGCAGTAAGCAACTATGGTAATCTTGAAGAATCAAACAAGCTAGTGAGTACATTTTAATTCAGAAGTTTCATATTTAATAGCTAACTAGCTTTCTAGATTTTCCAGATTTACACCTCAAAGGCTATCACAAATAGTATCTAACCTACACTGAAACACAGCACATATTATGCCAATCAGTACAAATAGCTTTATAAAGGAGGCCAGGCAAATGATCTCACATTTACTAATGCTCTTAAATGCTTCTTCACAGATGTACAAAGAAAGAAACTAGGTCTGAGGTCCATAAAAATAATGAAAAAAATATTATTTACTGCTTGCTCCCTGGGGAGCAGGTCAAGGAATACAAGTAGGACAAAAAATAAGAAAATGAGCACCAAAAAAAGGCTATAAGAATAAAAATGTTTTACTGAAGATTTCAGTAATTCTAAGGAGCTAGATTTCACTCATAAACTTTGAGCAGTCCAATATTAAGGACTTTGGGAAAACAGGTAAGAGACAAGGATTCCCTGTAGTTGTTTACTGTTAAGTACCTTATCTGGGGAGGTATAGCATCAAGTCTAGTTTCAGGACTCCACGCTATG
Organism: Pseudopodoces humilis; assembly: GCF_049639895.1. Lineage (NCBI taxonomy): Eukaryota > Metazoa > Chordata > Aves > Passeriformes > Paridae > Pseudopodoces > Pseudopodoces humilis. The sequence continues at coordinate 19,082,096 of NC_142204.1, forward strand.
GCATCAACTCTGATTCCATGGTGAAATGTTCTTAGTGTCTTATACTGCATGCCTTCCACTTCTGCATCTTCCTCCTATAGAAATATTGCAGTTAGCTGATTCAGGACAAGGTCTTGGTGACTTCTAAGAAATCAGATTGCTATGAAATGAAAAGGCTTTCAAAATTACACATATTGGGATCTTTTCAGATCATAACGCCTTCAAAGTGAAAACCTGAAACATACAGAAAGCATTAACTTGAAATATTTAAGTACTTAGAAATACATTAAATTATTGCAGTCTCAAGTCAGAGGCCATTAAAAAGCAGAAAAATGGGAACTGAGCTATGAAGATGCTTAACTCATTCCCTGTACAAGAAGTATCCTCACAGATACAACTAAAGCCACTTAAAACAGCATGGCAATTTAGCACATGCTGCAGTAAGAAGAAGCAATGGGAACAAAAGCAAGCATGTAATTTAAACTGTCTTCTCTCTGAGTTGTTTTTACACCATGAAAAAATGATGCCACTTCCAGAGCATCACTCTTCAAACAGCAGGAGATAAAAAGGCGCCCTCTGTCATCTAATCCTAATTACAAGCTTGCTTACTCTTACCACTGGCAAGAACACCAGATAACAGGAAAAATAAAACAAGAATCGGGATTATGGACTCCATCAATAAGTTGACCTCTAAAAAGCTTTTAAAAGTTTTCAGAACATCCAATGGTGCACCTCAAATGATATTCCTACACAATTTTCTCTGTGTCACAATTCTGCTTTAAGGTAAAGAACTTCTCTGTATGCCCTCTACATAACGTAGAGGCCAAGCAGAACCCAGCTGAGGATGCATTAAATTACCCACAGTTTTTCAATGCTTCTCCACAGGAAGAAAGAATAACATTTTCCTCTCCTACTCTGAAATACCCATTGACTCCCCATGTGGAAAGGAAGGGAGGATATGAAAATTACAGAAAAAACACCTTGTGCCGTGGCTGTCAAAGTTTTAATCACTTCCTTTTCAAGGCTGATGCCAGAAACAAGGTAGAGAGCAACACAAATGTCAGTATGTTTTTACGGCTAGCACTAGGTGCTCTTCAGAAAATTTCCAACAGTAAGACCATGGGGAATAACAATAATAATAATAAAAAAACCACTTACACTATTATTTATAATAGAAAAATTACAAAAATAGTATTGTATAATAAAGAAGCAAGATGAAGGGAAAAAGCTTAGAAATTCCAAACAACTGTCTCCAATTGATTGTCTAGCATCTAGGCAAAAAACCCCATCTAATGAAAAACATTTTATCCAGTATAAAAATATACAATACTCAATATTTTACATTTTAAAATTTTTCACAATATAACTCTAAATAATTTCAATATAAGAAATTTTACTGTTTCCAACTGTCTGTGGGGGAGATCCAATAAAAGCAACTGGGAGAAAAAAAATTAGGTATTTCTACAGCTCATAGAAATAAATACCTATAAAATTAGCACAGATGTATCAATGTGTATTTGACATATATACATATATACATACATATATATATATATATATATGTATACATATATACATATATACATACATATATATATATATATATATATATGTATATATACATCTATTTTCCTGAAGACCAAGTATCCTAGATTTGTTAGTGTAATAAACAAGTAAAATTCTCCCTTGTTTACCACAGGGAGAGGAGGAAACAGGAAAGTGACCAAAGTCTTCCTGCAGTAGAGGTGCTGGCAAAGTCAGTTTCAGAAGCATCTAACAAAAACAACAATAACACAGACTAACCTGGAATCTGCAAGTCCCAACAACCACGTAATTGCTGCCACCATAAGCAATGAGGGAACATGAATCTCCACTGTCAAACGGATTGAATTTTACCACATGCACATAATCTTCACAATCCACAGTGTAAGAAGTGTTTCTAGTAGAATCTTGCTTCATTTTCAGTGAACTAAGTCAAGGTATCATGGAAGCGATGTCTTCTCCAGGATGAAAATCTACAGTTCAACACAAAAATTTAAAAAAGCATAGATGGCTCATTTGCATAAATAAACAATGTAGCTTTTGTGGCAGAGAAAATCAAAATTTCCTATAACATGTTCAAGAACACAAAAGCTGCACTTCAGCTTATTAGATGCAGTGTTTATCAAAATATTCACTAAATTAACATATATTCAAAACCGTCTCTACAGACTTCAGCAATAACTGCAGATTTTGTGCTACCCTTGGCAACCCAACACCAATACAAAAAAATCAAGTAACTACACATACAAAAAAAATCACATACATTTTAATATTTTCAACCAAACAAGAAACTATACATCACTACCTCCAAATTCTCTTTACTTATCTACTTCTTTACAGACTGTGTGTCTAACTAAAAACTAAAACTGAGGTTGCAAAACTGTAAATGAAAATACTGCTGTGCATCAACCAGCTTTCATGAAAATCACGTTCCTGTGCTAGAACACAGGAGGCCAAGATACACAATTGATTTCAGAATCACTCCTTTTAGTCCCAGAACAAATTTGACATTGGTTTATGTCTTTTTGGGAAATCAGACCTTTACCTACACACCATGTGGAAAACCAGCTTGAAATCTCAGACCTTCGACAGATTTTGGTGTATGAAGGATCTGAAGGCCTCAGAGTGAATGTTTTCTTGGAAGCCAGCCAGGTTTGACAGAGGCATCACTCAAACACAGAGAGGCTCTCCACAGTTGGTTGTTTATTTATTAATTCATACAACAAACCACCATACTTTACCATAAATACTTTCGTCATGTATCTTGGATAGCTTTGCTCCTAAGGCCAAATGCAAGTTTTAACCCCACCAAAAGTTTTCTTCCTTCAAGGCTTCCCATGAACACGAGCCATTATAGAATCTTAGAATGTTAAGAGGTTGGAATGGACCTTTAAGATCTTTAAGTCCCAAACCCGGCTGCCATGGGCAGGGTTATCTCCCACTAGACCAGGTTGTCAATGCCTCATCCAACCTGGCTTTGAACACCGCCAAAGTTGGGGCACCCACATCCTCCCCGAGCAACCTGTTCCAGTGGCTAACCATCCTCACCACGAAGAATTTCTTCCTCGCGTGTAACTAAACTTTCCCCTCTTTCAGTTTGTACCCTCGTCCGATCACTACAGTTTCTGACAAAATGCTTCTTCGGCTTCCCTGTAGTGCCACTTGAGATCCTGTAAGGTGCTACGAGCTCTCCACGCGGGCTTCTCTTCTCCAGGCTGAACGCCAACTTTCTCAGCCTGAATCATCCGTCACCAAACCATCTTGAAAACACCAAGTGCATTACTACCCTCACTTCTTTAAGAAACGCGATCAGGGCAACAGAGCTTCATGGGTGCGCGTGACCTCCCCCCATCCACGCGCATCCTTTGCCCTCCTACTCCCTCTTTTTCCCTTCAGGGCCCAGCTGCTGCTCCCCAGCCAGTGGGTTCAGTTCCTCGGTTCAGTGGGGCGGAGGGTGGCCCAGCCCGGCTTCACACGCACCTCCGCGGCCCCGGTTGTTTCCCGCACGGCCCCGGCCCCGGTCCCGGCCCGGCGGCGCGGCTCCCCAGCAGCGCCCGCCCCCCGGCGCCGGAGCGGCGCGGCTGCTTCCGGGGGAGCGGCCCAGCGCCCATTGGGCCGCGCGGCGGATTTGAACGCGGCCGCCGCGCCCCAGCCCGGCCCCGCCACAGCGGCGGCGCTCCCGGACCGCGCTGAGGGGACGGCGGCAGGGGACCCTGCGCGGCCGCAGCCGGGAGCGCTCGGCGGTAATGGGAATGCCGATTCCGGCTTCTGGGGGTTAGGGGCGGCTTCGCAGGGGTTTTGGCTTGTTCGGGCTGTTTCGCTGGGAGCGGCAGGTATGGTCCCTTGGAAAGCTCGCAGGGTGGGGAGAAAGGAAAGACTCCGGAGAGATTTTACTGGGCCCCACGCCGACTTGCTGCCCACCTGTTTCATCCTCTGTGAGCCACACGTGACTTTCACATTATGAAGTGCCTTTTCCCCTTCAAACATTTTGGAGAGTGAGAAGCCGCTGTTGCAGTCGTGCTTGTTTCCCGATGTGCCCCGTCCTCCCTGCCCCTCGGCCACACTTCCTCACTAGTTACCGTCGTACCGATAACCAAAAAACGAACAGGCTGTGAGCTCTGCCTCAGCTTTATGGAAAAAGGTCAAAGGTTGAGTTTTGTCTTCTGGAAGTAAACGGAATGGGTATGGCTCCTGTATTGTCACTGCAGTGTTAGGGAACTTTGTTTTAGAAAATAACAGGTTTAAAGGCAAGTTTGTACCACGTTGTCGTGTATCTTGTCTTGATAAATGCGGGAAAGTGAGAGAGACTAAAACATGACATAGTCCAATTATAGTCAGAGAAGATAATGGTTTATAGAATTTTAAAAAAAACCCAAATTTTAAAAAAATGGAAAAAATGCTATACTGGTAAGAAAAGTGCTTAGAGTTGTCTGTGTTAGTAAGTTTTAGAAATATTAAATCTCATTTTTTCCAGGTTTAAGACATCCTCATAGACACTCATCTGAATGTATAGCAAATGCAGAAAGTACTGAAGATACTCTGAAGCTGCTTTTGGAGACAAAGACTGTCATATTTGTGATAACATTCCTTTATGTTGGCATAACGTACAAGGAAAGTAAGGGCTTCATGAAGGCGTGACATGCATAAGCACTTTTAACTCCTTCACAGTTGCTCTGTCACAGTAAGGCAAGTTCGGTTTAGTTGGAAGAGTTTATTCTAGGAACTTGGTCTTTAAGAAGATACGACAGTGTTTGCACAACTTGTTGGGAGGTGAAGACATATGCATATGCCTCTGGCATAGTTATATTCATTTTTCTCTCAGTTATCTCTATCTTCTACTCTGCACAATGGTTACTTTCCGGGAAAAAATTTTACACTTGGTTAAGTGTTTCAGAAAACGATGGCCTTTATTTTCCAACTCTGAAAGGACTACTGTATGTGGAGCAGACTGCATGTTGATGGCGTTACAACTGTCCATGGCTGAAGTCAATAAACAGGTTAGCATTCTTTTCAGTATGTTCTTGGTACACCTCAGACTTGGTTTCTTTGCTGCACTTAGTGCTTAGGTTCCAACTTGAAATGACTTTTTTGGCCACTTCCTTGCTGTTCGTTAAAACAAGGTGTGTCTGAGGGCCAGATGCAGCAAGGCAAGAAAATCAGTATGATTAAGTCCACTACTGAAGCAGAGTTAGAAAAAGGAACTGCGAGACAGATGGGAGGATAGAAGTGCTTTATGTGTATATTTCAGGTCCAAACTTTAAACACTAGTGTATTTCTGCTGACCGTGTAACTCTTTATTTCCATCCAATATTTCTTTTGTGCTATCGATCAGGGTGGGAGCACTATGGTATTTGGGGTGCATTTTTTTTCTGAATGCTCCAAAAATATTTTTGAATGACATGTGAAGAACACAAATATAAAACTGATTTGGTATGGTTTGTGTGAGTTGTACTTGCCACAGTCCATTCTTGCCTCCTGCTTTTCCTGATACTTGTCAGGGGAAGACCTATATGTGAGTATGTACCCAGTACCAGTAGGAGTTATATGGCTTTCTTTGTGTGTGTATGTGAAGTGTCTGTCGAATGATGAAGAGGAGATATAACCCTAGTGCCTATGAAAGAAGCTCTGTGGCTTGTCAGAGCTGGAGGATGTCTGAAACATACCAGAAACAGTTGCAATGTACAATTAGGCCTTTGCCTGTGTCTCATCTAAGGAGAACAACTGCAATGCTTCTTTAAATAAACTAAAGATACCTTTTTAGGTCAAATTAACCTAATAATTGATGAAAACAATACTGACTGTTGTTGGAAGACTTACTCAAGTGTTGCATAGTAAGTCATACATGTAGTACAAAGATTTAGTTTAAGAAAACCAGAAGGAGCATACCAATCAAATACCACAAATAACAGAGCCACATTGAAGTGAAATCCCATAGTGAGTAAAAAACCCAAACAAACAGAAAACCTGCTTCAGTTTGTGGATCAGAAATAAATTTGTAGTCTAAAATGTGCAGACTAGGAGTATCTCTTGTCTAAACATTAAGTCATCCCCCACTGTTATAAACATTATAGTAAGGATACTAGAACGCCAAGATACTACATTTGTAGTTCTTGGAATGTACTCACAATACCTGTGTAGATTAAAATGAGAAAACTAGTGTGCATCAAAATTAACTCTTGGAAAACAGATAAAAGACATTAATGCAAAACTGCACATGGAGGCAATCACTGTCATGTCTGTTTTGATTCTCAAGGGAGAACTGCAAACAGTTTTCCAAAGCCAGCTCCGAGAACTAAAATGTGTTCTGTTTTATGCCAAAACTTAGACATGTAAAGGTTATGGTTCATTGTTCCCTTACAATATTTTTTTTCCTTTCTGTAGGGGTAATTAGCTTAGTCTACTTTCTCCTTTTTTTTCTGTCTTCCAGATAATATCCCTATCTTCCATAAATGCCTTTTCTTTCAGCGATGATCAAACAAAAATATTGCAATTATTTTCAACTAATTTAATTTTGAAATGTTTAGCTTTGCCTTCAGATCTGAAGAAAGAACAAGTTTTCAAAAACCTGATTTGTTTTTTCTGATTATACTAGTTGGTCTAATAAGACAAACCTTGGCTTGTATATGTGGATTGAAACTATTTTAGTGTTTGCATGTGCTGCCTCTGAAGCACAATTTCTTTAGATGGTATTAATTTTGATGTTCAGTCTTAAAGCAAAATATGTCTTGTTTATTTTGTTCAGCACTGAAACTTCAAACTAAGATGCAGAGTATTACAGCTGTAGGCATGTCCCTTGTTAGGTTTCTGATTTAAATACAATAATGTTGAATTGTTAGCACCTGTAGAATGGAAATCTGTTTAGATAAAGTCAATTACTACAATAAAAATTATTTCATTAACAGGCTGTTGAGCAGCCATATTGAGAAAAACCCAACACATCCAAGCTATCACAAACAACCAAAATACACTTCTCTTCCTTCCAAAGCCTGGACAATTTTAATGGATTTGGTGTTTTAACTGGTACCCGTATCCATAGTGGAAATGAAAAATAACAAAGCTTTTTGGAGTACTCTATAAAAGTTTAAAAGCTTCATAATCTATGAATCTTAAATTTCACCAGAATGAGGGTAGCAAAAAATGTGATAAACCCTGATCAAACAGCAGGGGTGAAAGAAAAAAAAAAAAAATCTATGCTCTGAATCACTCTAAAAACACTTTAGTTTGTAGATTATTGTAGCCATGTTGCATAAGGTCTGTGGTAGAAGCAAATATCTTTCACCTAGATTGATTAGTATAAATCTAAAATCTAGGAACATTTTCAATGAGAAGAACCTTCCTCAGGGTTTGACAGTACTAACAGTTTTCAGGATGGAGTTCGGGTGAGAGTAATTGCTTTAAGTTTACTGTTTATACCTGTGGATCAGAAGGGATAGAAGATGAGTGATTAGGTCAGATAATCACCTGTCATTTTTAGACTATGGTTGTTTTAGCTAGTGGGATAAGAAATGGAATAAAACTATTATTATTTAATAATTGTTTATCATAATAGTTATTATAAAACAATTATTTTTCCAGAATCTGGTAGTTTAAATTGTCCAACTAAAATGGGCTGTCACTCTCATCTAGAATGAGAGCTTTGATACTGGACAAAAAACTGCTTTATTGTTGATTTTAGAAATGTATCTTCCCTTTAGAAATTTGTGTTTGTGTATTTCTGATTTTGTTCAAAAGCAGTTTTGGTGTGTGTTTTAGTTCTGTGCTTCCATGGGTGCATTTTGTATGCTGGCTGAAGAATATTATGTTCTGTTTAGTGTCTTGTATTTCTTGAAATGATTTCCCAAATTGTCCTGCTTCCATGTTGGCAAATGAAGAAAAGTGCAGAGTTTAACAGTGTTACTCCCTTAAACCCTTCTATCTGTCTCCCTTTTGGTAATGAGATACTCCTAACTAATTTTGTAGCAATTTTGTGATATGTTGCTTGTAATTTGTTGTAATGATGCTACTGAGAGAGGTTGTCTTGGCTTTTCTTCAGCATGATTAATTTTTCACAGACTCACAGAAGGGTTGAATTTGGAAAGGAACTGTCGAGGTTATCTTATCCAGCCTTCCTCAAATAGAGCAACCTGGCAGTGCCAGTTGTCCAGGACTATGTCCAGGTGTCTTTCAAATTGTCTCTGAGCATGGAGACTCCATAACCTCCCTGAACAACCTGTGCCACTACTCAGGCATTCTCGAAGTGTTTCCAGATGTTCTGTGTGTGTTTCAGTTTGTGCCCATTGTCTCTGCCGCTACCACTGGGCACTTAAGGAAAGAGCCTGGCTCTGTCGTCTTTGCATCCTCCTTTCAGATATTTGTATGCATTGAGGAGATCTTCCCTGAGCACTCTTTTCTCTTTTAGTCGCCAGACTAAACAGCCCCAGCTTTCTTAGCCTTTCCTCATGTGAGAGGGGCTCCTGTCCCTTAATGAAGTCTGTGGGTGATACGTGAACTTCCTTGGACTTTGCTCCAGTGTGTCTCTGTCTCCCTCATACTGAGGAGCCCAGAACTGCACACAGTATTAAATGTAGTCTCACCAGTGCTGAGTAGCCTTCTCTACACTTCTTCTTTAGAAAAGAATTTGGAGTAATAAATATTTCCCAGGATTTTTTTTAAAGGAAATTATATATTGAGGCTGTTGTACTCTCTTTCCCATACCCTGTGTAATCAAATTGTAACTATAAGATAGTTTCGTGTATTTTTGTTTTGCTTAACAACTGGGATTGTTTTAATGGTGTTAAAACTCTTGCTATGTAAGTCTTGATACATCTTCCCTAGCTTATCAATAGGACTTTTTCTTCTCCCTCCCACCCCTTTTTCTATAGTATTACAGGTATAATTTGTGGTAATTACAGGTGTTTTGAGGGTTAGAAGAGGAAGCAAGGATGTGTGGGGTTTTTGTTCTTTCATTTGTTTCTAACCAGCAGGGTTCTAAATTTTCAATCTAGTGTTTTTATTACCACTATAATTGATAGCATTTGCTTTAGAAAGTTCTGGTTTGTTCTTTGGGTGAATGCAATTTTTACTTTGCCTATTTCATGATTCTGCTATTCTACTGACCCATATATCCAGTACCTCTCTAGTCCTCCTTAAACAGAGCATACCTCTACTCTCTTGTGTCCTGGTACTTTTTCTCTTGACAACCCCTTTACCCACCCAAAGAAAAAGGTGTTTGAGTACCCATGCCATTGTAATTTTATTTATTATTATTTTACAATATTGTCATTTCCCTAGGCTTGGACTATTGGCCTGTAACTTCATGTTGCAGTAATAAAGCAGATGGGATTCACAGTTTCTTCATGCAGAATAGCTAATTCTTTATTCACAAAGCTCATGTTTATAGGAAGTATTAGAAGGCATTGTGTTAAACCGAACTGGTAAGCTCTACAGTGACACTCAGTTTATTGGTTGGTAAGGGCTATTGTATATGTCTATCAAATTTGCTCTCTCTAGATGTGTTTATATATTTTCTTCACTGATTCTCAGGGGACAGATTCATGGTTTATGCAGGTGCAAACTTTTTTTTCCCTCCAAGAGCAGGTTGCGTTAATGGACTTTTTGTTTCCAAGATTGTTTGGCATGGGAACCTAGCTAGCTGCACTTAGAAGAAGTAAAAGGTAGCTGTTAATTCAGTAGAGCAAGGCCTGATTTTATAAGGCCTTTCTTTTATAATACCTTTTACTTGTCTGTAACACCTTCACTGCTCCTGCACTTTACAACCTAACAACTGCCAGATGTTCACGCACTTGTATTCACATGAACCAGTTTTTCAATCTGTGCACAACGTTATCAGCATGATGGGAAACTTATTAAAAATGCTGCTTTATCCTACCTTAATTTGCTTTATGTACCACAGTTTGGAAACCCCTCTGCTGTGTGAGTGTGTAGGGAAGCAATGAAGGCTGAGCAGGACTAGAGGTGACAAGTGTGCAGAATTGCATAACTCAAGGACAAAACCAGAAAACAATGCTGCAGTCTAGGACTATGACTGGAAAGAATAGACCCAACACAGGGGTGGTGGTTAAGCACAGCAGTCTTTTACACACATTCCTAAAAAGGTTGGTGAGCATTTATTTGGGGAAGACAGAAGCCAACATTTTGATGCTGAGATGCATAACTTTGTTTTTTAAAACAATTTGTTGTGAAAATAGAAATTGATTTGCTATGTAGTTAGCACTAGAAAACTTACAGTACCTACAAAATAGTAAAAAATGGTGTCTTTAAGCATGAAATGTTGCTGCTGGATTTCAGACATTCTAAAATAAGCGTCCTAAGTTAATATGCTGCATTACCAGGAAGTGAAGATGCTTTATAATACCTTATTATAATGCCTATTCCTATGAAATGAAATACTTTCTCTGCCTATAATAGAATGAAAACATGGGACTTTTTGAACTTCCTTAAGCTATTAGCCAGTTGACAAATGCTTACTGTAAAACACCACAGTATTTTTAAAATTAATTTTAAAACCAGAGACTTGACAAATTGACTGTTTAAGTAATGGAATATGCCATCACAGTGGATGCCTGATCACAAAGGTTAATATCTGGAATGCAATATTTGTATTTAAAATATTTTTGCAGTACTAGCATAAACTTTGCTAATCTCTGCAGGCCCTTGATCTTGTGAGGAAAGGTTTTGATTTATTAGATATCTTATGAAGTTGTACTTTAACTTGGTACTCCTGAAGCATTTTGATTCAAAATAAAGTGAGAAAACAACATTTTTTTCCCCATCTACTGCTGCTTTGATCTATTTAAATTGGGTTATAATATGATTATATGTTTAATTTTTTGAGGGGCTGAAATAAAAATCAGATACTTTTCAGAAAACACTTATGCAGTTTTAATATTCTGATGACATGTGGAATAATATGTAAGTTCAAAGCTATTTATCATAGCCCATGCACAAGTTAGAAGGCAGAAAAGTGCTCTGAAGGTAGAATATGTGAGTATGAGTGTTCTTTAATTTTCAGTCCTAATTCTTTGCCTAGACAATATAAAAATAGTTGACTTTCAGGATTTTGGAATTGTGTATTTAATCAGGTCTATTGAGAAAGTTGTGCTAAATATCCTCGAACCCAAAGGAGGGATCATTCGGACTGTAACAACTTAAATTATTAGAATTTCTCATGTTTTCTTATTTCATATGTTGCTAATGGTGTTTATAAGTAATTAATTTGCTTAATGTGGAAATGTAATGAAATCAAATTAAACCTTTGCTCTAGATAGGAGCCATCTGCCATTATAGACAGTGCAAAGTTAGGGCTGTAACTTGGTCACAGGGCATTTATCTCATGTTACATGGTGAAAAACACCTTTTTTGCTGCTAGATATTGGGGAATGCTTTAGATACCGGTAGTGTGGACAAAAGTTTACCAGCAGTACTCAGTTTAAAGATTAGGGTGTGGACAAAAATGAGGAAGATGAGTTGTGAAAGAGAATATAAGAGCGAGTAGTTGGAGGAGAAGGCAAAGGGGCACATGGAATATAATCTAATAATTTTGACAGGGAGGGTACAGTCTATACTGTATAGTTAATGTTAATTATAGTAGTAGTAACAGAGGGGTGTGCGTGGTTCTAGTGTATTTATTAGAACTGTGTAGCAGCACTGTCAATGTTATGATAAAGTGCAACTGTACTAACACAAGAAAGAAAAGCTCCTTTTTTTAAGTGACATATGTTTTCCCAGTCAACTGCTTGAAACAAAGTAAGGGAGCCATATTTACTGCCTTTTGGAAATAATTGTCCGCCATGCTGAAAACAATTTCTGCAAAAGTAGTTCTGCATCATTCACTGTATTTTCTTATGTAAAATTTGATATACATGCCTGCTACTTTGAAGATCAGGAACAAATACAGAATATAACAAAATTCAACTGTAATTGCAAAGCAGTGGAAGAGCCTCAGCTATAAGTAACACTTTGTGATAAATTTGGGTTATGATAGATTTTCAAATATGTATGCAGCCTGTTTTAAATTTATTTTCACAGCTATGCTGAATATGAAATATGTTTTTTTTGCTTTTTTTTTGGTTCTATTAGTACCATGGAGCCTTCACAGTATCACTTAGTGATGTGTTGGAAACTTGGAACTATTTGTTACGTGACAAACTGGGATTATATGAAAACATGAAAGAACCTGAAAATTTTGCTGAAGTGAAAAAAGGCTACCATGCCTTCTTAGCAAGAAGCAATATGTTAGATTTAATAGACATATATCAGAAGTGCTGTAGTCTTGGACTTTTAGCTGAAGATGAAAGCATATCTCCTGTAAGTATTATGTTTGACCTCTTATGTTGTTTTGATGTATTTTTGGTTCCAGTTATGGATTTATGACACTTCTAATTATACATGGGAGCTCTGGATTATTCACAAGTTACTTTGTTTCTCTGTTGGGGAAGCACTTGAGTTTAAATTACTAAATATTATAAATGGATCTTAAATTCACTCAAAAATTATTTCTCTGTCCTGCTGGATTGTGTAGTCCCACAACTCTTCTATGAATAAATGACTCCTTGCCATAAATTGGACTGAGAAATAAACTGTAGAAATTTGATAAAACTGAAACAAAGACTAATATTTAACATGTGATGGAGTTTTGATTGTATGTTGATGTGCAGCCAAAATATTTTTAATGATTGCCATTTTGAAAACACCATTCTCTGTAAACAAAACTTCTGTAAAATACATGTATTTGCATGTTTGGTATTTTTTTTTCCCTGAAGTTCCAATTCATCCACACTCAGTCACAGCTCTGTTGTTGTTTATTTCAGATTTTTTGTTTGGGGTTTTTAATGTGTTGTTCTTTTCCTCCTGCTTTTCATGGGGAAGATAGACTTGGGTGGGTCACCAAGCTCTTCCTAAACTTGGCAAAACGTATTCAATTTTCTCTAAAATGTAAGCAGTGGCTTTTAGAGCAAGTGCATAACATAACTTTGTGTTAATTTCGAAGTTAATTTTAATCTTACACTTCATTTCTCTACTAGAACAGTTGTACTATTGAAGATTAAAGCTAAAAGTAGGTTGTGAGGGCTGTGCTAACCTCAAACACTAGCAAAGTGACAGAGATAGGTTTACATCAGATTTTAAAACCACTTTTGCTTTCTAGTCATCTGCGTATTTAAATTTATTCTGGTCTTTCTATTAAAGGTTCAATTGTTGGAATTTATTTCTGGTGTAATGAATGCACAAGAAGATAATGGTTCTGTTCTTTCTACTCCTATGCAAATCAACAGACAGGGCCAGGAGGATATGAAGGTAAAAATTATTTTTGTCTTGTAATGTTCTGTATCTATTGAAAAGATTAAATATAACATAGATTTATTTTCCAATGGTAATTCAAATGTGGCTGGGTTAAAAAAAATAAAACCTGTGTATCCAAACTGTATCCCTTGAGTATATTGTAGGTGTGTATGGAGCTATGTGCTGAAATTTATATTCTGGAACACACTCCAGAATGGAAGGCACTTGATGTAGAACAAATTTTTCTACAAATACAGCATCACTTAAGCATTTTCTTGACTGAGCATTAAATAAATGAAGTAATCTCCTTTGATTTCATTTTATTAGCTTTTATTCCCTTACATATGGAAGAAATCCGAATAGCCACTGTAGTGGTAGCTGTAGCAAAACAAGGTTTGGCTGTCTTAATAGAAGACTTGACTCTTTCCCTTTACCCTTTCAACCACCAAAATAAAAATCTGAGCATTTTCAAGCTGTATTTGAAATGCTGAAGCTTTAGTCATAACCAAACTTGCTTTTCTCATAATAAATGGCAATTTTAAATCAATATTTGGGTATAAATCAAAATATTTTTGAACAAGAAAACATCTTCTGAACTGAGGTTCTCCCCTGAACAGCACTTCTACCACTCCCACAGTGGTTTTCTTGCTGCTCTGACTTGTGCAGTAAAATTACTCTTTGCTCTTTTTTCTTCTTCTGAGGACTGTCTTTGCAGACTGTCCCATATACATGTTTGGTTCTGTAACTATATTTTGTTGCATATGTACTGTCATATGAGAAGATAATCCATAGCAGGTAAAATTTTTTTTTTTCTCTGCTTGCAGCAAAACTACAAATTCTTCTCTTCTGGGGCTGATGTTCTCACAGGGTCCAGAACAGTGCTGCCATATTGGCAATTACAATGTTATATATTGGTTATATGGGTGGGGTTGGGTCACAATTTATGTCTGAAAGCCAAGAGAAAAAATTACTGAATCTGTGCCAGAGCTGGCAAGTAGTTTAAAACCTTAGTCTTTTTGAAGTTAATGACAAATTCTTACATGGTTTAATGGTGCTAATATTTGCCTCAAGCTAGAAAAAGGATGTCTGTGAGGAGGTTTCTAAACAGAAATTTATAACCAATTTTAATAACCCTCAAACACCTTGTGAATATTCAAGTACCATATATGCAGTTCTAACTTATTTATCATGTTTGTTTTCATCAAGACTTCTAGAATCCTCATGCATAAAGTAGCACTTTGAAATTATGCAAGGTGAATTCTTACTCTTCCAAAAATTACATCAGTACATGTCTAATTAACTTAAAAATAAAATGGAATATAATTTAGCAGTGGGGTGACCAACTTGTGTGATGTTTTCTCACGCAGGTGACAATCCTGGCAAAGAAGTCTGTCTGTTCATATTTAAGCCTTTTGGTGAATTCTAAGGATGATGTGGCATTGGCTCATATTCTAAATGTTCCTGACAGAGGACTTGGTAGAGAAGCCTTCACTAACCTGAAACATGTCTCTCAGGAGAGAAAAATGTCCATTTTCCTGGTATGTGTCAAATGATTCTTACTGGAGTTCAGGGTCAATGAAGTAGATCTCTAAACAGAGAATGTGGCTTTAATCTAATATGCAGCACTGATGTTTGCAAACCAAGTTAAATACCACCATGAAAACAATTTTAAAGCTAAAAAGACAAGAGATTCTGTGGGGAGAAACAGGTGCTTATTTGGTCATGGGATCTCAAGATACACACAGAAACTACTTCTTGTGTCCATGTCAAGAATTCTAAATTGGAATCTTGCAGTAGTTGTTGTCAGCACAGAGCCATCTCAAAAATAGTTGAAGTAAGGTAAATAAGAATTCTTTCTCCAAAGAACCACTGTAGTCCCTCATACTCAATAGTCATTAAATTTTGCATGCAGTGTAACCTCAGTGCAGAGGCAACGGCAGTCTGAGTTAAAAACAGTATGGCTATGTAGTCAGTGAAGCAGCTGCATTCTCAAACTTTTATGGTTGAATAAATATGGAAAATTTGTGAAATCTCAGTTCCAGGTTGAATTATTTTAGCTCCTAATGCTCTGTTAACATTGTATAAAAAAATGTATATGTTTGGACTGGATTTACCATATCTTCTTCACAGTTGCCAGAGGGGAAACTTCTCTCTGTAAAGAAGTCATCTTTTCTGGCATCTGTGTCTTATAGAAATCTTGAAAACTAGACTATTTTCCATTGGGAAGGCAAGGTCCTCTGAGCTGTGTGCTTGATCCATAGGGGATCTTTAGCACAAAGACGGGAATACTGGCAGGTTTACTTTATGTGCTAGAATAATTCCAATTTTCCCGTTTCCAGTCCTAAGAGCTTTATGATTTAGCTCTGTATTCTGAAATTAAAATTTATATGTAGAATTAACATTACTGCATCTGTGTGAAGTGCATTGGATTGTTCTCCTTACTTTCACTTTCCTGGACAACTGCTGGGGTTTTTACTGTTGCCTTAAAATTTCGGGATTGTACTTTAAGGTATGCTTTTGGCACATCTTTCTATTTTTTTAGAGCATATAAAAAGATATAGATACTTTCAGAATGACAGAAGCCTTAGCTGTCATTACTTTTTATAAGATTTTTGATAAGATTTGAGTATATATTTGCATCTCTGAAAATTATTATAAGCTGAAGTCAGCTTTTACATGCTCAGGTTAAAATTGTCCTTGGGCCATAGAGAGCACTTTGAATACAGGAGTAATTTTTGTGAGGCCAGCAGGAGCATTTTAAACAGCCACAACAACAAAAGAGTTCTGTGCCATGATTTAATAAGTTTTTTGTCCTAAGCTTTCAAAAGGCTGATGTAAACATCAAATTGGCTGGGTTATTTTTACTTTGGCTTGTGTTTTCTTTTTTTTAATACAATTGTACTATTTAAATATTGATCTTGCAAATATTTATGGTGAGATGTACAAAGCTTGCAATTAAGAGCCATTGTTTGATTTCAGGTAAGTTATTTCTGCTATCAGCCAGCTGTTACACAATTTAGAGACGTGTAAGAAAGACTTCAACATATGTACAATCCATGTCTGTCTATAGTTTGATATCTGACTATTTCTCCTAACAGATGGCAACATCTTTTATCCGGACCATAGAACTTGGAGGAAGAAACTCTGCATCTTCTTTGTATGATCCTTTAAGAGCACATGTAAAAGGGCTTTCCAGCTTTGTTAATTTTATTGACAAGCTGCAAGAAATTGTTGGTGAAATCTTAAATACAAGGTAATAGATTTTCTGTTAGATTTTTGTCTAGGTGAGCCCTTTTTTCTTACGCTTGAACAAAAGAAAATCAAATAATGGACTTTACTAAATAATTCAAAGTAAATGTTTAAAAGTTAAACCTTATTTGAAAATATAATTGAAAAACAATTGGGGTGAGCTTATAAATTTTTGAAGTTTTTTTTTAATATTAAATCATTATCAATTCTATGTATGTATGGTGATTCGGTTACTCCCCTAGTTGTAAATGAAGTTACAGAGATTTCCATCTTGTGAGTCTGGTACATAAACTGATATGTTCTTTGCTTCTTGCTAGTTAATGCCTTCCTTTTGGTTATTTCATTCTGTTTACGCTTATGTAAACGACTCTATTTTTGCTAACAAATGACAATGTTGATTATTTAGACTTTTCTTTCTTTCATTTTAGTTCTATAAGTGAAGCATAAGAATTATATCTTAGGGAGGCTCTGGTGGAGTTGCAATCTGATTTTGAATATGTTTGAAGAACTGAAGTTACTCTTTTGGGTAGGCTTATAAATGTGTGATTAATTAGAGAAGTGTAAATGTAACACAGGGGTTTGAATTGGTAAGTGCAGGCATTATTACAGAGAGAAGAGTTATTTTCTTAAGCTTTATAGGAATTAGTAATTTTGTCATTTACAATCAGTGTTTTTTCCATACAAAACTTTGGCAAATCAGCTATAATAGTTCTGTCCTTGATACTAAATAATCTTTTTTTAAAAAAGTTTGAATTGAATCTAATCCTCACAGTGGAAAACAAAATGTTATAATTAAGCATTATATAAGTCAATGTTCAGTTTCCATTGAAGCTGGAAGTGGGAAGTATTTCTGAAGTTGTTTTGCAGTTTTGTCTTGTTTTTTTATTCTGCTTCTTTGTTCTTTCATTTCAACGTTCTGGATGCCAGAGACATACTGTCTGTGCTGATGATTAAAGAAAACTATTAGCTCAACATATAGTATATGCTATTTCTCTTTGTTTAAATAATATCTGGCACTGTATATTGATAAAAAATGAGAAATGGAACAATATTTATGTGCATGAACTTTTTAAGATGAAAAGACCTTTTCAGGCAAATACAGTTCAGAAAAGTGTAACATAAAATGCTGTATCTTGTTAATTACTCCTTTGTTTAAAAGAGAATGTTTAAATGTGAGAAAAATGCAAGTGGGATAGTTGCTGGCAGTTACCAGTTTCTCACTGGGTGAATTCTCTAGAGCTTGGGAATGCTTTATAGCATTCTGATATTTATTGTGTAGCTTTCCCTGCTGCACCTGTAGTGCCATTTATTTTGGGATATAAATCTTGTTAATGTCAGGTTCTGGTGTGTGCATTAAATTGGCTGTACACATGTAAGTATTGCTCTTTGTCTTGCTGACCAAGTTGGAAGGTGGCTGTACTGTGCTATTTGTAGTACCTCTTGTACTCCATATGGGCTTTATACCCTCACAGTGTAAAATATGCTTTTTATCTATGTATCTGTAGATGTTTCCAAGTGTTTGGTATGTCACGTGGATGAGGACTGTGTGTCCTGCCTGTCATGTGGCAGTTGTTCAGAGTTTCAGAGGATCTAGTTCTGTGCAAAAAATTTTCTCTAGTTCTGTTACTGCCGCAAAGTAAAGACCAGAGAGGGGAAAAAGGCAACAATGCAGCAGATTCCTGAGTTGCTTGGTCTGTAGGAGACCACTAAGAAATCCAAGAGCAAACTAGACGACCTGTCTGCAGTATTGCTGTTTCTCTCATGCGGAGATTAGCCAACCTACATTAACTAGGCCTCTGTACTGGCTATGCCACAAGGAAAATGCTGCATTTTTACTTAATGATTAGAAATCTTTTATTTGTTTATTTTTGTTAGTGGAGATCTTATGAAACTTGATATTGCACAAAATACAAAGTAGCCAAAGAAATGGTGGGACACATTGAAAAGAGGCTTTCTTCATCTGCCTGATTCCTTTGCTTTGGGAATCTAGAAACCAAATTGAAGACCTTGGACAGCGGTGGGAAGTGGTTAAGAATATTTTGAACTTACTTGGTTGTGCAATATCTGTCTGCTAACCTGTGGAGAATAAAAAAGTTTCTCATCTCCCCATCATTCAGCTGAGAAAGTGAACAGCAGATTGATGAACAAAGGGAAATCTGTCAAACAGAGTGGAAGTTTCATTAAATTATGGTGATTTGATTCAAATATCTCCTGATAGCAGGAGAAATGGAAAGACAAAATGAAATTTCGTAGTTTCAAGGTGTAGTCACTGAAGACTGAACATTCCTACAAGTCTCTGATGTGTTGAAATTGCCTCTCCTTATTCTCTAGATGTCTAATATTAGAAGACATCACTAATCTTTCAAGAATCAAGCATGAATATTTCATTAATATTTGTGGGTGCAGTAGAACTTGTAATGCTAAAACTATTTATAGATTTGTGGGTCTAAGAATTGGACAATTTTAATGCAGTAAATGGAGAACTTGGATGTTCTACTTTTTTACATCTGTTTCTTGACAAGGAGCATATCAGTGGTTTATTTGTCAGTGAAATGGATGATTATTATGCACCTTAGGATCTGAAAACCCTTTCCTGTTGGTATAAATGAAAAGCTGCAGTTCTAATCCATCATTCTGGAAACCCTTTTCTTTTAAGCCAGAAGAACTCCTGAAATGACTTTTCCCAAGTTTGTTAGAACTGAAGGACAGAAGGTCATTTGTCACGTTGGTTACTGTGCTCCATGGTTAGTATGGGGGGATGTGTGGGGTGTGCGTTCATATACATAGGCTTTAACAATGCCCACTGATTTTGTAGATAGCCAAGTTGGGAGGCTGGCAGCGTGTTTTCCCCACGGCTGGGCGCTGCCCTCGGCGCAGCCAGCGGCCACTGGGTGTCACCATCGCCCAGCTCACACCGGAGCCGGGTCCCTCTCGCCGTGTCCCGCTCGCCCCATCGGAGTGAGCGCGGTGCTCCGGAGCGGCTCCGCATCGCGGGCCCCTGCAGCCTCCGCAGCCCGCTGGAGCATCACACAGCTCTCCTTCGCCATGTGGATTAACGCTCTCTGCTTCCCCTCGACAGGAGAAATGCTATTTCTTACGTTCTTCCTTTGGGAAGCCGTGATTGCATCTCGAGGTGCGGTACTATCTGGGGAGAGAAAGCACATTGGACTCTAGATAGACTTGTGCTGGATGTTTGAGTTAATTGGACAGTGTTCACACAGCCCTGGAGGTTTGTGGTCTAAAGTTGCTGGAAAGTTGTGCAAGCATATGCAAAACATTGTATATAGGATTGCTTAAATTTAGGATTATAGAATAATTCAGGTTGGATAGAACATCAGAAAGTTTTTGGTCCAACATCCCACTCAAAGCAGGGTCAATTATGGAGTCAGCTCAGGTTAATCAGGGCTTTATCCAGACAAGCTTTGTACAGGCTCCATCCTTGGAGGCTTTTAATCTCCTTCTTGGCAGCCTATTCCACTGCTTTTGTCCTCACGGTGAAAAGTTGTGGGGTTTTTTTCTTGATATTGAGTTGGGACCTCTCTTATTTCAGTTTATGCCTATTGTCTTTTTTCACTGTCTGTCAACATGAGGAGTCTGACTCCATCTTCTTGGTTGCCACCCTGTAGGTGTTGGAAATCTGTTAGTAAATCCCCCTGAAGCCTTCTCTTCTGCAGCCTGAACAAGCTGTTCCCGTAGCTGCTTCTCACAGGGCATGTCTCCTTGACCAGCTTGGCAGCTCTCTGCTGAACTTGCTCCAGTTTATCAGTGTCTTTCCTGGACTGGGGGCCCAAAACTGGACACAGTATTCTAAATTTGGTCCAACGAGTGCTGATTAGAGAGGGATAATCACATTCCTCAGACTACTGGCTACGCTACTGTTGATGGAGCCAAGGATACTGTAGGCCTTCTTTGCTGCCAAGGCATGCTCCTGGCTCGCAGCTCCCTTGCTGAACATGCACCAAGGTTTTTTACACAGAGCTGCTTCCTGGCCGGTATCATTGCAAGGGGTTATTCCTTTCCAAGACTTCGCATGTCTTGTTGAATTTCATATGGTTCCTGTCAGCCCATTCCTCTTGTCTGTTTAGGTATCTTTGCGTGGCAGCTCTGCCCTCAAGTGTATTGACTGTTCCATCCAATTTGGTCATCTGCAAACTTGAAGAGCATGCAATTTTAGAGAGTCACTGCCAAAGATAATAGAAAAAAGAACAGGTTTCAGGATAGGCCCCTATGTTACTCCATTGTTACAACACATTTGCTGCCTGCTGAGCGTGGTGATCCAACCAGTTGTTAACTCCTCTAATTGTCCATCCGTCCAGACTGTAACGTCAATACTCCTATATTGAGTGTATTCTCTGATTCTCAGTGTTGATAACCCTTGCTACAATTAAGGGAAGTGGCACCCACCATTCTGTCCTGGTCTGCAAATCGAGTCATTTTATTATAGGGGAAAAGCAGGTTGGTCAGGAATAATTTACATTTGATAACTACATGTTTATAGTTACCAGCTATCACCTAATCCTTCATGTGCCCATACATGTGTTCTTAGAAGACATATATTGTATTATTTTCCTGAGGAACAAAATGAGGCTGATGAACTTGTGGTCCCCCATACTGTCCTTTTGGGGGTTTTAGGTTTTGTTGGTTTTGTTTTTGGTTTTTTTTGGCAATGATTTTCTTTACTTGTCAGGGACCTCACCTGGTCACCATGACTTTTCAAAGCCAGTATAAAGTTGTCTTATGAGGGTTTTTCCCTCATAAGGATCTTGAATTCAATCCATTTCATTCAATGTTCTTAAACGTACTCAGTACTGTCAAGTGAAGCCTGATTTGATCTTTATCCACTGCTGGCAGTATTTTTTCTGAAAAATTCTCCAGGTGTTGGTAAAGACTGAGGCAAAGAAGGCACACAGGGTACTTTGGTTTTATCTGTGTCCACACTGTTGTAAAATCTGCCTTTCAGCAAAGGTCCCTCATTTTCTTTGTTCATCAGGTGAAGCTCTTTTAACATTCCTTGTAATTCTCAACTCCAGCTGAGCTTTGGTTTTCCTGATAACATCCCTAAATGCCCCTGTGATGCTTCTAGATCATTTGTAACTTGTCCTTTCTTCACCATTCTGTATAAAGCTCTTTCGCTTTCAAGCTCTGTCATCAGTTTACTGTTTTAGCCAAGCTGGTCTGCTGATATTTCTGCATATTTTCCTAAGTATTGTGATGGAATGGTCCTGTGCTCATAATATTATTATAGTATAATATAATTTATGTTATTATAATTAATAACAGCTGGCCTGAGCGCCTTTGCCTATTAGAACTTTCTCACAGGGAATTCAATGGCTGCTTATCAAGATGTATTCTGGGAAGAATACTTGTTTGCTTTTATAGTAACTTTGTCACCAGACTTGGGTAGCAAAACTTGGGACGGAGGGGAGAGTATGAAGAGTCACTCTAGTTTCTTCCACCAAGCTGAAAGAGTAATTTCAGCCAATACAGCAAAAGCAGTAGCAGCAAGATGGAAAAATGCGCTGCAACAGGTTTATTTTTTTGCTGTGTTTTTTTATGGATATAATAACTCCAGAGTATCTAAGGAAGAATCTTCATTTAATGTTGATACATTAGAAAATTAGATTAATAATCATACGTCCATTGCTGGAGGTGGAATTTTTGAGTACTATGAATGCTTTGATATAGTGTTTTTCTTTTACAGTTATATTTTAAATCTAGATAAGCACAATGATATGATTTTTTTGAAATTTTGAAATCTAAATGAACATGAACTGCTAATTTTTTGAAATGTATGCCTATAACCTAAGAAATAAGTCTTTAGATTTGCTTTAACAACACGGTTACTGCTCTGTTAGAAGCATTTGTATTGTACTGCTTCATAGATTTTTTCCTGCACTTCTAACCAGGTATATCGATTTCTAGTTGACATCTTGCTGCTTTGTGTTTGAGAATGGAATTACTGCTGCTCTCTTCCTATAGCTCTAAATTAAAAAATTGGATAACTGATCAGTTGTCATCAAGTTCTAAATCATCTTTTAAATCCATAATGAGGAAAAAAGGCTGTGATCTCCTCCTACACCCTGATCACTAGATGTTTGTGATTTATTTTAAGACACTTGTTCCTACTACCTAGGTCAGTTAGCTTTATATTTGTCATCTGTTTTTTACCTCGGTTGAAGTTGAAATGAATGATTAAAAATGTTGACCTTAGTATAATAGAATTTTGATATATTCTTTTCTGTTCTTGGAATAGACTTCAGGACTCTGCTTTTTATCAGGTTTTGAATATTGTCCATATCCTCAACATTTTTTTTCCTTGCTTGTGCTATTTTAGTCTTTTCCAAAAAAGATGTATTTCAAGAAAATAAATAGAAGTGCTCCTGCATCATATTAACTTTTCACACTGTGGCCTGAGTTCTGGAGGATGAGTTTTTGCTGATGTCTTTTAGATTTTTGGTAAGCAGGGGAGCTTGTTTATATGACAATGTCAGTGGAAACAAAATAGACAAGGTGTGCTATGAGTTTCTTATACTTCTACATAAGAAAAGATGGTTTGATAAAGAAAATTAGAAAAGGATAAGGTTGGGACTCAGATGATGTAAGGCAAAAAGTGTTCAAGTGGGTACAAGATCTGTTAATAATTTTAGTAGAAGAAACCAGTGGCAGAAGATCAGATTTGTCCAGTACCTGGGTAGCAGGTGGAGTTTTACACTGCAGTAGTTTTTTTTAAACTCTCTTTAGAAGCACTAGTGCAAATAATGTATTTTTAACATATGATAAATTTTATCTATATGTAGACGTTTGTTTTTCTCTATGAGACAGGTGAGCTGAATCTTGCTTGGGCTGTCTACCGTTTAAGTGCTGGTTAAGTCTGAGGAAGGGAGGAAGGTAAGAAGGTAATCCTTCTGTCAGCTGGTCTGAAATACTTGTGAGTCTTCATGCTGATGGTCATGTTTGGACTTGATCAGATCCGTTCATTGAAGGATTGCCATTGTACTACTGATTTCAGGCATCTGTGTTTAAACATTGTTGGGTAGTGGAAGGTGATTGTTTCTAAAGTGTTAGGGTTTTCTTCCATTTATAATTACACTGATGAATTTTCTTTGGCTATTTCTATCATAGTAAAGGATAAAATTTTGTTTTCTGGTTGAGTTTGTTTTCAGTTTATACCTTTTGAACTAAGAAATGTTGCATGTGACTCTGAAGAGAGGCATATTACTAGCTTTTAAAAAAATACTGTTTTACAACCTCTGCCATAGTGGCAACTGATAACTATATTTGCTTACTGTATTTGATCAGAGTCCTTCAATATAGTTTAAAAGACTATGGATGTGATGCTGAAGCACTTTATCCTAGAGTACCTCATATCAGTAGCCTGTGATCTGAATGGGACATGACAGAAAACTTTTTTAGCAGGAGCACTAACTAGAAAGGATAAGGTCTTTGCAATTGCATTAGACAAATGGCATTGCTTAGTTTAATGTATCAAGTTCATTCTTGAATTCAACTAGTTTTTTTGCTTCCCTTTCAGAATTAAAAAGAACAAAAATCCTTAACTTTTGCTGCTGTAAAAATTATCATAAGAGATGCCCATGTAATTCCATATTTAAAACAAACCTTTGTGGTCCTTCCAGCTGTTAGGAGCTGCAAAGTGGATAACAGTTTCCAACTTTATTTAATTCCTATAAATGTTTTTTTAGTGCAATATCAGATATTTTAAAGTTCATTCAAATTCAACTGATCTTCTGAGTAATATAATTCTATAAAAGAGTAGTATCAGAGCCATCTCTAATAGGGTGTCATCTTTGTAAGATAAATAAGCAAAACCTCAAACAACCCAGGTGCTTTTTTACCACATTTTCCTTTTATCATCATGCTTTTAGTTAATCTTTTTGAACCTCACTAGAAATGGATCTAGATTCAACATTTTATGTGTATATATGTGTATATATATGGATATATATATATATGACTAGTAATACAACTTGTGTTCTGGTGTAAAATGGCATAAGTTGTGGCAGGGCATTTCAGTATTAATCCTCACACAAAATCAGCATTTTGTCTTGGCCTGTTGATAAAATTCTAGCTGATGTATAAATAAACTTCTCCTTTTCCTTGCTCTAGTTAGTACTGTGTATCTGATAGGAGACTGGAAGTCGTTCCTGGAAAAGGAGGAGTATGGGGAGGAGATTAAATGAACTTCATTTCTACTAACAAATATCTTTAGTTGGCATTGAGCTGTAGAGGCAAAAAAAAAAAAAAGTAAAAAATGTTTTTGTGAAAGGTTTGTTATTTTTTCCCATTGAAAAATCTATAAATCTATAATCGAGTTTTGCAGAGCAAAGCATTTAAATTAAGGGCATGCTTATGTTAATTAACTGTGCTAGTCCCCAGTACTAGTTATATAATAATATTTTTTCTTCCAGCATACATATGGGGATATATATAAAATGTGTGGAAATTATAAATTTATTACTTATTTACAAATAAGTTCAACATGTCTGTAGGCAGAAATAACTGAACCTGGTTTTCACAGGGAATTTCAGTCAAACCCTTCACCTGCTGATTTGTCTTGAAGTTCTAGGTTCATTTCTCATTTAATAGAATGCGTTTCTCATTTGAGGATATGATTTTGGAAAATGTAAGTTTAGGATTGAGGAAAACAGATCAGTCTGGCACGAATCGTCAGGAGACTTGGCTACAGTTCCCATATGCATCTCTGAAACAGAACTCTTCTTCAACAGTGCTCTCCCCTTACCTCTTGACAACTTGTGGTGGATTTTTTTTTCACTTCCCTTTGAACTTTTCTTTCTTTTGTGGTTAGATTAAATTGTGGGGTTTGGAGAAGTGGTAAATAGACTTTTAAAATTTTTTTTAAACTGTCTTTTCCAAGATTTGGATGTGTCTTGACCTGTATATAGAGAGACTTGACATGGTGATTTTTCTTTTGGCCAAGTGCATGCACAGTGCTTAAATTTCTTTAAATGCATAAGTTTTTCTGTTTAATGGAGTCTGGAAATCTAATGTGAATTGTATCATCTTTAGTCTGTAAAAGCTGAAGTTGAGATTTGTGTGGAAATAGTTGTTTTTTTTCCTTTTAAAAAAAACCCAAGAAACAACAACCCCCCCCCCCACCCCCCCACCCCAAAAATTTCATGTTAATGTCAGGTTTTTCAAGTTATTTACAGGAGTCTTGTTCAGCCAGAATAAACCAAAACAGTAAGGTCCCTGGCCCAGTTCCTTCCATGTATTTTAAGTGGAAACAATATAAACAAACTATTTTTCCTGTCTCGGTTCCTATTCTTACCTAGTTCTGCCTAATTATTTTACATTTTACATGAATGTAGACATGCAGAGTTTAATTTGATAATGTTTCTCCCAATTGGAATTCTAAGATTTATCTTCATTATTTAATGTATACAAAATACATCTTTATTTGCATTTCTAAGATACCCTTTTTAGGGCAAGCTTGCAGGAGCGTGAAGGAAAGCAGTGAACATGGAGGAAGTTGAAAACTGAGTCATCATGTCACTCTTGGCTACGTGATCTGGAGTAATGAAGCCATTGCTTTGGGGTTTTGACAGAACTGTCATTTACAGCATCATAAATGAATATAAAAATTATACTGTAGGTGCCAATAGCAGCCCAGGATGCTACATTTCTGCTTTGATGTGGACTGTAAACCTAATTTAGGAATAAAAAGAAATTTTTGGGAAGAGATGTATTATTATACAGGAGGGCTGAGTGGTCCTTGTGATGTTTTTTCTCTTTGCCCAAGCTCAAGCAATGGTGAAACAAAATGTTTTGTTTAGCTACTGGAAAAAGTTAAGCTTTTGACTCAAGGAGCTTTTTCTTTCGTTCACAAAATCTTAATTAATGTAGTCAGTCACGTTTGCTGAAGAAAGAGATGAGAGTGTGCCTTTATAGCTAATAGAGATGTTCATGTGGTCTAATTACTATCTATTTAAATAAAATTGAAAGAAGATTGGGATTTTGAAGCAACTTCACAAAGCAGAAAAGACTCAAATCTAATAGGGTATTAAACAGGACTGCATGTTTGAGTGAAAAATTTTGTTTATACTTGACAGTTTATGAGCAAAATCATAAATGTAGGTTTTAAGAAAGTACTTTTCTTTGCACTTCTAATGAGAAGTTAGTTTTGTATTGCAGCTCAGAGTATTACTAAATGCTTAATTCATTACCTTTCCTTGTAATCTTTTTTTATTTTAGCAAACTATTGTGTTGGACAATACGTCTACACTGCTGCTTGATTTAAAAGATCAAAGCAGTTCTCTCTGAACAGTGAAGGCTGGCTATGTTCAGCATTAATAGGTATACTAAAGTGTTGCCAAGATTAATGTGGAGATGACCCTGTGCCTATTTTCAGAATCGCAGGGGGGCGAATTCTGTCAACAGTGAAGATGCATTTGATAAAAGGCCGAAGCAATGGGGATCCTTTCTGTCAGGCAGTAGAGGAAGTTGTACAAGATTTGGATTTGAAGATTAAAAATATTATCGATTCACAACAGGAAGCCTTGACTGCTAGCACTACTGGAGTCAGTCCAGCACGGGTAATGGGACTTCTTTTGTTCTTTTTATTATTTAGCTTTATAAGAAAGTAAATATATTTTGCCTGTTTTGTTTCTTTTTAATTTTTCAAGGACTATCTATAGAGTATAATCTTTTTCCTAGCTGTATAAGAGTAGTCATTTCCTCTTTGCTGTGATTTTAAACTTGTTGAAAGACTTAAACTTAAGGATTACACTGTGATTATCAAACAGCTGATTTACAGTAACTAAATTTCTTACTTCAAAATTGCAAATGAAATGCTCTTAAAAGCTTTATTTGGTTGTGCAGTTATAAATGTAGATAATCAGAAGTGTCAGATTTGCTGTTAATTTCAAAGCAGTAAATGTATAACAAATTTACAAAAAAAAAACCCTCATGAAAGTAGAATTAAGATTTGAGAACATCTATCAGTAATTTTTTATTAAAATACCCAGGTTTTAATTAGTACAGCATCAAGTATTTCAAAGGGTAGGGCATTCAAAGTAAGGTGAAATATGTAAAAAATAAGGATGGTAAAATGTGTAGTGGGAAGGGAATTAAAGCCCCAAACAAATCATGTGTAAGTTTTTCTGTTTTAGTGTTTCATGACATTAATGAAACTATTAATGACTTTGTTTTCATGGAAGGAATTGGGGTATTGAAAATTCTAAGTGAGGCGTTGAGGGCATAATACAGCATTTCTATTTGTTGTTCATGTACTGTGAATCTACTCAGGCTTAGATTATAATCTTTTTGTGATTAAAAAATCAACTTTATTTTACATTGTTGATGTATAAGATATGTAATGTAATTTGTTTTTCTAGCAAATTTAAAAAAAAATATAGATACCCTTCAATGTGTTTAGAATTGTTAGGATGCTTTGTTTTGTGAAATTATTGGATTTATGCCATGGTAGCAAAAGATTTTTTAACAAATTTTAATCAAACCTTCAGTGTCCTTTTTTTTTTTTAAGGCAGCTAAAACCCTATTGGCTAGTTAAGCTGGTTTAAACATGTTTTTCCACTGAGTATGTTGGATATATATTTCAGCCTCATTTTCCTGTTTCCTATGAATGCTTGTTCAGTGTATTTCCCTGTTTCCCTTTCATATCCTTCTATTTGTCTTAGAAAATGATAACTGTCATCAGTTCTGTCTTTATTTAGCTACTTGTGTTACCAATAAAATTTAAAAAAATTATGTAGTTCATTATAAGCCAAGTAAACATTTTATTAAAATTTCATTCCTCAGAGAAATTCACCATTGCTTTTCCAAAATGGTATTTGTTTCTTACTGTTCTCCAGAAGTTCATAGTCTAAGGACTCTGTAGAAATGTTTACCAGTATCCTTGTTGAGACAGAAGATAGCAAAGATAGTTGTATCCTGATGATGTGAGGAGGACCTGCAGTGGAGAAGTTCATGAAGGGCTGTATCCCATGGGAGAGGTATCCCACACAGAGAAGAGGAAGAGTATAAGGAAGAAGCAGAAGGTCAAAGTGTTAGGAGCTCATTCCCTGTCCCCCTGTGCCATTTTGAGGGAAGGAGGTAGAAAAATTGAGAGTGATGTTGAGTCTGGGAAGAAGGAAGGGGTCCCATTATGATTAAATGTCAGTAAATTAGGTAAATTTCGTAGAGTCAAATCTATTTTGCCTGTGATTTGTAAGTGAACCACCTGTCCTCATCTTACTCCCATGAGCTTTTTTCAAGATTTTTTCACTTGCTGTTCTGTTTAGGAGAAGGAAGAATAGAGCAGCTTGGCGAGCACCTGGCAGCAAACTGGGATCAGCCAGCACAGTCCTTTGTGGGGCCTGAGGGATTAGAGATAAGGACAGTAGTTGAGAGAGGTAATGGGAAAAATGTGGATTGAACATTGGTAGAGAATAGTCTAAGTGTGGGGAAATATACTTTTTTTTATTGTAATTGTGGAGGGCTGAGGGGTAGAATGTGTGTCAGTTGTTTGTCCCTGTCAGTGCTGTGTTTGTTATTTTGGTGTGGGGAATTCTTTTTGTTGGTGTAATTGAAGTCTGTGAAGATTGTGATGAATTGTCTTTTTTAACAATTATCCTTAAGCATAACGATTCACAGAGAGAAGGGGTGGAAAAGGGAGCTTAGACAAATATTAAGATAGTGATACCTAGTGGCATATTTTAGTGAAAGTGGCGTGCGGGAACGTTTTACTAAACATATGGAGGGATAGGTTGCCTTTTGTAAAGAAAAAAGAAAGCAAAATTGAAAAAGTCCAGTAAGTTTTCCAAATTAATTCAAGCTCTATTAGAAATTAGAACATCTGTATTGTTCAATTAAGATCTCAGTATAGCAAAGATTTAATGTTTTTTCTGATTCTTGCATAGAGCTTGGGAGTTTTGGTTTGGTTTCACTTAATAAGGAAATCCCCTGATGCTATAACTTTTCAGAAAAAATGATCTACATTCAATTTATGTACTGGTTTGATAGGATGTTAGGGTTTTTCTTACGCAAGAGATTGAATTATTTCTTTGAGTGCAAATTTAAAACATGATCCTAAGTATAGAGTTGAAAATTATGCTTCCACTAGTTCCTGGTAAAGCTGCCTCCTCATAAAATGTACCTGAAAAGCATAACTTTGTTAGAAAAATATTTGCTTTTCTCCAGGCAGTGTCAGCTTTCTTCCATCATAGCTCAGTTTTTCTGCAAATACCTGGTGTATAAGAATCTGGAGCTCCAGGAAAAGTTATTGCTTTATGCAGCAGGAAGCACTATTTTGTGTTGAAGCCTGCACAACTGACTAATAGGAATTATGATTTATTTCTTCCTAAGAAAATTACTACTGTAAATGGAATCTGGCTGGTTCTTCTGGATGGAACTAACCAGAATAGTCTGGATTAGCTGGTGGTCACTACCCTTGAAAAACTGAGCAACTCTTTTATTTAATAATTTGATTAATGATTAAGCTTATTTACAAACAAGATTTTTTTTTTTGTCTTACAGAGATCTTTTTGTCGGCTTACCTAGAGTTCTTATTTTGCCTTGGACTTTTGTCCATGGTTAATATACAGAGTGAGTCTCTGGTGTTGCAGTACTTGAGATTTCCGAAAGTTATTTCTAAAGATTTTTCCTCTGTGTTTCATTAGGCAAGATGATTCCAAATACGTACTTTTGTCATTAAGACAAATTCACAGTGACACACATGATGTTTAATGAAAATCTATGTTTAATAAAAATCTGTTATGATGATGTAATGACTGAAGAGGTTCAGAATAAAATTTGGAACTGAAATAGGGCAATTCTGTAAAGTCAAGTAACAACTATTTCTGTAATTGCTATTTCTAGCTATTGATTATAACTTATAGTAGCTGACATGTGTTGCTATGGTTTCTTGAAAGCTACATACACTGATGTAATTAAATAGAGAGAAAAATAGAATATTATCTTTTCAAGACTGTTTAACAGCATTTAACTGGTTAGATAAATGCAGTTCATTGCTTGTCTTGCCCTTCAGAATTAAGTCAGAGTATTCAGTGTTTCTGTGTATTAGTAAATAAGAGAGCAAATAATTTTTATAAAACTACCACTGTGTATTAAGCCCTAAACTTCTCTGTGGAATTCCTTGTACCTATAAAGAAAAATATAGCTAACTTTCAATTTTTTAAGTCCCACAGTGGCTATGGATTTCTCCATCTGTACTGCTGATGGTTGCATTGAGCACTTCCAGATGCAGATTGTTTTTTTTTCTTTAAGGAATTCTTTTTTGTGGAAAATCGTGAGGAATTCACCCAAACAACAGGAAATTGTGCCAAGTACCTCTGTTGTCAAATCTTGATGGAAATCTCACTTTTAACCAACTGCTTTAGCAGATTGTTAGAGTGGTTGGACTTCACCAGAATGTGTTTGTGTACTAGAAAATAGAGCGTTCATTTCTGCTGCACAATTTCAGCATAAATTTGTATATTTTTCTGTGTGACTTGCTGGTCAGTGTATACACGTAGCTATCAGAGATCTAAATTCCACTAACTGCTTGGGATGATAGAAACTTTCCCATGGAGAAATTCCCCATAAAGGCTCACTGCAAAAGGAAAGGAGGGGGTTCTCACACCTTGTGCTAATGTGGATTGATTTTGGAGGTGAGCTATTGGTCTGGCTAGTTGAACTTTGCTGTTTTATGTTCCTTTTTTATTTACTTTCAGCCAAAATTGCATTCCATAAATCATGGCACTGCCTATTGTGGCAGAGATACTGTAAAGGTCTTGCTAGCTCTTCTGGATGAAGAAGCTGTCAATCCTCCTACACAGAACAAAGCGGATCTGTTGTGTGACAATGAAAGTTTAAATCTGTGTGGCATCACCTCTGTTTTGACTCTCTTTAGGTGAGTATTAGGAGATTGCTTTTGTTGTGTTTGTTTGGGCTTTTTTTAAGGATCTGGGAGTCCAGCAAAGCATTGACGTTATTTAAAGCAAACAATCAATGTGCAGTGTGCTGAGATTAAGTGTAAAGGGAAAGCAATTTTATAACGGTTTTGAGTTTTCAAAAAGTTTTCTAAGTCTTCATTTGCATTTTCTGTATTTTCAAGGTACTTTTTTAACATGGATTTTTTTGAGATAGTACATTTCTGAGCCGCACAAACTCTATGAAGGACGTCAAACCCATTTCTGTGGGTACCAACGAGGATGCTCACCTATCAATGCACTGAAGAAGCAGTGATGCTTTACTTGGTCCCTGATCTTGAGGAATCATTAGTTGTTGAAAAAACAGAATGCTGAAAATTTTGACATTATTGGTTACAAAGAGGATTCATGAACCAGAACAATAGTGTAGACAGTAACATGATGAAGCTGTTTTGAAGCTACATATCTTGGCAATTAGAACTGGAGAACCATTGCAAGGCTGGCAGAAATTTTGCGCCACAGACAACTAGAAATAAATAAAATAAATAACAAGCTAAATAAACCAAATTTTATTTATGAAAATAATGAATAAAATGAGCTAAATAATTAATTAATTACTGTTCAAAAACCTATTCTCATATGCTCATTGATTTTTCATGACCGTAAAGACAGAAGTAATTACTTAAAAATGCATAGATTAGTTCTTATTTCAAGACCAAAAAATTTCCCTTTATATGAATCATTAATTTTTTCATTATTATAGGCATCAAATTTTTCATTGATGTACGTAACTAATTACATGACATGTAAAAGAGTGGCAACATTTTGTGTGAATATTTCTGTTGAGAAGTTTGCAAATCTGTGGAAAATTATATTGAATATCAACCAGATGTTATTCAGCAGGGTGTAAGTAGAATGGTGGCTTAGAAGATCATCACCAGCATTACAAATAATAATAACAATACTGTGTCTGCAGAACTACAATATTGGAAACAGACTGCAAAACGAGTACCAGAAATTGGAACTGTAGGTTTGGTTTTTTTATGCTATCTTCAGTTGTCACAGTACACAGTCCTTAGGAAGGTAGGAAATAAGGTAAAGCTTGGAGAGTAAAGGTATTTGCCTCTCTGTTTCTGAGGAACTTGGTATGGAAAAAAATTTTATTAATGAATTGCTTTTACATGTTCTGAATACTTACCTCTTTTTAATATAGATCTCCAGCACGATCCAATGGCTCTTCTCCAAAAGCTCTTAGACAACGTATTCTGAAATCCATGGATGAAAAAGTAGTTAAGGTACTCAGTAGGAACTGCTATGCAACTATAGAGGCATTGTAATTATAGTGATAAAATAAGTGTTACATTTCAGCCAGGTGTTTGAGATTTTCATTCCATAGCTAAAGTTTGGCTTGGAGTGATTGGTCCAAGTAGAGCAGTACCGTAATATGAATAGAAATATATAAAACTCCAGAGGAGAGAGGCTTTAAACTTAAGAGTACTTCCTAATGAAAATTTTTTAGAGAAGGTGTACTGAATTAATCTATCTGTGTATTTCAGGACCATAGAAATAAACCAAGCTATCTGAAAACAGAGATAAAAGTGAATACAGGCACCTGATTTTAGTTCTAATAAAACAGACATTGAAAAAGTAATAATGATGGTTTCATTGTTTTTTTTAATTTTGATGCTTTTTATTTGTACCAAACTTAGGACATTTCTATAACATTGCTTGTGAAAAATAAGATGAATGTGCTAATGTTTGCTTTTTGTAGATGACACGGAATTTTACAAGAGTATGTTGGTATTGTTGGGGGCTCTATTCAAAAGAACGTTTCTGAAAACTTCTGTCTTTCAGTGCACTGCATTTTACATAGTATTTTTCCTTAAAATTGACAAACTTAAATGTTGGGACTATGGATGGAGGCAGAGCTTGTCTTCTTCAGTATTTCAACAGAAAGCTAAATGAAAGTAGAGCATAATATTTTTTACAGACTTAGTCCTGAGAATATGTAAAAACACAGATCTAATTCGTATGTAAAGAAGAGGTGTTCTAAGTCATCAGAACTGGTTTTAGAACAGCACAATGGAAAATCTTTCACTGGACATTAGATAAATTTGAACACATAGTGCATGTCTAAGAAGTAGAAAGATATAAAAATGAAAAGCACTGTCAGTATTTCTGGCATGCATTTTAAATATGCTCCGACTTAATTTTGAGTCCTTTTTTCTGGATTGGGTCAACAATGAGCATTTTGGATACACGCACTAATTAGTGTGAAATTTAATTTAAAACTCATAGGCAAATTATGAAAAATTGATAAAGAATCTTCA
Organism: Pseudopodoces humilis; assembly: GCF_049639895.1. NCBI lineage: Eukaryota > Metazoa > Chordata > Aves > Passeriformes > Paridae > Pseudopodoces > Pseudopodoces humilis. The sequence goes on from NC_142204.1 coordinate 19,115,880, forward strand.
TTTTATGCAAACAATGTATTTAAATTGCAGCTTTACTCAGCAAATAGGAAAAGCATGTCATGTTGTTTGCATAAAGTCTTGAAATAGATCATTCTCTCATCTTAATGAAAGTTTTGTAATTGGATGCATGAACAGCTGGGTTCAGTATCAAAGTGCAAAAATTATCTAAAAGTAATTACCTGTCACTTTTGAGACATTTTCTGGTTTGACCTGTTTTTGATAGAAACAAGCAAAAATGAGTCAACTAAAATGGTTGTTACTGAACAGCTAATGACTTTTATAAGTGAGATTCAGTTCTCTGCCATTCATATTTGATTTTCACCCTCTCACATAAAATCCTATTTCTTTCTTAAAATGTGGATCTCTCATTTTATTTTTCTGGGTTTTTTTCTCTCTACCTCTCTAACAATTTCTACAGTTTTCTGTATATTTCTACTCCTCCATATTCTTTTTATTTTTTTTATGAAAACATTTAAGTTTCTATCTTTCTCTTATTTTCTCTTTCTATACCTTATTTGTGGCTGCATGCATCTACAAACAGAACTCCAGCTATCAACAATTCACAGATCCAGTGTAAACTAAGTGTCCCTTTTGTCAAAACTGATATCTTCTGTTAATTCTACACCATCCTGTGGATACCTAACTCTTGATCTTGAGGTGGTAGGTCTGCCTTTCCTGGTATATTTGTATAATGCTGAAGAAGGCGTTGTATGTGTTGTATTTTCACTCCATGACACTTCTGGAATGTTTTTCTCTATCTCTGTCTACTCAAGTGTAAATTATTAGGTGTTCATTTTACTTTTTGATGTCCTGCTGTGTGTTTGTCTTGGACTTGATAGTTGCAACTTTGGCCTACATTCCTTCACTGAGATTGCTGTTCAAAAAGCTATTAGCAAAGTGGTTAGACACTAGATGCCATCCTACTGTTTGCACCTCAGTCTGTTCCTTTAAGCTGTGGTACATAGAAACTACTTGTTTTAGCCTGTCTGAATCCAGTGATTATTTGTTTTGCTGCTTTGCTCTGTCCTTGCTTATATTCAGCCTGCAATATCAGTCTTTGTTGTTAATTTGTTAATTTTCAGATAAACCCTTTTACACTGTCTCTTCTGGCTGAAGGGATTTCCCATAGAGATCTGCAGAACTCATTATACTCCTTTCAAACTTTTCAGTACCTTTAAATCAACCTCTCCCCAAGTCTTAGTAGTGCTTTTTGTTGAGATAAATTCCCATTACAGTGACTAATTTCAGTTCCTTTCTCTGTGAATCCATATATTTCTTGTCTAGGATTATAATGTGTCTTGGTAGAAATAAATTTTGTTCCATCCTTACTGTACAGCATGTAGCACAAAGAATTCCTTGTCCATGGCTATAGATCTCAAGTGCTGTGGTAATATTTACCACCTTCTTACACTGTGTGTCAGTCTCCATTATTATTCTATGCAACCATCTTGAAATGTGTACAGGTTGCTTGTAAAATTCAGGTACAAATTTTGCTATGCATAGTGCACTCATGTTAGCAATTGATTCAGAAGAGATATCAGATATTTGTTATTTGAATAAGTGAATAGCAATATGATGTTTCTTCTCAGTATCTGTGATCCTTCAGAGAAGTTTCTTTTGCCATATGTGTGATGGCAGCTTTAGTTCCAAAAGATTTCTCCAAGGGCCTTTTTACCATGCTGCCTCTGATAGGTGTTAGGTGGTTAGTCTAAAGTATAATTTAAGGATGTCTCATTGGGACTTGTTCCATAAAAGTTACCTTTTTCATGATATTTGAGAAGGGAATTAAAACACAGTAGTGGTGATTAGTTTGGTTGTATGCCAAGTCCCTATTATCTAAATGAAGAAATTTAGGAAAAATTAAAAAGAGAAACACCTCAGTTAAAAATAAAATTTAAAAACAAGAGAAAAAATTGTTGTGCCCACTCTTTCCTTAAGAGGAACTGATTTCTCAGATTCAAATTATCAGATGGATAATATTTAGACCTAGGGCATGTCATCAGTAAGTGTTTTAGTATCTAAAAATAAGGACAGTGGATAAAATAAACAGGTAGCTATAAACTGGGATTGGTGCTCAGAAATAAAATAAATCTTGTGGATGTTTCCATTGTGCCAAAACAAATTCCTGGCAACAGTGAATGACAAAGAAATATTTTTTGTCTTTCAATCCTCATTAAATACTGGAAGAAGCACAGAAAGATCACCTAACTATATTGGCATTTGTTCGGAAGCAAAGCTGTTGCTCTTATTGCTTGATGAGAAAGAAGCATGTTGCATTGTTTCATTTCCTCTAGCAGAAGTAGGTAAGAGTAAGAATATGAAACTTGGTTTTCCTTTGGGAGGCAATTTAGTTTCAAGTTTATCTATTGTTTAAGTGAAATATCTTCTGGTGAATGGTGTTTTGTAGAAGGAGTCTTTAATTCAGAAAGATCTGTGGAACATGTGTTGTCAGCTGTCCTTACCACTCCTTTCTGCTTTATAGAAATACATAAGCTTAATTTGTCAGGGGAGTTATTTTATCTGAAAAGGGTTCATCCAGCCTTATCTCTACTTTTTTGAACCATATTTCTATTCAAGTGAAATGAGTAGATACCTGGTTGTTGACTAGTTATTTTGTTGATTTCAATCGGTTATTAAAGCCCGGTTTAGTGGTGTGAGAGGGGAATGAACAGGCTGTGACAACTGTTTAGGCTGAGGAGCAACTTAGGACAGCAAAAAATATTATAAGATTTTAATCTTTGAGCTGCACTGCAAAATATTAATGAGACTTTCAAGTTGTCAGCGAAATACTTTTCCTGAACTAATGGAACTGAGTGAAACTGAGAACTTTAGAAGTTAAGAAAGGAAGAACTAAAGTTATTAGGCTGTAAGCATGCAGTATATGTGAGTGTAACAGATTTTTTTTTTATAAAGATCTTGTTGGCCTTTTGATATATCGTTTTAGAAATCCTGCTGCATTGTTAGCAGACTTACCCTGAAACAGCTGCAAGGACTTTCAGTAGTTTGGCGTGTTTTTTTCTTAATGTAACCGGAGACAACCTTTCCTATATGAGGCACTATTTCCCTCCAGTTGGGAACATAGCTGCAGTTCTAGTTTTTAGAAGAATTTGTGGCTTAAGAACTCTAACAAATCTTGGCATACTTGAAGTTCATTGTAATTTTACTGTGTATAGAAATCCTTCCAAGAAAAAAGCTCCACAAAGCAGAAATCCTGGTCTGCCTTTCTCATGTGACTTTTTCATGTCTCTATAAAATGACTTAATATCTAGCTTCATGCACTGCTGTTATTTTTCATTGCTTAGTTCTCTAGATGCTGTTACTTGAGAGAATTGTTTTGCCTATTTGTGATTCCAGTACAAATAAACTGTGACTTGGAAAACTATCAGCAGGAAGTTATCAAGGGTTTTCTTGTATGCCCCCTGTAATTGTGAACAGAAGAGTCACAGTCATAGAGAAAACAATCTTCTTCAGGTAGTAGTCTCATCTATTGTTGAAAGAAATATTTATTTCCTAAGTGGAATATAATTATGGAGAACACCAAAGTTGACTGGTAGTTTAGTAGAGAAGTGAAGGGAATGAAAAGGTCCAGCACAAAATCTTAGGAAAGACTTGGTGTCAGTTAAACCACATTTGTGTAGAAAATGCCATTTTTATTTCTACAAGACCCCTAAACTACTTTGTTTAAACTACTTTGTACTTTCATAGCTGTGAGCTTTGTTTGAAAGCCAATGATGAGGTGATTTGAGGTTTATGTTCTCAAAACAGTAGCAGGTTATTTTGGAATAGCAAAAGGCTGGTACAATATCATGCTAAAAAAAAAATAGTTTCAGTACAATAAAAACTTGCTACTACCTGAGTTATCCAGGTTATTTTTTTAATAACATGCCTTGGTTTGGCAAAGATATAATTTATTGTTTTGTTACTCTTCCCTTTGTACTCCTTTCCCTTTTTCAACGTCCTCTTTCAACTTACCTTGAATATTTTTTTCCTCAAAGGACAAGGGTAAGGATAGAGAAAATCAATTTTCTTTTTATCTCTTTTTCTCTTCCAAATAGTACTCTAGTTGTTTGGCTATAAAATAAAAACATGTGTTTGTTGTTACTGATGTAGGTTTTCAAATTCTATTATGCCATTCCAGTGTATAAAAACCAAATCTCAACATTCTTAGTGACTAAATATTGGCAGTACTGTCTGTATGCAGATGCTGGAAGGAGATCTGGAACAGATTATAATCTAACTTTTAAAAATAAATAGAGCATGCACCATTAATATTTCACATAAAAATGAATGTTTTATATGGGCATCTTGAACAACTGAAATGTTTCTCTACATACAGATGTCAAGGTGGGAGAATGTACTGCTTTAACTGCTTATTAGTATTTCTAATCAACCTGCTTGTGCTGAAACAGTTGTAAATCCTATCCTACTTTCTCCCAGCTTGAGTGGTATCAGTGAACCTCTTTTTTCCTGAAATGCTACTGAATTTCTTTCTTTGTATGGGGATAAGAGCAACATCTGACTTGCTTGGGAAGAGGAAAAGGAGTAATAAGACTGAGTTTATTCTAGGCCATTTGTGTGCAGCTACCTAGTTAACAAACTGATCTCCCAACATTTTTTCTCTTACAGAGCTGTGGGTCATGGAAGTAGCTCTCTTAAAGCAGTGAATTTGAGGAAATTTAATGTAAAAGAACTCAAAGGGTGTTTTTTTCTAAGAGCTTTTTTCAAACAGTTGACAGGCTTTATTGTGTGCTTCAAGTAAATTTTAGGTTGATCTTTCTACTTAAAAACATTCCAGTGAAGATCTACTTTCTAATTCAGCTCTAGACTTGTGCTCCTTTGTGCAGTCTGTTAAAATTCAGGCTGTTAAAATTTGCTTATTGCTACTTCACCCAATGTAATACAGTCTTTTATACTAGTGAACATATTTTCCTAGACTAGTTGAAAATTTGTCTGCTTCAACAAGTTGTCTTGGACTATATATGCACCCTCTAGATTAGTTCTAGCATCCACAGTCTGATTTGGTAGAGCTTTGTGTACTGTTTGCAAATGCCTGAGTGGTATGTGATGCAATAGACATATTTCAAGCTTCAGTGAAGCTGAAACACAGATGGGTTTATGTTGTGAGTTTTTCAGTATTTGAGCTTGACTTCTGTCCTTTGACTCCACATATTCTGTTGCTACAAAATGAATTAGTGAAGGGTCAGATGGGAGTGGTTAAAAGAAATACTGTTTATAAAAAAATAGCTGCATTTATTATTGGTTATAGAATAACTATCAGGCTTTCTTGCTCAAATTTTATGTTCTTCATGCTGTATTTATTATAGATTCATCAGCTTTGCAAAATTGTAGCTTATTTGCCTCTTGTAATATGAATGTGATAGAAAGCCATTCAAGTTATTGTTGCATAATTTTTGATGTGTGTCCTTTACTGAGCAATAATTGAAAATTGAGAAATTTTTAAAGGATTAAGATGAAGTTTTTCAGAAGCATATCAAATATTGGAAAATATTTTTCATTAAAATTACAGTGACCTGAAGCTTAAAGGAAATGCAAGCCCCTTATCTTAATATTGTAATTGTACAATATTATGTTCACAAAATTTAAACTAGGCAATGGCTCTATCCTTCAAAACCCTTTCTGAAAAGAGTATAATGACTTACACAGTCTGTAGCTTCTTCACAGGGGGAAGAGGAGGTGCAGACTCTCATCTCTTCTGTCAAGTGACCAGCAATAGGACGCAAGGGAATGATATTAAGCTTTATGAAGGGGTTAGATTGGATATTAGGAAAAAGTTGTTCACCTGAATGTTAATTGGGCTCTGGAACAGTCTTCCCAGGGCAATGGTTGCACTACCAAGCTACCAGTTGCACTACCAGTATTCAAGAAGTGTTTGGACAATGCTCTCTGACATGTGGTGTGATTCTTGAGGTGTCCTGTGCAGGGCAGGCCCAGGAGTTGATGGTTAATATTGTCTAATTCTACTTAGAGTCAGTGAGCTGAGGCATAATCTTGAAGCCTACAAACCTTGTAAATGTCTATGTATGTAGTTCTTATTTTGTGGTAAATATTTTAAAGTAGAAAGTAAATTAACACTTCTGAGTTTTAAGATTTTGAGATTAACACTGTTAAGAGATTTGAGTTGTTGAGAGTCAGGCTTGCTAGTTTGCCCTGTTAAATCTCCTTTTCTTTCCCAGTCTGTTATCTGGCCCAAATAAATTGTTGTTTGGGAGTGATAGACAGCAGGGAAAACTTGGTCTCTTTGACTCTTGAAGGGAATACTGACTGTTAAAGTAAAACTATGTATGTCCAGGCGTATTAAACCAGGAAGATAACCTACTTCTGTAAATGAATGAGGTATTTCTCCAAATACTCAGTGTATTCACTTGGCCAACAGCACTACCATGAAGAGATATCTAGGTTACATCTCAGCTATAAGCTCAAGTCTGTTACCCCATATGTATGAAAGCAGGATCTGTTTGAAGTGGCATCAATTGTGACTGAATTTTGTGGACTAAATTCTCTGTGAAATGAGGTTTCTGGGAACATTATTCTCTTTCCTTCTGTCTTAATATGAGAATTTGAGTAAGAAGAAAATTATATCTCTAAGGGTCAGATCTGAACTGTGAGGGTTTAATCTTGCTTGTGCTAAGAAGAAAAGTAGACTTCCATAGTGCAAACCTTCTAATCAGAGAAGAGGCTGTAAACCTCTTATTCAACAAATCACTCCTTCTATTTATCTAGTAATATCTATTTTGTAATAGCTTTTATTACTTGCTCTTTTCTCTGATGATTTTACTGTAGCACCTGTTAAGCTCAAATTTATTTAAATTCACCTGTGCTTTTGAGATAGAATTATTAGCTAAAAATCCAGATGTATTGTAGTTATCTGCTCCCTGTTATCTCTTATAATATAATTTGTATAATCCAGTGCACTTTCAAATGGAAGTGAGGGCAGAATATGGCTTGCAGAACTTAGAGAATTTATGGCCAGTTGTACAGAAAGTACAAAGCTTGACCTGAAATTCTCAGCTGATGTGAAGCTGTAACTTAATAAGCTGAGGAAATTTTACCTGTGACTTGAATTAAACAGGCTTGTTTTGGAAGATGTGAAGTTAGACATTGGCATTCAATGGTAGAATGGCTTCATTTTGTGAATAAATGGGAAATCTGAAATAGTACTTGATATTCCCCTTTCAGATATAATTATAGATGATGAGCTGCAGAAGTATGAAAATTGACTGTAGTAGCTACACCACTTACTCAAAACAGTGGAGTCTATCAGAAGATGGGGCTAACTTCAGAAAGAAAACTTTAATTTGAAGCTGTAAGAGTTAATGTGTACCTTTCTGAAAGAACTGAAAAAAAGATTTTTGAATGATTTTAGTACTTTTAATAGAATAATAAATAATTATTCTTGAAAGACCTTATGCTTTGTAAATTAATATCTAATTTTCTTTTTTAATGTGAGCATATCCATTTTTCTGGTATTTTATGTGAAAAGAATGGGAAAGCTCATTATTATACTAGTCTTGCAGGTGTTGTCTTTTAACTTTTGTGAATAATGAAAGCTAATAGCAGATTGGTATTTGCAGATGAAGCAACCTTCAATTAAATCCCAGTTTGCCTGTACATATAAAAATGATTTGAGTGAAACGAGTGGTCAGCATTCCCATGCAATTCCAACCTGCAAACATCCTGTACCAAAGCAACATTTAGAAGCTGAAAAGTGCACAGGTAAGCTGTGGTAGGATTGAATAAATAAATGTGATGATAAATACTATCCAAAAAGTCTTTAGTAGAACTCAAATGTTTTCAAGAAAAAGAACAAAAATGTCTCATTGTTCTCAATGTCTGATATGCCAGTTAAATCTTTTTGCAATAAAATTGTAATATCAATGCTTTGAGAATATAAATGTTTGAAAAACATGTTGATGCTATCTTGAGGTAAAAAAGTGATATATATTGCATATATGACATGTTGTTTTTCTACAGAAGTAAGCCAAGTGAAATTTATATTTTTGCCATTAAAAGGGGGAAAATTCATTTTACTCCACTACAAACTTCATAATATATAAAATTTTTATGCCCTTTAACCCTCTCTTCCAACATCTTAAAGTTATAAATCCAGTTCCCTATGTTATTTATTATATGTTTTTGAGCAATGTAATTTTAAATTGGCGATGCACTTATGGACACATAGAAAATATAATAGCAATGACCAGCATTGCTTGTTTTATTGGTAATACAATACTTTTGATTTTAAAAAGAAATAACATGGCAGTCCTTATAGAAAAAGGATGTATGATCCCAGGTAACTTTTTATTTCCTCACATATATTTTTGATATTCTTACATGACAGAAGGTACAAATTCATGTCTTGATGTACTAGGGCTTGGAACTATTTCTGAAAGTGTTCACCAGACTAGAAGTTATACAGAGATGGGAAAGCTGAGTTGTCAGCCAAGGAACAAGAACTCTGGGAATGAACAGATGGATTTGAATAACGGCAAAATAATCTGTGACAAGGAAAGTGAACCATCTTTGCAAAAAATTACTAAAAGACTTAAGACTTCAGACAGCTCTAAGAAGGAATTGGACAGCAAAACTGGTGGAAAAAGAAAACAGACCAAAGCTGCAAGTAAGGATAAGCTGATTGCTGGTCAGGCAAAATTAACTCGCTTTTTTCACCTGTAAGTTTTTGTTTTCACGTACATGCTATGTTGACACTTATAAAATACTGCAAGAAAACAGGTGAAATTCATGAATTACTTCCTTTCATACATAAATAACTGAAAGCGGCTTGTGTATTATATTAGACAACTACTTCAAGTCTGGATTATGCTGAAGGATTTTATTTTTTAATAACAATACGTTGTTAATAGTTACACTGTTACTTTTGGTAATGAATTATGTATTCCTCTGCAATGCAATCCAAAAAATTATTTTTGGATGCATATGTACAGCTATGCTAATACTCAGTAACTTCAAATTACGTTAAATTCGGAATGAAATGTTTAATCTTCGGAGATGGTGAGAGATGAGTAGTTTTCACACTTGCCAACAAGGTCGATAGACCCTTCCCAGCATACACCTGAGGACTACAGGGAAAAAAAAAGAGAGCCTGAAAGTTTAAATCATCAAAGAACCATAATTCTTATGGCTTCTGGAAATATTAATTTAACAAATGCTCCCTCCCCCATGCACCAAATCATAACAATAATGGAGTCTCTAAATGTACCTTTACCAAATTGCTATATTGACATTGCAGTGTACTTTACCAGAATGAAATAATTTTTTGTGTAAAAATAAAGTATATTTACTGTCAAAATCTCTTCTTCCTATAGGAAATTTAGCTGAATTTTCTTCCTCTGTGGTCTCTCTTTCTTGTATTGACTCAATATTTTGAATTTCAGTGTCAACTGGAAAAGCCATGGTTCCCTTCAGTGCAGGATAAGGTAGTTGATTTCTACCTAAGTTGATTGGCGTAACATGATTGAAGAAATCATGTCTGGAACCTCTGTCCTGTTTTGAGGGAAGACAAGATGTTTATTTAAAGTCAGTTGTGTTCACACACATTTTGTACTTTATACTTCAACAATGCAGTTATTTTATGTTTCAGAATTGTACCTTAAAAGTAATGATATGCATTACATCTTTGGCAAAAATGGTTTAATGGACATAATTAAATAAGGAGTCTTGTGTTTGGCAAAGTTAAAACCTATTGCTGCATATGGGGGCATGCATCAACTATAAATACAGGTTCCTTCTCCTCCCCTCCCACACCCCTCCTTCCCCCCCCTCCTCCCCCCCATCCTCCAAATTTTGGCTACTACCTGTGGAAATCAGATTTAATTCAACTCTCAAAGTTATGCATTTAGAATCTTTGCATTAGATATATAGGTTTTAAATTTTATTTTCTTTACTATGGTATGTAAACTGGTATTTTTGTGTATTTACCTGGTTATTGCTTTAAATTGTTGTACTTTTTTTCTAAAAAGGTATAAATGAATTTCAGTTTTACAGTTAAGCCAAAATTCAGAACTGAACTCACCAAAAACTTCATGTTTCCAGCATTCTTATCATTGAAAACACTGCGGTCTTCAGTCTTGTAGTACTTCAGCAAAGGTATAGCTCCCCTGTTCATAGGTTTGTCTCCGATTTGTAGAGTTTTTCCTAGATTTAATGTAGGTAGCAACATATCTTCATCTTCTATCTCTTGCAGAGATTTTGAAACTGAAAACAGAAAACCTTGAGGAAAGAGAGAGAGAAAGGAGAGCATTAGGATATATGATGAGATGCACATTTTTTAGTTATTTAACGCTTGCATAGAGGTTCGTCACTTCTCAAATTCTAAGAACTTTTCCAGTGGTAAATACTTGTTTTCCGTTCCTGTAATGGCACACTTTATATATTTTACAGGTTGAATGGAAACTCCTTCAGTGGCTGATGAGTTCATTCTTTTAAAATGACTCATATTGAGGAGTAACCTTTTCTATAATCCTTCTAATCCCACCTGTTTAGAACTAAAACATTTCTTTGTCGTACCTAATTTGTTTCTTTGTATGTTTTTAGAAGGGATTAGTTCCCTTTGGTGGATCAGTATAACAAAGTTCACAGAGAAAGTGATGTCCATTTGTGTTGTTTATAAAGAATTACCTCTGGTTAAGGCAATTTAAGAAGAGGAACTCATCTACATAAGTAAGCAGGACTGTTGTAAAGGTGTAATGTATCATAGCTTTTGATCAAAACTGGATTCACTGGAGAGCTGAAATTCTTGAGCTTTGATGATAGCTTAGACTGCTACCATGTTAAAGCTGAAATAATTAATTTGTATTTTGATGTCTATTATGTCAGGTTGCATTATACAGAGTGAATGGTTAGAAATATTAGCACCTCATCAACGTTTGTATTTTCTTACTGAAAGTGGACCTTTCGCTTCTACAAATATAGCATAGTCGAATATGCTTGCTAATAATGTAGAAAGAAAAGTAGACTTCAGTTTTTAATTTAAAATGTCTTTGAAATGTATCTATTACCCTGTGGAAGGAAATGTAGAAGTTTCTGCATACTGTTGTTGTTGTGTGGGGATGGTTTGTTGTTGTTGGCTGTTTTTGTTTCATTTAGGGGTTTTCTGCCTTGGCTGGAAAGCAAATAGGGCCAGCTGAAATTTAGCTTCTCTCTTCATGTCAGTGATAGAAACATTCAGTGGTTGTGTGCCTCTTAGCTAGTACTTCATGTTTTATCCTTTAGCCTAATGGGGGGAACTAAACATGCTGCTATTCAAGGCAAAGCATTGGGAAATTGGCCAGTGTTCCCTGCTAAACTTTGTGGAAAAGCACCTGCCTTTCCAAAGTAACTTCTTGGTAAGATGTTTTGTAGGAAAATATGTCATGCTGGACTAAGCAGATTTTGACTCAGAAACATTTTTGGTACCCTCTTTTCTCCAAATGAGCAAAGTGCATTTAATCCTTTCCAGGCAAAGCATCTCTCACAAACAGAATTTTTGCTTCTTATTGTTTTCATTTCCTTGCTGTAGAGCTTGTACTTGCCTTTGGGCAATTGAAATGTTTTCTTTCCTTTGACTTTAATTGCCTGGCTACAGAGGAGACAAATTTGAGAGTTGATTGTATATGGTTTGATAATTCTCATCCAATCTCTGTTTGCTAATTTATATTTTTCCCTCACTCTAAGAATGTACAGTTTTGTTCAATTAATTGTACAGTTTTGTTCAACTAACAAAGCAAAAGCCATGTATGCTCTGTTGCAGGTACTTTTCATTTAGCTCAGCCTTGGCAGAACAGGAGGAGTGCTTTGGAGCTGTGTTGGCAGCAAGCTGTTCTTTATTGTATGTTGGTCTATCAATTAAGAGTTGGAGAACGAGCAATCAGCCCAATAATTGGGTAGGTGACAGGAGCCTCTGCTTCTCTGAAGCTCTGGCACCCACAGGTGTGCAGCATCTCACACAGGGCTCACTTTCAAATGCTTCTGTAATTTAATACAGAGCACAGCTACAACGAGTACAACTAACCTGGATCATTCAGGAAGTCCATCTACAGCGTCTGTCTCGTTGTCTGCTATGAGACACAAGTTGATGTCTGTGAAAGAACTTATGGTACTTGCCCCAAGATCTTCTAGTGCTTCTTGAAGTCATTGTTAATTTTTAAGGTCTGTTGCAGATCCAAGGTGATCTGGTGATAATGAGTAAAAACTTCTAATTAGGCTGCCTAGAAATTCAGAGTACATGTCTGTAAATTCAATGACTTAGCAACTGCTCTGAATAGGCAGAAAACATTTGTGCACCTGCAGATTTGCAATGTGTGTTGTGTACAGCTCTTCATAATGCCTTTGGGAATCCTAGAACTCTTATGTCTACACTTTTATTTCTCCATCTTGCAACTTTTAATTTTAGTAAATATGCAAAATGTTTTAATACATCAGGTTCTGTTTTACTATTACCTGGGAATTTTTTTTTATTCTTTAGTATATATTAACCCATATAATATTGTTGCTTTCACAACAATAGCAATCATTTTGAGAAGTTCTTGCTTCTACTTTGCATCTAGTTTAAACAAAATATGAGCTCTTAACATCTGAAATCTCATGTGTTGTATGTAAGTAAATTAAATCTAGGTGATAACATGCCTGGAATTTCTCTGTACTCATTTTGAGTTTTTCTAGGAATGGATTACAAAACAATTGTAATAGTTTCATTTGGTCTTGTAGCTATTGTAATTGCCATGTACAAATGCTTGAACCTAATGCCTGGTACTGGCTGAAGAATAAATAAAGCAGGTATGTTTTGTATAAAGTCAATTATTCTCTATTATCAGAATTGAAAAACTTCACAATACAAAAGAAACTGTTTGAGCAACTTTAATAAATCATTTTAATGAATCTTAAAACACCACAAAAATATGTGGTTAGTGTTCATTTTCTCAGTGGCTTACTACTTCTGATTTTAAAATGTGGTCTGGGCTTGTTTGTTTTGTTTTTAGTTTGGATCTTGTACATTTTATACAAACAGCTGTATTTCAGTATGAGTTGTGGAAATACTAATCCCTTCTTGTGTATTGGTCTGTCATAAATACCTCAGTGTTTTAGTTCCAAATCCCTCCCACCAAACCCAACAAGCAGGTGTTAAAGTGGAGATTTTCTGTTCTAATAATGGAAAGAGCGTGTCAGCAGTTCATGGGGCAGATAAGATCTCGTTAGCACACTTTATCATTGACTGTCGGAAATTAAGACTCTTGCCTATCACTGTTTTGTTGTTCCTTTTGATGAGTTGATAGTCACCTGGAATCAGCAAATTGATTTAGCATGAAATAGACACACTGCTGCATATAACAGGACAGCTCTGGACTTTTGCAGGAGCACTGCTCTAAATATTTGGAGAGCTTAAAAGTCATCCTCTATAAATGCATCAGGAGAATGTACAAGAAAAGGGTGGGGGTGAAACCCCACAAACTAGATTATTTTTACCAAATTTCTGCCCAAGATCCAGGGTATCCATTTCAGTCCTCTGTTGAATTATAGTCTGTGTATTTATAGAATGAAATGCTATACTTGTTTGTGTTACAAATTAATTTCACAGTTGGGAAGACTTTAAAATATTTTCTGCTGCTTGTTTTGAAAGGCATTTCAGAATTTCATTTGGAGGAAGTGCATAAAAATGCAAATACCTCTTCAGGAACTGTACAGCAGCAGAAGAGAACAATTTATGCATAGTTTCCTCTAGCAAGGATAAGCATATTGGTCACTGTCATTTTTTAGAATTATTTCTATTATATAAAATAGTCTGTTCTTCTAGGAATAATTTGCCAATATGCTATGTTTAGAATGAGCTGATTCACTTTTTAAAAACAAATTACACCTCCCCCCCCCCCAAATGTGTCTCCTCCTCCCCCAGCAACTAAGTTTCTTCTTCTGGAGGACTTTTTGCAAAAAAGTCCTTATGTCAGTCTGTTTGGGATGCCAAATTAATCAATTAAGTGGAAAGAGGAAAAGAGGAAGTGAGATTCCTCAAGCCATACTAGCTTCTGAATTAAAAAAAAAACTGCTAATAATGACATACATATTCTGTTTTCATGTAAAAATCTGCTTTTCTGAGAGAAGTCCACAAAATTGTTGTGGATAAGGCACAATCAATTATTCTGTGACCAGCCAACAGCAGGAACTTCCTTTTGAGAACAATAAAGAATAAGAAAGACTGGGCCCCTTTGTTTTGCAGGCAGATGAGAGGATTTCAGCCAAGAAACAAAATACAGGAAAAAGCAGGTGGTGCAACTGCAATTTTGAGCTTCATTTGAGCACAGGATGTCTGTGAAAGGCTTTGAAGCTGGCTATCTAGTGCAAGCCTGCTAAAATTCCTGTGATTTCTACTTTTCACCTTTACTGTTCATATGGTTTTGGTAGTGTTGAGGTGAGTAATTTGTTCTGCATATCTAACAAGAAGGCAGAAGTTTTTTAGGAATATTGATTCTTGACAGTTCTTTACCAATGGTGCTGGAGCCATTGGTGGATTAAGCCCCCTAAAGGGCAGTGAATGCTCTTGCTGGTGCACTGTGATTGTAAGACTGACCACAGCTGGCGTTTGAGAGGAGCAGCAGTTCTTCTCTTTGCTATTATGTGAAAGGGGCCGTGGTAACGTAAAGGAATGTTATTATCACTATTGTCCATATTATCCGTGAATCCTATTGATGTAGTTGTGTCCCACACATGTCAGTCCAGGTTCTCTTACTGAGCTGGATCCTCTGAGTCAGTTGGTGTGATAAGAGGCTGCTCTCATGGAGATAGAGGAAAATCCAACTCTACACAATTTCTTTTTAGGAGAGCAAGTGATTGGCACTTTGTCAAAATCCAAATAATTTACTGTCTGTCACCTGGGTTTTTTTACCAATAATATCAATTTTTATTTAGGTTTTTGTTTGTTTTTAGTTTTTTATTTTTACATTTCAGTCTCTTTTAAACACAATTGTATTTCAATCTGAATTGTTTCTACTAATGCTTCTTTCTTATGACAGAGTATAAGTCTCAGCTGCTTGGAATCTTGGTTGTTATGGAACAATAGTGTTGCATTATGAGTCCATGAAATATTTTTATACTGTTTTGGATGTCAGGTACATTTTTGAGATATGCTGTTTTGCAAGTTTTTCTTTAAATAAACACAGACGTCAGAGGTGTTTACACACGGAAATGCTCTAGTGTAGTTTTCACATGGTAAGCTGAGCCCACATACCTGCGGTGTGGAACTGGGTTTCTCCTTGTGCATTCTGGAAAAAGAATCACTTATCTTTTAGTTTTGTTACTGTGAAGAACAATTTAAAACTTACAAAGGGACCCACCAAGTATTCTCTCTCTGGTTTGCCATACCAGTTTGTGATTTTGGCTGTTCTACTCTTTACCCTAGCAGCAAGGGGTTGGAACCAGATAATCTTTAAGGTTCTTTGCAACCCAAACCATTCTGTGATGTTACTCCTGCCATTCATATGGTCTTAGAACAGTGGTACAGAACGTTACAATATGTGTGTTCTCTTAATTATTGCAATGCTTGTGGTAGTTATCCAAGGTCTAGGAGTCATGTTATGATTTAGTGACTCTTGTATCCTTGAACATATTTTCTTTATTATCTATGCCAGCAATCTAACCAAATTGTACCTGCTTCTGTTATATCAATTCCAGTAAGGCCTTTTTCATCCCACGTATGTGAACTTTGTGTATGATTGAAACATCTGTCTCACAGACTCTGAGGAAGAGGAATTGCAGGCTGTTAATCATACAGTTTCTACTGTGTATTACCTTTGTCTGCAGAAGAGACTGTGCTACCACTGATACTCAAAAGTACAGCCAGATACTTATAAAAACTCTCAAGAGCTCCTGCACAGAATGGCAGTCACACTGGAGATTTTGATGGAAGCTGTCCAGGAGAAATCAACTTACTTTCTGGACATACCATGTCCCTCATGCCAGCATGCCTGGTAATTCCCATAAATGAGCGCCTGTCAGAGTCAGCCAAATTACTCTGGCAGATGTCTGCTTCTTTAGTGTTGACAATCCAGATGGGTGGATTTTTGTTATCCAGTGCTTTCTGCAGGCTTTGAACAAGTCTATATGCACTGGCGCCAGGGCTGTTAGTCATGGCAGCAGTCCACTGGACGGATGAGCATCAAGGTCTACAAAGAACAATGCTACAAGGTAAAGAATTACACCAGATGCTATTTAATTAGAAGCAAAACCAACCTGCTTTAAATTGTCTTATTCTAGCTATGATCTAGTGCTGTTTTAACCAGAGATGGCTTTTATGGAAGGTAGCACTGCTGTTAGTGGAATAGCAATCATCATTTGCATTGATACAGGACAACGAAAGGTTCACCTTAGAGTTTTGTATTTTATAAGATTCAGTTATTTCCAAGCAAAAAATTAAAATGGTTAGCCTAGGATATTCCTATGTTTAGCACTTGTTTTACATGCATCATATTTTGAATATTAAGTGTCATTTTCCCAAAGGGAATCAAAAATAACTACCTTCTTTGATAAAGTATTGCTGCAATGACGTTTGCCAAACACTGACTTCAACTTGGTCATTGATTCAGTAGCCAGGTTTTGGTTAGAAGCATTATTTGCAGCTGAAATTATTCTGTCTCACCATTTTGGAGAATGCTGTCTGCCATTCATTGTTGCATCCATATTGACTCATGTTCAAAGAATAATTATTTGCTGACAGTATGTCTGATTCTCTAAGATGTTATCAGCACACTTCCCATACTATACTCTTGTTTCATTCCTGCTGGCACTGCCTGCTGTGGACATTGAGTTGAAAGTGATTTTTAAGTGAGCAAGGGTTCTTGCCCTTTATGCTCTACTTACTGGTGTGAGGCAGCTGAGTACTTTTGATAGTTCTGTGTGAGATCACGATTTTTTATAAAAAATACACATATGCAAAGAATAGAGCTAATGAGGATTACAGCTTCAGCCAGAAGATGTGTTGCTACTTTGCATGGATAGTAGCTCTTTCTGGAGCTATTGTGATTTGCCAGTGTTGTTGTACTTAGGATCTGAATGTTCCTTACCATGTATTGCATCTTTGTTTACAGTGTCACACTTCAAACAAGCTAGCCCTTTAAAATAATGGGACTATTGAGGGGAAAAAAACATCCTACCAGTGTCTTAATTATGTAGGGATAAATTAGGTAGGTATAGTCTTGAAATCTCATGTATGCTTTTGACAAATGTTTTTCTTGACCAAAATGTGAGGCAGAGATTACATTTACCTATTGCTTACCCATGCCGAAGTAAAAATATTTGTAAACTTGAGCTACTAATAATTTCATAGATTTCATGCATAAATATTGGTATTTATTGAATCTTCAGCCATTAGCTATTTTGAACTGCTAAGATTAGATTCAGTTGAACTAGTTTACAGTTTCTCAGATTTTACTAATATGCAGTCATGATCAAGTTTGGTGACCACTACCTGTTGGTTCAGAGTTGCCATCTATAATTGCAAACATTAATTTCAAATAAATATGTTAAGAAATTTCTGGCAAGGAACAATCAGGTTTTAAGATTGAATTTTATGATAAAATCTATAAATTCCTTCCTGCTTCAAGGACAACAAAGCAAGTCACACTCATCCCAGGAGTCATCTGGAGTGCACTGATGACTTCTTGACATGGGCTGACTGATGAGGCAAAGTTCTCTAATGGACTTGGTGGTGATAATTAGGAACTGGGTGTGAAGATTGTCTTAGCTTTGTCTGCAGTGACCATAAAATGATGGTGTTCAGGACCCTGGAAGAAAAGAACATGGCAAGATCACAACTTTGAATTTCAGAGAAATTAACTTTGCTGTGGTTAGAGTTCTGCTTGGGACAAATCCATGTGATAGTCCTGGGGAAAAGAGGGATTCAGATTTGCTGAATTCACTTTTATACCACAGGGGAATATGTTTGCTAAATTGAAATTTTCCTAAATATTAGTATGCCAATAGTTTAACTCTCATTTGTGTCTCCTGTTTCAGTAGATATATATTTAACCTGCATTGTCTACCTGATTTATTAGTTCATCTAGAAAGTAATCTGTAATATTCGACAAAAACACTTTCTTCAGGGTGTAAAAGTGAGTAGAAACAAGTTTAATAACGTTATCTGTAAGTGATCAGAATGAATTTGTTTTCTTTCTTTTGTAGTGAAAATTATTCTAGTTCACTTAATGAATGTCTGAGTTTAACATTTAGCACAGGTATTTTTAACCTGAAGCAATACTTTTACTTTGTCTTGCAAGTAAAAAAATCTGTCTTGCAATATCACCACTTTCTGCATGAAGTTTTTACCATTAACAACTTTTCTCAGTTATTTATGTTTGTGGGTTCTTATTAGCACTTATTTATCATGATGTTTATTTTAAAATGTAATTGCATTAACATAGTTTGTTACTATATTTAATAAATCCATCGAACATTCCAGAACACAGAAGACTTTTGACAGTGGAAACATTATATTTGTTAGTGAGAAATTGTGAAGTGTCACATATTTAGCCGTATATTCATTGGTGGAAAGTGGCGAACTTTTTTTTTTCCTTTTTATATTTAATGAATGGGCAACAAGTTCACGTTTATTACATTCCCTAGAGTTGTTGAACATGGATAGAAACAGAGATTGAAGAAAATAGAGAGAATTTAATTTATGTGGTATAGTTCTATGCTTCTGGGCAATTTTGTACAAAGAATATGCCATAATTGACTTCTGAATCTGACTTTATTTCTGATTCATGTGTAATGTGTAATATTGTCTATGGACCAAATACTTTTTGTGCTCAAAGTCATGGAGTAATATGTTAAGAACTCTTTGATAAGATATGAGAATGTACAGGTTAGATGCCAAGCTGTTTTATTTGCCTCCTAGTTGCATATGTAAGTTGACAGAGAAAGAAAGGTTTCTAAGCATTATTGTAATAGTTTGATAGTAAGCTGCTGCTTAAGCACAGTTATGTATTAGTCCTTTTTTGGCACTCTCCTTGCACTATTATTTCTGATTACATAATCTTTTGAGTATTTTTGTGGATGAAGTCACAGATAATCCAAAAAACCAACAATGTTTTTATGTTAGGAAAATGTGTCAATTGCAATCATCTAGATTTTTTCCTGTTATCGCATTTTCTTTCATAAACAGGCAAACATTTCTAGAATGGTAAGGAAATTGTTTATCATCAGCATCCTGAAATGGGTACAAAAGCTAAACAGTTACATATGACATTGATTATATTGAATAAGATCATCCCTGCAGTATTTTCCACATGATGATTTTGCAAAATCATGCTTCCGATGACTTAATTGCAGTTCTTTACATAATTTTTCATTAGAAATAATCAAGCTCTACATTTTGCTAGGTATTGTCATTAACTTTACATATTTTTGTGAGAGCTGTAGTGCTTAATGGAAAATTGGTTTTCATTATCAAGAGAAGCTGAGTAACATTTCCTTTTGATTTTAAATGCTAACTTGTTTCTTCTTCTTAATAATTTAGAGATTAAGCTTGTCAAGTCAGTAAGCTTTTTATCAACCAGAAGAGATGACTGAAGTTAAAATTACAATTAGACATACCTGTTCTAGGAAACAGTAGAATTTAACTATCAGATAGTGAAATAGAATAGTGAAAAGGTAGAGAAATAGTAGGGTTTATTCATGTTAGAAGTATTTGTGAGTTATAGTTTAAAATACAAATATAAGAAACTTATGTAGATGATGTATTTCATGATTTATTTAGAAAAGTATGATAAATGCTGAATTAAGTCTGCAAATGAAAATGAGGTGTTTTGTAACCTGTGTGTATGTGCCAAGATTTACAATAATTTGCAAAGGTAGGGGGTCTCTATCACATAGAAATTTCATCTGTTTTAGGCTGAGATCTTAGGATCTCACAAATGTCAAATCTATGACATATATAAGTGGGATCATTGAATGCATTCCCTATATACTTACCTCCTATAGAACAATTGTTTTAAGAATTAAAAGGTCTGAATGCATCTTTCTTCCTTTCCTTGGTCAAAAATCCAACAGAATATTTAATTAGTAATAGTCCAAAGGATCTCGTAGGTAGAAAATGAATATAAATCCAAAATACTTATTGTACTGACCACCAATAGCTTTTCATTAAAGTCAAACCATCTGTGTATAAGTACACATATTAAAAAACATCATAATGTTAGTTTTCTTTGAGTATTCTGGGACTGAAAAATGAGCCTCATTGAGATTTTTTGCCTTGGTATTTCTGGCTTAGCCAGACAATGAAATACGTCATCTTGCGCGTTAAAATGTCACAGGCTTAAGAAACAAATGTTGTTGGCATATGACTGACTAGAACTCAGGCTAGCATCAGAGTATTTGGGGGGGAATTGACCTGGAGAATTGTAATGTCATTTATGAAATTAATAACAGCAATTATTGGAATCCCTACATGCTGAGCATGTTAGTGTTTACAAAGGGTGTCCAAAGGTAGATAATGCAGTCAAAGGTCAGTAATAAATTTTGTTATATTGCATCCCCTTTGAGTGTCTGGCAATATCTTGGAGACAGCTGGCTACTTTTCTAAAGGACAAGTAAGATACCAGGTAAGTGTGTAAGTGTTGATTGTAATCGTGAGTACTCTAGCTTGTAGGAAAGGGTTATGTTCACTAGTCTAGGCACAAGAACACGTGTCCTTGGAGGCTTCCAAAGGGAAAGCCTAGAGGATAACTTCTGCCAGCTGGTGCTGAGGGTTGTAAGGTTAGTTTGTGGTTTAGAGAGGCTTGTAGGTCTTGCTGATGAGGAAAGGCTATATGCTGTAAATGTAACTTTTTCCCTTTCAAGGTGATCATATGCTATGCCCTATTTGGAGGACAATTTTTGTTCACTTTTTTCTTGGTCAGGTAAAAGTGGTTCCTTTCATTACTGCTGATTTTTTTCTGTTCATCTCTAAGTCCTTCCTTGGTGTGACCCCTGCATGCTGAGCAAACAGAACTTCTCTTACTTACTGATAGTACCTGCATATCTGATATTATTTTTACAGGTGCAAAGAGGACCATGGCTCCTTTATTCTTTACCTTCACAAAAATTATGCTGCTCCTTCATTTTTTTGTAATCTTTTCTTATAACACAGCTTGCTTTTAAATTGTATGTTCTTTCCTAATATTCCTGGTTAGTCTGTAAATTAAAATCAAGAGTTCTGTAACTGTATCTTGTTTAATGATATTCTCTTTGCAGAGCCTAGGAAAGAAATGAACTTTTCAAATTGACATTGAGTTGAAAATGCAAGATAGGTCTGGAAGTTCATGGGAACTCCTGTGCTTTTGGGAATAAGTTGGATACCAATGCTTTCTTTGATAGATGAGTCAAAGTTTAATCAGAGGCTCATATAAACACCTATGGTAAATTATGTGTTTTCTGTTCCTGTAGGATTCCCAAGTAGGAAGGAGATTTAATTGGCAAATCAGTTGCAACATTTAAGATAAAAGTAAATGCAGAGTTTTTTGGTTTTGTTTCCTCTGTTTTGCTATAAAACTTGGATGAGCATGAAGTGTGTTATGTAATTTTTCATGTGGTGCTTGATATTCACAAAACTAATGAGAAATCAATCCTCCAGTCTATGCAGCCCCTGTATTTGGGTAGTGAAGTGTCCCAATGGCTACACTAAAGCAAGAAGCTGACCTGCACAGTGTCTGTCTGAAAATCCTCTTTTAGCATGACTGGCTGCATATTCACCCACTGGAAAACGTATCCTGTAAACAGAAGAAACACCTGCAAAGATGATTAGATTAATTCACAACATACTTGAGAGTGTGACTGCAGCCCAGTATTTGATTTTTTTTTTTTTTTACATCATCAAAACACTTTGGAGTGAATAGAGGCTGTATTTTTAAATTTTAACAGTAATAACCAGAGCTCTGCTTTTTTTCATTAGCCATAGGTAGGTATGCAAGAGGTATTACATTTGATTTTCTTTCTGGCATACAACATACTAAATTGTTTCTGGATGCTAAGAGCCATTTTTTCACTTCTACAGTCTAATCTTTCTTTATGTCTGTTGTAATTTTTTCATTAGTGTAACATACTCCACAGTTTCTGTATTGTTTATTTCAAGAATTGGGATGTTCTCTCCAATACAGAATTCTTGCATTTTTCATAAGAAGCATTGTAGTTTTAAGGTTTCCTGATAATTTCTGTCAGTTTTGTTTGGTTTTTTTTCTCAGTGTCTCTAATAAAATTTGTAAAATTCTTGACATAATTTCTGTATCTGCTCTAGTAATTTGCCATTATTCTAGCATATTTCAAATTCACTTTCAAAAATATTGTTTTAGTTTTAGGCTAGTGAAGAAACATGGGGTTTTATAATTGCCTACATATATACAATACCTGTTTTTAAGATAAAGGAAAAGGGGTTAAAAATACTAATACAGTTTTTAAGTGGTGAATTAAAATAGCTTATAAAGGGGATTGGGGAGATAATTTTGAAAAAGAAAACACTAAGAAATTATAGAACGCAATTTGTTATTTTTAAATTCATTTGTCTACCACATAATGTATCTGTAGTCCTTGAAAATATTATGTTGGAGAATTATGCCTTTTAAACCAATAAGTCAATGAGTAATTCAGTGGTAGGAGTATAAACTATGAGTGGCAAAGTTTAAAAGAGGAACTGGTCCTGTACTTAGCTAGTAAGAGAAGCTTCATGTAATTGTGTTTTTTTATTCTTCACTTCCCTGATATGTACAATGGTTTGGGTGAGGTAAATAAGGTAAGTAGATTTTATGTAATTTATTCAAGGGGTTCAGTTGTCACTTTCAGAAGTGAAATGTGTTAGTTAAGCACTAAATAAAAGAATCAAAATAAGGTCTGTCTGAAGTATTCACAGATATATAATTATTGCATTTTAATTAGAACACTTGCTATAGTGTGATCTTTCATATAAAATACATATAAAGACAGCCATAAAAATAATTTTTTGTTGAGACTTTATTCTGTGTTTGTGCTAAGTGCTTCTGAAAGTGAGAAACTACAGTAGCAGAAATACTATTTATGAAAGGGATGACAAAGAACTGCTGAAAATGAGATGGTAAATAATCACATTTGCTTCATCCTCTTTAGAGAATAAAAGGTAAAGTGGATTTATATCAACAAAGCACTTAACCCCATTTCTAACTTATGTCAACAGTAGAACTGGTGATTAACTGGTAACTCCTGCATTATGCAGCAGTGGTGCTAACACTCAGTGTTACAAAGATTACACTGTTCTATTGCCATCAAAGTTACTTAAAATGTTTTTTTTCATGTCAGCGTATATCTGCTCATCAACTGCTGTTTTGTACTGGGATAGGTGGTATTCTACAGTGGTATTGCCAGCAACATTATAACAGGTCTTTCCCTATTCCAGTTTAATGATTTCATACGTGATCAAGGCAATTTAGTGCAATGATGGTGAATAGCAGTTCTTGTCACTAGCATTTAATTTTAGCCTCAAAAGAAAAAAAAATTGCATTAATGTAATACTATCTAACACTGATTTGAAAAAAACCACTTATTTAGCAGAAGGCTGGGAAACAAGTACTTCTCTCTGGCATCCACCATCCTGTTTAGTTCTTTGGTTTATAGCTGTCTGGCTCCAAAAATTGATGAGAAGTGAGTACATTTGCACTGCATATTTTACATGTGCCTCACTAGACTTAAGTAATTTATTCACCTGTAGATTATTCACTGAGAAATGCACTTGTGGTTTAACATTGTATCAGAATAGAAACTGAATTTATTACCTAGCTTTCTCTGATCTGAAAATAGTGGGAAAAAAGCACAAAATTAATGTGAGGCTAGTCTTCTGCGTGTGGCCCAAGGGTCAGGTGATCTGCATGCATGCTGTTTAGTTTTGTTGGAACATCTTTTACTTTTCACTAAGTGAAAATAATACCCCTGATCAGAACTCCTGTTCTAGCTGTCTGTAGAAGGTCTCATGTGCTTGCTTTTCCTTGCCAGGTAGCCTAGAGCAGACATCCAATGTAATGTCACCCACACTGGGCTGCTCTTTAATGCTCTCAGTTGCCCCCATGCATTCCAAGTGTTCTGTCGCATAAAGGACATCTCCAGTGCCTCATCTTCATGGCTTGTCCTTTGTAAAGAGCCTGTTTCATGGTGTATGAGCCATCACACCATGTCTCCTTGAGCATAACAATATCACGGTCCTGCAACTGCACACAGATATCTTAATTCCTTGTGTTTATTCCCAGTGCAACAGGTATCAGTGTACAGGATGATTTTCCATAAATAGTTGCTCACAATAAGGCAAATAGTTGAAAATGGTAAAGTCGTAAAAATAATAGAAATATATTTAAAAAGGGAAAGCATTTGTTGTGTTCTACTGATACCCATTCAGGTATATTAAAAGTATGTTAACTCTGTGAAGCAGTGTGCCATATGCAAGAATGGTACTCTTTTCCAAATATTATATCACAGCTATTCAGTATGATAATAGCTTTAGGCATGAGATAAAACTTTGAGTGCCATTAGTTTAAACTTAAAAGCAAAGATGTTTATGGCACTGCTGAAAATACTGCACTGAATTATACTTGTTTCCGAGGTTTGTAGTGGGCTAAAAGAAGCTATTAGCAATTTGCATTTTGAGAGCATTGTTGGTACAATATGGTGGTGTGAGTCACCAGAAGCTTAGTGGCATAAAGAATTGCAGCCTGAAGGCAAAAATAATAATAGTTGGCCTAGAAGACTGCCTCTGATTTAGAATATTATAATCATTGCCTTTTTATGTCTTGTTTTTCCAAATATTAATTTAGTGCTGGTAAAAGGTACTGATTCAGCTTTGAAACTTTCCTTCTGTCCTTGAACTGACACAGCACAGGCAGCAGAACTGTGACCTTCCCCCCCTACCGGTTCAGCTCTATACCTTGAATATGACTTTAGGTTGGTGATAAATGCATATCAGCTTCTGGGTTGGGTTGCAAGTTGAAGTTGTCATGTGTTCCCATGGTCAATAGGATAAAGTGGTACCTCTACTGCTGCTGTGTCAGAGTTTGCTTTTCCATTTTCTGTTGCTTAAATGGGCTGAAAGGACTGCTATGATCATGATGGCAATATTGGCAGGTGGTTAAATAAAGTTAGTCCTCAGTTAACCCTGAGTTCCTTTAGGTGGCAAGGTAACATTTTAAGGAGACTGGGCATACCTCCATTTCTGACTTACTGTTTGCTTTTTTAGGCAGCCTTAACTGGGGATATGAGAAGTGTAACCACCATTGGTTTCTGATATACACAGATCTTTCCCTAGAATTCACTGTGTATATAGTTTTTCATGTCAGATTATTTAAAACAAAGCAAGCATTAATTTGGAAGTGAAAAAGTAAAAGAGACTGTGATTTCATTTATAGGGAGCAAAAAAAATTAGGGTTAATTCTATGTAAATATAGTTTCTGTAAATTGAGCAAGTTACAATACTTTGGCCAAATACAGATAAAACAGATTCTTCTGGCAAAGTTATAAGCTTTGATTATCCTTCACAGAAATTGATGCAACAATATATTATGATTTATTTTTCTAGATGGTGAATATTCAGTATAAATAGATGTGAACCTGATTTAGCAGCTGATAGTTCAGGATCTTGAATCTAGATAGCTGCACCTAGAGTTTTGTTTATTGAAAGCTGTTACATATGAATATATATTTCAGATTCATGTTTTGTGAAAAACTGAGAGGATTTCCACCACACAAATTTTAACCTCTCAGTTCTTTCTACTCCAAACTTCACAATCTCTTATTCTGCCCAATGTTCATAACACTATCATGGTTAGTTCTTTTTTTCCCTGGAGACTTCTTGTGCTTGCAGCCATATAGAGCATGAAATAAGGAATATATCAGCCTTTTAAGCTTAGCCTAGACACTCAAAACACAAAGTTATACTATTCCAATATTTCTTACTGCATCCTTATGTACTGGTTTATTTTAAAAACAATTTTAATTTTTTAAACAGGAAAACAAAAATTGCAACCCAACCCCCAAAAACCTAACCTTCACTGCATCAGCCTGGATCAGTGTAGCTTGGGTAGGCCAGAGCTGCTTAAAAGTAAATTTAGACTACATCAAAACTGGGCTCCAAATCTTGTTTAAAAATGCTCAAGTATAGTCCAAAAATATGACTTTGGAACTTGAGTAAACTCAAAGTACTTAGAAGCATAAATAATTACTCCTTCTGAAGTTACTATGACTTTTAAATACGTTACTTTTACGAGAAAGGGTATTAACATCTCTGTAGCTACTTGCTGCTGCTATGCACTGGTGAATTTGGATGACTGTCAAAAATCTATAAAGTTACTAGAAGTCTAAGAATGAGAAAAGCATACTTAAAATACTAAGTTTTTCAGATTAATAGCTGTCGAAGCAGAAGATCCACACCAGCACTTTTTTCTAACTTCTGTGTATTACAACTGTGATACTTCTTGATCTGGGTGATGAAAGTAATTTTCTTCTTGGACTATTTTTTTGCTTCTTATCAATTAAGTTTTCTATTTGTCATGGTAGCATTTTGATAGCAACAAAGATGAGCATTTTACTTATTTAAAGATGAAAAGAATTTGGTAATTGAAACTAAAAGAGGTTTCTTTTCCTTTTTTTTTGTTGAGAACTTAACTTTTTCCTATTTAACAACAAAGAGCTAGTCAGAAGAGCTGACATTTGCACTGAGTCTGGCTATTTTGTACTTAGTAGAATAATATATTTGTTTTCTTTCAGTAATGTGGATTTCAATGTGATGGAAAAACACTGAAAAAGACTGTAGGGGAAGGATTGTCTTAGATTTTGAATTTTTTGTGCCAGAGATATTAATATCTCTTTTCCAGATGAATGCATAGTTATGAAAATTAATAAATATATTTAGCCATATTTTGTGCCAAAAATAATTCAAATAACTCTAGTTAGAATGTAGACCAAACTACTAGATTTAGTTTCTTGCATTGTTTCATAATTCTGACTCATTACATCCTCCTTTTTAAAATTTTGAATGCAGGCATTAGAAGTCTATCTTGTCTGCCCACAATAACCTTTGCTAAGCAAATATCTTAAAATTTAAAGAATCAATTAAAGCAGCAAACAATTCCAGATGCAGTAAGAATTAATGGTGTGTGTATATATATATATATATGTGACATTTTAAAATTGAAATCTTGACTTTTATGAAAATTTAGTAAGAAACTTGCAGATGGGGAAATACTTTAAAGCATTTTTAAGATTGACCATCATAAGGAAAAAAAACCTACCATGACAGTTTCTCATTTAGAGTTACTGTGTATAACTTTGTCGGAGTAGTTCTTTGTTTCTGCTGAGAGCAACCTGCTTCTACTGCATGATCTGACTTTGGATGGCAGCCTGGAGATTTGGGTCCCCAGACAGAAGGCTGGCTCTGAAGTTATAATACATGTAAGAGAGAATCCTGTGGAAATGCCAATTAAATAATGGAAAGGAGTTAATGGGTTCAAAAATCAGGGTTTTCTTTTTTAATCAGGTATTTTTCTTTTAGAATTTAGGAAGCAGCCCTGCTGTGAACAGCCGAGTCAGCAAGAAGGAACTTGTGCTTTGGAATTCTTCAGCTGATGGGTCTATGTAGCTACCAAGGTGGAACTTTCCTGAGAGAAGCAAAATTATTTAAGGTCATTTAAGTTTTATTGCATCTCATACGCAGTCAGCAAATGGAAAAAAAAGATTGTCAGGAACAGAAGAATATAAGGTCAAGTGAGCCCTATCAAAGAGTATCTGGTGCAATATGATGGCCAAGTACAAGTCTTACAACCAGGAGGCAGAAGAAAGTTAAAAGACTTTCAATTAAGCCTCAGTTTCTGCCTGCTTCTGTCAAGATCTGTATAAAGTCTGGCAGCACCTTTGGCTGTGGTGATAATGGAAATATACCTGCAGACCCACCAAAACTGGTGTAATTTTTGGAAGTTTATATAATATTGACCTATCCAAAACCAGGCACAGACAGTACAGAGAGGTGATCTTTCTCTCAGGGCTAAACGGCACATTTCCACCCCAAAAGGTCTCTGATCTTACCCTGTTATCAGAGTCAGTGAATTAAGTGTTAAGAGATTGAAACTGCCCCAGCTGTGACATAACTCAGTCGTAACAAGGTTAGAGTTCCTTTCTTGATTTGACATTCAACTACTACAGTAACTGCATCTTGGACTTCAATAAGCTTTAAATAGACTACCTGTCAGGTTTGTCAATAAACTAAAAAGTCTGGATTTTTTTGACAGAAAATGTTGCTCTTTTATCAGATTGATTCCCTTAAAAATATTAGACCCAGTGAGGATGTTGCTTAGTCATGCAGCTGATTCCATCAGGTCTGTGTAATCTCAACTGAAATAAATACATGTTCAGAAATGAAAAATTCAATTGTAGTTTTTATTAGAGATCTGAAAGCCCAAGAGATAGGCAGATAAATTCTTTACATGCACTTTGGTGACATTATTTTGTTCTTGGTATTTGAGATGGTCTGAAATAATTATTCATTTATTCCCACTTTTATCCCTCCCTTTCTTTTATTAAATGTGTTTTGGTGTAGTCCAGCCAATGGTCCTTGACTATTCAGAGATGGTCCAAACTTTGTAATCATCTCTCATCAAAGAATGTGAATTTCTCTTCTTTAAAATTATTTACTTATCCACTCAATTCCAAAACTTCATTTTCCTTTGTAAAGAATGTAAAATCTGTTTGTTAACAACTCACCATTCCCTGTTTATAAGTTACATATTTCTTCAGAGAACCGTCACTGCAGCAATAATAGTAACTCTTTGCATGTTTACCTTTGTTGTACAAATGTAATAAAGTTTGAAAGGAGTATTCTTCACTGTAAGTAATATTTTTTAAAAGATGTTAGGTGTTATTGTCAGTGCCAGTATTTCCAAGTGCATAAAATTTGGCAAAGAGATTCAATTACTTATTTCTCCTAAGATGGCTAACATCTTGTATTTCCTCCAAGATTTTAGTATGACTTCATTTTGCACCATGTCAAATTATGTTTTTAGTCTGGGCCAACAAACACTGTAAGAACGCTTTTTTCTCTACTGGAAAACTAAAATCTTGTGTAATTAATTCTTAATTGGTATTTATATTTTTCTTACCTGGATTTTTATTTTCCTGTATTTTTTTTATTTGGTAGGGGTTTTTTTGTTGTTGGTTGGTTGTGGGGTTTTTTTGTGGCTTTGGTTTTTTGTTGTTTTTGTTTTTTTTGATGTTGGCATTTTCTGGGCAGCAGAAAACCTCCAGTTTTCAATCAAATATGTTTTAATAAAAATTAATATATCTTTTAGAAAACAGGAAAGTAAGATTTGTAGCTCTCAGTAGAAATGTGTCTCAAGCAAAATTTAAGGAAAATAAAATAATTTTAGTAAATTAACTTAAATTTAAGAAATCTGTACTTGGATGTTGTCTGATTGCAATTCCCATTTCCTACTAGCTAACTGAAAGCTTTATATAATTTCCACTAACACTGGAGTCTCAGCTCATATTGTTTGGCCCTTAGCTGGATGTCTTCTAATTTCTTTTCAATTTTAGTCAGAAACCCTGTTGGCTTTTTAAGAGATTTGCAATCTGTAGCAGTGATATTATACAGAACAAGAGGAAGAGTCTGTGCTTGGTCTTCTGTTTAACAGGAAGGCTGTCTTCAACAGAAGTGCTCTACTGCTATTGCTTTTGCAACATATCATTACAATCAGTATCATTTGTTCCATGCTTTTTCAGCATCTGTGAAGCAGCAGCTGGTTACTGCTTTCTTCATCATCAAAGTGCTTTCAAGGACATTGGACTAGAAACTTCTAGGAGAATTTTATTGATTTGCAAACACGGGAATATGAGTATTTCAATGTTGGTTTTAAATGTAGGTCAAGTAAGATGTTAAAAGATATTGGGGAAGGCTCATCCACAGTGGGAATGTGTGTTAATCCAAGTATGAAACATCCTCTTGGAAGCAATGGAATATTCTTTTAATTTTGATGATTCTCCATTATTTTGATAGTTTTAATTTTCTTCTCTAGAATTACCTTTTATTTTGCTAGTGATACCAGAAATAATATTGCTTCCTTTAAATCTTTGTGTTGACATAAAATGTCTACATTTGGGGCAATTCACTACGGGGGTTTACATGGCTCTAACACAAGTAAATGTTCTTTAAAGAGCCATCCTGGCACAGTTTAGCCACCTATAATTCTTCTTCAATGTTGAACATCTACAAATAGTGCTTAATTGATAGCTACCAATCTACATTTACTTCTGTGAAGTTTGAAAATAAACCCAAAAAGATGTGGATGTTTCCATTTAGAAGGTGTCATGCTGTTGGCACTTCCTTTGCTGACTTTTCTTACATGAAAGTGAGATTCCATTTTTATGGCAAAGCTATCAAGAATGTATTGTGAAGAGGCAGTTGTGGTCTTAGCTAATCAGCAACCTCTTTTTAATAATAGTCCAGCATAAAGTTGGGGAAGTTCAGATACAAAATGGTCAACAGTTAAAGCTTTAAAATAGGTGAGAAGCTGTAAGAGACCTTGTGGGACAGGGGAATATTAGATTATCTCAGTGATCTGTCATATTCTTCATTTAGCTAAGGCAAACCCATTGCAGATAATGTTGAATAAATCATCAAATATACTAAAATTACTTTCAACATACTATTAGATGACATCTCTGCGCTACTTGTTAGACCTAGAAATTAAAATAATTCTTGCTTTCATAGTTCTTTTAGAATGAGAGAAGCTGGTCATTTTGGAAAGAGACACAGCAAACTTTGCTGTTGAGATTTGTTTACCTATCCACTTCATGCTAAAGTATCTGTACTTCTATTGTACTTCATTTGGCAAATATAAATTCAAGTCAAAATTCAATTAGTTGCTCTAACTTTTAATTATCTACTGTAATTTTTATCAAATAAACCTCATTTATTTGATTCTGTTGTTACAAAAGCATGGACTCACTGTGGTGTGAAGGGATCAACCTCCTTGCTCGAGGCAGGGTCAATTACAGCACGCTGTTTTGGAGGTCAAGCCCATTTGCAGGTGGGCTTGGCTATCTCCAGGCGTGAAGACTTTACAACTTCTCTGGGCAACCTGTTCTGGTGTTCAACTCTGACATTAATAAAGGGGTTTTGTTGCATATGAGAGCAATTTCCTTTGTTGCCTCTTTAACTTTCAATGATCACTGTTGAAAATTGCCTGGCTTGGTCTTTTGTAGCAGCTTGCATCTGAGATTTATACACATTCTCCCCCAAATGTTTCTTCTCATGGCTAAATGATCCTAGCTCTCTCACTCTTTCCTCGTATGTCAAAAATTGGATATTATTTTTATTTAGGTGAGGAAACCATATTTTAAATACAATTCTAAAGTTTATCCCAACTTCCTTATTGATGTATTTTTGTTATTCCTAATAATTTTATTATAGATATGCTGATCCTGAAACCATCGCATTCTTCCCCCCTCCCTATTAAAATATCTCCTAGCACCTCTGCATGTCATTTTAGTGTGTAAAGTGTGTATAATAATTGAATATTTCTCATTCCAGTTTAAAAAAATGAAAAAAAAATACGATAGGTGTCTGAAGTTGTGTAAATTTATGTAAGTTGCGTAAGTAAGACTGTAAGTCTGCAGTTAAGGTGCAATGGTTGTAATTAATGCTGTGGAATAGTAAAATTTCATTAATTTCATTTACTTCCATTTATTTCAAGGGCATTTTGATTTCTGCTGTCAGGAGATGTCTTTTCACATAACCAGCACTAGAAAAACCTCATCTTGACTCACCTTGTTCATACAGTCTTTCCTTTTGGTTGATAGATTATTCTTCACTCCCTCAAAATGGCCAAAAAGCATTTTCTCTCTCTTCCTTTTCCAGCCTGTCTGTATTACCTTGAAAATAAATGATAAATAATCTCCAATATAACCTTTATGAAATGTAAAACCACTGTCAGTAGCTACCTGTTTTTTTCTAACTTATTTTTTCAGTAACACTTATCAGATTCCTAATTAGCCTTACTTCAAAATTTTCTTCCCCTTAATAATTTTTAACTTCTAAGGATAATTATTTTCCAGTTGCAAATTTGCACTAATCTAGTCTTCTCTATGCACCATCTTTCAATAGATGTCACTGAGGGACAGACAAGAAAGGTGTCTTCGAATGAAACAGATCAGGCAAAACTTTTATGGGGCTTACCTATAGTAACAAGTGCCAAATCTAGTTCAGGTTTTCTTACTTGGGGGGCATCTCACTCTGGTCAAGCATCTTAGAATTTCATCCTGAAGAAATGTGTGGAAGGCTTTGAGTCTCTTGCAATTTTTACACACATAAATGCAAACAGCAGAAAAATCAGTAGTAGAATACTTTTTTCTTTTTCCATTGATGTATGACTTACAAGAACCATAATTTCATACAAATAGCAGGATATAAAAATAAGTAATAAAACATCATATTCTGACATATATCAAGGTTTTGATCAACTACTCAGGATGAGGGATACAGCATCCTCACAGTTTTCTCAGATGGATTTGAAAATGAAGATACATGAATTCCATTTAGATCTTAAGAAGAAATTCTTCACTGTGAGGGTGGTGAGACACTGGAACAGATTGTCCAGTGAAGTTGTGGATGTCCCATACCTGGAAGTGTTCAAGACCTGATTGGATTGGGTTCTGATCTACCTGGCTTAGTTAGGTGTCCCTGCTCTTGGACAAGAACCAGATCATCTTTAAGGTCCCTTCCAACCCAAACCATTCTAGGATTAGCTATGGAAATAGAGGATTTTTTTTTCTATCTTATTGTTTAGTCCCATGTGCTCTTCTTATTAACTTTTAGGTAATGTTTTAATTTATCAAATACAGCTTTACATAGAAACCCACTTAAGATAATGGTTAAAATCCCCCTTTCCCCCCACTTTCCTATTCCCATTCCCTTATGTGTTTATGAGCTTAGTGATTGTGGGAAATGTTGTTATCCCCATAACATTTGCATTAACTGCATGGTACTACAGGTCTTGTCTTACACCAATCATATCAAGCCAAAATCTATGATTTATAATCAGTGAATTTCTTGACTGTAGTGGTATTTAAGGCTTTCAGAATTTGATCTGTAGTTTTCTCCACACTAAAAGAACTTGATCATGTTTTCATGAAATAAATCTAGTATTTTTTTCTATTGGTTTCTCTCTTCCAGGATCTCATTTCCTCTAAGACATCTGGCATGTAAAATTGGCTGACAGTAATGTTGCCTGGTGCATGAGCCTTGGCGTGTTAGCACACTAAAGCTCAGTGCCATATCATGAGTGTGTTTTTCATAATGTTGGGAAGGATAAGTTTCCAGTTTATTCTTGTGCACAGACTCAGGATTTTTCTTTTGACAGTGCCTTCACCAGTTGCTACATGTAGGAGCTAAACCTGTAGCTGGTATTGTACAGAGAGACACTATGTGTTCAATTAGCCAGTTCCAAAACAAGATGTCAGAGTTGAAAGTCTTGATTTCCTCTCTGAATTGAATGCCATAAACACATTCACAAGGGTTGTAGGTGTTTTTTCCCCAACTTGTGTTTTTACTTATCTGTTACAAGGTTGATGGACTGTAAAAATATTTGCTTTACAGAGTAGTCATGCTCTATGTCTTTCTAGTAAAACAAACAAAACCAAACACCAGTCGACCTGAAATCATTCTTTGGTTCCACTAATATGAGAGGTTTCAGCTGATCATACTTTATTTTGGATGGGGCTTTTAGGCATGCTTATAGCTGAACTATTTTTAGTTTCCTAATATAAGGAATGCATAATTGAAATATTCTGAGCTGCTGTCATCCACTGCACATAACATATGAGTGGTATTATTCCGTTGGTCAGAATCACATTTGAGCTGTCATACATTCAGCTATACTGAGGTCAGGGAGCTGCAACTTCTCTCCAAACCTTCTTAAGGTTCTGTGTCTGTCACATTAGATCATCAGGTGAGTGCCAAATTCAACGAAGCTCACTGAATATACTGAGGCTAAAATTGCTGCAGAAAATTAGAGAAGTAAAGCTAAGGAGCAAACAGGGGTGGTGTGAGCTAGAAGAGGAATAAAAAGGCAAGGCTGAAAGCAAGTAAGCAAAAAAGCATTTGTTAAAATCAAGGGGCAGAGAAACCAAATGTGCACTGCATAATCTTCCTTAGAGATAGCCTAGTCAGTCATCCCTGGCAAATGTTCCCTATGCTCCAGGTTCTAAGGATGTTTTCTCCTTGGTGTCACTGCTCCTCTTTCTTGCTCAGAGCAGGCTGAAGCTTTCTCATTTGGAGGTTTCCACTCAGCATACTTAATTTTCCTTTCCCGTCTGGTTTTCCTTAATTCTGTATTATGCAGAAATTTTCACTTTTGGCTGCTTTACATCTGTGGAATTCCAAGAGGAGAAATCAGATTTAATTTTTTTTTCCCCTCTCTAATAAACAACAATATAGCAGTAAAATACCTTTCTAACTGTAAATATCTTCACACTGGCACTGTAATAAGTGTGCGTAAAATCCTAGGATTTCCATTGCTATTGAGGTAGGGAACTGGCCTTGATTTTTGTGTTATTGAAAGGTAAGTCACCAAAAATATGCATTTTTTAGAAAAAATATATTTTAGAGAGCCAAACATTTTGCAGGCTGTGTGTAGCCCTGAGTCTCTGCTGAGAATTTGCTCGAGACAAGACAGAACCTAAAATAATATAGCTATAGAAAGGATACTGCATGAATCTGAAATCTATGCCTCCTTCAAATTACAGCTATTGCTTTTGCACAAAGGAAATACTTGCTTTTTTTCAGATGTAAAATAAAGTTTTCTGTGTCACATACATTTACAGTTTAGAGGAACATTTAAAAAAATATATAGATAGATTTTTTCTAACTTATAGTAAATTACATCGCTTAATGCAGTGTATATAAAGGATTTCAGAACTTACACTAGAAACAGATTTCAACATCTTCCTTGAAAAATTAAAAAGAAATGTACAGAATCTGAATTTTGAACTCAAATTTATGCATATCTGTAATATTCTGCTAAATGTTTAATAATTTGTCTGTGCTGTATAGATTCATTGATATAACTTGCATTGTCAGACAGTGCAGTTAATGGAAGACAACAGTTTTTTTGTTTCATTTACTTTTCCATCTCTTTTCAAGACTGAAAGAACCCAAGATTTTTATGTTTTGTTTAATGTCATGTTTCCTAGACCAGCAGTTATTTTTGCATCCCTTTGGTAGTTTCAATTCAAGACCATTTTTGGACTTCAATGCAAAAACTGAGTACTGCATTCTGGAGGAAGCCTTAATGCTTCTGATGTTGGTGTATTTTCTTTCCATCTTCTATTTTTCCTCCCCTAGTTTTGAATATGCATTTTACTATGAATTGGCTCCATTGGAATATATGGAAATATATACATAGAAAAAATATATTTGCTTTATGGAAATAAATAGTTAATTTAGTTTGCTGAAGATGAAGAATATTTCTCCTTGCTTAATGAAATTTACGTGCAAAATATAACAGCCTTTTTTCATTTTTTTTTCTTTACTGTAGTGTTTTTGTATTAGGATGTGACAAATTTATCACTGGGTAATTTTGAAACTATAGCATGATGTTATATGAGTGATAAGGTGTTCTAAATTACTATAATAAGCCTTGTTAGGATTTCTCAGTCTCCTAGGTTTTGTGCTAATGGGGAGGTGAAGCATTAATATTTAAAATAGTTCATCATATCTATGATGGTGGCAGGATAAATTTATGATACTTTCAGCAGACATTTTTCTCTGCTAAGAGATGGTGAAACTGGCTTGAAACTACAGTTTTCAAGATTTGCATGTAGTTGTGGTGAATGAGTGCAAATGCACAGTGGAGAAAAGAAATTCCTCTCTTTTTTTCTATAGTGAACCAAGCAGATGCTAAGCTAAAGTTGGAAGCTAAAGTTAGCAGAAATCAGAAATCATTTGCTCAGTGTTTCATGATGTCTAAAATTCTACAGAGATAGGTGTGTGTATTTGTTTATAGATAACCATATTTAGATGTTTTACCCAAAGCTGTAACTGGGTCAGCTGGCATTCTTTTTTCAAGTGTCTGCCCTGGATGAACTCCTCTGCATCCTCTAGAACAATTAAGTGAGGAGTTTGGAAGAAATATTTCCTCCTTAAAATGCTGCTTTGATAATACCTAAACATCACACTTGATCTTCTATAGCAAAACATTTTTTTCCAAGGACAAGTTTAAATTCTTGAAATATTCCATAGCATATTTTTCAAGTATAAGTTTGAGGCAGTAATCTGAAAACTGGGACTATAATTTCTTAGTTATAAGTTTGATCATCTTCAGATCTTGATTTTAAGGTGAGATGATTGGCCCTAAAATGAAAGAGGGTGGATTTAGATTAGGTTGAAGAAGAAATTCTTTCTTATGAGAGTGATGAGGCACTGGCACATGTTGCCCAAAGAAGCTGTGGATGCCCTATCCTAGAAAGTGCTCAAGGCCAGACTGGATGGGGTTTTGAGCATCCTGGTTTAATGGAAGGCAACCCTGCTCATGACAGGGTGTTTGGGACTAGATGATTTAGAAGTTCCCTTCCAACCCAAAGCATTTCATGGTTCTGTGAATATTTCTCTTCAATCAACAATATGTTCCATATTCTTACTGCTATGTATGTAAATAGAGATGTTTTTACTAATCCTTTAAAATAAGCAAAATCTTGGTCTTCTTCTGAGCAGAGAGCATGACAAATAATTGTGAATTTAGTGTACAGACTTTTCTGTATTCAAAAACTGCCCAAATCTCATTTGATTAAGCACAGAAACCCTCTGTGCTATTAGGGATATTAATGAATATTCACATTTTCATTGTCTCCATTTGGTTTTGATAAGTCAATTTTAAATTGCATGTTAGTTTTTCCTCTTACATGAGTAAAGTTGTACTCTCCAGAGACTGAAGGAATTGTATTCACAATATGATTTTATTTAAGCATTCTCTTTTTCAATTGAAGTTAAAAACTTCAATCAGCTGGTAAATTAGAGTGTAGTTGTTACAGCTTGCTTATCTAAAGATCTTGCTTCCCTTATAAAGCAAGATTCTTAGATCTTACTGGCCAGATGGTGGTCAGAAGAGGGGTTTCTGCTAGCAATTCAAAATTATTGGTTTATTTTTTGAACTCTGTTTTTTTTCCTCTATTGAAGTTTTTGCCATTTTGACAGCATAGTCTCTGTTGTGCAGCCCTACTGACAAAGACAGGGTTCAGAAATATGTAGCCATTGCTGATTTCTCCTAATTCAATATCACTTGGTTACTTTCATGATTTAAGTTCCTCTTTTGATCCCATCTAGACATAGGTTTCTCAAGTGACTATTAGAGATAAAATCCCTTTACCATTTCTCTTGGTAGCTGAATTTCTATCTATGTTTTTTCAGGAGACCACTGAGACTCTGTTTTGACAGAACAATAATAAAAATAAGCCTGTTATTGGTAGATATGTAGTTCAGATTGCAATTGAAAGTAGTACATGGTAAGTGTTTGCAATGGCTGTAGAAAACTATCTACTGGTTTTGTTTTCAGGCCTATTCAGGACTCTGTGATATCTGAGGATGGTACTAAGTGGTGTTTTCAGTATGATTTCTAGGCTGATGTTAGGATAGCAGCTTACTGTCCTTCGCCTTATGAATTTGCAGTCTGGTAGATTCCAATGGCTGAGACTTTCATACTTGTAGAATAAGTGAGATAAGTATGTCCTATAAATATATACAAGTGTGTATATATATATATATATATATATATACACATCTATGTTTATCTAGCACTATGTTCAAATTAGTGCAATAGCTTAACTTTTTTTTTAAGTTACTCTGAAAAGCCTGATTTGACTTTATGGATGTGTTTTAGCACACAGATTAATTTCTTCAGCAAATAAAGAATTCAAAACAGTGATTAAAGGTAAACTTTGACACAAGCAATAAATTTAAGTCAGTGAATTGGCATTGTCCTATGACATATAAAGATAGATAATCTTGTAACTGAATAAGGACATCATATAAATGTCAAACACCTTGACAGCTCTTCCTCTTGGTGTTAGTACCTTTCTCATCAGGTTTATCGTACGTTTGATGCTCTATTTCCCAACTGTAACATAATAGAGTGGCTGCAGTGAATATAAAACCTGTGTTGGAATTTTTGAGTGCTGTTCTTGGTTTTGTTGAGAATTATCTGGTTTTTAGCAAATTAGCTAGAATTCATTCCCTTTCATTGATGCAAAAAGATAATTCTGCTTCATTTCCTTCTGAAAAACACTGATATTTTCCAGAAGTAGAAAGAACTATTCCTCCATAATCTCATAACATAATTATCTATGCTAGTTACTGTCAAAATTTATGTTCAAATTATATGGTATATCACCTTGATAATGTGTTCAGGCTTCAGTAGTCTGAGGTACCGCGTGACACATTTCTAAACTGAGAGTCTTACAGG
Organism: Pseudopodoces humilis; assembly: GCF_049639895.1. Lineage (NCBI taxonomy): Eukaryota > Metazoa > Chordata > Aves > Passeriformes > Paridae > Pseudopodoces > Pseudopodoces humilis. The sequence continues at coordinate 19,154,366 of NC_142204.1, forward strand.
GGCTTCTGTTACAGGTTATTATATATTTACTGTTGTGTTTTAGCTTTTACATTTTTGCATTTCGTCTTTTAGTTTCCTGAAACCTTTTAGGTTAAAATTTTGCAGGTTTAGTCTCTTGCTGAGCAGTAACTGTATTTGCATTCTGAAATTCAGCAAATAATAGACATTTCTGGGTAAGGGGGCAAGCTGGATAGGAAAGAATCCACTCTATTATTATAAATTATCATGGATTCTTTTTAGCCAAATATTGAACTTTTTTTTTTAGGATGGAAGAGACATTCCAGATAAAAATTGCATTTGTTTGTTTCACTGTTTGCACTGATAAATTGATAGCACTTTTCAAATTGTATGTTGCACATTAAGTCAGCTTTTTGTGCAGCTGGAGAATCTCTCATCTGCACAAGCATGTTCTGCATACATCTAATGAGTTTTGCATTTCCTGGTGCCTGAGACAGTTTAAGAAACTAATGTAACAAGTCAGGAAGAAATCACAAGATAGTGGGGAAAGCACTGTGTTGTCATGGATTTAATTCTGATTTTTTTTTAATGAAGGCCTCAGGGACAATTTACCTGTATCTGACACTATTATGCTGAGTGATATTGGGAAGTTATTCTGTCCAATCCATAATAAAATAAAAACAGTGTGATTCATTTCTCACACTTGGGAATGTAAGAGGCATAATAAAGGAGGTTTTTAAAATATTCTTTGGAAATTTTCAGCTTTAATTAAATACATCACTGTGTTTATTTGCTGCTGGGAAGCTTGAAGAAATAGAAAGCGCTGCAAGGAGAAAGACAAAGTTTGCTCATGGCCTAGATTTACTGTCACACAAGAAGGCATATAGTGTGAAAAATATTTTCTGAGAGAGTCTCTGGATGGATAATTATTATACTGTGAGGGATGGGAAAGAATGTTTAGCTCTGCTATTTTTTGTACAAAGAAACTTGTTCACACAGAACACAACAGTTGTAAAAGAAGTAGAGAGTAAAAAAGAACGTGCTTCCAGTACTGATGAATGCTAGAGATAATGTCAGCAAGGATAGTTTTAGAACAAGATACATAATAATTGTCATTTTTTGAAGAAATAGTTTGTCAAGGTACTGGAAAATTACTTTCAGATCAAAATTCAAACACATTTACACAATGTTCTCTTCTTACAGTCTACAGCTTCCTCATGAGAGGATTGAGAAGGGGCAGGCACTGATCTCTTCTCCCCAGTGACAGGGCCTGAGGGAACTCCATCAAGTTGTGCCAGAGGAGGTTTAGGCTGGGTATTGGGAAAAGGTTTATCACCCAGAGGGTGGTGGGCACTGGAACAGGCTCCCCAGAGGAGTGCTCACTGGAGTTCAAAAAGCATTTGGTCAATGCTGTCAGGCACTTGATGTGATTCTTGGTGTTGTCCTGTGCAGGGCCAGGAGTTGGACTTTGATGACCCTTCCAATTCAGAATATTGTATGATTCTATATTGTGTTAGCCTAATGTGATTATATATACATTTTCTAGGAATCTGACTTCAACAAATGGTGGTGGCAGCTCTCAATCAACAATGTTACCTGAAAAGTAAAGATTGACTTGCATAAAGAAAACAGAAGGTGTAAGGAAATTAAAAATCTGTGTGTCCTAGGAGTCAGTGAATAACCTTACTCTTTGAGAATGCTCTTTCAAAAATCAAAGAAAAAATATGTTGATTTCTGTTTGGGTGGATTTTTGGGTTTTGTGGGGTTTTTTTGTTGTTTTTGTTTGTTTGTTTGTTTGGGGTTTTTTTTGCATTGGACAAGGGAATAGAAGAAAATAAAGGAACAGAGGAATGACAGCATAAATGGAAAATAGCCAAACTGAATCTAGTCAAGGGAGTTTTATTCTGGCAGGGGAAAAACTTGGAGCTATATGAAATATAGGAAATCTGAAGTTTATAATTTGTAATTTATCTGGAAGATATATAGTAATTTAAAATCCTTAAATGAAATAGAGTTCAAAGGTATCACATATTAAATATTGTTGAAGAATGTCAGTGAAGGAAGAAAAAAGAAGAGAGAAATTTAAAAAGAATAAAACTCATTTCAAAGCCTTCTGTTGAAGTAGCAAGAGGCATATCATGAGTTCCTAAAGAAAAAATATGTCTATATTAATAAACTTACATTACAGGGAAAATATTTCTGGAATACGAATTTTAATAATTGTATCAATATCACTTTCATTATTGAGAGGTTTCTTTTTTGTTTTTTTGGGTTTTTTTAAATGGACCTACTTATGGTATATATTTATACTGATTAAAATACCTTACTGAGTCTTGGCCAAAGACTTGGATGGCATTTCATCCTGGTAATTCTGTTACTGCGCTGGAGCTTAGAATAAGTTTAAAGAACCAGTCTGTTTCCTTTTAGAAAGAAAATATAAATGCAGAAAGACTAAAAGAGAAATGGTTCAACCCAGAGATTTTCTTTATTTAGTGCCCAGGAAAGTTCCAGTCTGTCTCAGAATAGAATGGTTAGCAAGAGGATTGAATTTATCCTCAAAATTACAGAAGGATTCAGAGCCAGACTTGCTGGCCACTGGCATTCTACAGGGTAAAAAAACACAAGATGTAAACTGATATGAAGGAAAACCCTAGATGTCAGTGGTTACCTCTGAGGGCCATAGAAGTGTCCAGATTTGAATGTGAGATCTAAGTGTGTATGATGCTGGTGAAATTCCTTGACTCACTGGAGGCCTTGGATAGGATTAGCAAATTGAGCCATTAAATTATCTTGATTTTGAGATTCTAAACAATATGGATGGTGAGATAGGTAGAGCAAAAAGTGAGATTAAGCATAGGAAGACATATTTTAATATTAGCTGGTGCAGTAGTTCTGGCTGGCATAGCAGAGACTATATAATATTTGAATGAAGATTAAAAGATGGGTAAAAAAAGATAAATGTTATTTAAACAAAACCAGCGGAAAATGTGTTTAATAGTAAGATTTATTTGCATAAAAGGCTACTTGAAGTGCTTTGTTTGAAGTCAATTTCTTATTTATTGATTACTAAAACAAAACCTGAATGTGCTTAAAGCAGTACAGGATTGTTTTCAGCATATTAAATTACCAAGAAATTTACTGACTGATTTGGCTCTAGGAGGTATGTGTACAAAAATATATTTGGAGCTGGGAAGTACCAACAGTGATAACAATATCCAGATGAAGATCTGCAGGAAAGGCAATGATATAAAGCATTATTTTGAAAGTAAGGGTTTGAAGAATGTGCAATGAAGAAAATTCTCCCACTTGCACAGTATGAGTACCAATTCTGGTTGGTATTCTGCAGGCAGGTGGTTTTAATAAAAAACATGAATTCCAACATAGGTAAGAGACTGATTCTCTGTAACTTGAATTAGAATAAAAATGATAGATCTGACAAACTTAAATAATTAAGGAAAATTATATATGAAATACTAAAGCCTAGACAAATACTGAAAAAAAATGGACAGCTTCTCTGTGGTGTGTTAATGGTGGAAATAACTGGTTTTCCCTGCTCTGTCTGCTTTTGAACCCCAAATATCTTCAAGTGATTGTAATTGTGTTGTGTGCCATGGGTGGATGAGGGAATGCTTAAAGGTGTGGCACTGGGCACCCCACAAAATCTGGCATTGTGGCTTTGCCTCCTCCCCCACCCAGATTTTAAGCTAATTGTAGTATGTGCAGAATCAGTGGGAGATCTGGTTTCATTCTATGTTCAGCCTGATAGCATTCTAACCTTTATCTCTCAGCATGCCCAAATCAATAGATTTACCATCTTTTTTTGTTTCAAGGACTGGGAAGACGTGTGCCACTTTTCCTCTTGCATCACATCACCATGTAGCAAGAATAGGTGGCATATGGATCAGAAGGATAAAGCAAACAAAAAGAGTGAAAACATTACTTAGTGGAGAGAGCACATGCTGAGAAGCAAGTCCTGGAGAGCTTGGAGTCTGATACAAAGACAGTGCATTTTAATTGAAATGGTTGTTTTATTAAAGATTAAGTCCAAGCACTCCCCAAACAAACAAAACCAGCCCAGTGGTAATCTGAAAATCCTGCTTTAATCTTTGTTTTATCTCAGTTTGACTAACACATCTCTTCCTGATCTGTTCAATTTCTTCTCAGCGTTTTGGTTGTCAAAATACAGAGATGACAAATGAGTTCTTTTCAGAAAGTCGGCAGAGAATATGTGTACGGCTGATGCAGCGAGCAACATGTGCGAACCGTGGGGAATGGTAATAGCTCTGTCACCCTCTCAGTTGGGAAAACACTTCTCAGAGGTAACTCCTTTTCAGAGAGATGTTGGCTTAAAACCCCCATTAATCGACTTCATATTTTTACTTGTTATATCTCCTGTACACGCTTTTTAGATGAAAGTTATGAGAGACAACATTTAGGCAATAACATGAGAATTAAACCATGTGTAAAGCAGTATGAAAATACAAATGTAGAAATTGCAATGCAAATGTGGACAAAACCACACATAGCTTAATGAAGTTGCCCATGTATAAAAAAACCCAACAGTTTAGTTCTCCACATTCAGTGTAAACTTTTCACTAATAAGATAAGAATGTCTTCCATGACATTATTCACTGCGGTTGTTGATAGTCCTAATTTTCACTAAGCTTCTGCAAGCCCTCCTGACCTTCATGTAGCAATGGACTTCTAGGCTGATTTTTTTTCTTTAGTTGTGATATAAAAACTGTTTCAAGCTTGGGCAATAAGTGAGATGATTTCCAGGCAAGTCAATATCCAGGTTTGGTTAATATGCAACAACTCTTAGATCAAAATTCCTATAAATTAAATTCTCTATCTGAGGAAGCACATAATTGAAGAAATTTTTCTGAACTGTTAGTAATTTCTTGTACATTTCTTCAATCTGTGTTTTTATTTTGCTTGTGTTCTCATAGCTTACTATTCCGTTGTATTTATTAACAAGTTAACAAACTTGTGGTAATGCAATACCTATAATTAACAACTTTAAAAAACTGTGGTTAAGATTATGAATAATAGATTTTTAAACTTTTTCTTGGCTGCATTTTTGATCTCTGTTGATTGTATCTTGCCATGAGAATGTAAGAATGAAAATATGTTGAGTATTGCTGAGTGATTATTTTTAAACCAAAATCTCCCTAAATTGCTCAGGTATTAGGACAAGTCAGTGTGGGTTTAAGTTTTATTGCCTGTAAATATTTAAATACATTGAATTTTCTGTGAAAGATATTACTTCAGGGATTGTGCACTTAGAGACTGTGCATTTAGTCTAGAATGGCAATTGTAGCAGTGAGATAATAACACAAGGAATCAGAGTAAAGATGGGGTAACTAATCCAGGAAACTGTTTTGCCCTTTGGCCAAAATCAGTATCTAGGGAAAAATACTAGAAGGAAACATGCAGTTAAACTCCTACCCTCCAGAGATTCAATTTTGGGACTTCCTGGGCCAGAGGCATTTTTTTGTAATTTTTTTTTTCCTGGTAAGGCTATCCTCAGGCCTTCCAGCACCAAAGTTCTCTGGCAGAGAATTTCCCACAACTGAAGTAGATGGAATTATGAAGCACTTGAGCCAAATGTTGATACACAAGTGTTTGGGACAACATGGGATATATAGGAGGGTGGTAAGGGAGCTGCACAGTGGTGTTTTGAGGCTGTTCTCTATCATATTAGAAAGATTAAGGAAAGTATGTGAGTTTTGTGACTGAAAAAGGCAAATACTGCACCCACCTGAGAGGTCCATGATCTGTGGAGATGCACATGAAGGACAAGTTGACAACTGGGAGCAGTCTGCATTGATTTACCATTATCATCCCTGATCCGTCTGATCGCCTTAATATAAATATATATAAATAAATATAGCACCTATAAATTTTGTTGTTACTGTCCACCCGTTCTCCTGCTCATTTAGGGAAAGTTTGAACACTTGGGTTGCTGGAACAGATTACAGCAAGATTTCACATATGGTGCCACTCTGCTATCAATTGGCCATTCTTCCTAATGTCCCTCTTCTGCTTTTTAATCAGCAGTGTGCAGGTATGAAGAACTTGTCTCTTTTTGCATGACAGTTTAGTGTTTTAAAGAACTTTGGATCTGGGACCTGTTTTACAAAGACTTAGGAAATAACAGATCACCCTGTTCTTCCTTGACTAGGTTATTGTCCTTTTTTAAAAAAAAAGGACTCCAAATAGATTTCTGAAGCTTACCTTCACAACCGCCATCCTCCTTTTCCTGCAAAATACTATATTTATAATATAATATTTATTCACTTACAGATTCTGTTCTTGAGAGCAGAAGTGATAGAGATACAAGCCAGATATTGGCTGCCACTTAGTTTTGTTGTAATGAGAAGCTTTTGGGAGATCTCTGTATACCAGAGTTCAGTCATGTTCCTCTGTCTGTGAACATGGTCAGTTCGTGGTCATACACTTCTATCAATTTTATCCATAGGTTCCATAATTTCATCTGCTGACACTTCCTTTCATCAAGGCTCTTGAATCACTTTCCATGCCAGTTCTATTTTAGGATGAATGGAGCCTGATCACCCCGCTAAGGTATGTCCTGATTTTGGTGTATTCTGAGAAAATTGAAATGTATATGCCAGGAAGAGAAAGGAAGAATGCAAATTGCTGCAAAATCTGGATGGATGATGAATTTTCAACACATTTTTTATTAACCATAATCCTTTATTAGACCTCACAGAGGTGTAAACTATACATACAAATACATTAGAAAGATACCCTCTTAACAGTAATGCTTCACATTTTGGACCTGATACCAAGAGGGTTGCAAACATTTCAGTACATTCTACAAACCAAAGGGTGCATTAGCCTTTATGTATACAGAGTGACAAAGCCCTTTACTGAAATCAAAGTAGATAAAAGTGAAAATCAGTCAACTACCTCTTCCAACCTTTACCTACCATAAATGCATATAAAAGCCTTTAAAAGCATGAATACACTATTATTTATGGAGCAAAGTTTACTGTTCTAGACAGCTCATAGAGAGAGGGGAAGAGAATGGTCAAGATGGCATTACATGAACTGCAAACTAGCAAAACTTCTTGAATTTTCCTTATATTTGTACATATCAAGAGCTCCATTTTTTTTTTTTTTTATTTATTGGTTGTTACTAGAAAAGCTTATAAGTGCTAAATGGGGAGAATAGCGCAACAAAGACATTGTTGAGGTATTTGGGGGATTCTGCAACACAATGATGTTACATACACAGTATGAAATATTATTTGTCATCAAGTAGTGACATTGTATTATGAGTAAGCACAAGAAAATAAAAAAGAAAGAATAAATCCAGTTAGAACTTTAATAGATATTTAAATGGTTTCTAGTAAATGAACACTTAACACTTTTCACTGTTTGGATATAATGACTTGAAATGTTAATAGTAGGATTATTCAGTAGTGAAATCAGAAACTCATTTATCCACATTCATGCTTTGCATCATGGAAACCCCAGTTTTAGTCAGGATACCAATTGAGGTCCAACACTGAAGAAAGAGAGGACAATTACTCTTTATGGAAAGGCTGTCCTGAAAACCAAGTGCTATTAATCTCTTTTTTTAGCATTCTGGGTAGCTTTGCAGTAATTTGGGAGAACAGAAAGCTTATACGTTATTTGATTATCAGCAGCAGGTGGTGCTGCTTCTTCTACTTTCATTTTGTTTCCTGAAATCCTTAGTCTTGATGAACATGTTTAATATTCAACCCTAAGACTCCAAGGATTAAGGAACTGTGAAACAGAACCATCACATTCTGATAAAAGCAACAAGAGGTGTCGGACTACAGGTGAAGCTGTTCAGAACATTATGAAGTACCAGTGTGCTTTCAGTGGAGCATTTTATGACTCATGTCTGATGAGACTTAGTTTAATCAGGCAACTATTGTCATTATGCACTTTTGAGAATTATTTTTTCACCTTGTTCAGGATTTCTGTAGAATTCTGTTGGACTAATTCCTTAGAGACAGAAATAAATGAAAATATATTATTTATGCACTGTATCATGCACTGTCACTTGCATGTGCTGTATTATATTCAAGCTTGTCTCTAAGTGGAAATAATGAAGAGAAACATAAGTCTTATGCAGTATTTATATAAATTACATTTGAAATTCTAGAGTAAAAAAAATAGGATAGAATTCATTGCTGTGCACAAAATAAGGACATTTTACTTCTTTATTGATAACACTTTAGTCTATTGTTTCTGGTTCTTTTGTCTTTGATCATTGTTAAAGTGAGGGTTTTTTCACACCTTAAGTCAGGTTAATGCCAGTAAACCAGGAAGAGTGGAACATTCGTTTGATTTTTAAATTTATGAACTTAAATATTTCACTACAAGATATGAGTTTCATTTAATCAGTTGTTTATATAGTTATCTGGCTAAACCTTTTTCTTTAACATGAGTACATGAAGCATGATCCTATTTGACAGGATAGAATCCTTTTTGTTCTGCAGGTATTTTGTTGCTGCTTTAGAGGAATTAAATTATACTAATGAATGGAAAATACAATAAAATGTATTTTTATCAAATCCCTTTGATTTGGTAAAAAAAAGGTGGGAAAAATTACGTCTCAACTGTTTTGATTTTGTTTATTAAGAACTTCAATAAAGTCATAATATGTAGCTATTTTAGGTGGGTGTATGTTAAATACTTGTGGGAAAGAATGTTTAGCAGCAGAAGTATCACATTGGTGCTTTTTATGACTTCTGTGAGTCAAATTGTCAAAACAAAAAGTTACTGAAGAACACAGAGAAATCAAGAATTATTATAAGTAATTTGGGATATAGGAATTTGCTAAGCTTTTTCCACTTCTGATATAGTTAAGGGTGCTGTAGAGAGGGATGAATTATTCTTACAAAAACATATAAATGACAAATTAATAGTTCAGGTGATGATAAAATAATCATTCTGCTCTGTTTATATTACCCATTCTTACTTTGAAGAGATGCTTACACTTAAAAAAAATCAGAATTAACAGAAGTTTTATGGAGAAATATGAAATAAAAGATAAAATTTTAATTAAAGTTTTTATAATATGGCCCTCTGAGTTAGCATTTCATATCTGCATCTAAAAAGATAAATTTATTTGCCTGATGACAATGAAGAGGTGTCTTATGGTTTAAATGTCTGGTCATTTCTTTAGGTATGGAAAACAAAGACAGGATCTAAATTGTGACATCCATATTACACAATGTTCTTCTAAAATTAGATTCCAGTTGGATTACTGAAAATCCAAAAGATTTGGATCAAATCCATAAGATTTGAAGAGAAAAAAGCAAGCATTTCAAATTTTACTTGACAGGAAAAAGAAAAGCATAATATACACGTGCACACACACATGCACATAGACATGCACACACTGTAGCATTGTCTATATATACACATATATATATGTACATGTGTCTATATATGTGTATGTATACACAACTACACCCTTTATGCAACCTAGTGTAAGATTTCCTAATGTAATCAGCAGGGAGGTCCTTCCTATTTTGGTCTCTGCCAGAATGGCATCTCTATACTTCCTGATGTGTAATCAAATTTCAGACATTCCTGTAACACCCTTTGTGTAAAATAAAGTCAAAGAAGATTTCTATATATCAGATGCTGTGTGTTTGGGCATTTATAGTCCAGTGGAATATTCTAGTGCTGTCAGAGGCAAAATGTTTAGTGTAGGAGTAGAATGGGTAACAACTTTGTGTTGAAATCTTTCTTTCAAGACAAATTTAATCTAGTTGCTTTACTGAATGCCACTTCCACACATGAATTGGATAATTAGTAATCTCATTAGGAAAAAGTCTTTATTTTATGCGGATTGTACCCAAGAGAAAAAATATCACTCAAAAGCCTCATCTCCTCCTCCTGTGCCCCTTGTCCCCAGAATCAAAACAAAATGAATCAAAGCAAAACAACCCTCCCAAACAAACAGACAAACAATAGAATTATGTTGCAATAGTGTTTTAAGTTTTCTGGGCAGAGCAAGAGGGAGGAATAAACCTTGGTTTTGATTAGAAGTTGGGTGTTTGGAAGACTAATTTCCACTGACTAGCATCCTAAAAAGAGGGATCAGTGTAAGTAGACCTCCTCCCCCAAAAATAAATTATTACTATTCCTTTTCAGACTAAAAATAAAACATTTTAAATATATTGTTTATACCTTCATCAGAACAACATAAGTATTCTATCTGGCCGATAGGTTCCAACAATCTTTTTGGGCTTAATTTAGCATAATTTCAAAATAAAAAAAATGAAATGTGAAATTTTGCACATAACGATGTTCATAGAGACCACATAAAGTAATAAAAAAAAATAATTCACAGACTGTTAGCCATATATTTCAACTTTTTCTCACAATTTGGAACTGGTGAGAATTGAAAAAAACAGTTTCCTTTTAGGAATAATATTTTTCATTCCTTGTTAAATACAGATGTGCTTGCATCTTTTGCAGGTTTTAAGAAAATTTAGTTTTGGATTATGTACCATGAGTGAGAAAGGAATCAGGTAAAACTAAAAATGTGTGCTCAGTGAAAATCTTGATTGTATCTTGCCACTGACCAAGCCAAACTTTACACTGATTTCAGACTAGAGTGTGGCTTAAAAATCTCTGGTATGTTATAGAACTTGCACAATCTGAAAGGCTTTTAGTCATATCAAGGTTTTCAGTTCCCTGACTTCAAACACTTTTCTTCATCCGAATTTCTGACTTGGAGTAAAGATTAAGAATTTCATTTAAAGTCTATGAATTTTTGTGGCATTTTGTTTCTTATTCCTGCCGCACCTGCATTGATATAAGATTACTGTTTTTTGAGTGACAAAAAGTTGAAAAGTTATGGCTAGTTTTATTTCTATTTTAATAACCATACCTATGTAATTGTCATTTTCATACATTAAAAAAATATTTATGCTTTCTTTTATATTTTAGTCAAGTACTTTCTTAAACAAAACAATAGCACCACTTTGGCATTGTTGGCCAAATCAGTAACAGGTAAAGCAAATATGCAAATATGCTTTTCTGATCTTGTCATATCACACACTTGCTTGTTGAATGGAGAGCAAGAAGACACAGTGCTTGACCTAAAGTCTTCATTAATCAACTTTAACCATTGGTACTGGGAGAACAAGGAGCTCAGGGGGCAACTGAGCATGGCTCCTAGCTGTGTGTGGAATTCACTTCTATAAAGAATTACCACTAATTCACCCTTCAGTCTTACCAAAGTAATCGACATGGTGAGCTGCCTTGGGAAAAAAGGGGACCTATTTTCATGTATCTACCAGGACTGGATGCTTTGATTTTCTTGTCTCTCTTGGCTGAATGGTGCACATGAGCTCATAGAAGTCCTTAGTGGAAATGGAGGTGTGGGTTTATAACTACATCTTGAGAAGAATAAAGGATTTATTAATTATCCGTTTAAACTCTTAATGACTAACTACGTTTACTATGAAGATGAGAATTAAATTTTGCTACCTTGATGAAAGAGAGATAGTAACTTCAGTGTGTTTAGATCTGCAGTGCTATTTGGACTGACTGAAAATGAGGCTTAATTCACTTTTTACTTATGCATTTCAGTGATATTCTGTGTAATAGTTGGAGTTCTAAGTCTATTCTAGAAAGCAAAGATCTGTGATCTGTCATGTAACTTATACAATAGGGAAGGGTGAGAAATGGGCTTTTCTTTACCATTTCAGTGACTTATGAGAATATACAGCATCTGTTGGGAGCCCTGTTCCTAAACATCTGGAGTGCTTTTAAAAGTTCAGTTGAACCTTTCAATTTATTTAATTAGAAGTTTTTCAAGACAGGATGCTTTGTACTTTTTGGAGGAAGGTGCTTTGGCTCACACTTCAACTTCTTTAAGTAGCAGATTTTATTGTGATTATTAAGCTCATGCAGCCCTTTATCTTTCACACTAACTGGTTTAAAATATGCTCCCTGCCATATGACTGGAGACTTCTTATGCAAAATGCATTCCCCATCCATGCATTTCTCACCTCTGTGCGGCTGGAGCTACTTTCCATTTTGTGGTATCATTTATTCTCTAGTAAAGCATAGTGTTGCCTTTGAAGTTTGCAGCTATTCAGTATTTATTTTGTTGCTTTCAAGAATTGTTCTAATTTGTTTAGATAGTTGTCAAATTGTGATAAATATTTCTGTCTCAGAGTGACATTTTCTAATTATGGTTTTTCAGCAGCAGTAATACAGTGGCATGAATGTGAGTGTGTGAATCCCAAGATAAGACCAAGAATTTGAATTAATTTACAGGAATTAATGCAAAATGATGGATAGTTATTCAGTTAAAAGCGCATCAGTAAAAAAGTTATCTACAAAGAAACTTGCTGCCACAGATATCTGTAAATTGCTTTCTACGCTCACACCTTTATTCCCTCTTTCCCTTAGAACTTCAGAAGAAACAGGGGACAGAAAGGTTCATGGGGCATGAAATAGAAACCTGTATTATGTCCATTACATCAAAATAATGGTTTGTTCTTAGATTACATTGCAGAATTCTTATAGCCATTAAAATAAAAGTCCTTCCCTCTCCATCCCCCCTGTGAAAAAAAAGCCTGTAGGAGCTGTGACAGGTATCAGAATTGCTAACTCTGTTTATTGAATTGGTGGTAAATAATTTAGATTAGTTTCCACATCTGTTTCTCTTTTCTTCCTTTTTCAACATAACTATCTCAGTCAGTGAGAGCTGTGACATATTCTTTTTATTCATTTACTGTTCTACTTTTACATTGCTATGGCAGCTTATTGTGCATATAGACATCCATCTCACAGAAAGCAGAGGGTTTAAAGAGTTGTATAGGAATACATTGCACTTGTTAAGAATACAAACCGCAAATTTGCTATGGGAATATAAAAGAAACTACAATAATTTGTTAGACTTTTATGACCTTTCCTACTTGTTTACAAGGGACTATTGAGGAGCTGTACATATGTAGTCTGGAGAGAACTTTCTCTTGTGTTGAAGTCAATAGTTACTGACTCCCTTGGTTGCAGTGGAAAGTAAGGCAGATTTGAGCAGCCTTCAAAAGGAGACGCTTCCTTTATAGATCTAATCTACCACCTCCCTAACTGCTCCCTTCATGCACTGTTTTCCAGGCCCCCTTTGGAGCCTGACCAAGAGATGTTTCATCCCTTGCCTGAGCCTAACACAAAAAAAGTTGAATGGGACCACATTTGAGTTCTTGAACAGGGTGGAACAGTGAGTTCTCCTCTACCTTCCCTTCTCCCACAGGTATGTTTAATGCTCACCTTGAGACACTCTTGGCTGCTTATGACCCTTCACTGCTTGGCCAATCTACACTGGGCTGGTTTAAAAAAATGCAGCAGAGGACACGGTGTTATTCAAGGTAGAACCACTGCAGGGCCCATCAAAGTTACATGGCAGGGATTATCTGGGGATCTCTGTCTCCCACAAGAGCACGTGAATGGCAGCTGTAAGTAAGGGTGTAAGGATGTTTTGTTAATCTCTCCTTGAAGACTCATTCTACACTAGTAATTTGGTAATTAGGTTAGCCTTTCTGATTTATAGAGAGATGCAGCAGCCCAGCTCACAGTCAGGTAAGCCACACCTGATCGTGGGAAGAATTAAAATGGAAGGAAACTTGAGTACCCCTTTATGATTGAACAGAATGCTGATATTTCAGGAACATTTAGGCCCTGGTGGACTATCCTTTGAAGTCACATGAGGGCTGTTTTTCAAATTGTCTTCTCTGGGCGTAGACAACTATGAGTTTGCATTCCACATAATCAGATGTCAAAACACCACCCTTCAAGTATCTAAAAGGAAACAAGTGTCTGAATTTTCTTTTGAAGATGATAAAGTTATTTTCTAGTTGAAATCTGAAGCCATTTTCATTGATTGAAGCTGAATATTTTTGAATGTATTTTCTTATTTAATCTTTGGCTTGGTCTTTCCATATTTGCTTTTACTTATTACTGTTTTGGCCAGACCCTTTCATGTAACAAACTATAAAATAGCACCGTTGCACTATAAAACAGAGATTTTTTTACATACTGTTTGATATATGTGTATTGTTATGCTAAATTTTACATACTGCATTATATGGAGGAAGAAAGAAGTTACCTATATTGTTGCAAAATAATTACCTGGAAGAATCATTACTGGTTTGAGAGCCTATGTATGCTTTAACTGCTTTTAAAAATCTTTTGTCTCACAAATTGCAAAAAAATTGCACATTTGCAAGAGAAGGAAGAATAAAACTGTCTTAAAACAAATGCATCTATAACCCATATTTTGTCAAAATGCCGCAGATGGAATTAATGGATGTTTAAAACTGTATATGTTACCTTACTGCTGCTGTTACTGGGAATGTCAAACTGTGCAAATATGAAGGGATAGACAAACAATGTTTGCAGACACTGTAAAACAAACAGCCTGTTGCTTGTAAAGAAGTGCAAATAAAAAAACCACCACTTAGACAAGGCTGATGAATGACTCCAGCAGCCAGTGTTCATAGGTTAATTTAGTGCAATTGGATCCATCAAAGGCCCATAAATTTGTAGGCTTTTGAGGGGCACAGGACTTTAAGAGTTTTCGTGCAGGACATTTAAAACAGGTTAACAAACAGTAATATATCAACCACAGAATTTTTTAGCTCTGGGCTGGTTAAAATGTTCTGTTCTCTAAAGACTTAATATTGGAATGTTTAGTTGCATTGTTCACTGGGAGAATGCCCATTGGTTGAAATTGCATCAAGCTTTTTAAAACAAAGGGGTTTTTTTTTTAAGTCTTCCAATGTTTAACAAATAATTTATTTACAGCAAAGTATCCTGCAGATGGCACATTCATTCTTCATTCTTGTGGATGGCATGTTCTTACATTCTGTAATTTCTGTTTCCTGTGTTCCCTCTACTTGTGTTCTTCAAATGCACTTCCTGAAAGTTTAGAAAGAAAAATTTATTACAGGTAGGTTTAAATACATTGTATGCTCACAAAACTTATAATAGTGGGAAAACAGTTGTCTAGAGTTCTGGAACTGCAGATAATTGTGTTTAATCAATAATTCAGTCATCTGCAAAGAACTTAGCTACACAGAACTCCTGTATCTGAAATTCCCTATTCTCTCCTAGACATAAACACTTCGACTGCTGTCATGCTTGATCTGGTAGAGGAGACATCTGCTGCTGGAACTTGAATGGGCTTAGGGATATGGTAGGTACCAAAGATTTCCTTTCTTTCCCAAAGACATTTACAAAAGCAGGATGTATAGGGGCCAGGGAACTTTCTAGTTTTAACTGCAGGATTTATGGAATCTCTTGGGCTATGGTACCAGGTATTTCAAAATTGCTCTGCTAACTACATATTGCACAGATGGCATATTAGGTGTTTTGGATTTTGTTGGATAAGACCTTGAGGAGGAAAAAAATTATGGATTAGCTGGAGGAGCTGCAGCCATATAATTTGGATTTTCAAAACAGACAAGGTGATATGCCAGGCAAATCAAGAGAGCTTTGGAATGAATAATACCCTCAGTTCCCTGTCATTCCACACAGAGGCCAGTCTTCAGCAGCTGTGATGGGGGTGGTATATACATTTCATTTTGATTTCCACATTTGCCACTCTAGTAAATATTAGCCAGGCCCAAGACTCCATATTCTGTATGAGACTAAAGCCAGAAGTTTTAAGTGACTCTCCATATTTATAATACTCATCAGAAGTCAAATTCCTAGTTAAATGAAATGATGGGTTTTTTTCCAAGAAAAGCCAAAAATATGAGAGGAATTATTATTTAAAAAATGTAAAAAATTCGGCAGTACTATTAATTGTTAAATTTATTATACCACCACCAAGTATAAAACATTGAGCCAAACTAGGATTTATCATCACTGACAAGTCAAAGTTGTTAACAGCAAAATAATCATAACGAATAAATGTTTTGCTATGAATATGCCATTATAGACTAGATTAATCATCTAGTCACTATTCCTGTGAGCAGTTCAGAAGGATACTGGCTTGTTCTCATCCAGTTTTGCTAATATTGCTGTAGAATAGCATCAATCAAATACAGAATCAGAAAAGTCAACACAATTCTGCTTATGCTTAAATTAAAATATATTTTGATTTTCATTGCCTGTTTCTCTTCTAGCTTTTCCAAGATGACCTTTGCTATCTTCACCTTTTTCTGAAGTTATACCTTAGTTTTCACCCTGAAGAGCTCAGTCTGTGTGAACCCCTAAATTTTCACTTATTTTCATTAAAATCATCATAGCAGAATTTCAGAGGAGTCTGCCAACACTAAGGATTCTGCATTATTCTACAAGTGCTTATATTGGTTACAATGAGCTAAGAAAACAGGAATTTCTTTACTCATCTGCCCAGTTTGTTTTTTTTTTCTACACGGCAACAAAACAAAATATTCTTCTCAGTGCTGACCCTAAATGCCTTGAAGAGAGTTTAACAGCATATAGGAAAAGCTATATGCTTCATTTTGTCTGCCAATAGTCATATATTCTTAAAAATTATGAACTCTTGATCTACAAAATGGACAGTGAGAGCCTTAAAATGAAACAACAGCCATTTTGCATTGCAGTGATTTTCAAAGTATATTTAGATTGAAAATTAACTCTATGTTTCCCAAATGAAAATGTAAATTCTCTCTGCTGCTGTTGTCTGACTTTGAAATGGATTTATCATTCAAATAAAGCAGGTACTAAGATGCAGGAGTGTTTCACTTACAGATTTTAACACTGACAAGTAGGTGGAAAAAGAATTGTCATGATACAGACTAGCTTTGAAATTGAAGGAAGATGGCAGGTTGCTTTTAAAACACTTCCTTCTCCAGAATCAGCATTTTGAGAAATAGCTACTAATAGTGTACTGGTAGTAGCATGCATGCCAGAAAATGCTTTGACCCACATAACACATTTTTTTTCAAGTATGAAATGCTGAGACCACTTGCAGGGGGGAAGCACAGACCCCCAAACCAGGTGTGACTGGCTTAATTAGGTTCTCAGACCTGCATTGGTACTGGCATAGAAAAGTTTGGTTTGTTTCTCAAGTCTTTGAGAAGAAGGTAATTAGAAATAAAACTGCTCCGAGCTGATATTCAGACCCAGGCAAAGAAAATCTTCAAGATGACAGATGCAAAATGTCAGCAATGTATAAGTCAGCTAAAGAACAGGGAAGCAGACTTCTAGCCCATCACCTTCAGAGTGATTCTTTGTAGTTAAGGCATCATCAACAGTAGGATAACAACTACCTCGGTGATGGTAATGGTCATTTGACTGAGCTGGAAGGGTATTGGGTAGCATGCAGCAACATTCTTATCCTATTAGAGCAGACATTCAAACCTCATACTGGCATTGAAAGTTCTCTTGCTCTACTGGTAGTAAATGGAAATTCTAATGTTTGTAGTAACAGGCATGATACCTTGGCTATGAATTCTCTGGGGTCTCGTTGAAAGCTTTCTAGTTCTGTGGGCAGTGTGATCACTGACATAAAAACAGGGCTGCAAAGGAAGCAACGGGAGAAAATAGTTCTCTGAAAAGGCCAAGTCCTTCTATCTGTTTCACCTAAAAGTTCACTCATTGGCTTGGTGATGTGGCATAGCTTCAACAGAAATTGGGACTGGTGCCATGGTGCATATTTTGGCCTATAAATGTATCTGTGAGTTGAAACTGAGCCAATTACAAAAGAATCTGCCAGTCTTAGAAAAAATTAATGAGAAATAATGCAATACTTTTTCTGTTTTCTTAATGGCGTTCTCTTAAACTAAAAATACTAATACCTTTTCCCTTTCTCTCTTAGTCCCCCTTAGTATTTATTTACATTTTGAAGGTTAGATAAAATCAGAAAAGCATTTTTGAGTGAATCCACTTCCTATTCATACTTTGTTGGTATATATATTTGTGTTTTTTTTCACTTTTGAGGCCTAAAGATGAATAAGGACTGAAAATCTGAGGAAGAGCAAAATTTTATCTAGATATGTACCTCTTATCCCCTTTTGCTCAGGTTGCAAGGGGATGACATGGCAC
This sequence comes from Pseudopodoces humilis, assembly GCF_049639895.1. Lineage (NCBI taxonomy): Eukaryota > Metazoa > Chordata > Aves > Passeriformes > Paridae > Pseudopodoces > Pseudopodoces humilis. The sequence continues at coordinate 19,172,369 of NC_142204.1, forward strand.
TGTGTTCATGAACAAGTTCAAGATGTGCCAGGGTTGATTTAGATTTCATGGCAGGAAAACTTTCTTCACAAACAACATTGTCAAGCACTGAAAAAGCTGCCTGAGGAAGTTGTGCAATCATTAGCCCTGGAGTTATTTAAAATATGTGTACATGTGGCACTTACGGACAGGGTTTATTGGTGAACTTGGCAGTGCTGAGTTAATGGCTGAACCTAATGTTCTTAGAGTTCTTTCCCAACCTAAAAGATTGTATGATTCTTTTTTTTACTGGATTTTAAAATCAGCCTTACTAGCCTTCACCTTCAGTAGTAATTTTCAAGGTACCCTGTAATCTTGAATTTATAAGCAGTTTCTGACATTGTTTCTGTGACACAACTTCATTTGGAACGGTCACAATCTTCCCTCATGTAGAGTTGTGGAAATGTCTGTTGCTTCCTTTAGTAGGGTAGTTGTTTTTCAAGGAGCTAGTTTTCCAAATTGCTGTTAAAATTAATTCACTTTAAGAGTGATTGGCTAAACTTTTAGCATTTTTCAGAAGAGAAAGAAACAAATGAAAGAAAAGCTAGATGGTACCATGACTCCAAAGACAGGACTTAAACTCCCCTTCTTGCACTTGTTTTGCACTTTAAAACTCTAAATCTAATGTAAAACTAGAAGAAACCATTACTTTGACTTCCAGGAGAAATAGTGAAACTGTAAATAAGATCCCTAGTCCACTGAACTAAGATCATCCACCATCTTGTGCCTAGCAGGAACCACATCTGCCCAAGTGGGAAAATAGACCATTTACTTAAGCACTAGAAACACTAAAACAAAACCCTGATTCCTGGATTTGTCATTTAAAAAGATTACAAGGAGATGCTGAACGAAGACTGTCAGGTGTATGAAATGCATAAGAAACTGATTCTCTGTGAGATCTGAGAGGAACTGTACACATATATTTCACCTAGTCCTACTTTACATCTTGCATCTAAATACAAAAATTCTGATGAGGTTGTGTATATAAATATAATCATAGATATATATATACTTTATATGAATAAGATATAGATGTCATATATAACATCATATTGAGAGAAATTGTTTAACAGAAAAATAATCTGCTTAAGTATATCTATTATTATAGTTAAAACAAGTGACATATCAACACTATGAACTAGCTAAATACATTCGTCTTTGGAGAGTGTGTCCAAATAAGTTTGAACATTGTTGCTTTCCTTAATGGTGGCATGAACAACTGACTGCAAAAAGAGAAAGAAAAAAACTAAATGAGAATGTATACCAGTTTTTCCTACTGAATTCTGCTTCTCTTCCCTCCAGTGTACTTTCATTTTATCTATCACAAATCTGAATAATAGTTTTTCGTAACTGCTCTGTATTTTTATTTCCTCAATCTAATTTTCTCCATCCACAGGTAAAAATGAAAATTGTTTGTATTTTCCATCATATTTGTTATTCTGTTGCCAAGTTTCTATTGAGAAACATTTGCGATTTGTTTTATTCTGTTCAACACTCCTTTTCATGTACAGTTTCTGTAAAGGTGTTTTCTTTAATATTAATTTGCCTCTAATTTAATTTTCTTTCTTATTTTCTAAAAATTCCATCCTTTATTTGTAATGCATGTTGGTTCACTCAGTTTATAATATTTTACATCTTCTTGACCTCTTTGGTCTAATTCCCTCACCCTTTTTTTTTTTTTTGGTACTCCCCATTGTCCTTTTACTGCCCTTTTCACCTTTTGATTTTTTCTCTTTTTAATTTCCAGGATGATTTCTTCAGCAGCTATGCTCTCTCAGTTACTCAGTTGCATACTCCCTCTATTTTTTTCTTCTTCCAGTACCCCTCCTGAGTGCTGCGTCCCCTGATGCTGCAGAAGGATACAAGGTCTTTCCTGTCTGTAAAAAACAGTTCTCTCCTGCCTGTGTTTTGAACTGGCAAGAGGACAGCTGCCTAAAGATGACATCATTCTTTAGTCCTCCAAGGAAAGTGGTGTGGAGATCCGTCAAAGAGCTGGCAGGTATCTTGTCTCCTTTACTCCAATGTTTTATCCATCGCCTTAGCAACAAGCATGGGAAGGAGCACACGGATTCCTGGCCAAGCCTGTTCTCTTCTTTTCCCTAAGTTTTCTTCAGCTTTCCTTAAGTTTATGTGTGCCCAGATAAGAATAAACCTAAACCTGGGGTTTCTTGTCTGCAGTTGAGCTCCATCTGAAGAAGTCTTCACTTTTCGCCCTATGTGCCCTTTGAGGTCTCAAGGTGATACTTCCCAGGAATTATTATACAGACACTGATTTTTGGAAAACTCCTGAGGAAGAAGGGGGAAAGGATTCCATTCTATGGATTGATTTATGGAAAAGAATGGATTCTGGAATGTTTATGATAGTTCTTTTCATAAAGTTGATACTAAGGATTTTAATATACAGCATTGGTTTTCTGACTTCCTATGAAATCTCAGGTTCCAGGTCTTGTAAGCAAAAATTTTCAGATAACTGCAGGAGTGGTGCCAACATGTGTGTAGGACAGACAGGGTCAACAGCAATAAAATAAATCACGGGAGACTTCCAGCAGAAGACAGATAATATGTAAAACAGATGTTCAGACCTCAAACAGGAGAGACGGTTAAACATGAGCTTAATTGTAGCATATTCTGAGATGAGTTTTCTGAACTATAGGCTCTGTAGGTACATATATGTACTGTATATCTCGTGTCAGAGGAACAAAAATCTAGATACTCAGTACTCCACAACTATATAAATAATACCAGTCAATATTGGAAGAGGCTTGGAGAATATACATATTGAATAGTTAAAATGAAGTATGCAATGATTGCAGTGACTATCCATTTAGTTTAGTTCTGAAAAATAAGAAAAAAAAGAAGGAAAAAAATAGTGAAGGAAAAAAAAAATCATTTAAATGTAGAATGAATAGCAGAATGTCTGATTTCCTTCTTGAGCACTCACTCTATCTCTCCCTAAAAAGGGAGGATGAGTGAAGAGATTCTGGATAGATGAGTTGTTAAACATCCAGTGTTCAGTTTCTCTTTTGAAAGAAGACTTAGGTGGTATTTATGATTGGATGATGTGGGTACTTGTCGCTTACTATCCAATGGCAGGATAAGACCTCACAGCTACTAGTTTAGCAATTCCATGTTTTATTCAGTGTTCTAAGAGATGAGATGGATACACCACTTCCCACTTATTTCCCACCTTGGCAACTATTTTCCAAAGTTCCAATGAATCTAGTAGGCAGAAGACATCAATTATTTTCTATGTTACCAGCCTTGATAGAATTTTCCTTCCCTAAAATACGTAGGAGGTATTGTTGACTTTTTATGTTTGGGGTTTTTTTTGTTGGTTCTTTTTATATTAATCTTGTTTGGTTGTTTATTGCTCGTGAATTTTTCCCAGCCTGGCCTACCTTTTGTGCTTTTGGCATGTCGGTGTGGCGCTGGGCACGTACGGACCGTGCGGATTTAGGCGGCTTTATTGGAGCACAATACATCTCCAGCCTTCTCAGGTCACAACTCTGGAAGCAGCATTCATCCACTATTCCCTTGTGGTGTAAACGTCTACTGCTGGATCCATACCCCGTGGGCTTACCTATTCAAAACACAAAGGGAAAGTTTTTATGTTAGAAAGGAAATGCAAAGATCTCAGGAGCAGTCATATTATTAACATGTATTATGCTAGTTGAATCACCAATGACCATTGTAGAGGCTGCCTGTGTGTATCTATTCTGACCCTGTTCTCAGATACACCTTTGAATATTCCTTTCCAGATATTCCTGGAAATGGACAGCTTTGATCTATGTCTATGTGTGGTCGCTATTTAAGCATTTGAACATATCTATGCCTTCTTAGAAAAGTATTATTAAAATATTTTCTTGAACTGCATTAGCCTGAAATGAAGAGAGAGGAAGCTGAAATTTGACGTTTAGAAACCCTACAAAGGAAATTTGCCTTTTAGCTTTTGTATGAAAACTGATGGTTGAGACGACTGAGGTAGCTGGTGTGTAAAACCCATAGATCACTACCGTGTTGTAGACAAGTATTTCCTAATAAAAAGGGCTAGACCGAGGTACTGTGTGAACTCAGAGTGTGTTACAAAAGTCAAATAAATACTGTGTATCACTGCAAAGGCTGTAAGATCTGCAAGCTCAAAAGTGGGAAGCAGGAATCAAAGTAACAAAGTAACCAATGAAATAGGAAGGTTGGTGGAACGGATAAAAGTGGAAGATTTTTACAGTCCGTAGATTTGCACAAGATAAGAAATGGGACTGATACAGTGTGGCTTTCCTGTGCTTTGCATATGCACCAGCCATCTATGGAAAATACTTAACTGGCAAATATTTTGCATTTTTCACTCAGCTCCAGTGAAGGCCAACATACTCATTCATGCAACTCTTACACACTTGTATTTTTGTCTTTTTTCCCCCTTGTGGTTTATGATTTCCTTATTAACTGTGGAATTCTCTGCTGTCCCACACAGAGATTAAAGGCCCATTGTTTCCTGGGATTGTTTGTACATGACCAAGTCAGATGTGCAGTTGCCCTGTTATGACTAACTAGAAATGAAGGAACAGTAAACTCCCAAAAAGTAAGTACTTGCTTACTCACTAAATCTTAAAATTCTGGTAGAATTTGATTTTAGACAGTAAAATTCTGAAAAGATTAAGTGTTTTGTTTTGACATTTTCAGCATTAAATGTTTCCATTTACAGAATGATCCACATTGGTTAAGAACTGAAAAATATGGAAAAAAAAGACAAGCGTGCCAAGAGCCAAAAAATGAAGTAACTCAATTCAGTCAGCTCTACCAATTTCTTTTCTTGCCTTTTTTTTTTTTTTTCTTTTCTCCTTCACAGAATTTGGCAGGAGTTTACATTTTAAGAATTACTCAAGTTAAATAAGGGATACGGATATCAAAAAAGATGAATATTCGGTTTTTCTTTGGGAAATTATTGCCCCAAATACCTATATAGCAAAGTTCAGGCTGATATGCATGTGTTTGTCAGCAGTTGTCAATTTGAAGAGACAGCACTACATAATCCCTGTGATTAAAACATGTATCTACTGATGAAGAACCCTTGAGGCCTTAGAACATTGGTAAATGAAAAGACCTCTAGTCTACCCCTATGAACTTTGTAAATGCAGAAAAAAGGGTTTTATTAATATGTCTTTTTTTTTCCCCCCCCCCAGGGACTATAAATTGTACAAAAAGAAAAACATGCTTACTTAGTATATTGCAATCCACTTGGGGCCTCTATATTGTACATTGCCTGCTAAATTATTTGTTTCATTAGACTAAACAGTACAGCAAGCCAGGAGTAGATTACAGTAATATTTTGGTTTGTCTGTGTGTGTTGTTTTATGTGTATCACTGAAAAGTATTACAAATACTAAAATGTAGAGTTTGGTTTGTTTGGGTTCTTTTTCCCCAGACTATTTTCCCTCACTGAGTTATAATATGAAATGTTTTTCCTTGGAGATTTTTCCTAAAATTTGTTAATCTGGTTTTTTTAGCCTAATACTTTTAAAATTTAGTAGTTCTAATAAAGTGTGGAGTGTCATTACTTTGCTGTATACCCACAGCTGTGCCACATTTTTTTCTTGCTCCCATTTAAAGCATGGATAGGAAAATCCTGTTCCTGGTTATGCAGGTGTAACCCTTCTTAAAAGATCCAGCTGAAAGGAAAGAACTGATTAGTTAAACCGTTTCTTTTATCAGTTTGTCAATTTTTCATAAGCAAGCATACCCTAAAAGCTTCTGTTCATTTTACCCTTCAGTGTCTAAATTTAATCATTTATAAAGTTAATAAATCACCTTTACTAACCTGTGTCTGCTGGCTGCTTTTATTCAGTAATCAGAAGCAAAATTTTTCCACACTATCATAAATATGCATAAATAATTAATACAAATCCTGAATCCTGGAATCTTTCTGGTGAAAATCTCCGAGTACTTCAAAATAATTTTTAATATTGCCAGACCACAGATACCTAGGTGATATTTTTCTTTTTTACAGAATAATAATTTTATAAAGGATTATATAATGCCTAATAGCTCTTTAAAAAGCCTGTGTGGTACATGTAACAAGACGGGAATGGAATCTATCACATCAGTGATGGTGTGAGCTGTGAAACGTGACATTAGCTTATTTGTAGGCCTAAATATTTGTGCATCACATGGCACAATAAATGCTCATCTTTTATATAAATATATTTATAAATATAAGTAAATAAATATTTAAATAGGATTTATATAAATCCTATATATATCTGTATATAAAGGTAACATTAGTATTGAGAAGTCATAATATTTCTGTCAAGAAATGTTTTCCCAAGGCTTTCAAAAGACCTAAGCAATCAAGTATACTTGAAATTTGTTTGATGTAGAAAGTGATATTGCCTAAAGTGCTGTACAATGGAGACAGAAAATTAACAGGAAAAAAATACGCTGTTTTCAGTAATCATGATGCACAATCATGATTAAGAAGTATCTGATGACTAAAGTAATTTTAAAGCAATAGATTTTAAATTGCTGCTGACCTCTTAAGTGCTGAAGTATATAAAGATGCTATCACAGAGAAAGATGAGATAAAGAATTACAAGGAGATACCACCACTTCTACAGATGTTATCACTGTTTGGCCCATCTGTTCTGGCAGGACTGCAGGATCAGATGGTCCCAGTTCATCAAGTTACCAAAGTATTCACTTAGATCTAGGCAAGTGTTCAAGCTCCTACGTGGTGTGTTGGATTAAATCACATATCAAACAGTGAGCACACGCCTGAGTGCTCTCCTACATAGGGACTGATGCAGCTAAGCACTTCAGTTACTTTCTGGACAATAATCCATATTGGTAAATAAATGGCTGGTGGTTCTACATTTCTAATATAATTTCTCCTCCTGATTTTTGTTTTCATAGTATTGCTTTCAGTATGGACTGTACCTTCTGTGTCACTACACTGGGAACCCATATAGTTATTTCTCATATTTCTGGCATAGTTTGAGTTCTGCCTTCCAGCTGTTATCAAAAGTTTCTTATATTTATTCAACCTTCACAATTCTGCCTGTGGACATACAACAGTCCTAGGCATTCCTTTTTGCTGATGTACACTCATTTCCTTGGAGGTTTCTTTCATTTTCTGTCAATTGGTAGCTCAAAATAATTTTATATCATATAGGTAAAAGTTTACTTAATAGAATATTTGGCTCTTATTTAATCTACTTTATCAGACCTATGGATGTTTCAGTGTGTGACAAGCAGATACAAAGTCTAGTGACAGTGATGTCCCCTGAAAGCAGTCCAAGGTGTAGGATCCCAGTAGTTAAACAGCTGGCTTCTGCCCTAACAGTACTTCTCTTTAAATAATGCAGTCAGTGGAGTAATTCAGCAGGACTTGTTTACACTTGGTTTCCTTCTGTTCTTCCTCATCCCTCTAAAATATCCTACTGTTGCTGCCACTGGTTCTGCTCTACCAATGGTTTCAATGTGAAAAGCACTGATGTAAGACTACAGAAGTCTCAAATGTCAGGTTATCTAGGCATTCTTTGTAGAATCATGATCTACTGTTGTATATTAAAATTAGAAATTACATGAGAAACAGCCCAGGATAAAAGCAAAACTAATCTACTCTAGTACTGTAGGAAAGACCTGGGGTTATGTGTCCTGGAACTTTTATGTGACTCCTTCTATTTGATGTTTTATCTTTTTTAACCAAGAAGTAGAACTCAAGAGTGCCATGTAGACTGTAATTCAGAAATATGCCATTAATCTGAAAAACAGTGGACTTAATCCTAATCTATTATTAGAGTCAATCTGCAGCTGCAGCTTTTACAGTATGGTGAAAGGCCATTGACCTACTAGAGTGCTGTAGTCTTTTAGCAAGAAACTCAAAATGTTTCCATCAAAACATCAGGGTAAGGTACAATTTGGAAGCATTGACAGCAGTTTACAGTATCAGGATGTATGGGAGCATCCTGTAAGGCAGCAGGTCAGTCAGACAGGATTTTCCTGTGGCCTGAACAACAGGCTGAGAGTTTGTGGTGCAGTATTACAGAACAGTAATTGAACAAGCACATCCTGTGTTCTAGATCCAGACTTGGAGCTGGTAGTTGGGGAGGTTTTGAGTTGCATGTGCTATGTGCCTTATGATGGCACAGAAGGCTAGGGATGCTGAGTTTGAGATTCATCTTGCTCATCTCTGGTCTCTGAAAATTAGGGATCTAGTTTAAGACAGTGAAGTCAACAGGCAGGTGTGTATGGAGAGAGAATTATTCCTGGATGGAATGCTTTGCTTAAAATTAAATTTATTCTTGTCCTCTGAAGGAAACAATGTTCTTTCATCAACTATAGATAAAGCTAATTGATCTAATCTTAGCATACATGCACAACTTCTTCTAGGAAACTGAACCCAAGGAAAATGAATGAAATTAAAAATTATTTGTCCTAAATCACAGAATATATGCACCTGGTGTAGTACAAAGCTATTTCACTTTGATTTCCAATTTAACAATTAAATATTATGCCAAGTTGTTCTAAAGAAAATGCCAGCCAGTGTGCTGTTTAATTATGAATCTCTGTACCGCTTTGACTACCTTCTGTATGTTAGGTCTAGTACTGTCTATTTTTGCATTATAAATGCCTGCATATGCAAAATAAGAGACTGTTGATATCACTTTTTGTCTGCTTGTAAGCTTGAACAAATGGATTAGTGTTATATTGGTAATACTTCTTGAGGGTACTCTGGAATTTCTCGTCTGTATTTGAAAAATTAGGAGTCAATGTTCAATCAGCAGGAAATGCCTGGGTTTTGATTCTTCTGTGAAGTGTTAAAACAAACAAACAAGCAAATAAACAAACAAGCATATAATAATCTTGGAGATTGTTGTAAAGTCCCTTACCAGAAGTACCTCAAAGTTTAAATGTGCAAAGTAGGCAATCTGATTTTCATGTAAATAAGTTGCATGCATTTTAAAGTGACAATATTTAATATTTAGTTTCCATTTTCCTTCAATGTTTTGTTAATGCAAAAAAAAATTATTATGCTTAGACTGATTTTTGTTTGTATTCATCAAAATGAGCATATATTAGCATTTATAAATGCTCAATGAATGGATGCCCTAGCTCTGAAATCTAATTTAATATGCATGAGAATAGAGGATAAGCTTTATCAGTATGCACAAATAAAATCTTTATGAAAGCATCTGCATTTGTTAATATTGAGATATTGCACTACAGCTACTGCTTTGTGGAATGCTAGATTGTATTAACTACTGAGTCCAATGCAAGAAGATGTTTGCTCTTTGCTCTGAAATCCTAGGCAAGTAAGACTGGGAAAACGTGGACGCTCATTTAGTATTGATCTATAAGAGAAATCTATCAAGACTTCACAGAGTGTTTTGCCTGAATAAGAGAGATTTATAAGCTTCACCTTTTGAAAAAAAAACCAACTCTTTGATATTTCAAATGCAAAATAACTATTTCACTTCTTTAAAGTCAGTGAGACAAGTGTAGCTATTTTCCAGAAAATCTCAATTTGTAATTTGTATGACTGTGCTTATTTAGTCTGTCACATAGTTAAATATTTTTTTTTTCTTCTAGAAATATACTTTCAGAAACATTTTTTTCCTTCATTGTGGAATTGGGAAGGAATTCTTCTCTTCCCCTAATCTTGTTTCCAAAGTATAGGACTTGTAACAATTTCCTCTCATATACACTGCTGTACTCTGCCCCTGCTTTTGGAGGCCATCAAATGTATTAAGCATGTGATAGAGCCATTATGTTTCATACAGTAATTTCCAAGCTATTTGCAATGTGTGAAGAGAAGGCGTTATAGTTTTGAGTGTTGTGCTGGGATATGAAGCAGGAATTTCAGTGTTTAGATACTTTTGAGTAAAAAAAAACTGGAAGAAGAATGGGAATCAATATAATGTCTTATTTTACACCAATTCAGTGCTCTGGAAGGTGAAAACCTTGCCGACCTAGCACAATTTACAAGCCTACATCAGATTCCAGGGCTGGAAAGTGCCAGATGCTGCCAAAAAATATATACTTTGGCAAGGAAAATGCTTTGCTGAAGAGAAATTCACTATTGCAAGAATAGCCAGGTTGATCAGGGTTTAGGACAAGATAATTAGAAGCCTGTAGGTCAGTGTTACATCTGAATATTGCCCCTTAAAGTGCATTGAGGAGGGCAATGATAATACAGACCTCCATCCATAATAAAAAGTCATCCTCTCCCCTTCTTGTACATTCTCTCACAGGAAATAATTACTGCTTACCCTTGTGTGTGGTGGTAGTAGGAGCAGATAGAACCTTTCATATCCTTCTTATCCCAAGCCAACGTAAAACTGCATTTTATTTGGATTACCAAACTAATAACAATGAAAATCTGTAAGTGAGTTAAACTGTAGCATTGCTGAAGTCACTGGTAAATATTTTAGTGCAGTCAGGATTATGTCTTGATGAATCACACATCAGAAATTGCTTGTATCTAGGTCTTGTAGACCTGATCTAAAGTCTACTAAAATCAATGGAAAGATTTCCATCATCCTTAGTAGGCTTTTCAACATGCTGATATTGAACACTTGCCTTTTCTTCCAACCTTACAGTTCAATAAATAAATATTTTGTTAGTGGCATCTAAAGAGAATTTATTTTTAATTTAATAAATTGCAGGGAATGGATGTGATGAGATTCCTTGAAGGAGGTAAGAAGAGGATACCGATGGACAGTGTGAAGCAGAATGACTGATATGTGGTTAATGCCACTGACCACATAAGAGGTAGTACATTGCTTTGCACTATGTAATTATAAATTTTAGCTCTATAGTTACTCTTTCTCAGCTGCACACTGAGAAATGAAAACAAGTACCAAATGAAAAACATACTGAGTGCCCTTGCATTTTGATTAGAGGCAGAAGATAGGAATGGGTGTTCCACATCCCATCTAATACATTTCCCATTGCCCAGGAGTGCACAGATTGACACACATTAATTACAATTTTAATTTTTATTTCTCCAGAATAGTCATTGCAGGAGGATAAGTAGGTGGGCACAGGCCAATGTCACCTACCAGAGAGGTGACATAATTATATAAAGGAATTTTCATTTCCTTATAAGAAACAAGTACCAGTTGACAGCAGGTGAACATGTGGCAGCTGTGGGCCCAGCTGGCCAAGAAGGTCAGTGACATCCTGACTTGTACCAGAAACAGGGTGGCCAGCAGGACCAGGGCAGTGATGGTCCCTCTGTTCTTGGCTCTGGTGAGGTCACACTTTGAGTGCTGTGTTCAATTTGGGGGCCCTCAGTACAAGCAAGACATTGAATGGTGTCCAGAGAAGGGCAGTGGAGCTGGGGAAGGGTCTGGAGCACCAGTCTGATGAGGAGCAGCTGGGAGAGCTGGGAATGTTTAGCCTGCAGAAAACGAGGCTCAGAGGAAACCCTATCACTCCCTACAACCACCTGAAGGGAGATTGTACCGATGTGAGGGTTGGTTGATTTTTACTTCTTCCAAATAAGAAGTGATAGGAAAAGGGGAAATGGCCTCAAGTAGTGCCAAGGGAGGTTCAGATGGGATATCAAGGAAAAATTCTTCACTAAAAGGGTGGTCAAATGTTGGAACAGGTTGATCAGGGGACTGGTGGAGTCACTAGCCCTGGAAGTGCTCAAAAACCTGTAGGCACTTTGTGATATGGTTTAGTGGGCAAGGGGATATTCAGTCAAAGGCTGGACTCAATCTTGAAGGTCTTTTCCAGCATTAATGGTTCTGTAAGTGTGGCAATAGAAGAGAAAGTGGGAGGGGAAAAGAAAGTAAAGCCAGTAAAGACCTGGCTCACTCGTCACTGACACCATAAACTTTAGTGGGTTTGCTCTAGTGTGCTCTAAGTTCTGTCTAGTACGATCTCACATCATTGCCAAGGGCTTTGCTGAGGTGAAAACCTTGTACAATGATGCAGCAACACAGCCTAAGGAATAAACAAGATTCAGTTTTGTACTTATGAAGTCCTGCATCTTCTTTAGACTTTGTTATTTAACCTTTCTGTACAATGACATTAATTATTCCAAAAGTTACTTTAAACATGGTCAGATGACTTAATGCTTTTGGTAAAAGTCCAGCATGTAGTTTTCTTACAGCCAACATTTAGATGTGAATCATTTCCCAGAAAAATTATTTTTTACTGTCTTCTACTTTTGCCATATTGGGATGCTTTTACTTGTGAAGATTGACTTGAAGATTCCTGATTAGAAAGTACCAATTAACCACTACATTCAGAAGGGAAATTAAGACAGAAAGATTAAGAGAGAAATTCTTTTGTCTTCTCTGATGCTAAACAGTACTGTATCCTAAATTACAAGAGCTCTTTGCAGAGAAAAATAAGAACTTAATTTGAGTAATATTTAGGGAATCTAACTATCAATTATTTGCACAGGAGAAGGCTGTGTCTGTGCCAGGAACTACATGAACATAGGCGTCGGGTTTTAACTATATACCTGTCTTTCTTTAACGGTATTTTTCAGTCAGTAGAACATGTAAAAATATAATCTTTGAAATGAAACATTCATTTGAGGTCATGATGCTCCTGTTAAATTTGTCAAAGGAGATAAAAGAAAAGTGAAACTTTCCAGAGGAGTACATAGTCATTAGGGAGTTAGGATGAGGTCATTGGGATGAGAAAGGGATATTGTGTTGTAGCTAGAAACAAAACCAGGGCTAAAACTAGCTAAAACATGGTAACATGTGGTTAATCTTTCATTCACATTGGTTTTTTACCAGTTGTAGCTCCATCCTTTAGTGATTTAGTTTTGCAAGTAGGTGCTAGGAGAATCAATTTTAGTGAAAGGAACATGAAGAAGTCAGTACTGAATAACAGATGAAACTACACTTGCTCTCCTTGTCCTTCCAGCTCACCTTGTTATTGCTGCAGACATGCAGGGGGATTATAAAGGAGCACTGGTATAGTGCACGGAGAAATTAGTTCCAGTATAACACCCTAAACACCAAAACTACAGTTTCTATAGGATCCTTGAAAATGGAAGTGCTAGTAAGCAGTAAAGCTGTTTTATCAAACAAAGAGGATGCAATCCTTCTTTTATGGGACTGACAATGCTCTCTGTGGTCACGATTTTTAAAAGGCAATGTAGTTTCTGAGTAAATTTTTTTTCAGCTCTCACTTGCTAAGTTTTAATGGTCTTTTCAGGGAAGTTCAAAGGCTTTAAAAGTTCATTTCTATTAAAAGGAAAGTTTTTCTAAATAATCAGAATCATTCCTTTCTGTTATTATTTCCTTTTCAACTTCTTGAAGTTTGGATAATGATTGAAACTTTTGCATCAGTTAAAGATGATTCTGAATGTTTTTTTCTTATTCTGCAATCCTGCTGTCCTTTTGCTTCACTAGGCTTCTTGTCTGGGTAATGTGGGAACACTATAAACATTAAAAGGGCTGTGGCAATGTTGATCTGGCCTTTAAATTTTAGGTACTCACTGACTTTTTTTGAGCTGCGACATCCACAATTTTTTAAGCAAGTGAATCCAGTTCAGCAGAAAAACTGTAGGATAAATAAGTATTCTTACAATTTTGTAGAATTTTTAATTTTTCTTGCAGGTGCCATAATGTATAAGCTTAATGGTGGCTCTGTAAATCCTGTTAGATGCACTTTGTCTGCAAAATCATTCTTGAACCAATGTTTTTCACATCATGTCATCCACTTCATCAGTCTGAGCTTAGCCCTGCTCAGGATCTATGGTGGTTATTTAAAAAAAAAAAAAAAAAAAAAGAAAGTATTGTGGAAAAAATACTTTTCTTAGACATCATTGGCCAGTGGAGGGCTTACATGGTGTCACAGCAAATGAGAAAGCAGAACCAAGTAATTCCTATAAAACACATTTCTAAAGAATCTCTTTTATTCCCATGTTGGTTATTAAAAATCACAGCCCTTTCTAATTCTCAGGTCTTCAACACCTATCCCTCTTTTTTTATTCCTTTACATGCTAATAAATCTCAAATCTTGGAAGACTTTGAAGAAATCTTTTGATCATCTGAAAGCAGAGACTCTGGGTTTTGTCCTGGACATAGGCATCAGTATGAGTATCTTTGATGTGACTCTTTAGATATTTAGTTCTGTGGTTACAAGTTACTTAGCTGTATTTGAGAGTAAGAACCTAGTATTCCAATTAAGAGTTAAGGTGCACAAAGGAAAATTATGTTTAGGTGTACCTTATTGGTACCCAGAATTTGACTTAATATGATCATAAATATTTTCAAATAACTAGCCTTAAGTAGTTAATTGTAGCTAATCCTACAATTAAATCTGGTACTGATATACATAAACTGACTCAAATAGCATAGAAAACAAAGCTTCCACACAAGAAAGCCACCTAAACAACTCGTAATTTTTCATCTTTGCTTCTTTCTGATTCAGTACAACTGAAGGAGTTGGAGAATGTGCAGGTGAGGTTAAATAATTTTTCAGATATTTTAGATGTGCAGTTGAAGAGATTTTCATTTAATAACATATCCAAATCAACTTTTTCATTAACCACACAAATATCATTGAAAAAATAATACCTGCAACCTCCTGCACTATTAGTATTTATACCATTTTAGTGAGGATACAGATGCTAGCAGTACAATGTCTCTTTCTTTTAGGTCTTCTGTAACAAAACCTTTTAGAGTTCTTTCCATCAAGAGTGATTTTTTTGGATAAAATATGACCATTGCTGTCACTGAAACTTTGGGAAAAATGTATCCCAAATTAAATTGAATTTTTTGTGGTTTGGGAAAGTTGGATTAATTTTTTCCCTTGTTCTTTTCTTTTAAATTCCTCTAAACTCCTCATTGCTTGCCAGAAAAGGAGGTGCCAAAATAACCCAAGGAGGCTGTGCAGCCTTTCCAGAAGTGAGAAGTACAGCAAGTTTAGTGAGGGTGGCTGTTCACTCATTTTCCCCATTTGTGAAATTTAGAAAAGTTTCATGTCTGCATCCAGGATATAATCCTAAATGGAAGTACAATTAAGTCACTTTCACAATTCTTCTTGTCTAAAATGGGTTTGAGTTTTCCCTTCTTTTTTTTCTAAATGATTACCTAAACCGAATCTCTTGTGATTTGGCTTAATTATTTGCAATTTCTTATCATCTGTTAGTTGCTTATGTCTCTCATCTGTTCCTGCTTGACTTCTTCTGATACCACTTCATAACTTTTCTAATGAATTTCCTAAACTTATTCCAGCATTCTAGGTGTTCTTTGTTTATCCCTCTAGCAGTTAGACAGCAGGGCATTAAATACATTGCTATCAATTTAAACTTCACAGTTGTTTTGACTTTCCATTCAGCATCATAAAACTGCTATGCAATCAACCGTGATCACTCTAAAGATAAAACCCACCAAAAAAAATTGTTGCATATGGTTTGCTCTATGCAGCTTCAGAACAGTATTGCTTTAAACTAGATAAATTTAATGTATGTCTCATTTAGAATTGGTGACAATAAAATAAACAACATCCTTGCTGGTTTTTTTTGTTTGTTTTTTTTTTCTGATTTTAGTGATACAAAGCATAAACCAAAAGGTTTTTATGCAGAAATAGCTGCCTATTATGGACCTGTGTGGGACTCAATATCTTTCTTTGTGTCTGTCCCTCTCTACTTGCATGGCTGTGACCTTTTGCCATACTACCACTTAGTTCTGAGCACTGGAATCTCCTGGATATGGTTCTATTGTAGTTCAAACTGGCTATGTCTCTGGAAGATTTGAATGATTCTGTGATAACTCATAAATTTTTTCCTAGTGCATAAGGATTTAAAAAAGGATTTCTGTCCTTTAAATGGTTTACATCAATTGTTTTTAAGGTAATGGTCTATCAAAAAATTTAAATAAAATATTTATCTGACAAGGACTTCAGTTTATTTCTACATTATTCTCAAGTTTTTGGATCCTTTTTTCAGATAAGACTGTCTTTATGGTCAGTCATACATTAGCCCTGAAATCACATTATGACATATATGTTTTTTTGTTTGTTTGACTTCAGGGTTGAGATCCAGGAGCCTTTGTAACTGTTGAATCTCCTGGGCAGTTGAGTTGGCACCGGCATTGTTAGTAGTTATTGTTCTCCTGTGTTACTTGAGTGCAAATTATGGGCTGCAGGTCCATTTCTTGTCCACACTAGAGGGCTCCTTCACACT
The DNA here is from genome assembly GCF_049639895.1 of Pseudopodoces humilis. Lineage (NCBI taxonomy): Eukaryota > Metazoa > Chordata > Aves > Passeriformes > Paridae > Pseudopodoces > Pseudopodoces humilis. Next base: position 19,188,543 of record NC_142204.1, read on the forward strand.
TGTGTAGCAGTGTGGCAGCGCCTACAAGTCAGAGCAGTGGAAACAAGCTGCAGTGCAAGGGTTTGCCTGCATTTCAGGACATAACAGGCTCCTGTGTCTTCCCCTCACAGAAATTTCTTCTGCATATTGTAACACTGTCACCTCATGAGCAGTGTCAGAATGGCCTGTGATAATTTTCTCTCCTCCTTGCCACATAAGGTGGGAAGAGCAGAAGCACTTCAGAACTATTTCTGAACAAAGAGAAGTTAGGATTTGCTCCCTGTTCAGCCTAAAGGTACTCATGAGAATAATAAATGTCATAATCAAGCCAGCTGATAAACTGGAATTCTTACCTTGAATGTTCCCTAAAATTAGGTAAGATTGTTGGAGACTATTGAAAATCATGTGGACTTGTCTTTCTGCCTTTGGATTGGAAGAGTCGATTTGATTTCAGTACTGGGAACCACTGCTTTTACACAATGAGTAAAATGCTTGTGCTAACTCTGCATGTTGCAGTAGTCCTTCCTGTCAGTATTTGTATCTTGGACTACAGTAGGTCAGAAAACAGAAAATATCTGGAAAATTAGAAGAAAGCTTAACTGTTGGAAGAAGGCACCCCCATGTGATAACTACTCTTGACTTTTTTTAGACTAGAATTTCAGATCATTTTAGCCTCTAAATGCAGCTCTGAAATGTGAAAACTAAGTTGGTAGAGAAGATGTATAAATCAGGAAGCAAAATACTTCTCAAATAATCTGTCCTGTTCTCTATCTCTCTTCTTTTTCACAATGTTAATAGTTTTCTTAATTTTCTATATAGAAATTTCTTAGTATTAATCAGATTGGGCTTTCTTAATATCTAATTTAAATGAAGTACTATGGCAGAAAAACCTGAAATTTACTGACAAAATAGCTGTGTGCTATAATCCAGTAACCTTTTAATTTTCTAAAATAACTGAGTTCTCTTCAGTGTGAGAAGCTGTGTAGTAAACAGCATCTATTCAAGTAACAGTATCAGAAATTGTTCCCAAAACACTGAGTTGTGTTGATATTTTAAAACATTGCTACTGTTTTCCACAGCTTCTGCACTTAGGCTCTGCCCTGCTCTTTGTCAGCTTCATGCTTGGGAAATGTCACTGGAGTGACAGCTGGTGGAGTGAAGGCAAAGAGCAGAGAAGAAGCACTGAAAAAGACAAAGAGCAGAGGCAAATCACTGAAAAAATGCTTGGAACATGTTCCATGTTGTAGGGAGAAAGAATGCAGAAATAAAGAAAACAGCACATGGGTTTCAATATGCACAATGTGTTGTATCCTATGTAAAAGACTGTTCAGTGCTGGTTGCATTTAAACATCCATGCACAATGAGCAGCATTTTTGTTTGTCAGGACTCCTTGATATTCTTCAATAATGCAGCAACAAGGAAGATTATCTTTCTCCTACTCCAGGATGACGTCACTGCACCGATAAGTAGGACTTAGAAAAGGTTTATGTTCTTAGCACTAGATTTAAAGAATATAATGCTCCTTTTAATATAGTAATTTCTAGCTCTACTAATTTTCAATGTTTATCTTGCAAGATCATTAGGAAACTCAGAAATCATTTCTCTGGTTGCAGAGGAAAAGAGTGGGGTGACCTAAGGATAAATAAGCTCTATGCTGTAGAGTTCCTCTACCACTGTATCACATCTGGCAAGTATCCACGAGGTCTTTCAAAGTGATATGCTGTAAAATTGCTAAAAATGCAGTCTTTAAAAACTCAGAATACTTCTAATTTTTTTGTATTGATGTTGGTAGTAGTTATTGAATACTTGTTTCCTAATAGAACAGACATTTTTAATTTATTATTTCACATTTTAAACCTTCACATTACACACCATACTGGATCAAGAGAAAGTAACAGTGACAGAACACTTGTTCTTCCCTTTTAATCAGAAGAAAACAGATACTGTTGTACCATATCCTGCATCTTGCTCAGATTAATTTTGACTCATTTCCTTACAGAAATTGCTGAAAACTATCCAGAGTTCTTCATGGACAATTCATTCATTATTGTTTCATTGCTCTGGCACAATTATATTAAGTTGTATTTAGTGGATGTAGAAAAAGAAAGATGAAGAGAGCTCTTCTGGATGGGCTATATGGCATCTGCTATAGCTCAAACTGGAGTAAGTGGGGGGCAGCCCAGTCCCTAAAGAACAATTCATCCTGACTTATTGCACAAAGTTCATATAAGTGCTTGAGAATTAAATACTTCTGCAAAAGCAAACTAAATATCCACTATCATCAACTGAGCAACAGAACACAAAATTTGGTAATCATACATGCAAATGCTCATTGTTTGGCACGGTAATATTGCCACTAATTTTTGGAGCAGGTAAGGACACCTAATCATCAGATTGCCTGGCATTTTCTAATTTTAATCTCTGCCTTAACGTTGTTATAATTTAACCAAGCCTTAGCTGTCTGGGTTTCAGGTTTTGTGAATTGTGCATGTTCTATAGGTTCATGAGGTGTTTTGTTTTCTTCTTGTAGAGGAGTTGGAAAGAAAAAGATGCAGCTAAAATCATTGAATCACTTCTGACAGTAAGATTGGAAGCCATACAATTTTTCCCCTGTTAAAATGTAATCCCCTCTTCCCTGAAGTGTAGGCCTGTTTTACTGAAAAACCTTTGTGCTTCCACCATGTGAAGGTGGAATTTGGGGAAGATGCAAAAAGGAATAATGGTTTGGGTTGGAAGGGACCTTCCAAACCCCCTGGAGATTACATTGGTTCAGATGTTTTTCTTGTTATACTCCACTCATGAAAATTTCAAGGAATTGTCATCTAGCAACTTTCAGGCTGTTTAAAGTGGCTGCTATCATTTGTTACTACTGCCATAGGTGAACCTGCTATCTGATATTGACATTTCCCCATCTGAACATTGACATGAGGTTTCTCTTAAAAACATTTTTTCTTGGAATCTATTGGTATTGAAGTTAAACAAGGTGTGGCTGCGTTGTAGTGAGGTGGGTTGGTGTGGGTATTTCTGTAGAAATGCTTCACAGTCTGCACTAACCAGGAGAGCAAAATCGATATTTATGTATCTGTCCACTGATGTGCAATGACTACTACGCAGGGCAGTCACTGCCCAACCCAGATCTAGTAAGAAAAATGTGACAAGGTTGCATGTGCTGCGCATTTGTGAGAGAACTGTCCTTGAAACCTGGTTCAAACATGATTCACCCTCAAAGGAGTCAAAGTCCTAGTTCAGGTAAGGTAGCTGCCAAACACAGAACTTTTTTAGCAACTTTTAAAGGCTCCTCTGTCTTAAATTATATTTTCTTCTGATTCATCATTTTCACCTCTTTCTAGATGAGGTTTTTCTGCCTTTTTTGTAACACCTTTCTCTTATTGCTAATTCTCACCTTCTTTTCTCCTTGATGCAATTCTGTTGTATAATGAATGTTTTTAAAAGAAATATACTAGAATTTTGACTCCTTTAAATTCCTGATGGATATCTCAAATAAGACTTTTCTTTCCTATTGTTTCTACATTAAGAATACTGGAAACTTTTGACCAGAGTTTCTATTAAATTTGAAAGATTTAACTTTTCTCAAGTGATTTTTTCCAAGTCAAAATTACTTAGCAATTCTGAAAAATAATGCCTTCACAACTCATCAGCACAGTATTGACCCAGAACTGACAGATATCCTAACTACAGGGAAGTCACTGACTTCAGAAAATTAATCTCATGGGAATATCGATAGAAATGGGACTAGGAAAAGAGCATGCAAGGCAAGTGTGCTCTTCTCTGAGGTAGTTCTTTTGATTTATTGGCAGAATGTTGTGGAAAATAAAAGAAATTGCTTACTAGGCTCTACCACTTTATTGAGAGGATGCGAAGGAAGTGTGAAAAGTGGAATGTGTGGGGAATTAGAGTGAGAGCACAGTATTTTGTTGCTGGCAGATGTGTGCTAGGCTTCACCATTTTACTGGGGTGGTACAATTTAGTTGTTATGACACATCCAGGAAGAAAAACAGAAAACACAAGTTGGAGGCTTGGAGAAAATTAAATGATGATGACTCAGAACTTACACCCCAAACTTAAATGAAGATTGAAACACTGCACCAATTTGTTTAGAAGAGAAATCTGATGTAAATGTGAAGAAATGAGCTTCCTTCAAGTTATTGTAGCTTTGCACTGATCTTCAGATGAGGAGGGTAATACTGGAAAGTTAGCATCAAGGTGAAAGGCAAGGATGATTACAGATAAACTGCGAACTGAGCTTATGTTTTCACTGTCATTTTCTTTTCAAAGTATTCTTTTTGTTCATTGTGCAGTCAGCCTCACATCTGCTTCTGCTGAAAACCGAGGAAAAGTGTTTCAGTGCCTAAAAGTGTTATTGTTTGACTTGTTTGGCTGGGAGAACGAGTCTCAAGTAACCTATGAACTCTGTGCCATATTCCTGCAGTAAGCAGAGGGCCTGCTGGAGTGATCTACTTAACTTGCCATTAAGTTTTATGTAAACTGTTATAACATTGTTTAAAAACGGTTTGCAGGATTCTCTGCAGTAATATGGCATATATTAACTTCTAGACTGAAAGTAGTAGCCAATTTGTATCCCTTATGTAAACAGGTTTTGTTTTTTTTGTATTTACAGAACTGTCTTCCTAAGTTTGATAGACTATTACCTATAATTTATCATCAGTACTGCAATGTGACACTTTGCTTAAAACTTTAACCCTTGCAGTATTTGGGGTATAAGTGGGTGAGCTTCTAAAAAGTAGTATTTCGTTGGACCTGAATTGTTATCTGACTCAGGGGATTTCAAAAGCAGCTTTAAAAGGTGAATAAACATCATTGCCTCATTTTCACACATGGTGAAAGTAAGACAAATACAGATAAAATTAGTTGGTTCAAGGTTATGTAAACCAGTTAGTCCCATAGCCAGAAATAGTCCTAGCCCTCCCACCTGCTTCCTCTTTATCTATTTCCTATCTAAAGAAACACTTTGGCTGTTCCCTGAAATATAGAAGATGGGAGATGGTTTACACCTATTAGGCTTCTCATATTAGAAACTAACATTTCAACATCTCATAATTTCTTTTTTATAGTTGCAAAATTTACAATTAAATTTTCTGTACATGTGAGAAATTGGCTAGCAAGAAGATATCTTATGGAGCATATTAGTCAAGCAACTGTGGGTTTGATTCTGGAAGTAATCTGTGTCCAGAAGTCTTGGGCACTTTAAGCAGCATTTAAAATTGCCTGGTGTTGAAAGGCAAGATGGTGGTCTGGTTACCAGAGAAATTCAGGTATTTTTATCTTTGTGAAAGAAGCTGTAATACTCTCTACCCCAGATGATGATGTTGCATGGAGCACATCATCCCTTATCTTCTGAAAGCATAGCTTCAAATCTCACTGAATGCAGGGCAGCCTAAGGGGCACAGTGAGCTTAATAAAAATAAATAAATCTTTTTATGCATCATAAAGACAGTTCTACTGTTCTCCTTGATGGATTATCAGGAGGGCAAAAGCTACATTACACCACTGCCTCTGACTGTGATCACAGAAAGGCACAATCAGACTGACATTAGTTCCTCTGGCTTATAGCTCCAACATGCTGATATTCCAAAAGGACAGATAATAGATAACACCAGCTACTCCACACCATGTGTCACCAGAGGCAAAGGGTACATGTCATTCCCTTCACTAGTACCTGGCAATGCTGAGCTCTGTTCATCACCAGCCACTGGGCAACAAGGACTATTCTTGGTCAGGGCTTTGCTGTTGCCCTGCAGAGCAGCTACTCTGGAATTTCTGCAGCTCACAGGAATGAAGCAATTTCTGTTCCAGTGAGAGCAGGAATAGGCTAATGATTCTCTGGAAGGGCACTTAGGGACAAAATAAAGGAGAGCAGGATTATATTCCCAATTTCTGTTAGATGTTGTTCTCCATTGCTTGTAGCTGTTGCACCAAATGTGTTAAATTCACTTAGGCTGACACCTGTACCATTTACTCAGCAATTCGGGTGTGCTATGGTTTTGGGCTTTTTGTTTGTTTGCTTGTTTGGGTTTTGTTCTTGTTGTTTTTTTGTTTATTTGGGTTTTTTTATTTGGTTGTTTTTTATTGACTGCATACATTTTTGTGCATTCTGTCCCATTTTTCATATGAAAGCCCAAGTGTATTGCTGTCCATTAAAATGATCACGATTAGCTCTCTTACTACATTATATCATTGTGAGTTAGATTGGTGATAAAACCTGTTCTTACTGTGTCTGTTGTCCAAATCCAAGCTTCCAGTGTTAACATTGGTTTAACAAGCTTTCTCTTTTCTGTTTCCTTTATAAAAATAATACAAAGAGCTCATATTTCAAAATAAATCTCCTGAACTGTACTTTATTTAACAGCTGACACAGCTGAGATTTTAAGCAGCTGAATTCACATATAATGCATAAGAAGTGACATTGCTATGGTTATGAGTTACACAACAATATGATGTCAGCCCTCTGATTGGTGCCATGGTATTTAGCAATGCCACTTGGACAGGAAAGTTCACACACAGAAGCCTGTCCAACAGTTCTAAGAATTTTATATCTTTTGAAGTATTCAATATATTTCTTTATGTGTTGAAGCACTGGCCTTCCAAACCCCTTGTTTTCATTTTCCAGCAATCCCAGTGAACTTGGGGTCATTGGATTGTTTGCTTTCTCACTGGCTGCTCTGAAATCAAGCAGCCATCAGCTAAATTACTATAGCTTGAATGTGTCTAAAAAGAATTCAAAGCAGACCTTTAAGGCAGTGTTATGACTGTACTTTTAACTTAGCATGAGGATATAATACAAACTTAAGAGGTAGAGGCGGTTCAAAGGAAAGGTGGATTTTTAGTGCTGGATCAAAATAAGAAATGATGGGACTTTCAGATTTCAGCTGCATGCTTCAGTTTTCTGTGATTGTAGTTGTTCCAGCAAGAAAACAATCTACTTTTGGTACAAATTAAGTTTTTGTTTTCGAAGCCATCTCTCTGTCTCCTGAGACTATAGGGAAACGCAAAAATGAAAATTTTAGTAAGATACCAATCTATCCTGGCATTTTGACAGTGATAGCTTATCAATTTCTTTGTCTAGGAAAAAAAAAAAAAAGACAAATTGAGGCCAGTTAAGACAGACTTGAGCAAAAAAATCATATTTATCTGTTTAGGTTGTTCAGAACCACCAGTTTTCCAAGTGCTGTGTACAATATAGTGATGCAGAATGGAAAAAGAGGGAAGGAAACTAGTTGACATACCAAGTGGATTTTTATTTAGTAGATTACTGTTCATTGCAATCAAGGCTTGGTGTGCGAAAAACATTGAATTTTTATGGTGACCATTGAGAAATGCTCAGGTGGTCTCTGCTAAACATTCACATAATGAAATCATTTGAATGGATGCTCATCCAATTGTAGTTTCAACTGACTACCAGTGTGGATAAGCCTAATTCATGTCACTATGGAAGACAGGAAACTGCTGAAAGTTTAGAAGGAAACTGAGCTGGCAGCGTGCCCTTACAGCCAGGAGAGCCAGTGGTATCCTGGGGTACATTGGGAAGAGTGTGTCCAGCAGATGGAGGGAGCAGATCTTCTCCCTCTGCTTGGCCCTGGAGAGGCACACCTGGAGTGCTGTGTCCAGTTCTGGGCTCCTCAGCACAAGTGAGATGAGGAGCTACTGGAGAGGGTGCAGTGGAGGGTGACAAGGGTATTGCAGGGTCTGCAACATCTCTCTTATGAGACACTTTGGAAACTGGGTCTGTCGTTCTAGACAAGACTGAAAGGGGAGCTCATTAGTGTTTATAAAATACCTCAGAGGAGGGTGCCAAGGGGATGGTGCCAGATTCTTTTCAGTGGTGCCCAGCGACAGGATGAGGAGCAGATGCCATAAACTAAACCACAAGAAGTTTCACCTCAGCATGAGGAACTTCTTTCCATTGAGGGTGGTAGAGCACTGGAACAGGCTGCCCAGGGACGTCGTGGAATCTCCCTCTCTGGGAACATTCCAAACCCATCTGGACTTGTTCCTGTGTCACCTGCTCTAGGTGACCTTGACTTGGCAGGGGGTTTGGACTACATAATTTCCAGAGGTACCATCCAACCCTAACATTTCTGTGATTCTGTGAACTCTGAGAAGTGTTGACACAGCTACAGTACTTGATGAACTTTTAGTGAACAGATTTAGTGATACAGTTTTCTGTATCACCTTTCATGGGGTCCTTCATTAGTTGAAAAGGAAATTTAATTTTTTTATGTTCTTTCTTCATGGCTTTTAACCTGTTCATCTAAAATCAGATCTCTTGACCAAGAGATTTCAATAATTTTAAACTTTAATTATTTTTTTCATTGACTTCTATTTATCACCAGCCACTTGGCAGGAAATATTGTTCTTGGTTAGAGCTTTGTTCCTGTCCTGCACAGGAGGTGCTCTGGAATTTCTGCAGCTCACAAGAATGAGGCAATTTCTGTCGCTCCAATGAAAGTAGAAAGAAGCTAATGAGCCTTTGGAAAGGTGTTTAGATTTGAACAAAAACAGGAGGATTACATTGCTTTTTTCCCAGCTCTTTTGGCAAAAGTGCTTTGTTAGTTCAGGTAGGATAGAGTATATGCTGAAGCTGCTTTTGAGGAAGGGGTGCATTTGCAGCTTTGGCTTTGTTTTTATCCTTCATTGTTCCCTGTATAAAGGGAAAGTACTACTTCACTCTATCACTAGGTTAAATTCATTGACATTTGTATTCTATTTTGAACATGTGAAGTTCTAGCACAAATATAAAAATTATTTTAGGAAATAAAAGTTCTTGCCATCTCCAGTTGGATATGCAATCACTAGGGCAGAAAAACCTCAGAAATGTTCAGAGAAATAGATGATTTCCTGGGATATTGTAGTTTATAATGTATTTGTCTGAAGGCTGCAATACTTCTATGATGAGCACTTTAGAGGAGATTATGAGGAAAATATTAATTCTTAGTGTCTGCAACATTTGGATCTTGGAAGTCAATAAGGCATGAGACCACTCATTACCTAATGAAGGCACTGCTTCTTTTCCTTCTCCCAAGAAGTGTGTATTCTGTATAACTATGAATACAATTTTTTTGTTAAAGGCTTTAGTCACTTAGTGATGATGTAAAATTCATAGGTCTGTGACCAAAATTAAAGTTAATATTCCCTGACTTTAAGGAATTCCTAGACGCATCTTCAGTCACTGGTTCTTCCATTAAACTCTTCTGTTTGCATTGCAGCATGTTTAAAAGTGAGTTTAATTTACATATTCCTGTATTATTTGTTACACAAAGTAGTACTTTTTAATAATACTTACTCCTTGTATTACAATGTACTTTGAATTACTGCAGTAACTGTAGGTGCTGTCAGATAGTCTCATTGAAGGGGAGACAAGGTCTAAGCCACTAGTATCTGAAACTCCTAAATAAGACATCCTAAAGAATTTTGTGAGAATATAAATTAGATTTTCCTGGTTAGAAGACAAAGAAAATGCTAAAATATGCATTGTCTCCAAGGTTCTGCAGTGATTATATTTTTTTCTCATGCTTGGTTTTCATTCACTGTTGTTTGTGGTGCATGTTTAGGCTTTGGCACCTTGCGAATGAGGTTAATAGAATGGTAGCACTTACAATACTTATTAACTACTGTCTGTTCCAGAATGCCTCATGGAATATTTATTCAAATTTAGCCATCATTATTTTTAGCTTGCTTGGGAAATTATTAGCTTTCATCTGATGCCTCACATATTTATGCTAGAAATAAGAAGATTTCATACTAAGCGTATTAGTGTATTTAACGTCAGAGCGGAAGCCAAGTCATTATGCCAATTCTTATTTTGAAGAGCTTTTAACAGTGATGGCTTTTTTACAAGTAGTCGATAAGGTCCGTAAGCAAAATTAAACAAGTAGCTAAGGACCCTGACTTGTATTTCTAAGGATGCTCAGGCAACTAAAACCACAAGCATAAAAAAAAACCTGCCTAGGGTCACCTATCATTGATTTTAGCAGAAATTAGATACATGACTGCTTTTGAAAAATCTCTTGAGTGTCCATTTGCCTCTTCACTGCCCAAAAATTACTCATATGCCTTTAGGATCTTCAAAGGTCTCACTGGCTATTCATGAGACTCATGCTGATTTTTGAAAATAGAGTAACACTTTTCAAAAGTTAGTTTTTGATCTTTTACATGTAGCCATATACCTATCACAAAATCGAGACTAATTTAGGCACTTTAGCAAACAATTTTGCTAAACTTTGACAAATTAGAGAGATGGGCAATCACCAGCCACTGAAGTTTAAGAAGGGTGAGTGCTTGACTCTGTTCCTTGGATGGGGTAATCCTGGTTGTGTGAATAGACCAGGGAACGAGAGGCTGCAGAGCAGACAGGGACCTGGGGGTTGATGGCAAGTTGAACCCCAGCCAGCAGTGCCCTGGCAGCCAGGAGGGCCAGCCCTGTCCTGGGGGCATCAGACCCAGCATGGCCAGCCAGGCAAGGGAGGGGATTGTCCCCTCTGCTCTGGGACAGCCTCACCTCCAGTGCTGGGGGCACTTCTGGGTGCCACAAAATGAGAAGGATCTAAAGCTCTCGGAGAGCCCAAAGGAGGGCACAAAATGGTTAAGGGCCTTGAGGGAAAGCCGTGTGAGGAGCAGCTGAGGGCAGTTGGTCTGTCCAGCCTGGAGGAGACTGAGGGCAGACCTCATTGCAGCCCACAAATGTCCTTGTGAGGGGAAGAGGAGGGGCAGGCACTGATCTCTTCTCTGTGGTGCCCAGTGGCAGGACCTGAGGAAGGCGCATGAAGCCGAGTAAAGGGAGGTTAAGGCCGGATATTAGGGAAAGGTTCTTCACCCTGATGCTGGTTGGGCACTGGAACAGGCTCCCCAGGGCAGGGGTCACAGCACCAGGCTGACAGAGTTCAAGAAGTATTTTGACAGTGCTCTCAGGCACATGGTGTGACTCTTGGACTCTGGTTCTCTGCAGGGCCAGGAGTTGGATTCCATGATCCTGATGGGTTTGTTCTAACTCAGCACATTATATGATTCGATGAAGAACTGAATGGTAGACGATCTTTAAAATTACAAACCTTTCAGGTTGGTCTGAATAATGTTAAAAATGAGGAGTTATTTGATGTGCATGTACCCTTTTCAAATCAGAAACAGATAGTGTCTATTGATTGCTCAAAAGAGCCTTTATTTGCTGTATTTATACACAGAAAATAAAATATCAGAAGTTCAGTGGGTAGCTCTTAGGAAAAAACAGGTGACTAGTAAGAAAGCAATGGGAATCCAGTCAAGGGAAAATATTTGTGGCATAATGACACTTATGGCCAAAAGACCTAGGAAAATCAATGATCAATGTTTTCTTTAGTGAGCATAGCACAGAACTCATGAAATAGAATTCCTCAGACTAACTCCCACTATCCTCAATGAACTGAGCTAAAGCCATTTGAAGTTAACAGATAACCCTGAGTGAGTATCCATGGACTCATAATTTTGGATTATGAAGAAATTCCTGGACAGGACCAGCCCGGATTATTAACATTACTATTTTCTCCATCTCTGGCATCGGCTTTGTCCCTTCTTTATTATCCTACATATCAGATTTTCCTTAGCATTTTCTCTTTGCCACATGAAAAAGTAAAAATACACTTTAAAAATATTACATTCTAAAATAAAAAATAAACAAGGTACTTCCACCTGTTTCATAGTTCAAATATAATAATTTTGCATTCAAAATCTGTTGCAAGTTATTTAATTCTTGATGGGGCAGGGAAAGCTGTATTTATTAAAAAAAGTTCTGTTGTTTTTTCACAGATCTGAATTTCATCTGTTTCATATCAGACTATAAACTTCTATTTGAAAAGAACAGCAGACAGTAAGAATATCACCACTTATGAATTCTGCTCATTTTATTAGTCTTCATTTTAGTGATAACAGGAAATAGTTGTACTTTATTGCATCAAGTCCTACTGCTTTCAAAAACTAAAATGAAATGACTGGGAAAGAAATATTAGAGGAGTTGACTTAATGCTTAATGCCATTGTAGCTGCAGTTGTAGAATTTAATTCCATTTTTTGCAATAAGAAAGATAAGGGTGAAATTCTGCAAAATATCTTCCTTTTTTTTTTTTTTTGTAGTGAATAGATTTTCTTGACTATTCCACTTTTTAAAATGTTTGTATCTTGGAATAGTTGTATTAAATCTAGTGTATGTAATTCCTGAAATAGTGGTGGAACTCCTTAAGTTATGAAATAATTTTCGTATGAGAGCATCCTTTAAGCGAGAGCCTCATTTCTACCCCATTTTCCTCAAGCCAAACCAGCTGGGAATAGTACAATGCACAATGCTAAGAGCACCTTGAAATAAGCTAAGTCATATACATTTTATTCATAGAAAGTATAAATAATTCTTTCTTGGTTTTAGTGCTTGTTTTTACTCTGCTTCAAAACAATACAGTTACTGAAAAGGATTATCAGTGTCCAAACAACCTAAAGAACAGTTCCTATCCCCATAGATGGTTTGGAAATTTTAAGTACTGTGATTACTGATCCCTGCAAAGGGATCACTTTAGAGAAGATCATGAAATGTGTATGTCTTTGAAGAGGTTCTGTGCTTTTCTCTATTGTCTTGGATGAAGAGGGGTGGGTGCTGGAGTGAGGAAAGTAGAGATGCTTTGTGGTGTTGTTTCAACTCACTGAATGGTTTACAGCCTCAGATGGGATTCTTTCTTAGCTCAGTCACATTATTGCTTTTATAGGTGAACTCATTAGGTTAGCAGTAGCTATATTTTAAATCTTCCAACTGATAAACAGCTTGGGTTGGAAGAGACCTTTAAAGATCACATAATCCAGCCCCCTGCAATTAGCAAGAACATCTTCAACTGGATCAGATATTTCAGAGCCCCATCCAACCTGACTTTGAATGTTTCATTGGCTGAGTATCTCAAAACTGTACTTGAACATCATTCTGTGTCCTTTCTCCATGACAATACCATGATAAAAGGCACAGCCCTCTAACAGAGAAAATCCTTCTTTAACGACATCAATATTTAGCTGTCTCTGTAGATTAGAAATATTATTATTGTCTTGGTTTCTTAAAAAACTGCTGGGAAATGAGTAATCAAAGGAATAGAAATGATCTTGTGTGAACGGCAGTGTAAAAACTGCTTCATTATTTGTGCATGGAAAAGTGCACCTTATTTTTCAGGAATAAAACATGAAGGAGTTTTACTTGCTGTAACATGTAAGAGTATATTCTATCTATTATATCAAGAAAGAAAATATAGATAAGCTTTTCCCTTGCGCTTTTACTGTATCCAACTGGAGTGCTTTCTCTAACAGGATTCACACTTAGTCAGACTAAAGCCTGGGAGTTTTTAAGAGCTAGAGGAGCAGCTCTATCTGGTGTTACCTGGATAAGGCACTTTCTGGGCCTTTGCTCAACTGTATTATACCATAGCAGCTAAAATAAGCTTGGATTTGCTTTGATCTAAAATGGGATCTGCATGAGTGCATCCTTACCTCTATATGAAAGGTCATTGTGTGGTTTTAAACAGATTCATTCCACCAAAATTTTGGCTCCTAATGGAGGGTCCTTACTCAACTGACTTAATGGGCATAAGAACACAATTGCTACAGCTTCCTTGCTTAATTTAGGGGAGAAGGAAAAGTATGTCCTAGGGAAAATTAATGGCTTAATGAGAGCCCTGAAAGATTTTTAGTCCTCTCACTGACTGCAGGAGGAGTTTGAGTAGATTCCCAGCTCAGAATCCTCATTTAAGTGGCCAAATGTAGATGGACTGAATCTGAACCAGAATCTCCTGATTTTAGATCACACTCTGTTCATCATTCAGCAAGTTCATTCTGTATGTGGACAAAACAAAACAATGTATGTCTAGAGAGGTCTGAATTTGAAAGTCTTTTGTCTGAAAAGACATGAAAGGAACAGTATAATCAACAACCTAAAACACAAATGAGATATTTTTGAATATGTCTGTTCTTTATGTAAATCATGCAGGTATAATAACATCACCTATTCTTCCTACACCTCTGTCCTCTTGAAAAAAATGAAAAAAACCAAAAGCCCACTACCAAAAAACATTATAAGGATTTTTTTTATTACTGAATTCCAAAATTTAAGTAGGATTCTAATGCTAATTGTTTCAACTAGTGCCTCTGTTTTTCATTCTGTGCCCTTTGATTTAGAGTAAAATGCCAGAAACAATTAGAAAAAAACCCAGAAGTTTTTTAAAAGCAAATATATATGGTGTTTTTGCATTTAATCTTAGCTATATATTTCAGAAATAAACATGGCTTTTATTCAGGACATGTATTTGCCAATAATACATTTGATTGAACTAGGAAAATTAGACATACTATCAGTAGCTTGCTCCCAAATTACACAAGAAGAAATTAGATACATTTTCAGTAGCTTGCTCTCAAATTTCTACAGTCTATGAGTCACCAGATTCTTCCTGCCAAACTAAATATGTCTGTGAAAGACTGGAAACTTTAATGGAAAGAAACATAAAACTTGAAATACGTAGGAAAAATTAAGGTTTTTTTCATGGAAGACCTGTTGACTAGTAATTCAGGAATTTGGGGGATGTAGAAACAAATTATTACAACAATATTATTATTTGTCCAAAGAAGATTCAAGGTAAGAAGTGTATTCAATTTAAACCTGCTATGTTAAGCTAAAATAGATATCCTTATTAGCTTTCATGTAATCTGAAGTAATCAATGAAGACTTACAAAAAAGAAGCTGTAAAACTTTCATAATAAGAGTAGGAGCTCATATCCAGTTGTTTAGGTGGGGTTGAATTAAAAGAAACTTTCAGTATAGTTAATGCAAGTCTGAAAAAAAAAAAATCCCTCTTGTAAATGTGATTTATTCTATGTGGTCTGGAACAGCCATCAAACATAATTAGGAATGTACTCATCTTTTCAGATCCACAATCAGAATGATATCTTCCCTACAACATTCCCCATGACACTTAGACTTTTTATACCTTTGCATAAACCGTACATTTAAAAATTTTCTTTGGAATACAGAGCTATGAAATATAGAGTTTTTGTGCATAGTTTAAGATTTTATCCATTGCCTTACAAGGATATGTCTGTTAATGAACCTTCTTTTGAAGTAAAACCAATTTTCAGTAGCATTTGTTTTACTTAGAACCTGCTGTTTATAGGATTTGGAGGTATTAAGTGTTTACTTTTTTGGAGATAGAAATAGTGTTCCTAGAATATTTATTTTCAGAAAGAAAACAGTTCACTGAGCTGGACTGAATCAGGATGGTCTGAGCCAACCCCTTCTTTTTTTCTGCATACTCAGCCTTGTGTAAATTTCTGCCCAACACAGAAAGACACGAATAATATAAACAAATAATTCTGTATAAAAAATACCATATAATTTCAGGTTTGTGTGAGTCATAATTTCCCAAAGGAAGTGCTTTAACAGGACACTCTTACCCTACTTCCACACTTTTATGGGCACATAAGGAAGCAGAAGGGCCTGCAGTCTGGAAGCATCCTCTTACTCTGGAAGTGTTATATTACATAAATGGGAAGACTGGGATCACAGCTGAATTTCAAAATAAGGTGGGAAATATTTAAATATGCTGTACACTCAAGAAAAAAAACCAAAACAAAAAGCAAGAGACATATGAGCCCTAGAAAGTTTCTCTGATAAAAGGAAGCCATTCCAGTTTTCACTAGCAAAGGATTTAACATGAGATAAGCAAATGCATTCTGCTTTGCCTAGTAAGGGTAAGGACATTGAAAAGGTAAATTTTATCTGTGTATGGGATTCAACCAGAGAACACAGCATGTATATTGGACTAGGGCTGGATTTTTGTAGGAATTTAGGTAACTTTCCACAAGCTGGACTCACCCACTGGTTATTATATGGTATATCCCTCTGAAGACTAAGGATGTGTTAGAATTTTTGTTCTCAGAACCTCATTTACTGTTGCAAACATGAAATATGCCTGTCATTACTTAAAAGTTAGACTCAGCGTTTGGGCTTTATCCTTCACAATGGTTTTGCACTAAATGCACCACATAGAAAGTAGGAAATAATGGCTTTTCCTTCCTCTTGACATTGAAGTTCCTGTGGTTATTACCAGAGATAAATTTAGCATAATTTCTTCAATAAGTGTACATTTGTGGTATTTCTTTTGTCTTGATTTCTAGACTGAGAAATTACTTAACTGTTGGTTATCCCTTGCATTTTTTGTCATATTCTTGAACAATTAAGCTTGTGTCACAGGGAAACACTGACATTAGGATATGGTTTAATAAACAAGTCCAGATCCAACCTTTTTTAGCAAAGGTCTGCGATGGCTTTAAGTCTCTATTTGATTTTCACTGAGGTGAAAGGGTTTGAAAGATGCCTAAGAGCTAAAGTGCTGAATAAGCCCTAGAGAAATGTCTCTGTGAATTTCTGCCTTTGAACGAGTACTGTGTGTAGAATGCTCTTCATGCACAGGTAGTAAATGCAAAAGATTTTCATGAGCAGAGCGTGTGGTTCTGCCAAGCTGGATGATCTGCTTTGTGACTCCTGCTGCTGTAGATCAAGAACCACAAACACTTTATTGATACCAGAACAAAGAGGTCCATACTCAAAGGTTTTGGCTGATTGCATAGAGCATGAGCTGGAGTTGAAGTCAGGGAAGGGTTTTTCTTGGTATTTAAGATTCAGTGGAAAAGTAAGAGGGGCAGCTATGCCAAGAATTAATGTTGATCTTGCCAAGAGCTTCTTTGAGTGACTTTATCCAACATGAGACTAAACAATGTATTAAATATACATATAGCAGTTAGGGAATCAAATGTCAAGTAACAGCTTTCTGTTATTTGAGACCAAATTTGAAGCTTGGTCTAGTGCATTAAATAAAGGTAAACATCATAAAAAGCATTAACATCTCCAATATCTACCAGCTAATAAGAACATATATAAATTGAACTTCTGGAGAAAATGTACTTATTTGGTTTTGATAGTAGGCACTTTTTGAACAGATGTTTCTTGTTGAAATTTTGATCAATGATTTGTTTCCAGTCACTTCATTAAAATTATCATCACTACTGCAATCCCTCTTAAGGAAAATGTTGAAAAATTATAAAATCCTTGGTGACCTGAGAAACTAGCTGTAGAGGAGACCTGTTGGCAGGGGCTAAATTTAGTGTATATCAGAGGCTAAATCCTCCTAGACTTACTCTGCAATCCATGGAGAAAGAAGACAGAACCTCTCTATCTGTTTTTAAAGATGTAACTTAAGAAGATTAACGTCACTAAACTAAGGTTAGCCTTTATGAACAACTCCTTACCCTTTCTTAATGTGGTAAAAAATGAGAAAATTCTTTCAAAGACTGGCTTATTTTCAGAGAACTTTCTCAATGTTTACTACCAGGGGCAACAAAGCACACATCAAACTTGTGTCAGCTGTTTGACTCTACAGTGATATCATTCCAGAAGTCAGAGCTGTTTTCTTTCTTATGCAGCTACATCAGTGGCTGTACCTATAGTTCTGGCTCCCTAAGCACTGACCTTGCAGAGCTGGCTAAAGCACATCTGAGCTCCTTTCCAGGTTAGCTTCCTTGTAAGAAGCAGGGAATCTAGGGATAGATAGAGGAATGAACTCAAATCTTCCATAGATACAGTATTTGGACATGAATGGGGCATGAAGCCAGACCAAGGAACTTACAAACACTCTCAGATCTTGCCGTGTGAACACAGCCAAGATGACCAGTGTTTGTTTGCAAAGATTTGTAAGACTGTCAGTGACACCAGAGTCTGTGTGTGTCTGTGGCAGCTTTTCAGCTTGCCTCTGCTGGGCTTCTAACATTAACATTCCTTTCAATCAGGGATGCAGAGAAGAGCTAATGACTCATAGCTCCTACAGGTATGGAGTACTTAAAGAACTGAGTGCCATGCCATCTCTTGTAATTACGCTGATAGGTTTGACAGGCCTAGAAACTTTAATAACATCTTAAAAGCAGACTTCCTGAAGTAAACAAGAAGCTCTTAACTAGAGGGAAATGAGAGAAGCAAAAAGTAATTGCCTATTGCTCTGCTGCTTGTTTCCTCTTTTCTAAGGCAGCAATTCCTCCAGATATACCTTAGCTCTACAAAGCAATGAGATCTCATGACAGCTCTCAGCACCCAAAATTATGTTCAGGGGCTTATCCTGATTTTCTGATGATTATAAATAAATAGTTTTACATTGTGCACAGCTGGGGATTTTCCCAAGGACAAGACATAATTTTGATTGTCTTAGTGGACAAAAAAAAAATGCAGAAAAAATTTGCAGTAATTCTCCACAAAGCAGTTAACACAGGGAACATTAAGCTAGATGCCAGAAAAAACCCATCTTTTATGGGATTCATTGCTTTAGACATGGAAGCATGTGCTAGATCATTCTCCATTCTCTGGAGAATATCAGAGGAACTCTAGTGTCTCAGGTATCTAAACTGAGCTCTTTTCTTTTTTAAGCAAGTGATGGTTCAGAAGATTCACCACAAGACTAAAGCAATGTTTTTAGCAGAAAAAAAGGTGGAGTTTTAATTCATGAAGCTGATTGTCATGGTTTCAAATATGTATTGCCATCTAACTTGGGCTATAGATATTAGAAGACTGAAAATGTCTAAGGAATTAAGAAATCTGTTTCTTTATTGGCACTTTTGTATGGTTAGCAGGACTGCTATGTATTTGCTGTAAAGGAAAAGGTATATTTTCAAAGGACAAGAAACAAGTTAGAAAAAAATATAGCATTTTCTCCTTAGAACAAGCTACTGGATCTCACAGCAGTAATAGCCCTTGGAAAACATCATGAGCAAGAATGAATGATTGTTCAGCAAATTCACCATTTATGAAGAAATTATTTATTTTTTTTTTTACTAATTTACAAAGTAAATTCCTGTGATAAGATTAGACTATTCCAAGGAAAACTTTCCCTCTATTAGGCTTTCACTTTTATAAGTTTCATGTAATTTCTGCTTTAAGTTTTTCCAACATTCTCTGCTCTCAGTGTTGTTTTGCGATAAGCATGCTGTGGTAGACCTTTCTGGACATTAAAATTCACGTGAACAATGAAGCTATCCCACTTGGTTTCATGACTGTTGTATCCAGAGGTTTTAACATGGGAGAAACATTGAGAAAAGCTGTGTTAAAGTGTAGCCACTTTTGCAGCTGCGGCCAGGTTCTCTGTCACTTTCTCCTAACAAAACCTAGCACGCAGGAACATGAGGGGCAGTTCTCCTAGAGAGATGTCCCTAGATAGAAAGTGGACAATCCACTTTTCTCTGGTAAATCACAGGAGACAAAAAGCTGTCTGAGGAGCAGCCAGTGCTGGTTGGAGTTAAATGTGACCTTGGAAAAAAAGCAGATGCTCAGTTTGGGGAATGTTGTGTTTTTCCTTAAAAATCTTTGAAAAATACTCCTTGTCAGTCTATCTCAAGACAAAAGGGAGTGGTGGATACCACATTTGACTTTCTCTTGAAGTCAGTACTTCTCTTTGTGTGTGGTAAGCAACTGAGGCATCTCCTCAGAAGCTGTAAAGGATTTCTTTTTATAGCTAGAAAGTTAGGCAGAGTAGACTATATAAAGGAAATTTTTGTCTTCCAGTTCTAGCCATAGATATAGCCTTGTGGTTGGGAAGTACAGCGTTTTGACAGAAAGTAATACAATTATTTCTATCTTCACTTCCACCCACATCTCCCAAGGAACAGTCCAAAATTTGACCTTGACTCTGAACCAGGAATTCCACCTCCAGCCAAAAGGTATTCTTTATACTTGGAATCTCTAGTGAAATACAGAGTGATGGAAGAAAAAATTTTCCTCACAGCTATTTCCTGTGCAAGTTAAAGGCAAACACTACCATTGATTATACTTTATTTAAAGGAACCCAGAGTATGAGAATAGGCTTAAAATACTTCTTTCATTGGCATACTTTTTACAACAAAACAAAAATTTCATTGGGTTTTTACCTCTACAAATAATGTGGTATTCTTAAAAAGTCCCAAGAAATCAAGCAACATTTTTACTTTCTAATAGTATGCTACATTCTGTAGTACATTTGATATGAAGATCTCAATTTGTTTTACCGGTGTTACTGGGCTTACTTTTCTCTAATTTTGTGTTTTAGATTGAACTCTAACAAACAAGAGGGAGAAGGTTAAAACATGAAATTTCTTCCTTACAAATAAGAAGTAGCCAGGTAGAGCACACACATTTCTTGGCATCCAAGGGGCCACATGCATGTCAGCTTCATAATGCTCCTGTTGAGTGATACAACTGCAGTCTATTGATTACAACTGTGCAAGACTTTCCTAAAACAGGGTGGTCATTCATAAGCAAAACCTTCCATATTTTTCCATACAAAAAGAAGGTTAGCGTTTATGGTGCCATTATATTATTTTAATTGAAAACTCAGATTGTCAGAAAACAGCAAAGACTAGAGAGAAAGTCTAAACTGGCAGCAGATAAATGTCAAGATTGCAAAGGTAATGATCTCCTTTGAAACATTGGAAGCCCATCCTGGCATTTTAAATTAAGGGTGACCTAGCCTAGGGTAGAGATTTGAAACATTGTGAAACTTTAGAATAACTGAGATTGAAAGCAAAGAGAGTTATTGCTAATGATTAGCATTTCACATGACCTCTTACCTTGAGGATCACAAAGTACACCTAACAGTAGGTCTGATTGCTGGGCAGTAACAGCTACTCTTGTGGAAAGCAAGCATGAGAGGTCTCTGAACCGGCAGCAAACATTTTGCTGGCAGAGAAGCACCTGAGATACATACACAGTAAAAGAACAATTGCTCTGCTGTTCTAAGGATGTATTGTCTCATTGTTTTCTGGTGCAGAAACAGGAGGGGGAGGTGACAGTCTTTACATGCACTCCAGCAATAAAACATTTGTAGGACACTCATATAATCCCTAACTCTGCTGCTAATAAATGCAACAGACTTTGGTTTATAAATGAACACCTGAGGAGTTTGTAGGAAAATGTAAATTCCTGTATGAGAGACGACCGTACTTTTAACACTAACACCAGAATGCTAAGCTAAACAGCACCCTGGAGCAGGTGCTTATGAACAAGAGTTGAGGTGTTAAATACAGAAAAGAAGGGTTCTTTTGTGAATAGTGGATTACTTTGCATGTGTAAAACCAAGGTTTCAAAAGTGAAATTGAATAAAATATGTCAAGAAGATAGTGAAAATCTCTACAATTTATATGCTGAGGAAATTGAGATTTTCTGTAATTAAGAAGTGCAAGAGTCTAAATTTTTGTTTTTATTGCAAGCAAGGAGAAAACATTGAAAGCAATGAATAGAAATAAATGGGAATAGGGTGGGTATGATCAGAAAACTAAAAATGGTAGCTTAGATGAGAAGAAGCTTCAGCCAGGAGGGACTATCAAGAATATCAGAGAAGCACCTATTGTTATTAAAAGTAAATGCTATCTTCAGAGGCTATAGAAGCACAAATTCTATTATGTTTTGAAAAAATATATTAATGAATGTATTCAGAATTAATATATTTCTAGCTAAAAGCTTCTTTGTTATTTAAGTGGCAAATAGATGAACATCAGAAATAGATTTATATTACTTAAAAGTTGAGTATTTCTTGGCCCTCACTATTGCAGAGTTAATTTTATCTGTTGCCTGTACTGGTGTCAGTCTTCATTATTTCACCATGCATGAATTTTCCTCCACCTGTATTTAAATGATGAAGCATGTGGATACTTGGATGTGGTAACTTTCTGGTTGCTGCCTTCCAGCTCTTATTTTTTCCAAACCAGATGTTGAAGCTTAGTGTGTTTTTAATATGATACAGTGTGTACTTAAAATGTTTACTGTTAGTCTGACATAGCAGGTACATGTAGTTCTGCCTCATGAGTGTCTCGGGTTTAGTATGTGGTCTCATTCACTTAATTTCAGTGACAGGTCAGTGGAAAGCAGGAACACAGCAGGTGGAATAGCAACAGCTGGAAACTGGTGAAAAACAATAACAAGTCTGAAAATGAAAATTTGTCAGAAACTCAGAGAAGTTGAACACAGGCACAACTTTATTCTTTACTGAGGCTTCATGGTAACTGAAGGCTTGAGCATCTTCCAGATACAGGATACCAATCCTAGCTGGCAGCCTGGATGATCATAACTAAGCTCATTTAGAGCAACTGCATACTCCAATGGATTACATGAAGGTGTTTAGCAGTTAAATGAGAGAAATGGTGGACTTACTGAAGTAAAAGCCTCTGTCTCCACACACGAACTGAAGAGCATCAACCAGCTCAGCACCACAGAGTGTTTCTGGGCCAGCAGCAACAGAACTGGTTAAGGTAAGCAAACACAGGCCAAGGTAGAAGAAATGGATGTAGGACACAGTGTGCATCTTCACCTGCCAAGAAAGCAGAAGCAGTGTCAGAATTTCCCCAAAGAGTCTTACAAAAAAATGACTCCACCCTTGTCAATGAGAATGAATATGTATTGTGATTTCTTGGACAATAAACATGGAATCAGGAAATGTCTCACCATGATTTTGCAACTACTTGTTGAACTACTTGTAGAACCTACTTGTTCTAGTCCATGTATTTTGGAAACAGATTATTCTGGTGAATACTCACAATCACATCTAGTTATGGAGCCCTGTAGTAACTATGACTTATATTTACTTTTGGAAAGCAAAATATGGAAGGGCGGAATAGACAAAGGGAAGCCTGGAATAATAGGAACAAGGAAAACAACCTTGAATTTGTTTGTGTCAGACCAGATAAACTAAGAGGAAGTATGACAGGTGCCTGCCAATGAACTGTGGGAAACAGGGGTGGCATATGATGGAGAAGAGCTATTTAAACTAAAACCAACATTGTCACAAGAATAAATGGCTCTAAACTTGCTGTAAGAAAATTTGGCCCAATAGAAAAAGAGCTCATTATTAGTGCTCCACAGTTCTCCAGCCGCCTTAGAAAGGAAAATACCAGGACAAACCAAAAATGTTGCAAGGTTCACCTTGCCAAAGTTACAGGAAATGATGTGGGATCTTCTGTAGCAGAAGACCACATTCAGTGACTCTTACAGTCCCCTGGTACTAGCAGGCCAATGTTTGGAAACATTTGAGAAATTAACAGGAGTGTGAGTTTTAATCCTTTAAAGATTTGTATTTTTGCTTGTTGCAAGCAGCTATACGTCATTGACCTTCATTGTACCCTCTTTGGCAGCTGCGGCCATGAGGTTTACACGGAGGTGACAAAATTCTCATTTACATTTGGTTACACGCTATCTTTTTCCTGTACTTTTCACTGAAGAGAGGCCAGTCTGCAATGGGTGTAAAATTGCACCAATCTGTTTATCCACTTCTTTTTGTATCCCTTTATGTTCACCTAATTTCTTACCCAACATGCAAAGAAGACAGTTTTTTCTTTTGATACTAGGAAAAGCTATTTATGTGTAGTAGCAGGACACTGAGTAACGTGCTTAATGCATATTCTGAACTTATTTAGATCACTTGCCAAAAATGATAGTTTTTAAAGGTGTAAATCTGCATTTAATTTCATTCTCTTTCAAGGTTAACATTAGCATTGTAGTCAGGTAAGAAGCCACAAATCTGTCTTCCACATACAGTTAAACTTGGTTTAGAACTGCTTTGTGTTAGCAGTCTAGTGTAAAGTAGTTGAAGTAAAATGATTAATCTTCCCTAAAGTTTCTTTCAGGGTTTCAGGGGCCATTTAATCTTTAATATTTCTTCACTGAACTTTTGAAAAAAATATGAAGTTATCAATTTTCTGATCAATTGGGATCTGATCCAATGGGGTATTGAGCATTTTTTAGTGAATAATTTTTAAGAATTCTTATTTTCTTGGCAAGAGACCTTAGTGCCTTGCTGGATGAGTCCCTTATTTCTGTATTACAGTGAAAATACTGAAAAATTTTAAATCCCATGATATATCAGAAAAAAAAGAAAGAATAATTATTTTCTCATTCACAAGTGTCTTTACCCAACTTTGCCACGCAAACCCCAACAAGCTCAAACGCATGGACATGACTTCAATGGCAGATGGAAAAAGATCAGATTATAAATGAATGATGATAACATGAGGCACTATTTTCTGTAATGATTCCATATTTTAACAAGTTTCTTTTTCCCTTTGCCATAATTTTGAATTTATAAGATAAATGTGATGCACCTGCAGTTTAAGATGGTTCCCAGTTCTGAGGAGGTAAAGCAGAAAGCTGTTTAGCACACTGCCTCAGAAAGCTGAAAGACATTACAAATACAAGAACATTATGTATTTAACAATTTGTTCTCGTATAACATTTGGTCCAGAAATAAACATAAATTTTAGACATTTAACAATTTTTTATTTTTCAAGACTTCTCAGCTGGCTTGCATTTTCAGATAAATATCAGTACTGAACTACAACAAAACAGATTATCTACTGTTTTTCCTTTAGTGGAAGCCAAAAAAGGCTGCACAGTATAAACCACAGAGAATTTCTAACTTTATCTCAAAAATTTAACAACAGTCAAGAACTTTCAAACAAGTAAAAACTTTACAGAAAAGAAAACAGGCTCACATGTTTCTAGGGTTCAATCAATTATTTGATAAATTAAGTACTGTTTCATCAAAGCAAATTCCAAAACATAGTTTAAAACTTTAACTTTACTTCATCATTTTAATTAAACACAACATTAATTGATTCAATACGCTCATGATAAAATCAAAGTATGCCTTTATATCTGAGGGGAATATTCTTAAGAAAATACAAAGTTGTAATCCAATATTGCTTCAGGTTCTCTCTACAATCAAGCAGAGTACTTACATTATCCCCAATTTAACTAGAAAGTTGAGAGCTTAAAAGAAAACGCATTGGTGTGTGGGTGGGGTTTATCAAAGCATCTCATTACATGAGGAAATTGAATACAGGTTCAAGATGAGCCTGGTTAAGCACTTCTTTTAGTTTCATAGAATGACTGACCATATTTTCACAGCTGGAATTTCCTCTTTTTTCAGTAAAATAGCCAGCTTTTGCTGTATTCCTCTTTTAGTAGTCCAGAAGAGTAACACCACAAAGGAATGTCATATATGAACACTCTACATCTCATTTACTTCTTAATTCTTCTATGTAAGTTCCCTTGTTTAACAAACTATCACTTGACACAAGTTGTGCATAAGAATTCTTCACATGCTTGGTCATGTAAGAACATCTGCAAGAATTAGGAGTATCTTGAAGGAGGTAACAATTTTTTTGGAGAGTATATGCTACAGCAAGAAATCAGGAGTTTTATATTTAAAATTACATTTTATTCCAGAGGGGTTGGGCCTGATTATCAAGCTATAGTAGAAATGTGCAATTATTATGAAATATCAATATTCACTAGTAATTGTTATATAAATAAAGTATATACACTCTGGAGCAGATCAAGGTTTTAATACTGTTAACTTTGAGCAAAGAATCTGGGCTACATGCTAACCTAAATCAATATGTTCCATTGATTCCAAGGAAGCTTGGCAGGATGCACAGCTGAGGAACTAGCACATTACTTTTATGTCTCTTAGTGTCTTGCTCAATACTTAGGAAAAAAAACCAAACAAAACAAACCCCTTCATCTTTCAAGAATATTGGAAAGGTTGCCCATTTATACATTAAGGGAATGATTTCATCCCTTGCAATTACAGACCTGTAATTAAGTCATTAAAGAATGAGATAAGTGTGTTTTAAGTGTAAGACTAACTAAAAAAAATAATTAGGCCCTAAACAATTAAGATAATTCTTTCAACTACATAAATGTCCTTGCAAAATACTAAGGGGAAAAAAAGTTCTTGAAGGATATAAATATGCAGATAATGGAAAGCTGGACGGGTGCCAATTGACAGAAACAGAGGTCAATGCACCTACTGAAGTCAAATTTACCTAAAGACAGTTTATATTATTGTGCAGAAATTACAGGGTCATAACATCAAACTTCACATGCAAACTTTCCTGAAAAAGCCCTCCCTAGAAGGGAAAACTTGGAGATGAACATGTAAGGGAATTTCCATTTTCTTTATGTACAATTGCTTAAGCTGTACAAATATGCAAGGTCAGCAAGAGTCGCAGCTGGTTTCTAATGTAGAAAACAAACTGAACTTCTCATTTACTTTTAATTTATGAAAGCAAAAACCAAGTAAATGCCACGATGCTGCCAGAAAATTGCTGCAGTGACAACATCCCTTAAAAGTTTCCTTGTGAAAGCATGAACATTTTCTCTATAATTGTGTATAATAAAACTGCAGAAACTTAACATGTGAATAATACCTTTTTGCCTATAAAACCCTGCACCTGCAGAAAATAGCTAAAAGTTCTTGTTTTCAGAAGCATTCATTAACAGTATAGACAATGATGTAAGTGGACCTTTTAATAATGACATAACTGAAATATTAGAAAGTTCTCTGAATAGAAGTGAAATTTAAGACATGTATTTGCAATAGTTTACCCTTACAGTTATCTATGTAATTGCAACTATTACATACAGCCATTTTCCAGATCACATGAAATTGCATGTTCAGCAATTTATAAATAATTCTCAGTTCTAAAATAATGTTATTGAAAAGTGCACAATACTCCTCAAGCCAGCAGCAGACAATACACAGCAAAATAAAACTAAAAAATTATTTGAAATAGTAATAAAGATTTACCTTCAAGAAATCACACAAGCAGCACTTAACTAATTGTGTTGAAAGACTGTTGATTTTTTCCATTGCTTCTTGAAAGTGCAAAGTCTGGAAATGAATTTGTTAGCAGTAATGATGAGAAAAAAGAAATCCAGAGAGATGTGAGATGTTGAGAGCAATGTCACATTTCAATATTGAGGACTTTATTCCATTGCGCAGGCTCTATCTGCTCTGATTTTAGCAGTGACAGTGAGATTTAGCAAACAGAAGAGGGATTTAGAGAAAATCCTCACATTTATCTACATTACACAGACACTGTAGACAGGAAACAGCTGGGGGAGCATTTGCCTCTCTCTCTCTCCCTCTTCTGGCAAAGTTACCGAGTAAGGACTTTTTTGGGCATGGTGACAAATAACATCATACCTTTGCATTTTAAAACTAGAGCACAGAAGCATATTTTTTTCCCTTTAAAAGAATGTGAATTAGTGACTGAGGGGTTAGCAGACAAAAAGAGATTGTGCTGCCATGAAAAATAAGAAAATGTATTCTGGTTAACTTTCAGGTGGCTGTGTGTGCATTTGTATTTATGTGTGTGTGTCTGCATTTCAAATATATAAAAACTTAAATACATATGGGCAATGTTTGTATATATGCATACACCTTTATATATATATATATATATACATACATATATATATATACATTTTATTTCTGCATAGCAGCATAGGTATTTTATTTATATAGTACAGAAATGCAGACAGTTATCTACTTTTCCCTTAATGTGTCTTTACGTTATTAAACTTGGCACGTCTGTATGCTGAGTACCAATTAAAACCTCCAACTCTTTCTGTGATTAACCCTAAGATAGCAGTTTGTAATTCTCTAAGCATAACAGAATTGTTGAGAACTACTTGTAAATAGGGAAAAATAGCTTTGTGATCTTTCAGCAATCACACAGGAGAAATCATGTAATTTCCTAGAACTTACAGTGCTATGACTATAGTAACACAAGTAGCCTGGTTTGGGGGACTTCCATGACATTTATCTTAAATCTGTTGTTGTAATTATAAAGTGATAGCCCCCCCTCCCCCCTTTTTAGTACTAATCTTCAAATTTCTCTTGATAACAATTTAGATGACACTGGGAAAGAGAGAATTCAACTTTATTAGTTCTGCAATACCTAACTTCTGCCTTTTTATTTTTCCTCAATTATGAGTATATTATAAATAACACCAGCTGGCCAGCAACATGCTCTCACGGGTTATGATGTCATTCAAATCCCTCAACTGTGTTAGTGGCTTGCAATGTGCTCCAAGCCAGCTGTTTTTCTATTTATAATGTATGCTTGCATTTCAATACTTAGCTATTGAGAATAAAGTTGTGATGTTGTTTTATAGACTCAGTTTATACTTGTTACCCTTTGGGTTTGGAAGATGGTATTTAAAAGTAGAGGATTAAACAAGGCTGCAGCTCCAGAGACCAAACACATGTCACAAGGAGTGCATGATTTCCATAAAAGCTGTTTCAGAACATTGCATTTTGTCCCTGTCCGATTCCACTAAGTGAGGGTTGCATGCTGAGGTGCTAGCTGTACTTTATTATTGAAAATAACAATTGAGATCATGTTGGCCCAGATCTGCTCTCAATTTTCAGATCCACCTTGAACTATAGGGTGCTTGCCAGGCAGAAAGGACACATTTACTTATTTGTATCCTCTGTGAATGGCTAATACTTTGCTCTGTACTGTTTTAAACAGTGTTTGGTTAGCTAAGCTGATTAATCTTTGGAACGGATTTCTTCTAATGTACCATAATGGCAGAAGCACAGAGGGTTTTGAGGTAAGTTTGCTTAGTTCAGATAAAACTAGTGTTTCAAGTATTCTGATACACATTTGTATCACAGGTGCCGTATTTTAATGTTCTGGTCTATTTTATTCTCCCCTCTGCATTTCAGAGGTCACTGAGTGGTGGCACCATTCTGCACATACTTTGATGAAGCCTGCTGCAACTCGTAGGGCATGTATCACTTATTCCACTAGCCTTAGAGAAGAATGTGGGAAGACAAATTAGAAAGTTCTGATAATATTTTGCTTTTCCAGCAAACAGATAGGTGCACACACTTCTGCCTTTTTATTTCTAAATAAGAGAAGGGATACACTCCTTCATAACCTCCCTGCTGCCTGGGCTTCAAACGCCCTTCTTACTCCTCACTGCTTGCCTTCTCCTTGGTGTCACCAGTCTCTCTTGGTCATGAGAGCAGCATGCAGTGGAAGATTCAGTTTTGGGCTGTCAGGGTAATCAGAGAATCACAGTGTCTCCAAACAACTGGTAATTCTGGTTCTTTCCACAGAGCCATTCTCAACGCCTTTCCTCAACGCACCTGACCAGCCTAAGGTTCTGCTGCACTTCTTTATTTTGGTTCTTGTTTTAAAGTAGTACTGTGAAAAGGCAAGAAAACAGAAGAGATTCAAGAAAGTTTTCCATTAGGGATTTTTAGACTTAGTGCAGTGCTTTTCTTCACTAAGAAGTGATTCCATTTTTTTTAACAGAAAATTAAAAATCCCTTAGGTCATACTGATCTGGGGATCACTACTTTACTAAAATATAGCTTCTATGCTGGTGATAATATTCTAGTCAGTACAGCAGTCAGTTAACTATTGGAAATTGGTTCATTTCTCCCTTGTTAAATATAATAACTTTTAAAACCACTTAAAATAAAGTACTGTATGACTGCAGGCTTATACAGTTGTATACATTCCTTTAAATAAAATGCACCTGTAAACTACAGAGTTTATGAGAGTTTTCAAAGTATTTACAAAAGTTGTACGGATCAGAAAAGTTTAATAATTGGAATGTGTGTAGCTGTTCTACTTTAGAAGGCAATAGCATATACATCATTGTTTGGCTTCTTAAGTGTAACCTGTGGCTTCATAGTAGCCACAAAGATATATGAAATGTGTGAGAGATGGAATCAGGTATTTAGGAATTTAGGTGTCCTGATCCTCGTCTTTTGTACTTTATTACTCCAATGATTTCACCAACATGCTCTAATGCTATAGAACTCGTGTGTCAGCTTTTCCAAGGGACAACTCTGTGTTATAGAAGATAGCAAATATAAAAATATGCAATTATCCTAATTTATATATTGTCCCTACTTAAATCCTTTCTTAAAAGGTAGAAACATTGCCACAGTGCCTGAAAACACCTGAACCAGTGGGCCTTTTTCTTGGATTCTTCTCTGTTAGCTCACTCAAACAAAAAGCAATTTGTAGCGGTTGTTTGGGTTTTTACACTGTTTTTTATTTTATTATTTTACACCATTACAAGTTTTCCAATAGAAAGCCAAGATAGAACCACTCAAGTAGATAGAAGCACTGTAATAGATATCACCACTATAACAGATATCACTCAGAGGGTGATGGGGCAGAGAGCATGGTTTAGGAGAGGATGGAAGAGGGCAATAAACACCGTGGCAAAAAGCTGTTCTTATTTATATAAAATAGCAGAGACAAGTTTTTCTTTAGAGGAAGAGATGAGGGGGAGCATTTTATTAATATGGAATTCTGTGTTCAGAAGTTAGAGATTAGTCAAGTATAAGGTGGAACATTCCTTTCATCAAATCAATAGTTGGGAAGTCAAGAAAAAAAAATCATTTTGCTAGTTGATTTGAGCTAAAGAACTTTTTTTTAATAAAAAGCCTCAAACACCTTCTGTAATGGTGACCTAAGCAGCATCATCACTAGATGAAATGCAAGTAAATAGATTATTTATACATAAATAACAAATTTGATGGGAAGGATGAAGGCATGCAGTCTGAGCTGTCCTTACTTTGTCAGTATTGAAGAGACACCAAGGAGAAGGCAGTGCCATGGAAAACAGTTTCTCATTTGGGCAAAACAGGGAGAGTGCAAGCTTCATGTTTAAGTTTAAGAGAGAATCACAGAAATTGAAATCCTTTGTATTTGCTGATCAAGAAAAATATGAGTGTTTCAAGAGCAGGTTTAATGGGTTAGAAAGTCCAGAATTACAGTTTATAGGTAGCAGTGGTAGAAAAAAACTGATGGTAGTAACAACTGTGATGGTGTATGGTGAAAATACTCTGATGAATAAGATAAAATTACTTCAAATATTTAATGTATAGCACTAATTACAGTAGCTACTGTTTTGAATATCTTTACATTAACATGGGGTTTTTCTTGGTTTTTGAAACAAATGTGCTGAGAGGAATACAAAGCCAAATACTGATCTTATTTCCCTACTCAAATGAAATATACATCAACTATTGGGTATAATTGTTCACAATTTAAACAATTAAATTTTTAAAAATTATAATATATTATGAAATTATACATTAATTAAGTGGCATGAGATGAGCTATAGCTATGACTGTAAAACAAAAATACAAAATATTAAAATTATTATTAAATAAATAGAACTAAAAAGCTCAAACAAAATGTGTTTCAACATTTTTGAAAGCATTTTTTTAGTTTTTGGGTTTTTTTTTAATTTCTGCTTTGTGGGAAATTTTGAAATAGTGTGTCCTGATTCAAAATAATCAAAATACCAGCATTTTCCATTAAACTGGAAATTCCCAGTTTTAGCTGTTTGCAGTCTTGCTCTCACTTTCCCAATATTAAGTCCTGAATAGGTCATCTTTGCTCAAAAAAGTTGCTTACTTTCTTATTCCTGAAAGCAGCAAAAAGTAAGAATTACAAAAGAAAGAGATTTAAGAGATATGACTGCGTAAGCTGTATCCTTGCAAGCATAGAAAGAAGGTAAAATGTGGGAACTGGGATGGGCAACTGTTAACATACGTATGTGTATGGAGGGTGATTTCTATGAGACATTTAAGTGCCTCTGTCACAGAAAGAAAAGTGAATAACCTTAGATACTCCCTTAATTTCCTAGACTGTTTCTTCCACATTTAGATGAAATGTAGAGACATATTAAGTTTTTTTCTGAGTCATCATTAGCATCAAGGCTAAATCTGTGCCCACGGATTTTTATGAAATAGGGTCTATCACATATGTTTAATGGTATTTTGTTTTTTCTGTAAGTTAGACTCATGAATGCCAATGCCTATGTGTGATCTTTTTCTTTTAATTTTAATTGCTGACTTAGGAAAAACTGTCAAAAGAACTGAATACTGTAAATTTTACTATGAGCAGGTTGTGTATGTCCATATAAAGCAAACAGCGTTAAGAAAGTGGCAAAAATGCCTATCTATTTTATCTTGGCCTGAAGAGTACTTGCATGAGTTAGACACTTCAGAAACTACTCCTTATTTTACTTAAAAGCAAACTCTATTTGGAGATGAAATAAGATGTCTCTAAACAAAAAAGAACATCTGGTTTGACCATTTTAAATTTATTTAATTTACAATTAATCTGGTTCTTATTGTATGTTTAAGGACTATTTCTTCTGGGTTCATTTCTGTTCACTCTCATGATTTACTACTCAGGAGGGGCTTATCCCATTAAATTTATTCAGTTTTTTGTGGACTGAAGCCCGTATGTTCTGCATGGTCAAATATTGAGTCTGTCACTGACATTTTTCTGTATATTTTCTTCAAATAGAAGTTACAGATAAATCAGTCACCTCTACTTTGGCTTATTGATACAGAGGTTAATTTTGAACAAAACATTAAAAGGAAATGGAAAAAAAATTAACCCAAACCCATAAACAACTTCATCTAATTCTGATTCTTAGATTTTGGTCAACTGTGTTTTCATCAAGAAACTGCTGAATAATTTAAGTACTAAAAAGAACCCACAGAATGGCAAAGTTGCTCCAAATAAAAGCAATATTGACTCTGATTCATGGTGCTTCTCTGTAACAGAATTGTCTGATCAAATGACCAATTCTGATTTCCTTTCCCTATTTTCATCTTAAAATATGAAGCACATTGAACTGTAGCAGAATGATCTTAACCCATGCATGGATTTTGTGGGTCTGAGCAATATCTGCTTAGTAACCTTGATGTATTTTACGCCCTTTATTTTTATCTGCTTTACTTTGATGTTATTTTGTCTTTGCCTGTGGTATTAGGTTTTCTGAAAGGTGATGGCAACTTAGGCCATTGAGACCAATTTTGCAAACCTGTGGTTGTGGGTTTCAGGGCATCCTGTATGTATAAATGAATTAAAACAAACAAAAATGCACCTTTGATCTCTAACATATCTTAAATATGATTACACTGAACTTGGCTTTTATTACAATTTCTACCTTTGAATGACTTGAGCCACTGGAGTGATGTCTCCAACCAGTTCCATGTTTTCCTGTCTGTGAGATAGGAATAATAGTTACTTTAGGTTCTTTGAGAATCACAGAAGGGAAGCAGAGCAAGCCATATTATGTATTTTTTGGAAAACATTATCATGGCTGAAAGAACACCTCTGTCTGTTTATAGGAAGTGACAAGCTACTGTGCTAACCTTGCACATGTTATGTCTCTGTCATCTTCCAAATGTGTTAAGCACAGCTGGAAGAATTCCCAACAGATGCTTCCTTTTACTTATATTCTTATTTTTTTTCTCTTACACCATTCACAAGTGTTCTTGTCAAAGACCTACTTCACAAAACTTTTTCTGGAATGATTGTTGTATGATACAAGTACAATCAGTATGATAAAAGTATGATAAAAGTTTATGCTTCATTACTATGCTGGTTATAAAAGCAAGGCTGTTATTTAAACTTGAGTAAGAGAGGAGTGACGTCTCTAAAGACAGTGAAATGTAACTGGAAAGGGAACTGCATCCCATGAAGTGGCAGACACCAGTGCCTAACTTATGTATTACTTAGGATGTAAGGGAACAATTTATTAATTAATCCTTTATCTAAATATGGACACATGACTGGTTTATAGAATAAGGTCCTGTTTCTACAAACAGACTCATGAGCAATACATTTTTTCCAGTCTCTGAACCTGCCTATGAGTTGAACCATGCCCCTGTGCAGAAAAAAAAACACCTTTCTGGCAAGGTTACTGGCTGGGGTGCTTTTCACTGGTAATAATCACCTGCAGTGCCAACTGGGCTTCTTTTGGTGCTAATAGGTGGTAACCACACTTTAAGATTGGTAAGATAATTTTTGATCCTATGCAAGCTTTCTGTGATAGTTCAACCTCTTTTCCTTCAGTGTGATGCAGGATTTTAGATTTAAAAAAACCCAAACAAAGTGAAAAATCATGAGTATGATACGAAAAAAGAAAGAAGAAAGTAAGAAAACATGTTATAACTTCGTTAAAGAAGGGCAAGTCCTGTGAGGAGTATCATGGTCTAGAAGTTTAAATGATGAAGAGAAATAAATCTTGAGCTATTTTCTTTCATTGTTTGGAATTTTAGCTTTTCACACAAAAGATTAAGAAAAAGAGAGTACATTTACTTCAAATTCTGTGTTATCCATTTAAACAGGACTCTCCTGTTGCTATGTCTATATTACAAGTCTCATGTTTCAGTTTCCTAAATCTGTATTTTTCTTGCTTTTTCTTTTTTTTTTGTTACATAGGGTATATGCTACATCTAAGATTATTATTGCTTCTTTAAAAAAATGTTACTTTTTGAGATTTTTTTTTTAATGGGCAAAAGCATCAGCATTATGGTAAAGAACTGAATACTGATGCAGTTTTGAGATCATCACGCATCATCAATGTTTCAAAACACTCTGAAATTTGAAAAGCCTAGCAGGCTGTGTAGCAGATTTTATCAGTGGAGCAAAAATCTTCACTTAGTATTTGATTTTGAAGGCTTCTCATTCTTTATAAATTTCTATTTCTTTTTCCTTTTGACATAAAAGAAAATGTACATGCAAGCACAGTATCTACCTGTATTTTGCAATTCTTGCATTTATTTGGGATTTTTTTAAATACTTTTCTGCCTTCTGGTGAATGATTCATATTTTAACAGACCTTTTTTTATGTGGCTATAGTCACTGTAGTGGATCTGTATGGGACGAGGTCATTCAGAATCACAAATCTAAGCCAGATCAGCTGTGAACACAAGATCACATTTCAGCTAATAAAGCAGAGCAGAATCCAGCATTGATGTGGTTTTGTGCTGGTTGCAGAAGGAGACATGGTATTTCATTCTTCATCACATTATAGGGGTGAAGGCAATTGTTATCTGAGCTGGCATAAAGACTGCAGGTACAGAATTAACCTGTCAAAACTCCAGAAAATTTTAACAGGCACACTGAGTTTTGTTTGAAGCTTTGTGTCATGTATGCTTTTAATATTTTTATCTAGTAGAAGAAGCCCTGAAATTCAGTACCAATAACTGAACCGTGGACTCTAGCAAGACTGGAACATATTGGCTTGGAATCAGTTGTTTTATTAAAATTCTAGAAATGTCTTTGATACTCTTTACAGAAGATTATTCTGATAAGTGCATTAAGTTTGTTTCTTTTATTCTAATATTTACTGATAATTTTTATAATTTTCTTCTGCTCTTATTCCTGAAATATTATTTACAGGGGAACAAAGAGTATACTAAGTGCTTTTCTGTCTACTTTTTGTTGTGGCAGCTCTATATGATTCTAGTCATATTGCAATACATGTAAACTTACTGCTCACTTCACTACTGGAAAAACATTTGTCTATTTTGCCAGTATTTCTTCCATCATAAGAATCTATAACACTGCTACTGTGTAAAAATAACATCCCTTTCACTCTAAACTAAGTAATGGGATTTTATGGTTGAAAAGTCAAGTGTAGGCTATGATAAGAATAAGATACAGTTGCACCTGAACCCTTTCATCAGCCTCCACTGTGCATTCAGCTTCTTTCCTGAATGAAAATTGAATGTTTTTGGGGAGCTACTCTGTAGCTGGATAATAGGAGAAAAAGTATGGACTCAGGGTTACCTGAGGGAGCACATATTTGGCATCTCCAAGACCACTTGTCAGGCTTGCATAAACATCCTTCTGAATAGCAAGCATATAATTTCTTGGGCTTTGAGCATGGAACTCACTCTTTTTCTTTACAGTTTACTCCTCTTGCCACAAAAAGGGTATCTCATTCCTATTTAGTAAAATTATTATTGCTTCTCTGTGGGTACACGTGGCATGTAGTATCAAGAGACTAGAAAAGCATCCTGTATTTTTTCAGTGCCATACTTACAAGCAATGTTGGGTTTGGGGGCTGTGCCTACACTTCACTGGCCAGACAACCCAGGCACCAGCCCTTTTAGAAAATCACAGCAGAGAAGGTCTCACAACATGCTCAGGTCTTGACTCGAGGCTCAAAATGCACATCTCAGCTGGGGAGCTCAGAAGTCCTCAGTTTCACTGTCCTGATGTAGTCACAGGAAACTCACTGACTAAAGATTGCCTGAGAAACAACCTCCTATAATTTTTATGTGTCTCAGTTTTCCCAGAGACAACCATTTCATGACCTTGCACATCAAAAAATCCAGTGTGATCCAGATGCATTGTGTACTAATTACTTGTATTTGGTAACCACTGCTGGGTTTTCTGGGCTGTCAGGTGAGCTGAGAATGAAGAGCAGTCTTCATTCCAAACACATGGAATGCTTTCATAGTTCAGCAAGCACATGGCCTTTGGCTATCTCACTACTGTATGTGACAAATTAATCAGGGTGTTCTTGTGATATAGCTGGGAAGTTCTCTCAAAGAGGTTTGTCTCCTAAAAACAAATGGCTTAACCAAAAATTTTATTCTTCTTAAAGGTGTGAAGGCATACACTTACACCAAAAGCAGGTGTTAATGACAGGTATTAGGCCCACCATATCATCCTTGTAGTTGCAGATGGCTGTTTTTTGTTTTCCTTCCTTACCTTGCACTGGTACATCAAGCTGTGCATAGTGAAAAAAAAGAGCTGTCATGTTCCACTTGGGCTTTATACAGGGTCATATTTTAACATAATTAAGTCTGATGAAGTCCGTATTTGATTTTTTTGTCATGTGTGCCTCTTTTTAAAAGGCATTGTTTGAATAACAGGTGAGACAGAATGGTTTGACAAAAAGAAAAAAAAAAATATTTCCTCTTCATTTAAAGTGGTTGCTGGCTTCCTTACTGCAACTGTTAACAAGTTTACATGTGAGCTTAAATACTGTTCAGTGTTATATGGGTATTGAACTCTGTCCTCAAAACAACTGCTTGAACTTGTAAGTAATCCTAATGTTAATGAAAATGTTCTCAGAATCTTGTCTTACAGTACTGTATTTTAAATATGCATATGTGTACACGTCTGGCATGAGTTGATTGTGTGTTATAAGAACCAGCTGAAGTTCATGATGTAACCATGTTAACACTTTTTAATAGCTTTTTGAGAGCACAACACAATTGTGTTAATGATAATCAGTTAAAGACTCTATTTGTTCCAGATGTTACTTTTCTAGGCAAAATAAAATAAATTTCTTCTATATCCCTGCTTAATATCAAGTAGTCAAAAAAGTCCTAATGTGAATCTAATCTCCTTCTTTAGATAACATACTACTGAGCCATAGCTTGAATTGGATATGTGAATACAATTGTGAAAGAAACATAAATGCCTAGAAAAGGTTTTTGTTTTTTTTTTCTGGCACGGATCTTTAGTTCCCAGTGGCCTAAAGTCCCACACCACAAAATCACTATAATTGGCATGGCTGGCAACTTCTTCTCTCATTGTCAAACAGATCTTTTACAGTAAATTTGTAGGAACTCTGAAATTGAGCTAATACCAGAAGTATCAAAAGAGAAAAAAGAGAGCAAACCACACACAGATTCAAGCATACCAATAAATGACTGACATTTGATAAACTGTAATATTAGGTGACCTATATTAACAAAAAAAGAAGCATTTATTTATTAGTTGCTTACATTTCAAAGGGTTATCCAAGATAAACTTGACATTTCATGTCTCATCAATAAGAAGGGTACATTTTACTAGACTTATAATAGACGTGTCCAGGCTTGTTACTAATGTTAAATAAACATTTATCTTAAGGAATGTATCTTCAGGAAAGAATCTGGAATTTTGGAGGTGGGGAGATGTTATGCATGTAAATCTGTGCTGCAGTAGTAGCTGGAAAATACCTTTAGTCATTACAGTAGACTGCAAGAAATACGTTCTTCTAGGAATTTCATTCCTGCATAAAACAGGGGTAGGTATGATCGCCCAGAAACTCTCCTGCACTAGGGCAAAGAAAGGAAGGAAGTTCATTATGGGTTCTAGATTTCTACAGTTGTGTAGTTCTCTGCATTGATCCAGAGGATCTCCCCAATAAAGATATCTCAGGCAGAGGGCATTCACAAGGCCACACTGAATGTGTGACCACATGAGGTGACCACATTCGGCTGTGCCATTCCTGTTCACAGGATGGCCTTGGCATACGGTCACCTCTTGTAGGGATACTTCCTCCTTTCTTTGCTCTGTACCAAAAACCCTCTGTGATCCATCACGCTTGCTTTTCACAAATGAGTCTTCTCATTGCTGCCCTTCAGCATTGCCATTGGCCCTTCTGTGACTGTGTGTTCCTGGTCATGGAATTGAAGAGGAGGGAGGAAGGAAGCAGGAGGCTCCAAGGAGGGAGCTGACCCTGCTGCCCAGAAGGAAAGCAGTATTGTTCTGCCCTGGCACTAGTCATTCTGGGCCTGTTTTGTCAGTATCCCTGGTTCTGCCTAGTGAGGTGACTACAAGGAATTTAGCTACACAGAACAGGTGCCACATATCTGCTGAGATTGCCTCCAATTTAGTCAAAGCACAGAGGCTTTGCCTCTGAAGCAGGTGGACTGGCAGTGAGGGGAGTGCTATGAGGATCACTCAGGACTACAGAGCTCTTCAAAAAGCCTGTGGGGAGAGTATGGATTATCACTGTTTATACAAATACAGGGAAGACCTTGACCTTGGTGGATACAGCTCTTGCAAGGTAAGGGAAATATACCATCTGTATCAACATATATTGGGCACTAGGCCAAAGTAATAGTCTCTTTGCAAACAGCAAAACCATTTTCTCTTTGGCCAAGTGTAAAAGTCACTTCTGTTTCACAGTTTCACTTCTGTTTTGCAATTTAAGATTATTTTATTAGCCTTACGTGGAAAAAGAGTTGTAAAATATAGTAAAATCTGAGAGACAGGCCTTTTTTCTCTCAATTGTTAAATACAAACACTCTTCCCCAAAAGGCATAAAATTATTTTTGCCAGTACAGACAGAATCTATATAAAAAAGCTACCCATATTCATCACAGTCAGATCAAGCACTGACTTTTTTTAGAAGCACTATAACATGTTTATGCCCTTGATGGGCTGCCTTATTTTGATGTTTTTAATAGCGTTAGCGAATTTTGCAGTTTAGGGAAAACCAGAAAATTGAAATACCACTCATGAAGTGACAAGGTTGTTTTTTTTTTCCAAAGTATTTAATAAAAAAAATCATCCCCTAAGAGTCTTATGTGTTTGTGAAAGAACAATGGGCAAAGAGTGAGTGCCACCAGCCTTCTCTGTCACACAGAATGGTGAACTCTCCACTGAGTGTTCATTAAAAAATACCTGTTATCACAGGTATTTATTTTCTATTTTCTATGACTGTGAACAGAATGTCCTGTGTAGGCAACAGTGGTCATGTAGACAAGAGAGATGTTCCACTGCCTTTAACTACATCCTCATGACTGTAGACCTTTATCTGATACCTGAGTCACTGAATTTCCCCTCCCAGGGAATGAGGTACTCCACTTCCTCTTGCTTGTCCCAGATATCATGGTCACACCTTCTCTCCAAAGGAAAAAAAGTGCCTGCCAGTGGATTTG
The DNA here is from genome assembly GCF_049639895.1 of Pseudopodoces humilis. Taxonomy (NCBI): domain Eukaryota; kingdom Metazoa; phylum Chordata; class Aves; order Passeriformes; family Paridae; genus Pseudopodoces; species Pseudopodoces humilis. The sequence goes on from NC_142204.1 coordinate 19,227,916, forward strand.
GTCTGTTCAGCAGGGTTTTGGAAAGGACATACCTTATGTAGAGCTACAGGGGTTAAGCAGTCTGATATGAGACGGGGGCAGGGTGGGCTGTGCTGTGTTAGGCGTGATGTTTTGGAATACTGGGGTGGGCTGGCAGGAATGCAGATCATCTAAGCTGTGCAAGGAATTCAGAGCATGCTGGAGGAAAATTCTCTAAAGGTTTATTTCTTGACATTAAAACTGCAATGCTCTCAGTTTCACATAAAGGAGATGTGAAGTGCTAGACAATGTGGGCAGTCAGGGAGTCTGGCCTTGAGTGTGTTGCTGAAACTGTAACAAGGCAAACTGTAACTGCAACACAGCAGTTGACTTGACTCGTTCTGGCCATAGCCCTGGCATGGGTGTTTTAACATGTGCCAAGCTGATTATAGTCTGCAGGAGACTATGTGCCAACTGAGAATTGCTGGAAGGCAGGCCAACATCAAAACAGTTAGAGGGTAAACTGCTTGTTGACTTTGTGAGTGACTTCTGGGAAGAGGGGCAGCCTCTGGCAGCCTCTGAAATTGCTGAGAATGGAAGGAAGTAGTGTCCTCTCAGAAATGCAGTTTAGGGTGGTTATGAGGAAAAATAACCCTTGTGCTTCTTTGAGACAAGAGTTGTGGGAAAGATAAAGTGAGTACATGGACTCAGTGTGGGGGAAGGGAATGAAGAAACTTGCTGGGTTTGTTAGGAAATTGGTTCATTTTGCCTTGTTCACTCCAGTTCAGTCTGGAGGATTGGGACCCTGTATCAGCCAGTGAAGTCAGGAGGGTTTGGAACACATTGGTCCTTATTTGCCACAAAAGCCAAAAAGAGAATGTATCTAAGTACAGGCTTTTAATCATTCAGATACCCTTGCACTTTACTCCTTCTGCTGGTAATAAGTTGACCAACACCCCTCAGTTTATCCTCGCCGGTTTTCTTAATAGGGACTGAAATTCATAAGTCATAGCTGTATTTTTTGGCTTTGGTCCGTGCTTAAAATCATTGCAGATGGAGCAGGAGTGGATAGGTAAACTTGTGGCACTTAAGTCCAGACGTTTATTCTTGATAAATTGCATTTAGTTCATTAGATCAATCTCTCTGAGCATTTTTATTTCTGCCCTCAATTCCCTGTATCACTAGAACCAAAGGGAGTTGTAGTGTCTGCATATTTTTAAAATAAACAGAAAAAATCCTTGATGGTGCTGGACTAGATGTTCCTGATAACATGTTGCCAACAGAAAAGTTCTCATCCTTGAAGAAAGTTTTTCAAGTGGTCATGACACTCTCAATCGCGTAAGCCTCTCTTCAGAACAGACATTCGGTGCCCTCAAATGACTCTTCAGACTTGGCTCAGTAACAGGCTGACACAAAAGGGGCTAATTAACACACACATTTTCATGTGGAGGAATCTGGTTTCCAAACAGATTTTTACCAGTAATATAGCTGACAAGCTGAATCTGCTAGGACTGTTTCTTCCGTCCAATTTGAATGAAAATGGGAACAAGGGATAGGAGAAAGAGACATTTCATTCCAGTGATGGTACAGACATGATGAATTCCTTTGAGCCCAACTTCTGTCACATTATATTTCTTCTTAAAGGGAGCAATGCACAAAATATAAGAGGCAACAAATTAAAACAGGGATAAATTTTGCATGTGCCATGTACATATCCATGGAAAATGTGGGTATGAACATTTCAGGAGTATGTATGAATTTATGGAGAAGAAACAGAACAGGGCTAAAAAGGTGGTTCTACATTATGGCACTGGCACATTATAAACTCTTATTTTTCACTTCTGCTATAGACTTCAGATCCACTAATTCCCTTATAATGCAGCATAGGCCTACTCTGCACAAAATATTTTGAGACACTCTGTGTGTCTGTCCAGACAATTGTAACAGGACTTGGAGGCAAAACAGTGTAATCAGTAGAACCCAAAATCCAAACACTTCCTCTACTCTCTCACACTGCCCCAACACCAGTTAGAAGAACACATCCTTAATGTGCAGGGCCTTGGGCTCTCCTATTTACTGTCAGGTTCTCTCTGTTCCACCTAGATTGATTCTGAACCAATTATTATTTTACTGTCTCCTTTATGGAAAATTATACACATACCTCTCTCCCACCATAGAAACAACTACCAGGTGTTGATAGGTAATTGCTCCAGACTAATGCACTGCCTGTAGCCTTGTATCTGGCAGAGCATTGTAGTGGCTTCTGGTAAAGGGCTCTGGAGATAAGAAAAGATTTTCACATGTTTCAGTGAAACTCACAAGGAGTCCATTGTAACGTTGTGCCCTTTGGATTAAGATTAAAGAAATTACTGTTTTGTCAGTTTATCAAAGGAAAATTAAAGTTCTTTAGACATCAGTTATATTGAATCTGAGCCTTTAATCATACTGACAAGAAAAGATAGAGAATTTGAGCTGAAAAATATGTTCATAGCCTTAATGTTGGATGGCTGGTATTTAACTCTGTGTAAACTACTGGTTTTTACTGGGAAGAGTTTTAACTCACCCAAGTTCTGTACTTCTGTATCACTTCAGTTTAAAGTATTCTACCCCATATCACTCTATACTTTTATCTCATATGGTAGACTGGATCACTCCAAAGACTATTAGATAAAATTCTGGAAATGCTTCATCACAAACCTCTTTGGTTTGCATCCAGCAATACAAGGAACTCCAGTGGAAGTTTAGGGGGGAATAAAATTTGTGATTCTCAATGACACTGCCTGGGCAGCCTTTATTCCATGTGAAACTCTATTTGCAGTATTACCAAATATTAATATACTGAAAGTTGTTATAAATGGGTGCTGGACCAACTCCCAGAAAAACCTTTAGGAAATGCTTAATGAAAGAAAGTGTTGAACTTGAGGCTTACCTTTGAGAAAGTAAGAGAATGCTAAGTGGAAATTACCTGCAAACAGAAGATGATCTGGTTAATACCTGAATTACTTTGCTGTTATTTCAGATTACAGTCTTTTCCACATCTGACCAATTGAAAAATGTACAAACAAGTTATAATTCCAGAAAGAAAGCCTCCTTGACAAACAGCTGGTGGTAATTATGAGACCGTGACCAAGCCATCAACAGTGTAGGTGTTACTTTAAGTTTGGAGCCAAAGGGAAAAGGAAGAAGTTAAAAAAGTGCCCTGGGGAGGAGTAGGATGGAGCTGTAAATACAATAAGAAAGAGGGGCCACCTTAAAAAATAATAGTAGCAGTAGAGAGCTACTACTTTTATTCCTTACAAGAGAAACAAAAAAAAATCTGTACGTTCTAAAGAAAACAGATTTTTAGAAGCAGAAAAGTGGAGAAATAGCTTATGTCCAAAGTCAAGCAGAATCGGATGTTACAGGCCCCTCCTCACCAAAACCTAAATAAAATAGATATCTAATTTTCTTTTCTACTCTTCATAGAGTGGGTTTTTGACTCACTTTTCTCTTGCCCTGTAGTTTCCTTTTTTCTCCTTCTATGTAATTTTCAGTGCACCACAAGTTTTGTGATTCCCCTGTGTTATGTGATATTCTTTACTTTTATTAATAAAAAGTGACAAAAGAGAGAATTTAATTTCTAGGATTGTCTGCATCCTTTAGCATTAATTCTCCTTTTCACTGCTATTTACTAACTGAGGATTTGGGATAATGAACTTCAGGTGAAATGACATATACAAGAGACTTTTCTTAAAAAAGCCTTGCTTCTAATTAAACAATCTTTTATAATTTTCTTTTTTTTTTCCTGTGGGATGTCCAGTCATTGAATAACATGGGTACAACTTTAGCCATATAACATGAATAGGTATTCACTGGAAGTCTGACGTTGTGCACAGATGCATTTTGGACAGATATGGTCATCTACTTTACATTTCTCATCCCCTTTATTCAGCAGAACAGTGTTAAATTCATTATTGCTAAATAGCTGGGAGGACTGGAATTGTCAGTTCTGTAGTGATGTAAGATGCAGGAAGATATTTATCAGTGTTTTTGATCCAGAAAGAATAATTTTTCTCTCTGAACCCTTAAAAATATAAGCAAGACTACTGACCAGTTCCAGGCCCTGGAGGAACTATGAGATGAAATTCAGTCTCTCATTCAGAGCCAAGGAAAATAATTATGAGAGGTGGTCAGTATGCATTCATACAGAAAATAGATAATGAGAATCAAAGAAGCTAAGTCCTGTCACTAAGCCTCATCTGAAACACCTGGTACAAGCAGATAAGTAGTTTCCTAATTTTGTTACAACTTGGTTAAAGTACTGCTGAATTTTTGTTTGATTTTGAATTATAGACTTTCTGCTATGTGTTTTACCTTCAAAGTAACTATTTTTTTTTTCCATTTCATAAATTGCCTGTTCAGATTTTGTAACTTGCTTCTTGCCTTTGGACCTACTTGTTAACACTGAAATTCTGGTTTATATGCTAGGAGACATCAGTTACACCACAGTTAGGTTTCGAGCATTTTTTAGCCTAAGTTCTTGTAGGAAGCACCATACAAACACCAGAAAATCTTTTGACAAAAAACTCTGGAAGGCTGTTGAAAGGAAATGTTGAGCTAGAAGAAACAGAAAAAAATAAAAAGATGTAGCTTTAACTTGTTATGTTGGTGTGGACTGAACATGTATTCCACTGTTCAGGAGGTGTCAGGTTGAGAATGCTATCTTAACCACGGCCCTTTATAGTGGCTGAGGTCTAAACTTGACCCAAGTGCATGTTTAGCCAGATGTCACTTGCAATTACAGGAATTTGGACTGACTTTCAGCTAAACCACGAACCTGGATGAATGAATGTTGTTCCAGATGCATTATCTCATAATCCTAAAGAAAATAACATCTCAGATGAAAGGGCTATAGAACTTTCTTTTGTACGACCTTTGAAAGCTAAGGCTAATCCTGAGATCATTGAAAAGGTTTAACCTACCACTGCATGAAATTTTAGCCAAACAGAACTTAAGAACTCTAATACTTTTAGAATCCTCTCAAATTAATAAAAGCATATTCAAAATTAATTGGACTGGAAACAGTGATCTTGAAACTTATAACAATTTCTCACTCTAAAACATTTCAATACATTTTTATGTATTTGGTAGCTTACATTGTGCTAGTAACATCATGATCATGCATGGAATATGCTTCATTGTGCATTGGAACTCTTTGCACATACTATTATGCAGAAAGATCCCAGAGATAATATAATTCAATAACCATGGAATCTTTTAGGTTGGAAAAGATCTTTAAGATCATTGAGCCCAACCAATTAACCCACTGTCAAGTCAAAATTTGTTGACACAAAGGTTTCATTGAATATCTGGAGAAAAAGGAACCTATAGAAAGACAGTAAATGTTTTGGGGAGCTCCAATGAATAATTAGCTACTGTACCGTTGCCCTTTTGCCTAATCTGGAAATGAAACTCGAGATAATTTTAGTAATGAGGTAATATAAAAGATGATTTTTATTTGAAGGCCTTTAGGAGCAGCTATGGAAAGCTGTCCACAAAAGCCCACTCCCCCCCAGGGGTGAGTACACATTTATAGGTTTTAGGAAATTAGCATAACTGATAAAAAGCCCCAATTAGGAGGACAAGTGGTGGTGCAATTCCCCCCCAGGTCAAGCCCCTTCTCAGGAGCCCCCTCTTCAGCACCAGTTGTGCCTTGTCCATGAAAATGTATCTCAAAGAGCTGTTCTCAGCCTTGGTTCCCAGGAACAACCAAGATAGCACTGGGCCTTGTACGTCCTGGGGCTTGGAGCTCTGGAATTTGTTTTGTCTTTCTGCTTAGGGAAAGACCATGGAAAAGTACTGGGAGAACTAGCCACTAATACAGTGGGTGACAGAGTTACAAATATATGTGTGAAAAATACAGAGAGCATAGAAAAAAAGGCAAAACCCAAATGGCATCAGTACATTTCTAGTCATATACGTGTGTCTATATATATGATTAATATTGTCAGTCTTCTGTGCTTCAGAAGACATTCCAGGTCACTAGTTTAGTTACTGGCTTTTAGCTTAAGACTTTGGATGAAATATTCTCCCCCACAAAATATTCCAGAAGACTTGAAAATAAGCAGACAGACACGTGAGACCTGTATGTTCAGTGCACAGCTGAAGGTCCACTGTAGTCAGTACTATGCTATCAAGCTGGATTTAAAATCAAGGTATGGTGTGTTAGCATGCTGTCTTCTGTCAGCTGAACTACTGAAAATCTAAGTGGGTCTTCTTAGCCTCCAGCATGAGAAGAAATGAGTCTCAGTTTTAGTTTTCATTTTGGACTGATCTAAGTCACAGCAATTTCCCGTTGTTTCTGGCAGAGTGAACTGGCAAAAAAAGATCATGTGTTGTACAATAATTTGTCAAGCAACTTGGTGTGTCTGAATCTTTATTGAGAGCTATCCGAGACATTCTAAAAAAATGTATGCCTGGCGAAATTTACAGACCAAGCTGATTTATATGCAGATGCAAATAACAAAAGTAGGCCCATTTTCTTAGTGGTGGGACAATGTGTTTGATTACTGGAATAACAGAATTAAAACAGGGTAAATAACATGTATTTCCCTAAAAGGCTGTGAGTATCATTGGTTGATTTCTTTGGTGTCACCAGAGCGGTTAGTTGTTTTTGAACTCCAATTGCAGAAGCAGCCAGACAATGAATGCATATGTGAAATGGTGACATGGGCTAAACATACAAGAATTGGAAATCAGTTGTGCTGAAGATATTACTGTTAATATCTTAGAAAAATATATTTGTGTTTGCTCACAGTATATATACCTCTGAGATGTATGTATTAGGCTAATGATGAAGGATTAGGTACTAAATTAGATAGCTAACTCTTATATGTTTGTGTGAAAAAAAAATTATATTCTCTTAGCTGGAATTTGACACCTTGTTATAGACAATTTAGAGTGTATAAGTGTATCTTTCTGATGCCAAACAGAAATATCCAGTAATGGCCAGCAATATTATAATGAGCATCACAGATTTGAGCAGCTATTCCTTCCAAGTATACCCTTTTGTAGGAGAAGTGAGCCTGCTAACATGATATTCAATTATTTCCTTTCCTTTTTAAACCTGAAGCAGCCAAGTCAGTCTCTTCTCATTGACTGTTTACATGGATAATCCTTTCCCACCGTGGCCAGTTTAAGATAAATGACACATATTTAGTGAAATAAATTTTTTTCTGCTTTTGTTTCATGGTTTATTTAAACTCAAGTGATGCTCTTACCATCTTGGGAAGAATAGGGAGAATAAGTAATTACTGGCTTAGCTCAGAATAGCTAGTGCAAGAATCACCTGAAGTAGATTTAAATTCTTTACCTGTGCCACATAAATCAGAAAACACAGCTGTCACACAATTCAAGGTTTGTTTTCCACATATACACATAAATTACCTACAGGAATGCTTTGATAATGTTTTCTAAATGCTGTGTAACACAGCTGAGGAAATAATTTAAGAGTACTGAGGTAACCATCCAATGTCATTGCAAGGCTGCTCTTAAAAAAAAAGTCTTTGAAAAGTCATGGCAGCTGGACAAAATTCTCAAGGACTGGCAGACAGCAAAGACACTCCTGTTTTCAAGAATGATGAAAAAAACCCCAGCTAATATTGTTTATTTTGACTTTTATAAGGCTTTCAACACTCCTATAATCTCTCCTCTAATATCTGCATAGACTGGTGAAGTTTGGATGTCATAGTGGGGTGGGTTGAAGACTGGCTGAACTGCTGGCATCAAAGGGAAGCAGCATGAAGTTCTACTGGAGGGTAGTCATGATTTGTGTGCTCCAAGACTGGGATAGTGGAGCTAAAACTGTTCAATGTCGACACTTATGATCTGGATAAAGGGGCAGAGTGCACACATAGCAAGTTTGTGGATGATCCACAATTAGAATGATTAACACACTAAATGGTTGTGCTGCCTTTTAGAGAGACCTTGAAAGGCTGGAGAAATGGGTCAACAGAAATCTCATTATTTCTAACAATGAGAAATGTAAAGTCCTGTACCTGTGAAGCTTCATGGTTTAGAAATGGTGCTCTCCAACTTAATTCTTCCCACTGAAAGCATCCCAAGACAGGCACCTCTCAGTTTTCCCTTGCAGCTGGCCAGAGAGAATTGTAGAGAATTTGAGGCACAAAAGGTAAAGATCACGGGCTGGGGTAAGAACAATTTACTGGAAGCAGCAGTCAAATTAGTAAATAAACAGTAACAGCAACAATGCTAATGACAGAGGGTAGAAGAAAAGAAAATGACAGAGGGTAGAAGAAAAGAAAATGTTATTGCTCACTGCGGCAACGCCCGACCATAGACAGTTCCAGATCGCTCCTGCTGCCACGGTCCCCCCGCTGCTCTCTCTGGCTCTAACAGTCCTACCACACAGCTCCTCTGCCATGCTTTTCCCCACTGGAAGGAGCTCCTTCTCCCCAGAAGAGATTCCCTTCCCCACTTGGGGTGGTTTGGAATAACCACTGGGTCCTGGCCATTCCCCTGCTCCTGGCTACTGCGAAATACAGCCTTGTCCTGGCTGGAACCGGAAAAAAGGAATAACCCCATTCACCAACATAGGCTGGAGACCAAACAGCTGGAAATCCAAAACAGCTTTCCAAAAAAGAACTTTGTGCCCTGAGGATTCTGGTGGACCATGGGCTAAGATTGTGACCTTGTGGTAAAGAAGGCCTACAAAGTTCTGGCCTGTATTAGCCAAATAATTTCCAGAGGATGGAGGGAAGTGACCCTTTCCCTTTTTCCACTCCAGTCCCTATATACAAGAGGAATACTGTTGTACATGCCAGTAAAGGGCATGAAGATGATTTAGAGACTGGAGCATCTGACATGTGGATGGCAGACAGAGAACTAGAATTGTTAAACCTAGAGAAGCCTTAGAGGGATATTTTCAAAGTGGAAAAGGGGGAGAAGAAGTGAGAATGAAGTTGGATTCTTCTCAATGATATCCTGTTAAATGATAGGAAGCAATGGAAACAACTGAAACACAATATATTTAGGTAAAACATAAGAGAAACGTTTTCAGTGTGAGTGTGTTCAAAGGCTGGATGGAAGAAGTTGCCCACAGAGATTGAAGAGTCTCTGTTCTTGGAGACATTCAAACCCCCCATGGACAGAGTACCAAACAAGGAGCTTTAGCTGATCCTACTCAAACCAAAAGGGTGGTGTGTAAGGGGAGAACAGCTGATATCTTTAGAGGATGGATGGACAGTATCCAGAGGTTGCTTCCAGTCCCAGTGATTCTATCATTCTGTGAAATGACTTTCAAGAACTACACTTTCCACGCAGTCTTTGCAAACAATGAGGTTTAGGATGTCAGTGTACCACTGTCATGACTTACATGACCAAAACAGTCAGAAAATCTGTCTGATTAAGCAAACTGTTGTTTTGTGGAGCACAGTGCACAAGAATTTAACCTTGACCTTTTGCCTGAGATTGTGACAAATTGGTTGTGTACACATTGGTTGGTAGCAGAGAAGTGTGGCCAGGGCGGTTCTTTGAAAAAATCCCATTTTGTTTCCGCTTCTGTAGAGCCCATGAGAAAGTTTGGCATTCACTTTCTTACAGGAAATCATATGCAGGACACACAAAGCAAAGGTCTGAAAGAGTTGAGCATTCTTCACTTTTCATGAGACTACATTCCTACAGAAAAAGTAGACCACACATATTTGACTTATTAATAAGATGGAGAATATTTTGTCTCTTAATAAGTAAGACTTCTGCTAAAGTAACACCTCCCATTCCCTGTGAAATACCCTACAGGGTATTTCAGAAATTGAATAGAACTACATTTCTAGTTCTCAGTATTAACTTATTTGGGATGACTTTTTTTCTTGTATGGAGACAAATAGCTGGGTAAAGCATACTATTATTACTCATTTGGCTCAAGTCACAATTATGATGCTCAAAACTAGACAGTACTTCTACAAATATCTTGCTTTTTTTGCTGTCTGAAGTTTTATATGTTTTAACTTTCAGTATTAAATGTATCACTCACCCAGAAGCTTTATCCAAAAGTCGTAGTTGGCACACACTCCATTATACCAAATAATACTAAATAATGAAGAAGAATGGAGACTGATTATTAATGCAAAATGGCTTGAATAAGCAAATGAATAGAATGACAAAAATAGATTAAATAATTGAGTCTCAGAAAGGATGTTAAAATGTATGTCTTACATAAATCAAAAATGAAGTGTGTACGACACAGAATGAGTCATCCCATGAATAAGAGGAAGATGAACTCAAATGTTATTTGCCACTAGTAATAGATGGTACCACTCTGGTTCTGTCAATCTGCTAAATAATAAAGATGGACCTAATACAGGAAGTCAGTAGGAGTTTTGCTTGGCTAAGGAATGTAGCATAGAGCACTAGGAAAGTAATGAATTTAAATATGAAATATCTGTTGTGTTGGCCTACATTCTAATCCTGTCTCCAGTGAATCAACAAGCTAAATGTTTATTAGCATCACTGACAACAGGGAAGGACCCCCTCTCCTCTGGTACAAATTAATTTCTTTTTTAGATGGAAAATAAAATTTAAAGTAATCTGCAAATAGCCTGTAAAATATTAATTTTGATCAAAATAGTAAAATCTTAACAGATTTTTTTTTTTAGTCATGTCCATCAGTGAAGGACAAGGTAGAAATGCTGTTCATTTTAGAGTCAGTAGAATTTTAAATTTTTATCAAATGTCAGAGTACACATGAAAGAAATGGAAAACCTATAGGACAAGAGACTTTTAAGAATTAGCATTTAAATAATATTACATTATCAGATCTGAATTATATAAATAGGTACTACTACATTCAGCATTGAATATTTCATTATTGGATTAGAAAATGTAAGTTTAATATCAAATAGCATTTCCATATGAATTTCTGACTATGCATAAAATGTCACAGATGAGGCTTGAAAGTTGCTATTGTTTTAGCCATGTTCAGATTGGATCAGTTTTTAAAAGCCTTCATTTTTGCTCTACATATTAGGCTGAAAAAAAAATAAGACAATGACTGCTATTTTATTGCTCTTAATAATCTGAATTCCCAAGTTTTAGTTTGTCACTGCTAAAGGAAAAATAAAAGAAGAAATAGTGGCATGGTTTTAGTGCACTAAGAGTAGAAAAAAAATAGAGAAGTGAAAAGAGGCTAGAGAGACAGAGGGGAAATAAACTTGGCAAAAAATGTCTTGAAGTGCAGGAAGGTCAGAACAGGAGAGAAAGCTTGGAGGAGACAGATGTGCTTGGGAACAAAAAGGGTAAATGCAATTTCTGGAGTAGAGCGAAGCCTTGGACTCATTAAAGCAGAGAAAAACAATCAAGAAGGAGACTTTGGGGAGCAAAGAGAGCAATCACACCTTGGAAGGAAAAAGAGGAAGAAACTGGGAAGTGGGCCTGAAAGAGGAGAGCAGGGGAGAATTGAGAAATGAGGTTTTGGGAGAAGATAGGGCTTTGTTAGGATGGAGTTAAGCAAAAAATATTGTTAAAGGCTCCAGCTCTCTGAAATGTCAGCCAAGGTGGCTGTCTGTAAATCTCTGGGTTTATTTATTTGTCTTGCCACAATATATAAAGGAATTTATTTAGTTAGTGAAGCGCATTTTTCTTGCATTCTGCAGAGCCTATTCTCCCTTTGGTGTACATGCTAACGGGAGATTGTTGAATAAATCGATGGGAGAACAGATGTCTTTGCATAGTTTTCCATTGGCAATTTTTTTATTGCTAGTTAGAATTTTTAAGAATATGCAGACTTTTGGAAAAGTTTGCATAGAATGTGCCTAATTAACACAGGCTAGAAACTCAGGATTTTGTACTTAATTGTGAAATACAGAGGGCTGACAAATGGCTAGATGATATAACCCTGAATCACTTAATCACTAACGTGGTTAGATTGTCAGTGATATTATTCCACCAGAAAGTGCTCCCCAAAGTGAAAAACAGTTGTACACTGTATTCCAAAGACTATCTTGGACAGTGAATTAAGCAGTCTGGGTGATTAATGGATTTGGTGAATGCTGGAATAGATTAATCAGTCTTTGATTATGGTGTTCAGAGAAGTAAAGAAGTTATGAAAAAAAAGAGTGGAGTTCTGTTATATAGTTCTTCCATTTAATATATGAAGTTTCATAGAATTTGTCCAATTATACAATCAGTTATGTCACATTAAGAAAGGAGTCTGCTTCTTTTGCTCATAACAATTAGTATGTCACTTTTCAGGTGGGATACCTGAAGGCAGCAAAAGGCCTTGGAAAGTAATGTACTGTTCTCATAAAGAGTAGATAAGGAGTTTAAAAACTTCTTTCAGTATTTTCCTTTCTTTTCACTGTATATCAGCACAGTGCTTTGAAAAGTTTCCTTCCTAGTTTAATCTGATTGTTGGCTTACAATGCTGAGCTGCAAACTGAGCTAAACCAAAGCAACCTAAACCCCAGCGAATCTGTAGTGCCCCATCTACTAATGCTCACATTTTGTCACAGGTTTCATAATTAGTTAAGTACATAAGAATGTGTTTGTACCTGCTGGCAAATCTATAGCTGATGTACTCTGAAGGCAAAAATGAGGAATGCAAAATGTTTTCACAGCAACTACCAAAAATACTACTTTTCTTCTAATATGATGTGACATTTGTTTAATTTTGGATTAGGATATTAAGAACCAAATATTAAAGACTTCTTGTACTTGGGAAACACATCTTGTTTGGGATCCTGATGGTCTAATTCTGTTCCATTTAGTAAAAATACACATATACATGTATACATAACGTTCTCCCTTGTTGAGTGTTACACTGACACATGCATGCATCAATTAGTCTGAAAAGAAGGCAGATGGGTTGCACAAATTCTTTTAGATTGTTGTGATGTAGGTAGAGAGGACAATCCATTCCTGAAAACGCGAAGGATAAGGGTTCTCTGCCATGTCATTGAGGGGAGGGAAGGACAGACTTAGTGATGTTAGATGTAGGAATTGTTGGGTGTTGAACCAGCTGCCATGAACAGAGTGGTTCCTGGCATCTGGTATGAATCATCTGCTGGTGGCTGGTACTTGGACCCATAATCATCATATCAGAAAGAGGGAAACTTTGTCTGGAGTCCATTTGAATGGGACAAAGGGTCTTTAGCAGGGATCGCAACCCAGGATAAATAGAATTATGTACTATTCATTTAAATCTTGGCTGCAGGAAAGATTATTTTACCTATTTTGACTGGTCTAGAAAAGGTGGATGCCATCCTTGTTTGGAATTCTGTCACTTTGGGGTACCCATCTCAAAACTGAGCAGCTTTTGTCATGGTGTGAGTGACTGATGCACAAAAGAGGCTGGTATCACAGGGCTTGCCTCACAGCTGACCTCTGCGAGACTGCATCCACAGCCTCCCATGAGGATCTGAGTGAATGCTTGAGCCCCAACAGGTCAGAGAATTCTGCCAACTTGCATCAAGTTTACATTAAAACAAGAAAGGAAAAATAAATTTTCAAACCTTTCAAATGGAGAAACATTTTTTGAATTAAGATTTATTACTTGGTTTCATAATCTGTTACTTGACAGCAGCTGGCTATACAAAGTGTGGAGTCTATTGGATTAGTTTATATAACAGATGGTTCTGTTTTCAAATTTACTCCAAATGTTCAGATGCTTCAGTAAATTAATATTTCCCATCTGATAATAGCTCATGGATTCAGCGTTAATCTTTGGTCTTTCAAAAAAAAGAATTAATAAAGACCACTGGGAATCATTGACACTCAATTTGGAAATGATAGCCTGGGGAGTGGCAGGATTGGGGCAAAATGCATAAGAAGTTGTAGTAAGAGTATTGCACTCTTAATAGAGTTTAAGCTAAAATCACAGTGTATGCAGTATGTACTTCTCAAAATATTTTTATCAGAAAATTTTGTGACCTGCTTAATGTCTTATTTGTGTACATTTTATAAAAATCAGTCTCGAAAGAATGTAAATAAAGCAAGACCAGGACAATAAATTCATTAAGCTCCATGAAAGTTCTGTAAAGTGGGTGAGATTATCATTGCAGTGCAACACCCTACTGCAATATAATAATTATAATGAATGATTCATCCCATAGGTTTGGTTTTTTTTAATCATTGGAAGAAAAAAAAAAAAGAAATCCAAGACAGCTTTTAAACACCTGCAGGCAGTACAGTGTTGTCTGTTTCTTACTCAGTAGACATATGGAGATGTTCTATGTCTGCATGTCAACCTTATATCGACTTTCAACAATTTTCTTTCTTTGTCTCAACTGACATCTTAAAAAAACCTTACTAAAGGATGTGAGGAAAATAGGAACTGCAAAAAGTGAAGATGCTGTTCCAACATAAATTTTCTCTCTGTATATGGATGTGATGTGATACCAGTTTATATTACATAGCACTTTTAATTAGGCAGCCCACTTCTTCTACAGAACTCCAGCCTCATTAATGACTATGATAAATGGTGCTCATTGAAGATTGGTCTTTATTTGGCAGTTCTTCACAGTCTCATTTTTCAATATATATGACCGTATAAATTATTTATTATGTGCCATCCAAACCCTGTCCTGAATATAGAAATTTTACTGTGTACAGAAATATTTCTACTGCGCTCTTGCATTAGTGCCAATGGATCAGTTCAAAGAGAATATGTGACTGTGGACAGAATCTCAGAACCCTTGAGTTACGTGCCCAAATTCCACATGTGATGTAAAGAGAGAGTAAAGATATTTCAGAGGGCTGATTGATTCTCAGGTTGAGTAGACTGTTGTCTAGGGATGACACATGGAGGTTTACTGAAAAGAAAAAATGCACTTAAAGTCTTTCCACTGTGAAATCTTAAAAATCTTACCCAAGAGTATGAGATCACACATCCCTGCATTTGGGACAGTTGTCTAGCCCTCATCCTTGGTGAAGTATCTAAGTTCTTGCTTTTACTAAAAACAGGGAACATTATTATTTCAGAATTTGACTAGAGGAGGAGGCAGCAAAGGATTTGAGGGTTCTCCTCCTGTGATGTTAGTTGTGCAACAGTTTACTGGTTAAGCATTCACTTGACATTTTAGAAATCCAGGTTTCATTATTTTCAGTCTCACTCTGGTAGAGGAATAAAACGTGTGCTCAACAGCCATTCTACTGTGCACTAAGCAAGTTCTACTCAATAAGGCAAGAAAGAAGACAAGATGAATCAATATTTCTTAATTTAATGGCTAGACCATGCAGTTGAGAAGAAAAAAGGGAATGAGTGAGCAGCTGCTACTCAAAATACGGAATACCTATTTTACTGCTTTTTTCTATGAGGAGTCCTTAAAAAATATGAAAAACCTACAATGGAGTGCAGGGCTTTCTGATCCAGTCCTGCTGTTGCCTGGAGCCTAAATCTTGTCCAGAAAGTTTATGAACATCATCCTTTCATGTTGTGGCAGAGGTTCAAAAGGAACCAGTGTTTCTACCCTCCCTTCCTTGCATTCCCCAAAGTCTATTGTGTGGAAGCTTTGAGTGTGACTCACCTCAGAAGAAAGGGAAAATTGAGACTGTACCTCCTACATCCCCAAGGAATGCCATACTGACTAGACTGTTGCCTAACAGGAGGCACTACCTTTTTGGTCAGCTATGTTTTAACAGAAATCAATGGGAGTAAGATTTTTAATAGATAAAGATGGGAGTTTCTAGAACCAAATCAGGCTGAGGAAAGCATGTTAGATTGAAATAGGCCCTATTTACTGTAACATACCTCTCTTATTCAGTGAATACCACTGCTTATTCAGTGAATAAGCAGAAGTAGAATTTTGAACTCTTGTTACACTGTGAGGTTATTGAGACTCTTATGGAGATGAGGTGATTCCAAGATTGGGTTGAACCAGAGGGGTGTTATAGAAGCTCAGAATGATTTCATCTTAGTGACAGACCTGTCCAATATGGACTATTTTTATCACAGAACTATGACAGACTATGGATAAAACAGTAAAAGAACATGAAGTGGCCAGGCTGACCGTTTAGTTGACATTTTAAGAACAGCGTAAGTGAAGAGTAGAGCTCATCCTGAGGCCTTTTTGGTCTCACTGATCTCAGTCAGAGGAGTAAGAGCTCGGTACGCTTGCTGTGTAGTTTCATACTCAACAACAAAGAGCAACCCTGTTGTCCACTTCAGAAAATTTCAGATTCTTTGACATTCCCAGCAGCACCTAAGAGCTGCACCTAGGAGCTGAGACAATCAATTTACCCAAGGGAAGCTTTAACTGCTCTAGCCTTGAGGATATCCTGCCTCCTGCAGGTTTCAGTCTCAATGTTAGGTTTTATGGCAAAACTCAGGTAGCTCTCCCCATCCAACAGACAGCCTTGAGCACCACGCACTAGATCAGGCCTGGCTTCACTTGGAAGAACTACACTGTCGTGGACTTTGTCCATGCATGAGGGAGGTACATCACAGCTTCCTAAAGCAGTTTGCAATGCAGTAACACAGGAACAAAAATCAGACCAAAAAACCCCAGAACGTTCAATCCTGCCATATATGGTGGATCCTCCTGTGTGTCATCAGTGGGTCTGGCTTCTTGAACACAGCTGTTTAGCACTTGAGCTGACAAAAGTAATTTGTAGTAGCAGAAGGCTTTTATCTTCCACTAGGGGGGAATGGATACGCATACTTTGCTGGTGAGTTAACAAATCTTTGCTAGCTCATGAACAAATTATGAGACTTGGGGGTTGTAGGTTAACTGGCCCTAAGGCAAGGATTATGAAAGTCATAGCCTGAAAATAGAAACAGACCCCAAGAATGATGCCTTGTTTCCTTTTATCTGTCTGTATTTCTGTGAGCTTTGGAAATGCTTACGTCAATTTTCTTTTTTTTTTTTTTAAAAGTGACTAAGAGGGGAAAAGATGAAAAAGTAGACTTTAAGAACAGCACCATGTATTGCAAGACGCACGGTAAAAGTGCATGGATAGGTGAAATAGGTAATTTGTGGTGACTGAAAGCTGAGTTATCAGCTCAAAAACCCTGATTCCCGCACCATAGACACCAGTTCCTGTGCTACACACGATGGCTCAAAGCTCCCTCAGTCCATTCACTGCAGTTAATAGCAGCTGATGGGGCAAACCATCCCAAGCTGTTTCTGTTTCCAATTACTGTGAAACACAGGTGACATGACCTGACACTTAGTCAGAGATCTTCCCAAAATCCAAAACAGTGATGTGAAGATCCCTGTTCTTAGATCTTTGGTGGCTGGTGCTGGGAAAGCTTTTGAGTTTGGGTCTCAGTCAGGCCCTCAGTCCTGTGATGTGCCAAGGGGCCCTGCATTCCCAACAGCCTTGTATATGGAAGCTCTTCTGAATGTGTCTCCTTAGGCCTCAGTTACTGCTCTCGGCTCTTAATTTCCCTGTGTGTGTTCATTCTTCTATTAATGCCCATTCTCCACCACTTCCCACCCTTTTGGAAATGAATTTTCATTCACTATGGGCCTCCCCAGTTCCCACTGTAGTCAACAAGTGCTTTGCCACTGACTTCCATGCAAACAAGATCTGGCCCTTCCTATTTTTTCTCTCTTCACCCACCCACATCTGTCATCTATCTATTCTTATGCTGTTTCTCTAGGTTTTGGGTTTTCTTTTTCATTCTGTGTCCAACATTATAAACTTCATAATTTTTTAAAATATTTCTCTGGCCTCTTTGTGCATTGTAATCTGAACCCTTTGCTCTAAACCTCCCTAACTTTTCACACACCCATTCCCTTGTCCCTCTTTCATTTTGTTTCTTTTCCAGCTTTTGGCTTTCCTATTTTAACCTCACTGACTGACATAGGAAACAGAAAAATAAATGAAAGTACTAAGACTTTCATACAGTAGCTGCATGAGGTGGTGGTTTGAATTCATCAAAGGGTATTCGTTTTTCAAATTTTAATAGCCTGGGTAGGATTCTTGTTCATTATTAATCTGTGTTAGAATTGTAATGAAACACTGTGGTGGTGGTAATTAAATTTCAAGACAGATGCTTCATAAATAAAGAAACATTTCATAAATATAAAATGATGCCACTATCTTAGCATGTGCAGGTTCTCCGTCATTACAGAAATGTGATAATTATGTCTGCTTATTCATTCAATTTAAGGATGTATAAAGAACATGTAGGCACAAAGGAGGGAAATACCTGTAGCACTGGGGTTATACCTTATATCTTTTATGTGTGAGTTTTAGAGGGTTTTGCCTTTTTAATTCAGTGCTCATTTCAGCATGGAAAATTAGTATGTATATAAGTAGTACCTGTCTTCAACAGTACATCTAACTGTATGTTTCACTAACTGCTGGATAGTCCTTTTTCTTGCAACAGGCTCTCTCTTTGAACACTACTCTGTTCCCACTACTACTTTCACAGATATGGCCAACTTGAAACCTTATTTCTTTGGGTTTTAAAAGTCTCTTGAAGTGACACTGACAGGCCTGTTGTTTACAAGGTACTCCTTCTTGCCCTTGAAAACTGGGACAATGTTGGCCAGCTTCCAGTGAGCTGGGACCTCTCTGGATTCCCAAAACCACTCAAAAATCGTTGAGAGAGGTTTTGCAATTACTAAAGTGTTACAATGAGGTCCATTTTGTGAATTGGAGAGAAGTTTCAGCTATGCATCACCGCCACACAATATTCCTCTAGCATATTTGCATATAAATATAGCAGTAGACTTATCCTTGTGTTGTATCCATGTTAATATTTTGTGTGTACAGAGGTGTGCTTTGCTTTATAATTCCAAATCACGTGATAAAGTCCAGTCAACACCTTTGTAGATTTAAATGCAAATCAAGTAGTTCTGGCATTTAACTTTTATTAATCACAAAGTACTCTAAACTTTCTCAGAGTCTGATCTTTTCATCCTAAGCTTATTTGATCTTCATCCAAGTAACCAGCATGATTCAGTATTCTCCCAGGATATAATATTATAGTTTGCAAAGTGATTGTTAAATGCATTAATAATTTCAATGGGATCATTAATAACATCTCTTGTCAGCGACCTAGCTCGGATAATAACTTTCTTGTGACTTGCATGAAATAAATTTTTTTTCTGGGGGGAAGGGTATCCTTTTCCAGAGGTTTCTAGATGTCTTTCAGTTGTTTTCCAGTGGCTGAAATAGCTTTTAACTGTGGTATGTCTTGAGGTTTATGCACTCATTTCTAAGAAAATGTGATAATTGGTTAACCAACCATTCCTCTGTAGTTGTCCTGATTGCTTAACCTAAAACTCCACCAATATTTTCTGTAAATAACAGTAATTTTATGTATTTTTTGTAATAATGTCTTGTTACAGAATAATTTAAGGCAGCAAATGTCTATTGACAGAAGTCATATTAATCTAATAAAATAGTATGGCAAAGACATGTCTTGCGGACTGAAAATTAATTTGGCAGAATTTCAGTTTATAAAAGCAATATATTATCATTACTGGTATTTTCATATCAAGATAGACACTGGATTGCAACAGGTAGCTCTCTGGCTATTGGCAGATTGCAAAGAAACCCAAAATTCAATGTAACTTGGAGAGAGACAGTAATAATCTTCATCTCCCTACTTTCCCCCGCCAGTCTGATAGGTTGCTGTCTGGCAACATTCACCTTGCAGATCACCATATCCTCCTTGAATGACAGCAGTCTATCTCTGTGCATCTCTCCATTCCCTATATTGCTGTCTCCTCTCTGTGGAATAAAGAAAGTCCAGCTACTTGTTGGCCACAGTTAAGTCAGGATCACTCTTCCTTCTTTACCTACCTTGCTATGATGTGGAGTCAAGGGCCAAGGTGTCATTCTTTATCAAAGGAAATAAGTCAATACAGAAAATTCAGTTGTGGAAGCAACGGTAAAAGAGTGAGAGGGAAATCCCTGCCAAATGTTGATAATAACTCACTAGCAACCAGTTGTGTAAGAAGTTGTCTCTGTGCACTGTCTGGTGTGAGCAAGCCAGATTTCACTGTCTTAGGAAAACAAGAAAGTCCTTAGGTAGGTCTGCTTGTAACTGTCCTTCACTGAAACATATTCTGGTACTCTTCTCTGCTGGCTCCTTCCATCTGATGCATCAGGGTTGTACAGTTGAAGAGCAAGATTTATTATGTATTATCAGCAGCAGTCCCACCTTTCAGTTTTTTGCACATACATTGAAATGGCAGCATGGGTCCATAGCTGTGGACTGCAATGGCTACTGTGGTTGGTGTTCTTTGCATAGTGAATGAAGCAAATTTACAGGTGCAAGATAATTCATTTACTGTCCCAGCCCTGGCAGTGTGCAAAGCAATGGAGCTGTGAGCAACCTGGCCTAGAGGAAAGTGTCTCTGCCTATGGAAGGTGGTTTGGAACTAGACCATCTATCTAGGTGACTGGCCTTCCAACCCAAACCATTCAATAGTTCTGTGATTCTGTAATTCTATGTCTTCTGTCTTTCTAAACCTAGAAATTTTAAATAACATTTTTCAGAAGGACACTATTATAATTGTATTTTTGGAGGGTTACCTTGGATCTATTATTCTTCAGTTTGTTCTCTAGGTCAAGTTAGAGGCCCCCAT
Source organism: Pseudopodoces humilis (assembly GCF_049639895.1). Classification (NCBI taxonomy): domain Eukaryota; kingdom Metazoa; phylum Chordata; class Aves; order Passeriformes; family Paridae; genus Pseudopodoces; species Pseudopodoces humilis. The sequence continues at coordinate 19,248,414 of NC_142204.1, forward strand.
AAGAATCTTCATCTCAAGCCAGCCACCAGTGGTTGCAACTGAGCTGTTTGTAGAAGCTGGGAAATGCAGGAATTCCCACAATAACCATGTCATTGTGTGCATTTGTGTAAGCATCACTCTTGGAAATTTGCCCTATTGTGCTTACCCGCCTTCCCTACCTTTCCCAGAAAAAAAGTTCACCACTTAGTGGTTGCTTTACTCTCCTGAATTTCACTGAAGCAACGCCTAAACAAAAAATAGGGGTACACAGTTAGGTAGAGACAGAATTTTCCAACAAACTCCAGCTCACACAATGATTAGTAGAGTGGAAAGAAGGATATTCAATCTTGCTTTGTTTTACACAATCCCTATAGGTGTTATTTATTATCAAGGTACTAAACAATATATTAATCAAGCATTGTAGCTCCAATTCTATGAAATTTTGTATCCTGTAACTTTAATTCTTCTTTGCACACAGGCAAACTGGGTAAGTACTTATCTCTTCTGTTCAGATGAGAGGCTGAAACTTATGTTGTTAGCATTACAGAATCATAGAAATTAAAGATGGAAAAATTTTATTAGATCATCTACAGTAGTAGTTCATCATCTTGCCAATACAAGCATTTTACTATAGAACAATGATTCCTTGCCCAAAGCCGCAGAGAGAATCAGTGTCAGAGCCAGGATTAAAACTTGGAGTTTCTGGCTCCCTGTCCTCTACTCAGACGGCGAGAGCCTTCTGCAGAAAAGCTAGATTGTCCAAACATTAACAAAAAACAGCAGGGATGATTTGATTAATTCAGATTTGTTGCTAAAAGGCCTGTAGTGTTTTTGATTAGCTCTTGGGCCCTCATCAGGCTTAGAGGGGTGTGTATGGTAAATTTCCTTTTACCAGTATGTTACCTACAAGATCCTGAAGTGATATGTGTTCTTGAGAAACATGCAATTAAAACACTACTTCCAGAAAATCCCTATGAATATATGGATCAGCATCTTCATGATAAATAGGTCAGACTTAATCCTCCGAGCTCTTGAAGACAAGGGCTATGTTTTCAATATATCTATATGGTGCCTTACTAGACACTCTGAAAAGTACTGTGATATGTATTAATAATATTATTTATTGGACATGAGAGCTAAAGTTAGAAGTTATTTCTGAGGGGTAGATTTCAACTGCACCATGAAAATTCCACATGCTTAACTTGCAGAGCTATTTGTGAATGCCAGTTATTTTGCATCCTATACATATTTTCGAGGATGAGTAGTACATGGGAGGTACTTAATATTTTTATTATTACTCTATAGCACTTGGTATATATATTTTATAAATACTTGTATAGTATTTACTTATATAGTACAGAAAGAACACTTAAAAAGACAGCATTTGCTGAACAGCTTGGTTTTCACTTCCACATCAGAGTTTTCACACACAGGTTTCTACAGAAGAAGTATTATTATTGGTACTGGAGAAACTGCCTACTATTACAGATTTCAGACGTCTCTCATTATAAGTTACTGTTTTCAGTAGCTAAACTTTAACTAAGGAAATTTTGCATTTATATGTATCTACCTCAGATAGGGTTTTCTGAGAAAATTTCTTAGAAACTTAGAAGAAAAATTGCAACTATTTTAGTGACATGTGAATCCCTGGGTTTTATAACAGGAATAGAAAATTTGTCAAAAAGGAGATCTTTATGTTGGATGTCTGCTTTCTTTCTGTTTTGAACAAAGTTTTTCAGGATATTCTGAGATGTTCTGGAAGCAGGTTTTCTTCACTTAACTTTATCCCACTTAAAAGTGAAGTTTTCCACTGGTCTGATTCTGTTTACTCTTGAACACCAAGGTTTTTACCTCTTCAGTGCTCTTTTGGTCCTTCCCCCATTGTCAGATGACTTCTCAGACACTAAAAAATGACACTCAGTATTGAGTTTTGTATTGCATTTTAGCAGGAATCTGAGAATGAGTGGTTACATGCTGTGGCAATGTAGAAGATAATGAAAATTAACTCTGCATGCAGCTAAGGTTGTGCTTTCACAATCACTTGAAGATGATCTAAGTAGATGCTTCTGCCAAAAGTGGTGACCTCACCTATCCCCAGACAATGGTGGCATATTCCTGCTTCTTGACTTTGAAAGAACTCATCCAGATGAGGACTACTAACTTTTCAGCTGAATTAGTTTCCTAACACTGTATCCATGAAGATGGTAGCACAGAAGTGGGAGTAAGGTTTCTTACATACGGCAGCGACAGAGAATGTTAGCTCATACAGATAGCAGCTGGAATTATCTCTAATTAGTTATGTCCTCCTCACCTTTCCATTGATGATGATAATCTTTAAATTCAGTCAGCAGCCTGTCAGTATAGAGACTAGTGAATAAGACATGGCTGGTAAATGTCAACAACTTTTGAACATGCTACTTGAGATATTTATCTGCTACTTAAAAATTATTAGGGATATTCATAGTTTTTTTTGTTGTTGTTGTTATATGCCTGTATTTCCTTTAGTTTGTTAAGGACCACCTGATTCCCACATTTAATTTGGCTGTGGAGGATGGAATTTATTTTCAATGTCTGTAATGTAAAATTTGGAAACTGACCTGACCACCTAGACTCTCTTTAATCATCAATGTAATGTTATTTGGACTATTAGGTTGGGACCTCGTTAAGTAATCTGTCATTATGATTAATCATGCTCTAGAAATGCTCACCTTGCTGTATCGAGTAAATAAAATTAATTCTCTGCAGAAGAATAGTCACATGACAACATCTACATTGTTATATGCAATGAAGCCAATCAAAAAGCCTAACCATCTAACCTGGTAAACCCAAGGACTGGTTAGGCAAGGAGAAAAAAGATGTAAGGTTTACTTATGGGAGTATCCATTCTAATATTTGTGCCCATCATCTGAGTCTTACCAGTGCAACACTGCTGTACCCTTCAGTTCAGACCTTCTGGCTTACTTGGAGCTGTAGTGTCCAGGTTGAGGGTAATTAGATATAATGAATGAATTCTTCACTATGTGTGCTTTGGGACACTGGAACACATTGCCCAGAGGACCTGTGGATGCCCCATCCCTGGAAGTGTTCAAGGTCAGCTTGGAATGACCTAGTGGAAGGTGTCCTTTCCAATGACAGTGACATGGAACTAGATCATCTTTAACACCCCTTCCAACCAAAAAAAATCTGTGGTTCTGGGAGATAGGGCCAGAGAGACTGAAACTGGTTGGCAAATTCATGATGCAGCTGGGAATAAATGGGGCTGAAGGCAAGAACAACCAGTAGGAACAATCAATGTCCAACTCACTTGCTCTTATCAGTACCAACAGTAGTCTGTGCCATGCAGCAGGGTGTACCAGCCCCATTAGTCACTCATGGGTATCAGAATAATGCAATGTGATAGATGTTGCCTTTTCCCTACTTTTCTATTTTAAAAATGTAAGTACGGATTCGAAGTCAAGCACCTGAAAGTGAGAATTACCTTTAAGATCATCCCTAAAGGATCATCATCCATGCTACATTTTCTGTGAAAGAGAGATCCCAGGTGGGAACTTGAGCTGTTCCTCTTCAAGGTTAGCATATTTCCCTGAATTTCAAGGTTATACAGGCCTCTCTAAAAACCAAAAACTAGATATGCCTGGAAAAGTGAAGTTAGTAAACTCTCCCCACATTTCAAGTGGAGGGGAAAATGAACAGGCAAGTACATGTAGGTCAGTCAAGGATGCTGTTGCACTGCTGCATGCAAATACTTTGAAACTATTTTAAAAATTAGAATATATTAAAAAACCCCAAACTTTAGGATTAAATAATCATTGCAAAATATGAAGAATTTTCTAAAACCTTTGTAAGTATTTTTGTTTGTTATTAAACTAAATCTGATGAATGACACTCTATACAGTAGTATTTCCATGCTTTGATGTTATGTACTGTGGACTAACTGAATCAGAGATCTAGCTACACAATGAAAATTAGACAGATTTTAAGTATTTGTCAAATTGAGGCCAAAACTCAAAACAAAAGTAAAGTTATCATACAGTTCAATTAAATTATGCTTAAATATAAGCAGTAGATATGTGTTGACTTCAATTGAGTAATATGTAAGAAATAAACAGCTCACTTTGCAGCTGGGCATTTACAGCCTTTGGCAGGTAACTAGCAGTAGCCTCAGAGAGATTTAAGTGGTCAGGTTAAGTGCTATGCATGGGAGCAGGAGGCATGAGAAGAGCTTCAGCATATGAGAACAAGGGATGATCCCAATGAAAAGCCCATATGTGCATTTCATATTCTGTGAATTTTCTGGCTCTAGTTGGAGATCATGCCATTGTTTCTAAATAGCTCTGATATTCCCCCCTGTGTCAGTGCAAAGCATTGTTAAAGTTTAATACTACTTCTGTGCTGTTCAGTATTTTAGTTTTCTTGGCACACTTCACTGAGGAAGAGGAATGCTCAGGGCTAAAAATGAATAACTTAATTGCTGGGCCAAATTCTGAGTCCCTCAACTGAGCAGAACTCCCACAAATTTGAGAGGAACTTTTGTTCAATTGACTGCATAACTTGAATCATTGTCCCATGTTAACCTCTGGTCGCTTAGCTAGTCTCATTGCAAGATACACAGGGAAAACATCTTAATCCTGAGGAGCAGAGTTTAAAAATGTTTCACTAAAAACTGTCTTCTAAAACAGTTTTTGTGTTCTAGCTTCACTTTGATTTAATATTCTCAGCTGCTGGTGATGTAGGGTGCTTCTATACTAGCCAAAGCTTTGGTTTTGAGTTATCCTGCTGCATCCTGGGAGAGAAAGAGTAAAATTTTGGACTGTTTTTCAGTAAAACAATACCTATTTGGAAATTACTTGCATGTTCTTGCAAGATGATTGCTTTTGCTAATCCAGCCAACTGCCTCAAATTCACTGTAATTTCATATGAGCAAGCCACTGGGAAACTTTGTTGTGTTGCAGTCAAGGATGGTTGCATTTCACAGATGGATAAAATAGGAGGCTCTCCCTCCTCCTCTTCTGTTTATGACAGTCAGTTAGCAATATGTTCTGTAATATTTCTGGAAGAAAGAAATAGTGTTGCAAGAAATATGGCATAAAAGACTGTTTTTTAAGGCTTCTAGTCTGGCTGCATGCATGGTTGCTTGGTTCTCAAAGCAAAAGCAACTTATGTGAGAATTATGATTAACGTTTTTATTGTTTTAAGAATTTATTATGGAAAAGAATTTAAAGGAGAAAACCAGCCAGCTTCTTGACAGTTGTCAGCTTTTGTGACAATAATGGCAAGACTATCAGAAGTCCTCATATTTACTTTGCACTATGCATTTTCAAGTCAGAAGGGAAAGTAGCTTTACATTTGATGGAGTTTAGAGAAGAATGAAAAAAAAAAAAAATTACAAATTTCAGAGAAATAGAAAATTTCAGCTTGAATTGTCATCTGTTGGTCTCATGTACTGACATTTATGGGAATATTTCCATTCTGTTTTTCATGTCTTGTGACTGAGGTTATCACAGTCTTATTCTAAATCTTGTTTTAATAACCTTAGTGTTAAGCCCCTCTTGACGGATTTAGGAAAAACAGTTTAAGACATTTGTTTTTCATTCAATGACTTAAAGTGGTGAATGACTTCACCATAATACTTGTGAGTTATTTGTTTTTATCTTGATAATCCAAAACAAGCACCTTATTTTTGTTCTCAATTTGTCAAGCTTCAATTTCCAGTTGTTTGTTCCTGATATTTATCTTCTGTAATTAAAAAGAAACCAAACAACAACAAAACTACTACCAAGACTATTCTTATTTAATCACTAATAAGCTATTATCAGGTCATCTAGTTATCCTTGGACAAATTGACTAGACTGAGCTGTTCTGTTCTGTCATTCTATGAGTAATTTTCCATGCTATGATTCATTCTTACTTTGCTTTCCTGAGCCCTGCACAAATTTTTAACATCTTTGTTTTAAGTCTGGATATCAAGAATTGCACCCACTATTCTAGTAGTGGCCTCACTGGTGAGAATCACACGTAAAAATAACTACAAAATGCATTATTCAAATTCTATTGCCATAGGGGCCAGATAGTACCTAGTTACCATGATAGATATAAAAGCTGTAATAACATTCCATCCCAACCTTTTCTTTGGTTTTGGTTCCTGTGGTTCTCTGCACTCACCATGCCCATTTAGCTCTGAATTTTGGTTGTTCCAAAACTGTAAAGTGAAACTCATCTCAGCCCACAGTTCTTCCCTTTCTGCCCCCTGAATTTTGTGCTGAAACTATGCAAAAATGTGCATTTTTGTTATTTTTATTTAAACAGCAAAAATAGTTTGGCTCAACTGTACTGAAAACTGGGTCATGGCTTGTTCAAAATATTTGCAGCCCTTTCAAGGAACATTGGTTGTACTTGGGGCTTGTAAGGAACTCTGAATTCAACAGTTTTGGTGGCAGGTGAGAACATTGTCCTGAGTTAAATTAATTTGCTTTTAATGTTTCAAAATATTCTATTGTAAGATAATGCCTGTTCATTTTCTTTCAGCTAGTTAGTGATTGAAGTTAAAATATTTTTGTGTTCAGAAGGTGTCACATTGAATTTAAATTAAGTTTACTGCATATGAGAATCTCTCCATAAGGAATTAAACTTGGGTCTCTTTTCCAATAAAACCTGTGCCTGTGATTTCATGCAAACACTGCCTTGTACAAGCTGGGCTCAGCATGGCTGGGCTGAGGGCTCTCAACAAAGTCACATTAGGTCAACAAGGCATCACGCACCAGCAGAGCAGCAGTTACAGCATGGAGGATGTCCTCAGCTCAAAGCAAATATAAGGTCATCCAACAAGAATGTCCAGGCACCAGCTGAATCACAGAAGCTTTTTTAAGTCTTGGTAGCTGACGTGTGTCCTCTCAGACAGTCAGTCATAAATTAATGAAACCTAGCTTAAGTCTCAAGGAAAAAGTAGGAGGAAGGTTATTAGGAGGAAGGTTGTATTTCCTTGCATGTGAAGGAGGCTAGCTAACAAGACAAACATAAAATGTCACAGAATTTCAGTTTGTCTATGGTGACTTGACTGTCCATATGACAGTAATGCAGATTGCTGTTAAAGAGTATATCTCTTGTGGTGTGTGTTTAATATTGCAAAACTTCTGGTAAATGGACTCCAACTCATAGATTTTAACAAGGACTACAAATCTTTTTGGTAAAAATGGCTGAATTTCCAGCAAATACAGAGCAAACTTTTCTTTGGAGTGGAACTGTGTAAAGTGTGCCTATTTCAGCTTTTTTTTTACTTTTGATTTGATGCAAACTACAGGTTAAATGAAAAAAAAACCCCAAACCCTATTCTTCAGCAAATGTTCAGTCTAGCTCTTAAAGCTGAATTAGTCTGGATTGATAGGAAGACTAGGTTTCATACTTTATCTCTAAATGCAAGTAGAAGTATTATATCAACATTGTACTTCCATCATTTTCACTCTGAGCATGGGTGAGAGAACACCAGCTAAAATAATATCGTCTATTCATTTATGTTATTTTAATAAATAGATGGCAGGATGTTTACAGGAATTCAGTCTGTTCAAGGAGTGAGGAAATCAAACCTTAGGTATGTGCTTTGAGATGGTAGTAATAACCACAATTTCAGATTAGCACTGAGAGATTTTAAAAACTGTATTTAATTAATTAAATCTTTATGCCATATCTTGAAATTGAAATACAAAGTACAACCCAAGAAGTATGGAGCTATTTGGCATGACTGTTGCAGAAGAGGCATGGAATCACAGGTTGCTGAATTTTTAACATGAAGAAACACGGAATTAAAACTCAGCAAGTTTTGAAAATTATTGCAAATTCTAGACCCATTCCAGCTCTTTGAAATACTTGGGAAACCTTAAAGTAACTCAAGGTCTGTATTTTTGGAAAACATGAATTTTGAGTAAACTCTGGGGACCAGACACCACATGATTCTGCTGTCATGAAGTCCCTGATGTGTTCCTGTGCAATGCAGTGCAGGGATTGCAGGGATTTGCAGAGCCAGGGTATCTGCTGGATCCAAACCAGTTGTTATTGACTTCCTTAAAAATAGTGCAGAACATGAAACCAAAGTCCTGTGTACATTTATTTTTTGTTATATTATTAAGAGTGTGGAAAAATTACAAGTCACTTGAGTTAACAATACATAGGAAAAGCTTCAATAGATGCCCTTAAGTCAGCATAAAGTTACATTTTCTCATGTAACTGCACCTCAGAATATAACACATCTTGAAGACAAACTAATGAAGTATGGCATATTTGCAGGGATGCAGGAATTACTCATAATATTTACTAGAATGTTTTAAAGGTTGGCCACAATCCAGTTGGTAAAAATATGAATATTTTTAAACTTGTGATAGCAAACATACAAAATCTTTGCGTGTTCCAGAAAACAGTCACTCTGCTTTAGCGAGCATAAGACGTCGTTAGAGCTAAATAAAACATGTGCATGTGTTTCTCTGTTTCTCTTTCCTTACACCTTCAACTCAAACTGATATAAGTCATATTTTTCGTGGGTATCAGACAAAAGTCTCCTTCAACTCACTTTTGTAGCTAATTTTCTACTTCAAGTTGCTTCTTGAGCTCATATCTTGACCAGCTGTTTGTTTTCTTAAGTGTTCTTTTTGTTGAATCTCATCACTTTCATCAGATGATCACGTATTTTCCACTAGAGATTCATTGCTCATTATCAATCCACTTTGCTTCTTTGGTGTTTTGGCTTCTTTCTTTAGCATATTCAGGTATCAGTCACTGTGATCACTCAGTCCAGTGCTGTGTATGTGACACAGGTAAGTCCACCACTCCTATAAGTCCCAGCAGACATCTCCAAAAGAAGTCACCAGTCTGATGTCCAGAAACATGGATCATCAGGTAAAGTTCATCAGGTAAAGGGATGTATATTATTAACATTTAATGAAGAGGTTTATTTGTCATTATAGTCTTGAACTCCGTGAGAAGGCTTTGTCAGCTCAAGTGTAACAAGCAAACCCTGGACAGATAAATGCCAAATTTTGGGCCATCCCTTGTAAACCAATACCATCATGCTTCAGGTAGCTCTCTTCATATCTGCTATAATACCTAAACAAAATGGGGTGAGTTGAGGACAGAGTTGCAGCCCTAACTCTGAATTTCCTGGCTTTTGTGGGCTTAAGTCATACCCTTAATGTTATTTGAAAGTATTTTTTTGTGGTTTAATATATACTATAACTTTTTCTTTTGTGACAACTGGATTTATACTGGCTTCATCCCTAATACCACTGGAAACTGGAAGCAGGTCATAGTGTGAGCCTGTCTTCCAAATATTTTAAACAGAAAGTCACCATTCGGCACTCATCGCTCTTGTTCTCCAATAAAAGTTCAGTGTTCCACTTCAATTAGAATGATACCTCTTATGTCAATACCACATCCAACTTGTAGACTATTTGTCCTCCTGAATGCTGAAGGTGAACAAATGAACAAAAATATCCTTGTACTTTTCTGCTTTTACACATATGAAAAGACCTGTGTTTAGTGGAAAAAAAATAAAAGGTATTTTTTTTTTTCACCAGAAATTTTTTCTTGTATTTTAACTTGATTTTCCTTGGTTGGTTACATGATTATTCTATGGTCAAATATTTTTATGCTACAGATTGCATTCACATTGACCAAAATCTGCCTATCTCACCAGTAAGTACTACTAATATCTTCATATTAAAGCTATAGTGCTTGGTTGTCTGAGTAACATTACACCACATAACGGAGTAAGTCAATGTGCAGTTGTTGATGTGAAGTCCTGCCTCCTAATGACTTCTCAGGTCAGAGAGCTGAAGTGTATTGCTGAAATACAAGCTTGTCATAAAGGTGTAATTCAGCATTTCAGTTTGAGAGGAGCAATTTTAGAACCTGTGGTTTTCTGGCCTTTGTACCTTTGTTTTGCCAGGACAATACCATTAGGCTTATTTTCTACTTTGTGCAAAAATTGGTAGGATATAATTTGTGATGGTGGGCATTGTGATGAGTATATAATTTGGGGATGTGTCAGAATGTCTCTCTTTTAAGGCCATCTTCCATTATTTTTTAATTTTATAAATTGAATAATCAAGCAATAATCATCACTGTCACATAAATGGAAGGCCAGATTGTCTCCCATTTCAAGAAGCTGAGAAGCTGAAACAGTGTTAGCCTTATGCAAAATGGTCAAAATTTAGTTCTAAAAGACATTACCTCTGCCAGCCACTGTCTAAAGGGGATTGCTCAGAACATTTTGTAAGGTCTATACTTACAGGAGAAATACCTTTTACATAGATTTGTGTATCGGTTCAATGCTGTCTAATTACATTAAAGAGCACTTAAAAAAAAACCTTCATTTTTACAGCTGTCTTAAGCATTCCCTTCATTAAATGAAGCCCTTTCTTCCTCTGTTGTCTGACATAGCTTTCACTTTGAAGAACATCTTTAATAAGGTGGAGAAAAAACACCTTTTTACTCTTGAAAGTCAGTTGGGAAATTTTGGCATTTGGCAGATTATTGTTAATTTTTTTGTAATCTTATTTGCCCCCAGTTTTTCTCACCTGTTACAAGATCCACACACTTACCCCTTACATCACTTGTACTTTTCTCACAATGCAAAGAAGTCGAGCTGTTCTGGTTTTTTTGTATGGGGGCATTTTAAATACATCTGGAGATTGTCATGGTGAACCACATGGCCTATTTATTCCACCTTCCATTTTGGTGGCTGGCAGAACTGAGGGCATAAAGGCTCTCGAAAACCCAGGCTGAGGCAGTATTTTTCCAGTAATTGGTGTAAGCGCCATTAACTTAAGTTTTTCATCAGTATGGTTTTGCAGAAGCAACAAAAGTTCACAAGACTGCGAAATCTCATCAAAAACAGGGTAATGTTCTGGTAAAGGAGACATCTTCCCAGATTTTCAAAATTAAAAAAATCTCATAAAAATGAGAGTGGTGATATTGTGGCAGGTGAATAGTAGTAAGGTCATTGTCTTGCTGCATCCAGGGGGCAGATCGTCTCTTTTTTCATCTTGTTTCCATTCTTTTGGGCTGGTCTCTAAGTAGCAAAAGGAGTTTGTTTGCTCCTGCAAAACACAGTACAGTACAGAGGAGCGTGTGTGTCTATGTATGGACGCACACAAGTGCACAAAACCACAGAGGTTAGTTTTAATTTACTTCAAAATGCGTAAGTGTATTTGGGAGATGGAAACTAAGAGAATTCATAATAAGACTGAATGTAGTCCAGGAACCTTGTAAGATTTGAGACTAGAAAGCTGTTTTCCAATCTTTCATGTATGGAAATACCAGATGAGTCAATGGGTGTTCTCTGAGCTAGGAGCTTACAGAGCTTCTCTCTCCATGTCAGCAGCATCGTCTTATAACTTGTTTTTAAAGACCACCCAGTATCCACAGCCACTTCTGATTTAACTGGAGCTTTGGGTGCTCAGTGCCCCTGGAACTGGGCTTATATCTGCCCTGGTGCTTCTGGAAAGGCAGTCACACAAAAACAGTTTAGAGAAATTAACATCTGGCATTCAGGATAATGTAAGACTTACTAAAGGTGACAATTCTTGGTAAAAAATTAAACTAGAGATTTTAAAACAAACAAACCAACCCCCTCCCACCCTTCCCCCCACCCAAGAAAACCCTAAAACAAACAAACAAAAACAAAACAAAAATCAAACAAAGGAAAGAAAACCTGACTTAATCATTGTGTAATAAAAATGTGCTTTCAAAATGCTTTTGGCTACAAACAGTTTGGAGCAACCAACTGCAATCTATTAAATTTCAGCTCACAGGGATTTTGCTTTTTCCTCAACCTTTTCTGGTATATTATATAAGTATTTTTAGGAAATTCACAGTTCTAATTGAGTTAAAAATAAATATCTAGTTTTATAAGGAGAAACCAATTAATATCCAGCTTCTAAGGTAGACTTTTGAAACTAAGGAGATTTTTCACTATTGATTGATGGATATGTTCTATATTATTTTTTTTTTTTCCTCTGGGACTTATTTAATTTTAACTTTAGGGTAAAATCCAGCCTGATTTATGCAAGTGTCATTATATAGAATGCTGGAATTTTTATTACATTTCTTTCTTTGGGATGAATAAAGTAAGCCTAAGTTCCCTTAGGGAGTATGTCTATCTAGAATAAGATGTTTTTCAATATCCATCTTATATGGGAGAGATTTTTACATGTAATCATTCATGAAGGGTGAAGGTATAAGTAACATAGGCAATATTAAAATGCTAAATAGGTACTTATAATTACAGTAATTCTTTATCCACGTAGACCTTTCAACAGTTTCAATGAGAATTGAAACCTGCTCATCTGAATGGTCATGGAAATAACTAGTTTTACAAATGAATGAAAAAAATAGGCTATGTTGTTTGGGTATTCTGTTTTGGAAGTAAGGAAGCAATGAAATCTAATGACTAAATCCTTCTTTCATAGATTTTCAGAGGCACCCCATTATCAGCTACTCTACTTTTGTAGGGTTTATTAAATATTTTATGGAAAAGTCCCATTTCACATGGTATCAGGCTCTGTTAGGATGGTGGTTCTTATATCTAGGAATAGATGTGTGCTTAATGGCTAGAAGTGTTCTACATTGCTTCTTGGAAGCTAATTAAAGACAATTAGTGCTTGCTTTGGAGCTCTGATGATTTCAAATCTTTTTAGAGGATTCATCTAGTATCCCTACTTTTCCCACCATTCTTTTTTCTTTTTTTTTTTTTTTTGACTATGACAGATATAAACAGCTGAATTATTTGTGATATGAAATTGATGAAATTATTTTTATCAAAGTTGCCATGAAAACAATTTTGAGTGGTGTCAGAAGAGATGGGGATGTAGGAGAGAAGACTGGGCCTTTCCTTAACTGGAGGAAAAAGTGGTCTTCAGGTAACAAGTCTGAGGTGACCAGGATCAGAGAGAGAGAAAGGAGCTGCTTGGTGAACCAAATATCAATAGTCCAGTACATGGGTCAGGGGGCAGTAGGAACAGGAGGTAGATGTAGCCTGGGAACTGATTTTGGTACCTGATTCAGAAAAAAACAATTTTCAGTTTGGTCCTTGTAACAAACTGATGGAAGAATTAAAAGAAAATGTAAGTGTTGGGCGGGGGAAAATTACTTGGAAGCATCTCTGCCTACCTATTTTGCCAGGAGAATACCATTGGTTTTGGTTTCCATTTCATGCAAAAATTGATAGGATATAATTTGCAATGATGGGCATTATGCTGAGTATATAATTTGGGGATAGGTTAGAATTTGCCTCTTTTAAGGCTGTCTGCAGTTATTGTTTGATAAATTGGATAATTAAGCAATAATTATCACTGTCACATAAATGGAAGGCTAGATTTCCCTCACTTCAAGAAGCTGAAAATCTGAGAGAGTGTTAGCCAGATAGAGAGTGGTCAAAAGTCATCTGTACTATGCCTTCAACTTGAAAACAAAAGAAATATATTCTTGAGTTTAAGAAATAACTAAGTAACTTAGTGCTTACACAGAACTCTTTTGCTTTCAGGTGAGATGCTCTGAATAACAGAGATAATGAACCTTAAGCCTTCAACCTTCCCATTTGTTTTTATGGAGATAAATTCAGACTGAGGTAAGTATGATACAGAATCTATGAACAATCATGAATCAACACCCTACACAGCATTCCAAGTTCATATTTTCTGGGAAAAAAAATCTTAAGTGTATACTATAATAAATTAGCAATGCTACTGTAATTTACTATATTGATAAATTTTACTAAAATTCTTCTAGTAGTGAAGCTATTCTAAAATTAGGCTTTGTCTTGTAGTTCATGGAGCTTTATATACTGAAGAATGAATCAAAAAATACTGCTTTGTGTTTATTTGAAAGCAGAACTTTTGAAGAGCATCATACTAATTCTGCAAAGCTTAGCAAATATTTCTGAGATTTCCAGGAACTATCTTCCTGCGTAAAAAAGGTGGTAAAGGAACATTTTCTACTGGTACTAAGGTTACTGGGGAAAGTTCATGGACTCGGGGAGGTTTTCGGGGTGATTAACCTCAGGTGCCAAGGCTGATCCATAGTATTTTTTTCTCTGAGAAATAATTCATTCTGATCTGATAAAAGAGGTACAGCAGATCATGTTCTTACAACTGTCTGTACCAACACTTGTGGATGCAATATTGTATATTCCGATATAGAACAAGGCTCTGTATTAAACAAAGGGATCGGTGGAAAGGCCTAGATTTAAAAAGGGTCTTCAATACTTCTTTCTGGGCTCCTCATGCAGAAAATCATTGGCTGCCAGGTAAACTAGATCTGGACAGATAATCTTCATTGCTTCATGAATTGTTGTCTCTAAAGCTTTTATTGTTCTGTGTAGATGATTAACGCATTTACAGATGACTCTGCACTTACTAGTCCTGATGTTCTCCCAGGGACAGCATGAATACAAGCTCTTCCATGAAGTTGAATAGATCTTCTCAAAGACCCACTGGCTCAACCTCCTCCTAGGTAGAGGGAAAATAAATGTCTTATTGTCAAAATATTGTGTCATTTCAAGGTTTTAAGACTTAACTAGGACTATTGAAAAAGACACATTGGATTAGAGGAGCAATAAACACAGAAACTGTAACAGAGACCCTCTGGGACACGCTAGTCTGTGAGAATTTTGTGAAGAGGAAAGATAAAAGAAAGGTTAGATAGGTCTTCAGTGTGCTGAATGTCTCTCACTTTTTTCTATAGAATAATATAACTGAACTGTGCTAAACTCAATTTAAAATTTTACTTTGTTTGACCTTTTCCAGCTTAATGACACAGTTGCAGTGGTAGGACACAGGAGACATGCCAGTGACAGTGACTAAATTAAAAAAAAAAACATTAAGAGAAACCGAGTATATTTTTGCCTAGCAGAGAACAAAAACATTGTTTTCCTGAAAGCCACATGAATTAGTTTTCCAGGTGTTGAAAAAGGGCATTGGACATCAATAGAAAAGAACTGGAGAAGAGGAGAGAGCTGGGTTTTAGAAGTTGTCCTTTGGACAGTGATCATACTTATTATAATATCTCCATATAAATTTTATATGAAAATAAACACTGAATTTGCAAAATAGTCCCAGACTTAAATAGCATTAAGGTCACACTCCAAGTGGATATTTTAAAATGTGCTTCACTTTACTGACTTTAATTACTGTCCCTCTCTACCTATTTTCAGATGTTACCTCAAATCTGATATGGATAAATGAAAACTTAATCTTTTCCCTGTTAATCCCTTTTGCCTTCTTATTAATCACTGTGAATAATGCTAATCTGTTTACTCAGCCCCAGAACCCAGGCACAACCTTTGGGTTGGGCTTGAGTCCAGACCTTCACATCCAGGCTCTGCGTGTGTCTTTGCCATCTGAGACCTCTGTTCTGGGCTGGAATAAATCTGCCTCTTTTAGAGAATATACCCTAACTATATATATACAGCGGAAGCAAGCAGTTTAGATCAGATAAATTTTTAGCAGGCCACAGTTGGATAAAGTGAATTCCTAGATGAAATTATGTGGGTCTGGATCAAGGATTTAGCAACATGTAAGAACAGAAAAGGTGGAATATGAAAGATGATCTGGAGAAGGAACTTCAAGGCATAGCATCATTTTGAGACATCTAGGCAAAAGTGTTGTTTTTATTCTCTCTAGAGTTAATAAGATCTGCTTCTTTCTATTTTATTTTATTTTTAATTTCTGAAGAAAGGTGGATCCCTGACATTTGTTCTCTTTAAAACAAGAATTAAGATACATGTGTTGGAAGAATTTACTGAAGTCACCCAAAGTGTAAGTATTCAAAAACCAATGGGCTTTGAAGATGGCATTGAAAAGCACAGTTTTTACACCAGACAAGGAATAGGTGCAATAAATTAAACCTGAGCCAAAGGATTCTGTTAACTTTTGCTGGTGGAGGCAGTGGGCTGATTGTGACAGCTGATATTCTCTTCAGCCCCCGAAGACTTGAAGCTGTAAGAGTAGGTGACCACCTGAGAAGATTATGCTGTCTTCATGGCCCAGAATGCAGGCTGATTTTCCTATGATTTGGGGAATTGCTTCTGAATCAATTCTGATAAGCACCTGGGCAATCCCTTCCTTTTCTTGACACTTGAAGTGAATGACCTGTCAAGGCAAATACTTAATTTTCTAGAATTATTTTCTAAATTTTTTTCTAAAATATGAAGTCATTTGGTATATAAACTGTATGGATTTTTTCTTGTTTCATGTCTATGGCAAATCTAAATCTGTGTTTGATCAATGGAGAAGGAGAGAGGCCTCTAATTTTCTCCTGTTTTGTAATTAAAATGTTCTCTTACATTCCTGTGTGAAAAAAACAGAGCTTTAAATAATAAGTTTTTCTTTTTTTTTGTTTGTTTCTTTGGGTTGGTTGGGGTTTTTTTGTTTGTTTTGGTTTTTTGGTTGGGTTTTTTTTGTTGGGTTTGGTTTTTAGGTGTTTTTTTTGTTTGTTTTTTGGGGTTTTTGATAAATTATAAAAATGGAAGTTTATTTTTAAGCAGGAAGTAATTTTTTTTTTGTTCGCTTATATGGACTCCAATTGCAACTGAAACAGATTTTTATTTATTTGAAGAGGGCTATGAATGTTCATAAAATAGATATTTAGATTACCTGAATGAGTACCATTTTTTAAGGCAGACAAGGCACATAAATTTATTCCATATTTCCAGACTTTTCTACTTTTCTGGCAATTTAAAGCACATAATTCTCACCTGCATTTTTCTAGCCTTCGTTACACATCAAAAGCCTAACAAACACTAAATGAAATCTATTTTTTTTTATTTTTGAATGACTATTCAAGCAAGCTTTGTTGTCCAGATATCCAAAATCTCTGTATGGTATTCACTGCTGAGGATAACCCGATCTCAGGAAGACTGAAGGTAAAAGATTTCATGGGCATTATTTAAGTAGAATTACCACCTAAGTGAAATGGGAAAACATCACATGACAACCAAAAAAACCTGTCTCGTTAAAAGATGTCTTAAGTCCAAATGAAATAAGAATATCATGGAGTCTAGTTTAAAATTGATGTGAAAAATTGGAAGAAATTTGCAAGAAACTTTTCCATTTTGTTTTAAGAAAATGAATGGCTATGTTCCCATTCCTGTGGAAAATTTTGGAGGTACCTCACATAATTTATAATTGATTTTCCACTAAACTGTTGAAGAATCATTTTTGCTTCTGTTGCTAAAGTGCAGCACCAGCAAAAAAACCTGCAGAACATCTTGGCAAATTCTTCAGTAATTACTTCTACCTCAAAAACCTGAAAGTATGATTTTTTTTGGTTTGTTTTTAGGGCTTTTTGGTTTTTTTTTTGTATTAGAAAAAGAAAATACTGTAAACATGTTGAATACATTATTTCCATAACGTATTCCTATTCAGTAGGCTCATAGTACTGTAGTTCATTTCAGCTGAACATTTCAAATGACACTTTAAGGTAAATCTTATAGATTTTAGATTTGAAATTTCGTAATTCCTTTTTAGAGTGCTTGGATCTAATCTCTGACTTAAAAGCCATACTTGAGCAAGTGTCAGACTTGTGCTTGGTTTACTCTTTCCTAGATTTCTGAGAGTCTGGATATTAGGAGTTTTAAATAATCACCTCATGAGTTTTATTACTCTATAATAAGTCTCTCAGCTTTGACTTGCTCCTGAGTTTTCTCTAGCAATAAAAATGCTTTATTATCTGGAGAGCAACTTAAAGAACTCAGGAATTTAATTTAGTGTGTGAGAACTTCGCCCAGAACTTGAATGCAATACAAAGAGCCATTAGAATCAACCTTAATTGAGCAGTTCACTAGAAATCAAGGAGAAATTTATCCCTTCACCTGAAGTACAGTTTTATCTGCACTGTTTTGGTGTCTCCTGATTGATACAGACAGAGCTGAGATGTACATTTTTCATGTTCATTATTGTAGTCATGCTGTGGAGGATGAAGTCTTCAGCTAAAGGTGAAGGTTCTTTGGAATTAAATACACATTTTACTGCTGATGTCAGGGATACTAGCATTTTTCCCTTAGTTTCCATAAAAATCAACCTGGAATCATTCCCCATTGTCATGGTTTAGCCCCAGCCAGCAGCCAAGCCCCACACATCCCCATGCTCACTCCCCCACCAGTGGGATCAGGGAGAGAATTGGAAGGGTGAAAGCTGGAAAACTCATGGGTGGAGATATAGACAGTTTATCATGGAAAGCAAAAGCTGTGCACACAAACAAAGTAAAGAATCAAGTCATCTCTTCCCATGAGCAGGCAGGAGTTGAGCCTTCTCCAGGAGAACAGGGGCCTATCACATCCAAGGATGACTTGGGAAGACAAATGCCATCACTCCAAATATCCCCCGCCCTTCCTCCCTGCACTCTGTACACTGAGCACGATGTCATACGGTCTGGAACATTCCTTTGGTCAGTTTGGGTCACCTGTCCTGGCTGTGTCTCCTCCCAGCCTCCCGTGCACCCCCAGGTTCCTCACCAGCCTCATGAAAAGCAGCAAAAGCCTTGGCTCTGTGTAAGCCCTGCTCAGCAATAGCAAAAATATCTCTACACCATCAACCCTGTGTTCAGCACAAATCCAAAATACCAACCACTGTGAAGAAAAATAACTATACCCCAGTCAAAACCAGCACACCAATGCACTACACTGATTTTTCAGTCCTATCTCTGAAGCATCTTTTGCAAAATTACTTACACAGTTGATCGCAGGGAAGCTAAATGAAAGGGTTTCACTCGTTCTCTCAAGCAACTTTTTATTTCCTAGACCTCTTGAGAATATATTTTATTTTAGCTGTGCTATTAGTTCTGGTCATATCACTGATAGGAGAAAGTGTGTGTAAGATTAGTTTCACTGCCAGTGCTCATATCTATATATTTCACTTGACAGTGGTGAAATTTACAGACTCTTCGAAAAATATTTCCGCCAGTATTTTCTGTTGCTACAGAACCATCATATAGCTGGAAAAGTACTGCTTAGGAGACAGGTGCACACCTTTGTTTCCCATTTCCTAACATCTAATGTTAGATCATGCATATTAAATTTCTAAAATTTAGTTTTAATCAAGCTTATTTTCAAAGTTCCCATTTTTACCTGTTTCTGGATACACAGCCAAAACTGGATATTATTAAGTTTTTTGACTTGAAAACCTTCAAATAAATGCTAGAATATTAACTGAAAACTCTGAACTGAAATGCCATTTACCTGACGATGTTGTTACCACATGAGGTTCAAGCCAGTCTTGACTACTTTCTACATCTGTTTTATGCCTTCAAATTAGAGCCTGTTCTGCACTTCAAGGAGGGTATTTCTAGTTTAGATATATTTCATAATTAATAAATTGATTCCTGTCTTTGAATTGATTGTGCAGTGACTGATACTGGAAATTAAAATTAAACAAAAAATCCTAATTTATCGATGACATAGAATTTAGGGTTTTTTTCCCTTGCAATGTATATCTGGGGTTTTGGGGTTTTTTTCTTTTCTGTGATGATTGATCATTTCTAAAGCTCTAAACACATATATATATAATGCAGATCAAATGAGCTTCACCTTATTTAAGGTAATACCTATCTTTATCTAGCTAGGGGGAAAGTATGAAATCTGACTTCAGGTTAGCAATCTATTATTGTATTGTTTCAGGTTTCAAAATAATTGTCATTCACTCTCTGTAATCAGAATTAATGACTCAAGGCTTCTTTCCTCAGATATTTTTGCTATGGTGGACTTTGTCTGTGAATGATCTCATGCTGGTATTTATAAGTGTGATGTGACTTTATTTCTTGAAATGACATTAGAAGTTTTTTTGATTTAGGATGCTAATTCTAATTATTTAATTTTTTTTAGTTGACAGGCTTGATGGATACCATAAAAAGGAGTCCTTTTTATTTATTAATTGTTTAATTTGGTAATAATAAAATGCTACTTCATAATTAAATTGTTCTGTAAGCTCACAAAGACAAAACTGTCTAGGAAATTAATGGAAAAAGAACTCTCATCCCTTTCTCCTCTATTTAAAAAAAGAAATTTTATCAATTTTCAAGCTAACATATGCCAAGAGAAAATTACTGTGTAACTTCTTACTCTCAAAACTGCTCTTCAGTCAGATAGAAAATAATGGCCAAAGATTTACTCCATAGATCATGAAGAGTACTTCAATGCATGGAAAAATAAGAGGACACATCTACTTTTTTATTAGCTGAGTATTAACCTTATTTTCACAATTTTATGAGTTCCTTTTAATTACTGTGAATTTAGATTTGTTCAAGTGAAATGATTGAGTTCCTCTGTGTAATTTGTTCAGGTTTTGTTTTTTGGTTTTTTTTTTTTGTTTTTTGGTTTTTTTTAAGAGATGCTTTAGAACAGGAATTATATGCTGGAAGACACTTTTGGTTCAGATAAGTGCACAGGTTTGGAGTAGGAGAATGCAAATACATATAGGACTTAAGAGTGTATGATGAGATCCTCAGCTATTTTAAATATGTCTTTGAACAGATTCAAATGGATGAAAATAGTCCTGGATGTAAATGTGTTGATAAAAACTAATCTACCTTTTTTTTTTTTTTAAATTAAGTCATTTGATAAATGCAAAAGAAACTGTAAATACTCCAGACTAAGTTATCTTCCCTTCTTATGTCTCATATTTTCGTCTGCTGTGATGTCTCTGAGGCATACAAATTCTTTCTGATTCAATTTTTTTTTCTTTCTTTCTTTCTTTTCATTCTGATTTCACCTTGCCTTTCACCTCTATTACTCTTTTCCATCACAGAGTCTGCAAACACAATCTCTTGTTTTGGAGCCAGTGATTCTCTTTGACCCAAATTTTTACCCAAGGTGTTACAAACAGTAAGATGCAATAAATATCAAATAATACAATATTCAATTCCGCACTGTGATTTGAAAAGTGAAAGAAAATTATTAGTGTTTTGTACAGCATGAAAGAAATTGTCACTTAGTCACATGCTGCAGAAATTTATACAGATAGCTGAAGCTCTTTTCACATGTTAGCAGTTCTGTATGCAAGAAAATTCTGACATTTTCCATTATTAAGTGATTTTTTTTAAAGTGCTTTTAGCTTTGCTAGAATTAACCTACTGGAGTTGAAATTTCCTTGTCTGACCGGAGCTGGTTTTATTCGTTTTAAGTTTCAGTTTGGCGGAAGATAAGTTTTACACATCATCTTACACTTGTTGCCATGACAATAATGATCATGAGTATAGTCTTTGGAGCAGGGACTTGCTATGTGAGAGAAGGATGTTTTGAGTTTTAGGAATGGACCATTTACTTGCCCTTGAAAATTTGTTCAGTTTTGGCTAACTCATAATTATTTGAATAGTCTTAACTTATACATCCTCAGTAGAGTTTTGTTAACAAATTTTCACACACATTTTATGACTGTTCCCTACATCTAAGGCACACTTAGTTTTCTCAGACAGCAGATGGGCAATTTATACTGCTTGAAACATCTTCAGTCTCACTGAGGAAATACCTGTTTTCATTGTTTTCAGCACACTGCATGAAGAACATCCACACCATGCAAAATTTTACTGTTTTCCAGGCTGGCTTGTAATGACTGGTGTCACAGATGGGTGACACAATGGTTGGATCTTACAATTAAGGGATGAATATTATGTGTATGTTAAGAGAAGTTCCATTGATGTATAGTTATGTTATTGTGATTTGTTGTTTAGGCATCCCCTGTTCTCTCCATAGTCCCCTTTCCCCTGTATGGTTGCCAAGGGATGGCCTTGGTGGTCGGGACTTGTGGCTGGAGGGCGCGAACCTGTGCCCTTTCTTACATGGGGCAGTTGGGAATGGGGAAGGCTTGTTGCTAGGGGGCGTGGCATGGCAACACCTGACCTCCAATCAAGTTGCAGGAAAGCAGCTTTCACCAATGGATGGTGAAGAAGAGTTGATTGACAGACTTTGGGAGGGGCAAAGGTTGCCTGAGGCAACCCCCAGAGCTATAAAAGGCGGAGCAGCCATTTTGTGAGTGAGCATGTGGGGGTATAATTCAATGTTCCCACTCTGTAATTTTGCCTTATTCAGTCCTTGGTTGTATTTTGTTAAGGTTTACTAAACCTTTGAAATTTTTTAAGTGAGCAGTTGTTTCTCACACTGGCTGTGTCTGCATTGCGCAGAGCAAGCACTATTATTCTTGCCTCTACGTAGTGCTGACCTGCACGGCTTCTGATCCTGGTGTAACTAGATAGTTTAGGTATCTGCATTTTCCTCCCTCACCTGCTGTAATTACATCCACTGCCTATCTGTACTTACCATAATCTTGCTCCCAAAATGTCATGGAGAAGGTAGAGTGGAGGAAGGGTATTCAAGAAAGAGAGTAGAGGCTAAGGCTGATCCCCCCTAGTGAGTGTAGCTTCAAGCAATTTGCTTTGGCAAATCAGACTTTTTACCAAGGTCTTAGAGATGGTACAAGGGGCATTGGTTTTAAAGTGATAGATTTAACCTGGACATAAGGAATTTTTTACAACTACAATTGCAATTTTACAGTTGCAATGAGACACTGGAACAGGTTGCCCAGAGGAGTTTGTAGGTGGCCCATCAATGGAAATGTTGAAGGTCAGGTTGAATGAGGCTTTGAGAAAATTGATAGTGAAAGATGTCCTCAGGGGGAATGAACTAGATGATTTTTAAAGGTCATTTCCAACTCTTACTTTCTCAGTTTTTTCTCCTGCCATTTATTGCATTAACTCAAGTTGTAAATTACTGTGTTGTGATTCTAAAAGTTGTGATTCAGATGAGGGCCAATAAACTCCTTCAGGTCAGACTTCTATGATACAAGATAAATTTCAGGCAATTACACTAAAATTACAGCAAGGGTGTTATAATTGAAAAGTCAAATACTTAAAAACTGTGCCAAAACTGGAGATATTTGTTCTTTTTCAAGTAGAGCTATATGACTATATTACAATGGTACTTTTAACTGTGTTTTTGAATGCTAAACACTTTTCTTTGCTCCACTGATGAGGAAAAGTTGTTAATGAATGGTAGATTAAATGCTGGATATTTTGGCTGTGGGACAAGATGGATTAAAAATGCCAGAAAGCAACAAGTGAGAAAACAAGAGAGGAGGGGAGGGGCATCTCTTTCTCTTCATTTCACTGGCAGACAGCAAGGGTTAAAGAGGTGTGAAGGAAGGGAAGCTGGATAAAGCTAGTGTTGGTTTTTCGTGACTTTGTCTAAGACAACTGCGCTGACCCATCTGATTATTCCATGTGGGTCAGAAAGGTAACAAACCTCAAACAGGAAGCCTTTTACCCCTACTGGAACAAGAGCTTCTCTCCTTCTGTTCCCATTTTTTAAAATTTTTTTTTCTTTTTTTCTACCTTAGTGAAATGATTAATACATTCTGTGTTTATGCTTTTGGCTGAAGCACCTATTCCTAGAGCAGCTACGCCCTTCCAGCCTAATGATGGGCCATTAACACCCCATGGCTTGCATACCCTGCCTTAAAGGTCCTCACAGCTGGACCTCCTCAGTCCCAGCAACTGCCTCCATCCTCCCACTCAGTGCATTCAGGAGCCAAGCTCTCCACATGCCTGTTCCCCTGCAAAGTCAGAAAGGGACCACTGTTCAACAACCCATGGACCAGGCATGTAGCTTTAAGCTACAGCCAAAAATCTGAGTGGGAGGAACACCTGCAGCTGAACAGAAATATGTCAGCAAAAGTGTTCAAACAACAAATTTTTATTCCCTGAGCGGGCAAACATAACCCATAAGTTGTAAGATGATGAAGAGGGAGAGAGGTTTGGGGGGGGTGTAAGTGAATAGGAAATAGAATAGGGATCAGGATAGCAAATTTGCCCACCTCTCTGATATTCCTTGGTAAGATAGCTTGGTCCACTAAGGACTAAAACCCTCAAAATGCCAGTGTAGCAATTCTTACACACCAGGATTGTTGAGAGGGCTAGAAAGGCCCCAGCAGATGCCCTGCTGTGCAAATCCTGCTGACATGCCTTACTTCCCTGGGCCTATTTGGAAGCATAAGGGCTGTTTCTGAGTACAGAGGATAAAGTGAGCCCCCACCTGGACTACTGTGAACCATTCAGGTCTTCCCAACAAAAGATGGACATGGAACTGTTGGAGCAATTCCAGAGGAGGGCCATGAAGTTGATAAGGGGACTGGACCATTTTTATTCCTAAGACAAGCTAAGAAAACTGGGTCTGCTCAGATTGGAGAAGATTGCATGGAGGCCTCACAGCAACATTCTGGTATCCTAAGTGGGACTCTCTGACTGGGAAGTCAGAGAGAGAGACTCTTTGTATTGGTAAGACAAAGAGTAATGGGTACAAACTGAAAGAGGGGAAATTTTACTTAGATATTTGGAAGAAATTCTTTTCTATGAGGATGGTTAGCCTCTGGAACAGGTTGCCTGGGGAGGAGATGGCTGCCCCAACCCTGGCAGTGTTCCAAGCCAGGTTGGATGACGCATTGACCGCCTGGTCTAGTGGGAGATATCCCTGCCCATGGCAGTGAGGTTTGGGACTGGAGGATCTTTAGGGGCCATTCCAACCCCTTAACGTTCTATGATCTGATCCCATTTCAGGATTCAGCTGATGTTTCTTCTCTGGTGTCTCCTGCAGCTGGCCAACACGTAGTGGCCAAGGGAGCAGGATTTTGGAGGAAGACCAAAAGTGTCATAGAGGCTACTGTTTACACAATTACTCCAGCCCTTCCTGTTCTCAAGGAATCACCAGTTCTCTCAGGCCCAGTAGCTGTTGTACAACCAGCCACAAGGATTCTACTGGGGAATCCTCCTGTGGGAGGAATGTTTGAACCTCTCCCAGTGCAGGCTGACAGATGTCATGTCTTTGGAGGCTTAGGGGACCTCCTGAATGTTCATCTGAGAAACTTCCTCTTGACACTAGGGAAAACAGTATGTTAAAATGTGATGGAGGAAGAAAGAGAATAATTAAAAGAGTGAATACAGGGACAAAAATATCAAGGTCAGGTGAAAAAAGATGGGATATTGAGGCAGCAGAAAGGTTGGATAGATGAAGTCCAATTGTACAGTCTTGAGAGTTAGTGTGCAATAGCCACATAAAGGCATGGACAAATTTTGTCATTTTATATTGTATGAGAATTGATCCAGGGTTTTAGATATCAACAGTACCAGGATATTGTGTTATTGTTTGTTTCTTTGGTACAGCCTGGAAGACTTCACAAAAATGCATTCACCTCATCAGCAGTTGTGCTGCACTGGTAGGTTGGCTTCACAATCTGAACTGATACCTGGTAAGCAAAGTTAAGTGGGGTATTTGCTTTAAATGCCAGAACAGAACTCTAATTTAGATTCATACATGTTACTCCTTTGTCTGTCTACAAGGCCTGTTGGTTGACCTATTTTACTACCAGTTTTTGTCTGCTTTTCCAGGTGGATGTTGCTTAGTATATTGAAACTTACTCTTACATTTTTTAAGAGGCAAGGATGGAAGGAAACAGAATATCTTATCGGATTGGTTAATGAAAAATATCTATGCTTATATTATGTCATTATTGGAGTTGGTACTTCATTCTTTGCCTCAGTTTATTGTTTCAAAATTCAAACTAGCTGTCTTTGACTACTATATAATACTAAGCTGTGAATTTCAGATATTTATTTTAATGAAGCTATTTTTCATCAGCACCTTTGTAAGGGTTATATGTCTATTTTGCTTATCTCTGTAACAATCAATGAGATTGTTTCTGGTCATTTTATTTTTCATTTGATTTTGTCTTCTAAGGCCAAGTCAGTAATTCTTTTATTTTCACTATTCAGGTGTCTGCAGTTCACATTTTCATCTGAGATAACCTTTAAAATAGTCAATATTTTTCCTTAGTAAATTTATTTTTTTTTATTCAGAATAATGAAGATTAACTACCAGATTCTCTCAATGACAATGCTGTCAGTTTTCTAATCTTTAATTTTTCTATTTAACTACCCTTTAATGTTTGCCAGCAAATTATACTAATGGTTTAGAGGTTTCTTCAGCTAGTTAATGTAAGACTCTTGAACCTAAGATATCTGAGTTTGTAAATGTTTAGTTGTCACAAAGACTGTCACGTCCTCCTTTGTGTTATGTATGGCTAATTATTTGATCTATCAGTAATGCATTCAGAAGTAGCTACAGAGCTCGTTTCCTTCCAACTTCCACTGAAATATCTACTGGATGTTTCTGCTTTTCGTTGATCCTACTTCACTATCCCACTGTCTGAACCTAGCTGTTCACTTAAAATTAATTCACTGAGTTTATTCTTTCTGGAATAATTTTAATTGCGTTATTATTTAAAATTTGTTGATTCAGTAAAATTCATTCGAGTTACTAATCTCATTACCCATTTACTTCTATTTGTTTTTTTTATAGTAATTTCATTGGTTTTTTTAATTCCCTCTCCATGTATACATACACATACATACATGTACTATATGCTTGTTTATGTATATAGGTGTAAATACAAAATTTATGTGATTGCTTTCACCAAGAAGAACTTCTTCACTCAAGTGTATTTTTTTGATCCTGAGGGATCTTGGCTTCTTGGGCATCCAGCAAGGTACTCCTGAAAAATTTCCGGTTGTTTTAACACTTCTTCATTTAAATGGATTTTCCCAACTCTAAATTCAACTCTTCCTCTCAGTTTCAAAAACCTGCAGGTTTGAAAAGATCCAGCAGGAGATATTTCAGGTTGGTGACATATCCTGTTTGCATTAAATAAATCAAACCTCATTTCACTGGGCAATTTTTCAATTTTACAATTTTTGTAAAAGCCATTAACTGTTCCTTATTTATCATAATGAGGTCCATTATGGTGAGTAATTGATAATGGACATTACTGAGTTACTTGATATCCCATGCAGGATTTCTGTGCTAAGAAAAAAAAAATCCATTACTTCTAGAAATTTCTGAAGTCTACACTGGCTGTGTAGACTGAGAAAATGATCTCCAGGATGAAAGTCACTTTAGGTAACAGAATTTTCTTTTCTGCTTTTAACAACCAGATTTTTTGAGGGGAAGCTCCTCGACTTTTGTGAAATGTGGTGGTCCATTTAAGAGACCTTCTAGTTTGATTTTGTTTGTTTAGCTAATTAGTATTTTAACCACAAATGCTGTGGAGCCCGCTCAGTCATCTATGACTTTCTAATCATATAGCAGGATATTGGATGCAAAATATCACTACCACCTTATCTGATTTTCCACTGTAGCTTTTATGGAACACATTAGACTTGAAATACAATCCTCCAAAACCCATTGGACTTACCCCATCAGTTTTCTCTATTATTAATCACATAATTTCTTTTCTCTTACGTGACCATTTCCAACTACCCTTATTGACTCTCCAGGCTCCACACGATAATACTCATATTACCTCTCAGCATACTTACTTGCTTTTAGTTTTGTCATAAAAAATGATGTTTTTATTTGGCCTATGTGCTTGGATATGTATGTCTCGTTCTGTCATCATGATTCTCTCCTTTCATGTAGTTTGAGTAGATTAAGTCTTCCTGACTACTTCATCTGTCAACCAGAGCACTGGTACATATTTTGTTGAAATTAAAGCCATAATACCATGCAATCTTTTATTTATATAGAGGTTACCCTGCTGTTTTATTGAACCAAAATCTTCTCTTACTCCACCTACCACCCCTACTATTGAACTCCATTATCTTCTGCCTGTTTTTTAATTTTACTTGAAACAAATGAGTTTAAGGTTTTTAAAGCATCAGCTGGGGTAGCTTTTTTTTCTCCTTTTCTCAGCTGCCTGGCTGATTAATGTTTTTAGTGGCTGAAAATCACCTGAAATAAATAAATAATCCTGTCTTCAAAGCTTTTTAATTGCCTTTAGTGCTTCCTGTCAGATGGGAGAAATTGTACTGTTGTTTGTTGTGTATTGTGGAATACATCTTAGGCACATGCCCAAGATCTTTCTGGGGCACTTTTGTGTACTCTGGTTTGAGCCAAACATCAGCTCTCTTAATTTCCCTCTGCTAAATGAATAGATTTGTTCTCACAGGCAGTTCTTTTCTGATGCCTCACACACAATCAGGTAGTTATTTGTACCTGGGAAACTGGGAGATCTGCTGTCATACTGACTGAGCTGATCCACTGGGGAATCCCACATATGCACAGTATATGAACTTCAGTATCACAGATTTCTTCCCAATTTTGGCTACCAGAGTGAACCTCATATAGAGGTGAAATCATTTCTATTCACAAGGAAGGATACAGATAATACTAGATTTGGTGTTGGACAAAGTAAATGATGACTATTCATCTTTGTTGCTATAGTAAAACCACATGTATACAGCAAAACTTATAAACATTGCTCTGCAAATTCTGATGGAACCTCTGCTGCTAACTCCTCTATTTATATTTTACAGTGTCTGTATTAGCTAGCTGTTATTGTTCAAGTCAATCCCATCCTGTGTCAAGAATTGTCAGCAAAGTTCAAACTCCAGAGGAAGAGCACACACCTCAGGCAGTATGCGAGAAAAGCAACGCTGCGTTCCTGTAATTGTTCGTGAAACTTCCAAACAGGAGGGTTTGACTGGGCCATATATCCAGCTCTTTCCTCTCACAATGATCTACTGCTCGAACTCCCCCTTTGGTCTCTCCCTGTTTGTCGCCCTGGCTGCTCTATGGCTTGGTTCTACTTGTTGTGGAAGCATTTTGAAATCATTACGCCTTTGTTTTCTGAGAAGCAAGATTTATAGGGAAGGTAATATCCTTTATTAGACTGTTTGGTTCATTTGGAAAAAATGGGCATTCTTGTGGGGTCAGAGTCCCTTCATTACACTTGTTTTCTGCCTGCTTGGTTTTTCCATGTCTGAAAGCACTGCTTAGAGAAAGCAGACCTGCTCATTTTGTTCTTTTTGGTTGCTACATTTTCTTCCAGAGTAATAGAGAGAACACATGTACTTGTGTTATTTTGTGGAGAATTGTGTTCTTTTGCGGAGACTTGTGTGCTTGTTTTTCCAAAATCCAAAATAAAAATAATAAAACCAATTTTAGGCCAAACATCTGTATTTTGGCCCTGGTGTATGGAAACCTCACTGCCTCCAGGTTTTTTGGAAAAAGTCCTGGACTGATATGATCAACTTCTCTTTCTCTTAGAGGAAAAATAAAAATCTGCTTTACCAGTTATATAAGAGGCAGAGAAAAACCCTATGGAGAATAGCAAGATATATGTATTGATTTAAAAATGACAAATAGAAACATTCCAAATATTTGCAAATTATTTCTTCTGCTGCTTACACCCCAACTAATGGAAAAACAATCTGTATTGAGTCAGAGACTGTAGGTTTTGAATGTTTTTAAGGTCTAATGCAGTCCTGAATTCCAGACCCATGCAACTTCTCAGCTATCTAGCAGAGTTTACATAAGTTTTAACTGATTTGAATGCCAATATATTTTTGCTTGACAGCATAGCCTCTACATAGTGGGCAAAGAGTTCTTACACTCTTCTAGTAATTCCATTCTATGCTTTTCTCACTCTGCTTCTCCCTGAAATGACCGTGACCTTCGGCCAGATTTTCTTGAAGGTTATGCTAATCTTTGTTGGCAAGAGAAACAGTAGCTGGAGCAAAAAAAGTGAAAGAGAATGCCACATGAGAATGAACAGCATGCAGAGAGTGAGAAGTTTCTGCAATAACTGGAACTGGAGCAGCCTTGTCAGCATGCAGTCCCTGGAGCAGTAAGAGGGGATGTACACACTGGAATGTTCAAGAATGAAATCTTAATTAATATTCAGGTACTCAGAAAGGCATTTGGGATAAATCTTTTGCTAAGGCAAGTGGGTGCCCCTCAGGTACTTTCCATGAAGTTTTGTGTAGCTCACACAGCCCCTCATTTGGCCCCAAAACTAATTTCTTTCATGTTTAGTGAATTGCAATTTGTGCAAATGAATTAGTTTTTCTCCCCGAGAGTTTGGTGTACAGCCTTTCACACATAAAGGGCAGTTGTGTTTTTGTGCAAGGTCAAACGAACTTCCCACAATATTTTCTGACGTGATATCAAATAAGGACATCTTAAAACATGGTCAAAATTAAACTGCCTCATGTTAGATTTGTGCAGATCGGTATATTTAACAACATGGAAATATTCTTGTGGAGTGGAGGGAAAGGGTTAATGCCAGTCTTTTTAAGGAGCTGGAATTGCTGTTGCTTCCTAGAAGATCCCAAGCGTTGCAGTTTAAGCCACTTCAGGCTCTTGAACATTGCAACATCTGTAGCATGGTTCAGGGCCAAAATGCAAACAGTTATGTCACATCTACTTTACAAGACGGAACGTGGTTTAACCAAGTTGAGGGGCAAGCATGCTGCAAGGAGGCCCCACAATATGTTTGTTTTTGTAGAACAGATGAACCCTAAATTAGTACCAGATGTCAGTACTAGGTCTGCTGTGTGGGGAACACAGCAGGGAACAAGCAATTATGGTGGAGCCACTGTGAGGCCATATTTAAGGTTGCATTCTGTTTTACGTTGACAGGGAGAACTCAGTCTTTTTATATTGTACTAAAACACCCTCTTGCTCCATTCAGCATTGGCCCATGTGTATATCTACTGGGGGATGATAAAGAGCCTCAAACCAGGTTACTATCTGCCTTTGGATTGCCTAAACAGCATATGCATGTCCTATTTCTGTTTGTGCTCTGCTCTGAGATTGTGAAGAGTGGTGCAAGCTTCCTCTTTCTTGGTTTGCTTCAACTGCCTTTGGCTTCGGATGTAGCTCTGCTCTCATCACAGGCTGCAATGTTTTTGGCCTTGTGATCATTTTTCTGTCATTTTGCTTGTTAGTTTGTTCATTGGTTACTTAGCAATTTTCTTTGTTTTCCTAGACTTTTTTTGTTGCCAAGAACTTTCCTCTTGGCAAACATGGAAAAGAGGAGATTTTCAGTTTGAGTTAAGCCATGTGGCTTCCGATAGCCGTTTAGTTCCCTGCCTCAGAACAGTTTTGTCCCCTGTCCCACATGGCTTTTTTGTGACAAGGTCTTCTTGCTTGCATTTCCCATTACATGTGTTGAGGGCATGTGTCAGGAAGAATCTTTATTGTCAGTAAAATAATTGCTTCCAGAAAGAATTCTTTATTCTGGAGATTCCTCTAACTCCAGGTCTGTCACTTACTCAGATAAAAGAAAAGATCTTCAATATCATCTCTTGAACTTAATTGGGAATCTCTGAGGATTTCTTCAGACACCAGCAGGGCAATTCAGAGGACAAGGACTCCATGTTTGGAAGGCCTTTTTTTCTCATTAATGTCTGAGTAGTTTTCCTTTGGTGCAATAGAGTGCATAGGGAGTTCAAGGAAGAAAATTTAATCCAAAGTCTTCAAATAAATGTCTCATGTTTTTTCCTTGCTTTTTAACTTCCATTATTTAGTGATCCCACAGGCTCCAACTGTAGAAGTATACTGTAAAGGGCTGTGATTTAGAATTTGGCTACCAATCTCTTACAATGCACAGTGTCTAGCTGATAGCACACACCATGGCACAGTTTGCATGACAACCTGCATCCTCCAAAGTAGCACTCACTCATGGCTGAGGTTATAGTAAAGGCCAGGGGGTGTTTGTAAAAAAACAATATGGATAAAACAACTTGGTTTGGGGTAGCTGTAGTGCATGGCTATGAGGGCACAAGTTTGCTCTCAAGAGCGTGCCATTCCTTCTAAAGAACAGAAAATAGACCCTAGGATGTTTTATTTGCTTGGTCCTGAAGAGGTTCAGATGTATGTTTCTAAGAATAACTCAGTGTTGAGCTTCTGTGATGACACAAAATCATCAAGAACAGTAGGAAGTTTTTGGTGTTCATCTACAGAAGTAAAAATTGTATTTTCTGAGAGCTGTAGATCTGACTGTATAGACCCTTTTGCTCACTCCATGATATCACAGACACCTATTGCCATTCAGAGAAAGATTTCTACACAGTTTTGCCCACTGGAAAATATTCTTCTAGTAACACATACTCCTTTTACAGGATCATAAAAACTCCTTTTGATAGAAACTATTATGATAGAAACTAAAATTTTATTTCTCTCTTCACTGTTCTCACCATAACCAAAGAGACTTTTAGGCTGTTGTCCCTACACACTGTGTGTGTTCATTAGCACTGGGACCTCCCTTACTACCATTTAGCTTCCTGGTTTATGACTTCTCCTTGAACACACTCCTTAAGTGAGAAACAAGTCTTATGGGATTCACAACCACATAATTAAGTCTGAATCCTCAGCCCCTCAGAACAGATAAAAGGTGCTTTTCTCATTTGAGAGTCTCAGAAGAAAGAAACTCATCATCAGTCTCCTGGAGTCAGAGTCTACTCTTACAGACACCTACAGGTTTTATTAGCCTAATCTTTTCCACAATCAGGCAAACTCAGTGGCACCTGTCGGGGGTCTGGGTTGTGAACACAACCTTGCAACCTGTTACCCATTTTCTTCAAATGGTTCAAATGAACCTGGAGTTTAAGTTTATTTGAAGATAAAAGTGCCACCTAATGAACTATAGCGCCCTGAATTGACTATCTGCATCTCCTCTAGATGAGTCTGTAGTCTCTCCTGATACTTAGGAAATTATTTAAAGTTGTTCCAAAAAGTCATAAGGTGGTCCAGGATTTTGTGATCATCGTGGAAGAGTGAAAGGTTGTATTCCCTTTTAGACTCAGTCTGGTTTTACAATCAAATGTTATATGTCTGTGAAGATTTACACCTCTTTAATCCATGAATAAAAACTTAGTGGGATGAAGATGTTAAAAAAATTGAATGATTGGCTCAAAAAATTAACTGAGTGAATTGATTCAAAATTTTCTTTAGTATGTTATTGCATACTTCAGAACTGAATACTTTTCAGTCCCCTCGGCCTTAACATCTCAAAAAGTAAAAGGTATGTATGGAATGAAAGTTTGATAGATTTACTGGAGTTAAAGCATATTTTTTCTTTCTGTTAGTCAACCAAGTTTTATTTTTTCAGTGGCAACTTTACGTATATTAAAGTAAGCTAATTGTTGTGAATTCATGTTGTAAATATTGGCTTTTCACAATTATTCTGATAAATATATTATATGCTTTCACTATATTCTTTTCTCTCTTAGTAAGTTATAGGCTTAGGTAGGAATTCTGAATAATAAAGACATGTTTCATCCGGACAAGGCAAGACAATGGGAGGATCGAGCTGTGAAAAGCAGGCTGTTATCAGCAGCAGGAAAGGGAGAGCAAACTGTTATAAAAAAAGAAGAAAAAAAAAACCCGGCACCAGGACGTGGGCAGGGGGGAAAGATAAGCTCAGCTGTCCTCAGAAGAAGGATGAGGGGCCCAGACTCTTATCAACAACTGACTATCTGCAGAGATAAGGAAAACCATACCCCAAAAGAATGCTGACCAGCAAGAATAATGATGACAAGCAGAAACTGAGACTGTGCAGAAGCATGATCTAAGAAGGCGGAACCAGGGAGGGGACATGCTTGAATATGCATTAACCCCTCACAGCAAGGATGGGATAAAAAGGGGTATCCATAGGATACCAGGTGTGCTCTTGGCAGCGCGCCAAGGCACCCGGCCGTTTTAACTCTTTGCTTTATTTTATGTCTCTTATAGTCTTTATTAAACTTTTTAAAACTTATAGGAGTGAACTTTGTTTTTCACAGGAATTGGGGCTCGTCCGGGATGAAGCACCTCGCCCCGGGGAAACCAGGAGATTCCAGGCGGGGGAAGGCGCCTCCCTGCCAGCTTTGGTAATCCGCTTTGGCTCTTCTGGTGTCATCGGTGGTAGCAGGGGCCACACCCGAAGGACAAGAGAGAGACAAGTAAAGCAAAGAAAAATAAAAAAAAAAAAAAAAGTAATAAAGCGCTCCTTCAAAAAACCCCATAATCTTTCAGGACCTGAACAGGAATTGGTAAGTACTGATCAGGGGGTGGAAACGGGGGGGATGAATGTGTGTGAATGAGACGCAAGCTGGTTACCCCAGACCTGCGGAGCGAGAGCGGAGTCCATACTACCGCGGTTCCTATCTTTCGCGAGAAAATAGGCCGGGAATTGGACGAAGCGAATGAAAAAGGAGTGAAAGAATCCCCCCGGGGTTACCGGGGCTGGGGTCTCTAGGAGGGGGTTGGACCCCTGGAAAGGAAAGGAATCGGGAGTTCTCCTAAGTTCAGTGTACTAGGAGACGGGACAAAAAGGGGATAAAAATTAATAAATCCCCGGGAATATTGCCAGGTTGAGGGTGCAAACCACGGGAAGTGTGGGGTATAGTACCCAAGAAAATCTGGGGGGTTGGCCAACAACATTGAAGGTACCTTATTATTGTATTGTCTTGGTGTGAGTGAAAGTGAGTGTGGAAAGTCTATTAAAGAAATGAGAATGCATGTGTGAATGAGAGAACGTGTATAACTGTATTTTGAGGGGGGGAAAGGTGGACAGTAATAAGAACACTGAGAGAGGGATTTGGGGTTTGTTGGTTTTGTTGGTGGTGTTGTATTTTAAAGAAGTGAACTCGTGTTTTTTTAAAGGAGTGGAATTGGTATTCTAAAATAGTACAATTGGTGTTCTAAATAGTGGTACTTAAAAGGAGTAGGGTGAAACAGAGAACACTCGAGAAAAGGGGACAGAGAACCAGTAAGCTGTCCTTAAGAAAAAAAAGAATTAATAAAATACCAGAGGATATACCTCAAGATAGTCCCCTCGGGGTCAAAACTAGCAAATTGGGATACAGATCCCAATACAAAGGGGAAAGACAAAGTAAAAATGATCCAATTCTGCATGAAGGAGTGGGTAAAAAAGGAAATTAGACCTGATCATGTTTACTGGCCAAAATACGGGTCCTCGGAGGCTTGGATCTGCCAGGCTCTAAATATATTTGTGAATTCAAAAGAGCCATACAATCCAGAAGAAAGAGAATATGCCTGTTGCTGGTTAGGAAAACACAGAACCTCTGGGAGCCAGAGTTTTTAAAGTATCTAAAACTCCAGAGGTTGAGCAAACAGAAAATAAAAAAAAATGGGACCCCCTTGATGTCTTACCTCCACCACTAACACAGGGAGCCCTCCCGCTGCAGCCAGCCGCAGGGGTTCCTCAGCCTCCGGGAATTCCTCCGCCTCCAATGGCGCTGGGAATCCCCCCACCCCCGCTGATGCTGGGAATTCCACCCATCCCGGGAATTCCTGCCCCCCCCTTCGAACCGGGGAGAGCGCTGGGTGTCCCGACTTTGGCTTCTGCTCCACCCGCCCTGGCGGCCCCGGCTTCACTGCCGGACATCAGCACTCCGGCTGCAGGCAGCTCCGGCTTCAATGCCGGACCCCAGCAGCTCTGCACAGGCGGCCCTGGCTTCACTGCCAGGCCCCGCTCTCACTCCTTCTGCACTAGGGATCCCAGCTTCCTGCCGGACTCTGTTTCTGCCTCTTTTCCTTTTGGAGAGTTTAGCGCCTGCTGCCCAGATAACATCTCTTCTTAATGAAGGGGCCACCATATCAGAACACAAGGGGGAGCAATTAAAGCTCAAAACCAGCCTGATAACCTTTGTGTCACCAACACTAATACAAAACAAGGGAAGGGGGGTGTAAAAACAGATAGACAGGGAGAGTGGAACCAAGAAATCAATTTATTCCCATTACGAGAAGTACCTATGGGAGGGGTCCAAGGGGGAAATGGGATTTGTGAATGCTCCTTTAACTTCTAACAGAAGTTAGGAATTTCAAAAAGGAGATTAAAGGGCTATTAGAAGACCCTATAGGTACAGCTGAACAATTAGATCAATTCCTAGGGCCCCAATATTTTCACTTGGGAAGAAATGCAATCAATAATGAAAATATATTTTCCCAAGAGGAAAGAGATATGATTAGAACTGCTGGGATAAAAAAATATGGGAAAGAGAAAACCAACAAGGCCCACCGGGAGAACAGAAATTGCCAAACTGCACCTCCTAATTGGAACCAGAATGATGAAGTTGGGAGGGGGAAGTATGAATGATTATCGTAATTTGATAATCAAAAGGAATAAAGGAGGGGGCGCCCCGAGGGCAAAATGTTAGAAAAGCCTTTGAGGGACAACAGGGAAAAGAGGAAACCCCAACTGAATGGCTGGAAAGGCTCCGAAAAAATATGAAACAATACTCTGGAATAGACCCTGAGTCCCTTAGCAGGACAAGCCCTGCTAAGGTCAATTTTGTCACCCGGGCATGGCCAGATATTAGAAAGAAACTAGAAAAATTGGAAGACTGGCACGACAAACCCTTAAATGACTTATTAAGAGAAGCTCAAAGGGTTTATGTACGGAGAGATGAAGAAAAAGCTAAAGTGGAAGCAAAAATCATGATAGCTACTATGAGGGAAAACACTTTCCAGAAAGATCTGAATCAACAAACCCTCAGGAATTCCCTCCTAAACACTCAGGGGTTAGAAGTGGGGAAAAGGGAAGAAATAAAAATCCAGCACAATCAAAATTCCCGGGACAACCCAGGAATACCTGTTTTTATTGCAAAAGGAAAGTCCTTTTAAAACGAAAATCCCCTCACTTAAGGAGGGATCTAAAGATATTTCAAGAGACACCCCCAGAGGAAGAATAGGGGAGTCACTGGCTCTATTTTTTGGGGACAAATACCATCTGGAGCCTTTTGATAACTTTAAAAGTGGGCCCCCAAGAGGAGACATTGGAATTTATATAGATGATACTGGGGCAGAAAAGGACTTGTGTTGTTAATATTCCAAAGGGATGTGATATAAGTAATGATACTGTAAAAGTAACAGGGGCAAAAGGGGAAGGGTTTAAAGTTCCTGTCATTAAAAATGTGGTCATAGAAGGAGAAACAAAAATAGGAATAGGAGATGTTTTACTAGTTCCTGGGCTGGCAGCAACTTATTGGGAAGGGATTTACAGATACAATTAGGAATTGGGGTTATCCCAGTAGAAGGGAAAGTGACAGCCAAAGTTTAAACACTTGGTCAAAAAGATGAAGAGAAAATTAACAAAGAAGTTTGGGCTGGAAAAGGAAATAGGGGTGGATTGAATATTGACCCCATAAGGGTCACTATTGAAAGGGAAGAACGTCCCATACGTGTACGTCAGTATCCTATTTCTTTGGAGGGGAGAGAAGGCTTAAAGCCAGTAATAGAAGAATTGATAAAGGATGGGACATTGGAACCTTGTAAATCTCCTCATAACACCCCTATACTCCCAGTAAAGAAACCTGATGGAAATTACAGATTAGTGCAAGATTTAAGGGAGGTAAATAAAAGAACACGAGCCCGTTACCCTGTGGTTCCTAATCCTTATACTCTTTTAAGTAAAGTCCCACCTCAACATCAGTGGTTCAGTGTGGTGGATCTTAAAGATGCTTTCTGGGCCTGCCCACTGGCAGAAGAAAGCCGAGATATTTTTGCCTTTGAATGGGAAGATCCAAATACTGGGAGAAAGCAACAATTAAGATGGGCAAAAATTACCACAAGGATTCACAGAGTCCCCAAATCTATTCGGGCAAGCCTTAGAAGAGATTACTACAAACTTTCCCCACTCCTGTAGGAATACAAATCATCCAATATGTGGATGATCTCCTAATATCAGGAGAAATAGAAGCTGAAGTTAGAGAAGCTACTATAAAACTTCTGAACTTTCTTGGGGAAAAGGGACTCAGAGTATCAAAAGGAAAGTTACAGTTTGTGGAATCAGAGGTAAAATATCTTGGTCACCTGATAAGCAAAGGTAGCAGGAAATTAAATCCTGAAAGAATTGAAGGGATCCTATCCTTCCTCCTCCCTCTTCAAAAAAAGAGGTTAGGAAACTGCTAGGACTGTTAGGATATTGTAGATTGTGGATTGAAGGATACACACATGCAGTAAAATTTTTGTATGAGAAATTGACAGGGGGAGACAATATAAGATGGACTAAAGATGATGATGATAAATTAGAACAATTGAAATTGAAACTAGCCTCAGTACCAGCCCTAAGCCTACCCTCCTTAGAAAAAACCCTTTCATTTATACGTTAATGTGGAAAACGGAGTAGCTCACGGGGTTTTAGTTCAAGAATTGGGGGGGGGGTAAAGAAACCAATAGCCTTTTATCCAAATTGTTGGATCCAGTGAGTCATGGCTGGCCAGTATGTATTCAGGCAATAGCAGCTACTGCTAATTTTGGTGGAGGAAAGCCGTAAGCTCACCCTTTGGAAGTAAATTAATTGTATGCACACCCCATGCTGTCCGAAATGTGCTAAATCAAAGCTGAAAAATGGTTTAACAGACTCCAGGATGTTAAAATATGAAGCAATCTTAATTGACAATAATGATTTGACAATAGAAACAAGCAGGAGTCTCAATCCAGCCCAATTTCTGTATGGGGAACCAAAAGATGATTTTGGCACATAATTGTCTGGAAATCATACACAATGCCAAACTAAAGTTTCGGGAAGATTTAGCAGAAACAAGCCCTTTTTGGAGGGAAAAAAAATATATGTTGATGGTTCATCCAGATGCTTGCAAGGAAAAAGAATGTCGGGATACGCTGTAGTTGATGGAGAAAATATGCAGACCATCGAAAAAGGAAGTCTATACCTTCAAACTGGTTCTGCTCAATCTTGTGAATTATATGCTCTAAAAAGGGCACTGGAGCATTTAGCAACATAAAAAGGGGGACCATTTATACTGGACTCAAAGTATGCCTTTGGAGTAATTCATACCTTGGGAAAATTTGGGAGGAAAGGGGTGTTACTAAACTCAAAAGGGAAGGGACTAGTACATGAGGGACTTATTTTAGAAGTTTTAGAAGCATTAAAACTACCTGAGGAGATAGCTGTAGTACATATCAAAGGACACCAAAAGGGAATGACACCTGAAATAAGAGGGAATAACATGGCAGATCAGGAGGCTAAAGAGGCGGCAGAAAATGGGGACAAACGAGTAATGTTAATTTTAACCCCAGACAGGGAAGAATTGGAGATCCCTAAATTTAGTGAGAAAGAAGAAAAAGAATTGCTTAAGATAGGGGGAGAGGGAGAACGGGATCAGTCTGGAAAGTGGAAACTCCCTGATGGGAGACAGTTACTTAATAAGCCACTCACCAGAAAAATATTAGAAGATATGCATCAGAAAACTCATTGGGGTACTCAGGCTTTGTGTGATCACTTTCTAAGGATTTTGGATGCATTGGAATTTTTGGGGTAGCAAAACAAATAACTGAAAACTGCATAACTTGCCAAAAAGGTAAATAGAAAAATAATGAGAAAAACACCATTAGGTGGTCGTGAATTAGCCTTACGGCCATTCCAAAGTATTCAAGTGGATTTCACTGAACTTCCCCAAGTCCAAAAATGGAAGTTCCTATTGGTAATAGTAGACCACTTAACTCACTGGGTGGAAGCTATTCCCGCTGCCAGGGCCACAGCTAATGTGGTGTGTAAAAACTCTTTTGGAACAGATTATTCCCAGGTATGGAATGATTAATAAAATAGACTCAGATAGAGGAACACATTTTACATCTAAAGTCTTACAGCAAATAACCCAAACATTGGGAATAAAATGGGGATTGCATACCCCTGGCACCCACAAAGTTCAGGCCGGGTGGAAAGAATGAATCAAACTTTAAAAGAAGACCTTAACAAAATTAATGATTTGAAACCCAGATGTCCTGGGTAAAATGTTTACCTCTGGCTCTATTAAGGGTTCGGACACAACCCAGGTCAGACCTGGAGTGTCACCCTATGAAATGATGTTTGGACTACCCTTCCTTACCACCCGACATGAAGCTGCCACTTATGAAGTAGGGGAAATAAGTGTCAGAAAAATATGTCACCACAATTGCTAAAACACTTGAAAACCTAAGGCTAAAAGGAATGATCCCTCAAACCACCCCTTTGGAGTTCAAAATTCATAATATTCATCCAGGAGAATGGGTACTAGTAAAGACATGGAAGGAACAATCTTTGACTCCTCAATGGGAAGGTCCTTTTCAGGTACTGCTGACAACGGAGGCCGCAATCCGGACCAGGGAGCGAGGTTGGATCCACGCCAGTAGAATCAAGGGACCTGTGAAAAGACCTGAGGAGTGGATTATAACTTCTGACCGGGTGATACCAAATTGACTCTAAAGCGGGGGCTGGGTGGTAATGAACTGGGACAATCCACAGGATCCAAGGGATGAGCAAAGAATCACGCCTAATTGGGAAGTGAGACCAAGCCTGTATCAGTGGTTTCAAGTCCTGCCTGGACAAGTTCTGAGACACCTTCGATATCCACCTTGGGGAGGAATACTCCCTCTCCAAACAGGAGGATCGGGGCTGTTTCGGTCAGGAAATCCTCATATTTTTGCTTTGGCCTGTGATCTGTATAAAGAAGGGGGAGAATCACAACTTCCATCAGTGCCACACCATATACCTTGTATAAATCATCCCAATACGGGGACATGCTAGCTGGGTTAAATGTAAGTATTTAGATTGTGGGAGAAATTGGTATTGCAGCTCACACAATCGGCGTTCTTGTTGTAGGGAGTGTCGAGCACATAATAGATTCTCTATCCAAACAGAATTGCAGGCAACTGAAATAATAACTCTGTTTCTGTGGATGGGAATTAACTGGTGCCTGTTGAATGGGAAATACCCGAAGAACGGTGGGATACTACTGTTAAAAGGTGTCAGAAGAGATTTGCTTGGAAATTACAAAAGAGGAAGTGGCAAGGAAATAGGGGGCAAGACCAGATTGGCCTCTATAACTCGCCACCAAGAAGAATATAAAACACCTGCTGTGAGCTGCAACCCTCATAGGCAGGATGGGTGGGGGTGTAAGCCATACTGGACCCCTATTATTCCTTTTTCTGTCACTTATCCTTTTCCCATTTGGACACCAGTAAAGCCATGTTACAAATGCTATCGAAAAACTTTACATGGAAAGACACCGGGGTTTCTTTCTTATTACCCATACCAATATCAATGGTCACTGCTATAACCCCATCCAAGTTAAGTACCTGTATACATAAAGGAGAAAAATATTGGATCTCAGAAAACTTAGGAGTCAGTGGTACTAGATTGGGAAGGAACTGGGCCAAAAGGGGAAAAAATGGATTTGCTTCACGGGGGCGGTCAAGGGAAAGACCCAAGATTTGATAAAAGAGCAAGTGATAAGAAAAAAGATAAAACCAACACAGAAACCTAAACCTAACTTAACCTCACGTCAGGACCTGTATGCAAGGCTCAAACAGCAATTAAAAGGGGAAGGAAATAGATATCTCAAGACTAGGGAAAAAACCTGTTTGTGGATTTAGGGGAGAGGATAAGTAAAGAACTTAACATAACGAACTGCTGGGTCTGTGGAGGAGCCTTGATGACGGAGGAATGGCCATGGAAAGGTAGTAGCATAGGCCCGGTGGATCTCTTAAGTGGAACCGGACCAATATAAGAGGAGGGACTCGACCAGAAGGATGGATTCTGAGTGATCAACAGCTCGATAGGTAAGAATTTCTGGCGTTCAACATGGATAAGGGAAAGAATGTTATTAAGAACTGGTAAGGAATTTATTAAAGAAAATAGGGAAAAATTTCCCTGTAAAAGGTATAAGGTAAGCAATGGAACTTCTACATGGTGGATCCCAGAGGAACAAAACTTTATATTGGACCCAAGGAAAAGTAAAAGAAAAGAATTGTGTGTATGATAATCGAACCAGACTCTTCAGATGTAATGGTAAAGGGAAAAATCCTTACTACTCTGGAATCCCAGAAATATCAAAATTTTTGGGAAAATATAAATCAACAGAAAGAATGACTATTGGAAGGCACCAGATGCCTTATTTTGGATATGTGGGAAAAGGGCATACCCAAAGCTCCCTTCACAATGGAAAGGGTATGTTACTCTGGGAATCATTCAACCAGGATTCTTCCTTTTGCAAAACCAGATGGAGATCAATTGGGAGTGCCGGTTTATGAGGACCTAAAAAGAAATAAAAGGGAATTGTTTGGAGGGCCTCAAATGGGGAGATGAGGAATGGCCCCCTGAACGCATACTAGAAAACATATGGGCCAGCTACTTGGGCACAAGATGGAAGTTGGGGGATATCGAACCCCAATTATACATGCTAAATCGCATTATAAGACTCCAAGCTGTAGTAGAATCATAACCAATGAAACAGCTGGGGCTATGGAATTAATAGTCAGTCAGCAACGCCAAGCCAGAGCTGCAATATATCAGAATAGACTGGCTTTGGATTATCTATTGGGCTGAAGAGGGGGGTGTTTGTGGAAAATTTAATACATCAGATTGTTGTTTGCAAATTGATGACAATGGAAATGCCGTCTAGATATCGCCAAAGAACATCAGAAAAATAGCCCATGTGCCAGTCCAAAAAATAGCCCTTGTGCCAAGTCCACTAATGAGTGAATAAAAATTGGTGGAATAACCTGTTGTGGAAGTCAAATGGTGGAAATAGGTTCCTTCCTATGGTTTAATATTCCTTCTTGTCTAATCCCCTGTTTCATCCAACTAATCACCAAAGTGGTGCAGGGCATGCAAATAGTAGCAATGCCTACAGACCCAAGATTGGCTACATCTGGAACGGCACAAAAAATCATGGTATTAAGAAAACAAAATAATGAAAGATGAAGAAGCTAAATTGATTTGTGAGAAAAATGAACGAGTGCTAGAAGCTAGGAAACAGGAATTATTGCTCAAGCCAAATGATTTATAAAAAAAATAAAAGGAGGGGTTGTTGTGAATTCATGTTGTAAATATTGGCTTTTCACAATTATTCTGATAGATAATTATATGCTTTCACTATATTCTTTTCTCTCGTTAGTAAGTTATAGGCTTAGGTAGGAATTCTGAATAATAAAGACATGTTTCACGGACAAGGGGAGGATCGAGCTGTGAAAAGCAGGCTGTTTATCAGCAGCAGGAAAGGGAGAGCAAACTGTTATAAAAAAGAAAAAAAAAAAAACCCGGCACCAGGACGTGGGCAGGGGGGAAGGATAAGCTCAGCTGTCCTCAGAAGAAGGATGAGGGGCCCAGACTCTTATCAACAACTGACTATCTGCAGAGATAAGGAAACCAACCCCAAAAGAATGCTGACCAGCAAGAATAATGATGACAACTGAGACTGTGCAGAGCATGATCTAAGAAGGCGGAACCAGGGAGGGGACATGCTTGAATATGCATTAACCCCTCACAGCAAGGATGGGATAAAAGGGTATCCATAGGATACCAGGTGTTGCTCTTGGCAGCGCGCCAAGGCACCCGGCCGTTTTAACTCTTTGCTTTATTTTATGTCTCTTATTGTCTTTATTAAACTTTTTAAAACTTATAGGAGTGAACTTTGTTTTTCACATAATGATAAAAACATTCTGCTCAAATTCTGTCCTTTATTTCAAGGGACAAAAACCCAGTAATACATTGCTTTATTTGATATGCTATTTATAGGGATAAAACCCATATTTTGCCTGGTTGGAGAAAAAAAGCAGTAAAGGAGTTCTTAAGTTATGCAAAAAAATACATTGGTTGTTGAACATTAAAATAATTTTAATGTTTAGGTGAGGCAATTCTAACTATATGCCAGCAGGCAAATCACCACGATTGTGGGGACAAAGTACTGATGAATTTTGAGGAAGGCAGCCCTGAAGAATCCAAATTTTCCATGCTATTGGGGAGACATGCTGCTGTCTGTGGAAAAAAGCTGCTAATGGCTTTGCCTTTCCATGTTTTTTTTGCTCTGTTTTGTGTTAAATGTGTTACACAAGTAACTGGTAGCACCCTTACATGTGGTATTGTGGGACATCAGTCTGAGGGGGCTATGGAAAAAGATGCTGCCTCAGAAGAGGAACAGGTTCACCTTTAACATAAGAGATGCAATTTTCTGTGAAAATTCTGCAGATTTTCAGTGAATGAACCATCTCACCCGTGACTACTCTGAAAATAAGACATCTCTGTCAAGATTTGAAGGATCAAGTTCTGGATCCCCATTTTTCTAAGAGCTCTTTTAGCATACAAAGAAGGTGGAGAAATGTCTGTTTCCTCCTGCAGGTAATCATGCCAAGCATGCCAGAGCCCAGACTGCGTTAGAGGTATTGTGCAAGGAGCTTGCCAAATGCAGACTTCATGGAATACTTGTTGTTAGGTTAAAGGAAGGCTTTTTCAGGGTAAAAGAAAAGCACTCATAACACTAATGCTGATGAAATCTATTGTGTGACTCGCCCTGAGCAAATGCTTCCCAGCCAAGGGATTGAAGAATGCAATTTCTGATACTTCTACTAATTAAATGAGGGGTAAGGTGTTCAAAATGTTGATGTCTTGGACGATATTCAGTTGATAACCATGCAGATGAATGAGATTAGGGAACAGGGGAGATACAGCCTTGCATGATGTTCTTTTTGAAACTCATGGCACAATACATTGTAAGAAAAAAGTTCTGGAGCTGTTAGAGGTTTAGAGCTCACACAACACCTAACAGTTCACCTGACTTTTGACTTGTCTCTGAGTGAGAAAAGAGGAAACTTCCAAAATAGGTTGCTGTCAGTGTCTCAGATGTTTTTTGCTTTGGTTACTGTAATCTTCTGTCTGGCCCCATGGTTCCTCTGCTCTCTCCCTCACATCTGTCCTAAATCTTTCTGCTAAAGTCATACTCATTTCCTCCCACACAT
This sequence comes from Pseudopodoces humilis, assembly GCF_049639895.1. Taxonomy (NCBI): domain Eukaryota; kingdom Metazoa; phylum Chordata; class Aves; order Passeriformes; family Paridae; genus Pseudopodoces; species Pseudopodoces humilis. The sequence continues at coordinate 19,292,992 of NC_142204.1, forward strand.
TAGCACTCCATTGATTTCCTGTCACTTGCCATGTCAAATTCAAGCTGCTCATCTTTACCTACAACACCCTTATTGTGTGCTCCTGCCTATATATTCAGTTTCATTTCCTCTGACTCCCCCTCCCACATCTCTGATCTGGAAATTACCTCAGTTCACAGGATTTGTGGTCCACAAACAAAAAAACGGAAGTGAAACTGTTTTTAATCAATATTGATTTATTAAAATCATCTTGATTTTAATCAGCTGGTTTCTGTAGCAAGCCATACACTCCCAATAGAATGATATTGACTTAACGTATTTTTAGGTCAATAGAATCAAACCAGGACAGCTTTATTTGGGGGTGTTCCTCTTATTATTGTATAAGCTTATGATACATGCATTAGTTTGCATTGGCATACAGAAGCTAAACTGATAGAACCATTTTGAGAGCCAATATGAGTGTTGACAAGAAAACAATCTTCTTCCATTTTACACTTCTAAGATTTGAAAAGAATAAATAAATATCTTATCCTCCAACTGAAACCAATTTCTCAGAGCATTACTAGAAATAAGGAAGACCTGCACCATTGACATAACAGCAGGGCATGAAACTGTCAATGAAACAGAAAAATGTTGATCCTCGGTGATTCCTGGTTTCTCACACTTTGCCTAATTACTAAGACTTTTATTTGTCTGTAATCTGTAGGGAAGCTGTGCCTTCCTTTCCATCATGCTCCCACCTCCTCCTCCACCTTCCTAATTTGCCAGCATGTCTTTTCTACTTTTTTTGGTGTCTTTGCTTATTGCCTTTTGTAGCCATGGCATAGAGGTGATGAGCATCTAGAGCAGCACTAAGACTGATATAAAGAAGAGCTTTGCATGCTACACTTTACCAGCTGTAACTGTGTACAATTTTGACCATGGATGTTATGTGGCAATCTAATTACCCAATATCCGATCTGTACATACCTGTGTGGATACAAACATCTGGTCCTTGGTTATGTCCTAATATGTCCTTTGCTATGCTGACTTCTGATATGGGCAAACATTACCTAGTTAGTTAGTAATTGCATCTAGTTAATTCAGTTTAACAACTAGCTTCTCAAATAACTCGAACTTCCTCATTTCCCTATCACTTTCCCACAGTGAAGTCTGATTATGTGGGGGATAGGGAGACTGGCCTTTTTCTCCTGTCTGTGCTAGAAGGAAAGGCTACAGCTACCTACATGTACACAAGGAGTTCTTCAACTTCTGGTAGCTTCCTGTTCCATTTTATGTACCTAGTCAGTCACCTAAACGTTTGTATGGAGGTTTCATGCTTAAGACTTGTTAATTCTTTCTTTTCCCCATATCAAGAAGATACATGTTTGGGAGGGCTCTTCTTGTTTTGAGAGCCCAGGATTAAACACTGGCTCAGTCAATTTAACACTGTTTTCCTTATAAAACTCCTTCAAAATGTGTCAGTACTCATGGGAGATATCCTGACTGTTGCCATGCTACAGAGCTTTGCACAGGGCAGTCCTAAGGGTTCACTTCTCTTGACATAAAGCAGAAGAATGGAGAAGCCAAGAACATAGTGCACACTGCATATGTGTGTGCATGTTTTTGTGATGGCTGTAGTGTTTTTTTGCTGAATTTGTTTGCTTTGAGACTGAAGGTGAAAACAAGTGGGATCTCTCTTTTACTGAGGTCACAATAGGTCAAACACATCAGTGGTGTAAAAGTGGTTTGGCTTCCTGGTTCTCCTCACCTGAGCTAGCAGTGGCTGTTTATCAAGCACGTTTATTTTACTATCAGCAGAGATAAAGGAAGTTGAAGAAGGGGTGGGGGTTACACGAGAGGCCAAGGGCAGGGAGCTTTTCGTGCAGGCTCTCAAACACTTTGATTGTAGTTTGGGATTTTTCAAAGCTGCACATGTTGAGTAATATCTGCCAATAAACACAGCTCAGTGGGTGAGAAATCTGTCTGCCTCTTGCTGAGGATTAGAAGAGAAAAGACACCAAACGAGCAGTTTCTTCACATGTGGGTCATGCCCCTCACTGGGGTACTTGCCCCTGACCTAATCCTGTTCTACTTTGTCTCCCTCACTCCCTCCTGTCTTCTTTCCCCCTTCCACTCCTCTACTGCTGCACTACTGGTGGTCTGGTGCATGCTGCACAGATGTTTTCCCCATGCTATTATAAGATTATTTTTCAAGTGGCTTCTTGGAACAGATGTTCCAGTGTATGCACTCTCCTTCTCTTGGCTGAAAGTGCTCTTTGCAAAGAGCAGATTGCATTGCTGCTCTCCTTTTGATCTAAAGAGCTAGCGCAAGAAAAAATCCCCACACAAATGATGCTGGGTTTTGTTTTGGGCTGCTTGGCAATGGTGCACCTGGGTGTGTGTCTCCTGCTTCTTTTCTCCCCATCACTAGTGCTGCTTGCAGATGGTTTTTTCTGTGCCTTTCTTCCTCAGCCCATTTTTTTTCCCTTTGTGATCCAATACTTTACTCCCACTGCCTTTAAATTTTCTTTCATCTAACACTCTGGTATTAGTGCTTCCAAAATCATTCTCTACCCATTGCCAGCACCTCATCTTCATTTTTTCCTTCCCTTGGCAACTCTTGGACTGTTAGGATGGATTAGTCCCATGAGTGAGTACAGAACCTGTTCCCTTCTTGGTCTTTTCATTTTGAATTTATATTCATTGCTTAGTTTCTCAGTTGTCCCAGTGAATTCACCTGGTTATTGTTGCTGCTGCTTTTTCATTTTATTTCTCCTATAGGATCAGGAACATTTTCAAGAATCAAATGTTCTCATGATGTCAAAGGAGCATCTTTTCCAAGTGCCACTTAATTTAGAGGTGTAACAAAGGCATGACATGACGAAGTTGTGAAATGTATGCTATGTTTTAGAACCCTGTAGCTAGACTTAACCCACTGAATCTCATCTTTTATGATTAAAAAAATTAATTACAAAATCTTTATTTGCTCACATCCTGTCCTTTAAATAGGTAGTGTGTCAGCTTCAACTCTGTTGCCCTTAAAATTTAAACTTACATGAATTCAGTCTATAGGGACAAAAATAAATATTGCTATTTTTTTCTGAGTCAATGACAGAGAATTTTGAGTGAGTTTCTAACTTACTATTAGTCAGGTTAAGTTGATTTGGGATGATTTACATCAGGAGAGAATTTAGTTTGGATATGTCTTCAAAAAAACCTGCCCATTTTTATTCTTGTTTTAATATGGCCAACACTGCATGTACCCATTAACTCATTTTATATTGTCTTCTTATGGAAAAGTTCTTCAGAATTTAATGGGCAATGATAACCTCACCTAGGAATATAAAGGATTCTCTAACAGGAATATTATTTTCTGTTGCATTCCCAGTCTGCCCTAGATTTCTCCAGAAATGTTAATACTCCTTGTTCATTTATAGACTCGCAGAGTAATTTCTCCAGAACTCAGCTGAGCTAAAATTATGAAGTAACACTCCTTCCCAGGTTATATTTTTAAACTACAATTGTAACCTAGTGAACCCTTCCCTTCTGAAGGTTTGCTCATAGGATTGTTCTAGGGCATTGTATTTCAGAGTGTCTTTGCAATAAATGAATACAAAACCAAATACACACACACACACACACACACACACACACATATATATATATATATATATATGGGCATATATGCTTTGGCTGCATTCTTCACCCATTAAACTACTCCTACCTGTGAGCTAAGCTTGTAAGAGCTGTGGTTTTGATGCACTGCTCTCAAAGTAAGAATACCTGTAAAACTGACCTATGGGTATGAATTCACCTAGAATCCAAATAATACATTTCAGATAAATGATTCTATTTCCATTCAAATTTGGGGGCAGACTGCCATGCATCCTCCTTCTCTGGAAACTTAGAAAACTGTCCTTTCAGTAATACTGCTGGTAGGTTTCTCCTTCCTCTTGCGTTCTGCACTGAAATATTAGAAAGCTGGCTGAGCCACCTCTGTAATGTTAGCTTCTAAAAGGGTAGTGGAAGGGTAGAAGAAGAATATTGAGTGGTTTAGTGATGATTTTCAACAGGCTTATGAAAGAAAGATCATATGACAGAAAGCATGTGATCTCAGGAAACTGGATTCTCATGTTTCAGGAAATCCAGTCCTGTTTCCTGACCTTTCTGTGTGATCGGTGTTGCAGATGACATTGCAAACATTGTCACATCCAGCATGAACCTGAAGTTTGCAGGAAAAAAACCCAATAATCTCTTTTCAAACAAAATAAATAATTGAAAGTAGGCTGCGAAAACAGAGACATGTTGGCCATCCAGGTAATTTCTTCTGACCCAAGCAAGTCAGGTGTCATTCATAACAGATACTGCATTGCCTTCTTGTTTTGATTCTTCGTTGGCAGGAATTTCATTGGATTGCCAGCCTATTCCAGTGTTTAACTATTATTGCTGCCCATAAAGTTTTCTGAGTCTGAATGACATTTATGTTTGCCATTGTACAGGTAGCTGCAGCAGGATTTGTCCAAAAACTCACAGGTGACAGTGGGAATATCGAGGCTGTTTCAGCTGGGCTCCTTCAAGCCTCTGATTCAGCTGTAACCTGTTATCATAAGTCCCATAGCAGCAGCCAGGGCTTGCTTTAATTTGATTTTGTTCATTTGGATTAAATAATGAAAATGAAAACTTAACACATATTTGCTCTCCTTTTTATATAACTAAGTATTTCATTAATTGTGTCAAAATGAAAAACTGGGGGGTTGGTTGGTTATTTTAGTTGCTTTTTTGCCTTTTTGCAGACCTAAAAAATAAAACATATGGAATTATTATTTTTAAAATGTGGAAAAATTCAGTGTCACCTAAACTAATTTCTACCTGATAATATTCTGTGTGAGGATGGTATTGTAGTTGCCTTTCTGATTATCCTTCTTCAAAAGAATATGGAGCATTTAGGAGGGCTTAAACTGTACATTTCCACAAGATGGTATCACAGATGTCTCTGATGAAGATTTGCTTCCACACTGAATATCTTCCTTACTTCATGGTCCAAGGAAGAGTTTATTTTAAAACACTCTTGATCTGTGCTGGACAGAAAAATGTGAAGAACCACAACTCCTCCTGCAGTGGACATTTGCAGAAGTAAATTGCCACGAACAGCAGCAATCAAAAGCGGCACAGCCCCTGCAAAGCTTCTTAGGGATTTACTACAATTTTTTATTATCATTTAGAAAAAATAACAATCTAACCTGTAGTGATTGGCAGTTATCTGGATTTGGGTGAGTTGACAGTTGTCATGACTTTATTCACAGAATCATAGAATATTTTGCATTGGAAGAGAGCTGAAAGACATCTAGCTCCAGCTCCCTCTGCCACAGAGCAACCTGGACCTGCTTGCTCAAAACCCCATCCTAATCTACCTTGAGCCCCTTTGTCATTTTAGTTTTGTTTTTATACATAGTCAATTTTTTTTATAACATCCTCCTGTACATTTCACTTTTGGAGTCCTTTGGAGGACAAATTGCATTGCCCTGCTTCCAGATGTGACCACCCCAAAATTTCCTGTTAGAGGTATTGCTAACAGAGCTTAGGCAAAAGAAATCATGAGAAGGTGGCTTTCCAAGTGCATCCAGCCAAGGAACATCAGGACAAAGTGATAGCTCTCGGTTGCAAAAATGAAAACATAGATCCTGAATGACTGAATCTGAACACTTCAAGAAAGATTTAACAAGGGTAAAATCCTATTTCTTCTACAATCTATTATTTAATAACCTGGGAAACCAACAAGGTAATAAATTTGAGAAAACATTATTATTCATGATAGACTGCTGTCAGTGACTTGACTTAATTTTGTGTATTCATTAACAGTTATACTCAATCAGAGAACTTTGAAATAAAATAGCAAATCTTGTCCTATTTTATCTGAGAAGATAGAAGGGGAAGACTATTCATAGCAAAATTTAAAGGAAGTATTGGCTTAACTTGCAGTTCTGAACTCCAGTCCCTAAAGTGCACTGAGTCCTCCATGGGGGCTGCCATTAAATTTGACAGTCAGTGCATCTGCCTCCTACCCTGTGTCAGATACACCTAAACATATATAGGCACCTTGAACCCCAGTCCCACAATTTATAGGCTGTGGATGAGGTGGAGTTCCATAAATTTAAGTTCCTCTTTCATGGTAACAGGTTTGTGCTCTTGGACTGAGATCTCTGTACTACATCTTTCTGAACCATAATAAATACCTTTTTTTTCTTTTTTTTTTTTTTTCCTGATCAGCATTGTGATATCTATGATGTTCAGAATATGATGTTCCTGAGAGACAAAAGAGAGGAATTTTTTTATTTTTGTCCTTTTGTCCTACAATTGCTTTTTTATTCTATATGCACATTTTATAACACCTATAGCTTCTGCTTTGAGGCTTCCATAGAGTTACGGACTTGGCAGAGGCCTGAAGGACTAACTCACACTAAGTCTGATTTAACATCACTGTTCTCTTTTGTGATTTCCAGCTTTCTGAGTTCCCCTAGGCAACCTTTTCCTGGATTGTGGAATGGTTTGTTTGGTCTGACTCTTCATTGCTTAGAAGTAGGGCCCTTACTTTTGGCTTGTAATTGTAACTAAATGTCAAATAAATGCAGTAATGGTAAAAAAACCACATCCCAAACATTGTGGTGATAAACTGACACTAAGTAACGTTTTCTGGGAACTTTTTCTGTTCTGTCAAGGTCTGAACATTTCTTTTTCTTCACAGTTACTGAAGGACATTCATGTCCTCTCTTCCCCGCATGCCTCTGGATGCCGCAGTTAGTCACACTCATCTCAGACAATCCTCCTATCCCTCTTCTTTTCCTCAGTCCAGCATAGCTCTGGATGTATCTGGACGCATCACCACCAACCATCTGGATGCTAATCTTGCTGCAACTGTTTGCCCCTGGATATTTGAGGCTGCAATCTAAAATTACCTTGTAGGAAGGATAGGGTTAAAGAGCATCGTGGGGTTCACAGGAAAGTGTTCAGTGGGCAAGGATAAGAGACATCTTAATCCACAGGATGATCTTTCTCCATCAGTACCTTACAATTGTCTTACGGAACTAATTATTAATAGTTCAGTAATCTTCAGCTTGCAAACGTTTTTAATGACAAGCTTCACTTCCAAAGCTTCTGCGTCCCTTCTCCCTGGACAAACATGTGGCAATCTATTAATATTAAACCAAATGTTGCTTATTTAAATGATAAATGGAAACCATGTTATTGTTTAACAGCTCTGTTTGGAAAGAGGTTTTGTGGTGGGCATGTAACAGAATGGGAGGAACCCAAGTGGCAACACAGAGCATTAAGTTGAGGTGGTAACAAATGCAGCAGTCAGCTAGGAAAGGCTGTGAAAATTTACAGACAGGAGAACAGGGCTCTTTGATTTGGGAATCAGGTTTTAAGCCATATTTTTTGATTGCACAATTGAATTTAACTCTTAGCTAACAAACAGACCTAGCATTTGATGTTGCAAAGTCCATCTCACAGGATGTTTTCCTCCTGGCTCATAAGACTTATGAAATAGGCTTTTTCTTTTTTTTTTTTTTGTCACTGCAGTGCAGTTGAATTCAGAGAAGGCTTAAATAACATTGCAGAAGTCTTCCTTTCCAAAGGACAGCCAAAACTTCCTTGGCTCACCTGCCAGTTCTGTTCTGACTCTTGTGTGTCACACAGCTGTCAGCTCACACCACACAGTTGGATGACTACTGAGTTTATGAGAATATTTGTGACCACTCTTAATTTAGATGAAAGCTATGACTCCAGCAGCCAATGGCAGGCAAACATTGGCTGCCTAAAAGATATGAGCACTTTCTTTTATAAAAATGCATTCTAGTTTCTGGCACTTCCTAGATGGCTGAGCTCAAGGGCTGGAGAATGTGAGGTTGGGACACTGTGATTCAGCTGTTTGCTGTATAGCATTCATTATTATCTTGTGTATTTTCCCACAAGGACAGTTATAAATAATTTTGTAGTGATCAGATGGGAAAAGTAAGCACAATCCTTACTCAGCACAACTGGAGAACAGGCTTCCCATCATCCCTCCCCCTCCTTTCTCTGTCGACACCCTTGTTGTTCCCTGACCACTTTTACTACTGGAGTAGTGGCCCCAGCCTGGGTGCTGCTGGTGCAGGGACTCTTCACCTGGGTGAGGAGGGTGAACAGGGGGGCAAAGAGCCATGAGGAATGCAAGGAACCTGACTCTGCCTCCCCTTCCACATGCCAGCTGGAGCAAATGGCTCTAGGTCTGATTCAGGGTCCTCTGAAGTCCATGTAAATATTTGTGTTGATTTCAGTAGTTTTGGATCAGCACCTGTGTACACAGATGAAAGTAAGGGGTTTTTTTTCCCATAAAAGGACAAAGTCATGTTTTCCTTTCATAGAGAGAAAGGAAGCACCAATACTGCCTTCCCTGCTCTGTGCCTGGGATAGTCCCACTTGATGTTGCTGTGCACCCTGATTAGTTGTTCTAGCTGATCCCTAGAAAGTCTTACTTGGGCACATGCCTCCATTCTTCTTGTTCCTAGACAAAGGAATGATGCATGATGTTTTCTGCCTCTTAATTTTCAATGTTCAAGGGGTAATGAAAGGCCAGGAACACTTAATGAAATGTGTCCATTCCAAGAGAGGGAAAATTAAGCTGTTATTACCCAAGGCAACTGTAAGTCAGTGTGAGTGACACAAGACATTGATTCTTTAAAAGTACGTTCCACTTGTGATACCATGCAATTCCTGTTTTTCCTTTAAAGCCTTTGTACCTGAAGCTGTGTGGTTTAACTGATTCGTTTGGCGTTTTTCTTTTCTTGGAAGAACATGGATGAGGAGCTCACAAGCAAACAAAGTCTAAGGCTACAGTCCAGAAAAGTTTACCATTTCATAAGTCACAAGTCACTTAAGTTCCTGTTTATGTCGCTGCATCTCTGAAAATAAAGTGTAATAAGGTCAATTCCCAGGCACCTGCATGATTTAAAAAAAACCAAAAGGAATTTATAGCCCGTGATTCATCAATTTGATTGACTGCAGTTGCGTTAATGATCTGCGTTTAATCCATTTTCTTCACTTTAATTCTGTGGTTTCAAAGTCTGTCTCATAGGTTGATCAAGTCCCTCATTATAAAGTGTACTTTGAAATTTGGACCACAAAAACTTTCTTTTACATGTCATCAAGATCATAATGAAGATGAAATGAAAAAGATTATGGCAGTAATTCTGTGGGATTAAAAAATTATTTCATATTGTTTTTCAGTTGGAAGGAAAAGATGGCTTTCTGTATTCTTTTGAAATGCAAAGGAGTTCAGTTATTCTATTCCTGGAGTATGTTTCTATTGATCTCTTATGATTCATCTCTGGAAGAAGTTTCTGGATTGAACACTTGTAAATAAAAATCTTGTCATTTGGGGGAAAATGGACATTAAGGGTGTTTTGAGAACCCTTGCAATGCTTTCATAAGTGACAATACTTTGATGAAGGCTAAGATTCTGTGTTCTGGTCAATAACACAAAAATTTCCAACTCTTTATGGACCACAAGTCCTGTTTGGGGCAAAGTGGTAGTGGGGAAGCATTGCAGGAGGTGTAAGTATGTTTGTGTGCAAATAAGGAGAAATTAGGGAGATGTTGGCACAGGACTATTCAGCAATAACAGATTTGGAGGTCAGACAATTGTGGAAAAGCAAAGATCACAAAAATTTAGAGAAGTGTGTGGCAGAGGGAGCAGCATCCTTTGCAGGAGGATAAGTTAACCACAGAGAGGGGAAAAAGAGAATAAGAGGAATGAGATTTGTTGACTCAAGAGCCAAAATCCTGTTTAGCCATGGGAGAAACATAAAAGGTGGTTGATTAAATATTAAATGAATACTTGAAGAAGGTGAATACATAAAGTTGTGTGAGATGCCATTGATCAGAGCAGAAACTGATGCCATGTGATTTCTGCCAGGTTTCTGGAAGAGTCAGGGCAAAAATTGCTGGCAGATATCCAATTTCCTTGCTCTTAGGCAATCTGTAGATAATTCTTTACAGTCCCCAGACCTTTGTGAACCACCTTCAAGTGCTGTCTCTGGCACTGTCCAGAAAAATCCCTGAGAGTAAGGGATCAGGGTAGAAGCACCTGCTGAGAAGACAAAAGGGCCCTGCCCAAAGGACAGAAAGACCACTTTGGACATAACTATTGATTGGTTTTTTAATTACTTTTCATGTTACAGCAGAAGTAAGGATTAGAGCTGAAGAGGCTTCTCTTTATTTTCTGTGGGGTTTTTTTCAGGAACAATTATCTGAGGACGCAGCAAGCCTGATTTTTAAGCTCCTTACTAGTTCCAGAGAATTCTCAGACACATGAGGACAAATAGTCTTCTTATATTAAGTGCATGGTGCCGTTTTCCCCTTTTCCAGCCTGGGCTCTTTTCTCCTCATGCTGGTAAACTCTGTTGCTTCAAATGTCTTGGTTGCCTGTCTGGAAAGGCTGGTTGAGACCCAGACATATGGTAGGGGGTTGGCAGACAGCAAGGCTCCAAGGTCTCAAAGGTCTCATGTAGCTGGGGTACTTACCACACATAGTTACGGAGAAACTGTTCATGTTGGCTGATGTTAATCAGCTGTAGTCAAGCCACAGGGAAGAAGGAAGGCAGAATAAAGAGGTGCAGGGGGAAGCTTTCCTGCCATGAACAGGGATAGGCAAGGAAACACACTAATTTCAGTGTCACCTCTGTAGGACTAGGTGACACCAGCAGTATGTATTCACAGTCTGGTAGAAGACCAGACTAAGAGCGTCACTGACCCGAGTCCTGTTCTGTTGGGAGGGTGCTTGTTGTCAGAAAATACAAAGGAATGGGTCAAGAAATGCCTTCATTTGGAGCCTGTCAAAGTTTTGTGTGTTGTCCTCAGAGCTTACAGATGTACATCTCTTCCTCAGAGAGTGTGAAATGACGGCCAACCTGCCTTATGCACCAGAGACAGCTCTTTGATTAAAGAATCCTGGTACTTCTGGGTTGAGTCAAACTTTTGATATAGGGCAGAGTGGGACATTTTAGAACTGTGAGGTGCAAACATACAAGGAAAAAATTGAAAAAGGCACTGTCTATTGAGTAGCAAAAGTTTGAGAGTAAGACTACCTGTCAGCAAACAGACTAGATTTGGCTCAATTTAAGGTGGGCTAAAAGCCTGGATTGTGAGGACGGATGGGGCATTTCAGCCAAATACCATAATGAGCAGTGCCTGTGAATGCTGTTTTAGAGGTGTGGATGTGACCAAACAGTAATTCATGGTGTCTGCCAGAACCCCAGGGCTTTCCAAAGGAGTGATTTCGAGAGTGGAACATCATATTACTGTGACAAAATACTTGTGCTGCCTTATCCAGTTGTCTTAGCTTGTGTATAAGAGACAAAAATAGGAGAAGTAAGAAATAATGTAAAGTGTCTAACATATGACAAAAAAAAGATTGTAACGAGTATGGGAAATAAAATTGAGATGTAACTATATCTGATTATGGAACTACACAGTGGAAGGAGGGTGACACTGGTAGCCTGTTATGTTCAATTAACTGTTAATGATGGATAGTATACTGGAAAAAAATTAAGATCCATGGCTGTGAATTCAAGAGAAACACTGAAGACTGACTAAATGTCACCAAGCCCTGGAGATAAGTGAGAGCTGGACTGTGCACATATCCACCATGTTTGCAGACAAATAGACAAATAGGTTATCATGGCTGTGGTCCTGCTCCTGGGCAGCAAATGACCAAAAAATCACTCTTGAATCTCTCTCACTAGGGACTGGAAAAGGGAGAGCTTGAGGTTATGGTTACCTCTCCTCCCCCTGCTGCCACAGTTGCCTGAACATGTGTCGTGGTTTTAAACCAATAACTAAGAAAATTACTTATTTCTTGCTGTGAGATATGGATTAGAACAAGAGCAAAACAGGCATAAAACTTAAAAGGAAAAAAAAAGAAAGTTTATTGACAAACTACAATAAGAACACCAGAATAAACTTCCAGAAAAACCTTTTCATCCCCTGTCTACCCACTATTCCCTTGTTCACATGACAAAAGAGACAAAAACTTTGGAACTTTGATGGTTAAAACAGTCCCAATTCTTGCTACAGTCTTTTCACCAGTCTTTATAGAGAAACAGAAGTTTCTTCCTGTTAATTTATGGAGTTTCTCACAAGAAAAACTATTTTTGTTATAGTTTTCCATTGCTCTAATGTTAGCTGCCCAGAGCTGCTGTTATTAGAGCCCACTCCTCCCATTTTCACATCACTCTCAAGTGTGTATGGGCTATGTGTCTAGGGATGGGATTTTTAAGGATAAGTTATTCAAAGGCAAAAAGTCTTCTTCATCTGTTTCTGTGAGCTTCACTGGAAAACAGTTTTCTCATTGCCTCTCAAGGCTTCAAATCTTCCAGCACTTCACTGTACCATAATTACTCTACTTTTTACTCAAAATTTACACTTTGAACACTCTATTCCTCCCTATATACTGTCATGAATTAAAGGAGTGTTTTCAAGACCTTATTGTCCATTTCCATAGTTTTAACAGAAAGATATTTCAGCTTAATTAAAGCATCTTCTTAATTCTCTACCTTTTCTGAAGCTTCTTTTCTTTCCTGTCACTGGTAGTTTATAAAGTCTCTTTTCATGTTGATCACTCTCTTTTCTCTGTCTGGATAAAAAGATTAATCCGCAAGTCTCATCTGGGAAATGAAAGAGTTAAAATCTTGCCCAGGCTGTTGTAGGTAGTTCTGTGGCCTCGGCCGGTGCAGGAGCTGGAGCCGTCTGCGATGGAAAGTTCCTCATGGCTGCTCTGGAGAGTGCAGTCGCCGCGCCCAGCCCGCTGCAGGTCTAGAGCCTCTCTCTTTCTTCACTCAGCAGTTTCTAGTGAATTTAGTTACAGCAGAAAACCTGCAGCCGAGCCAGAGATCGGCTCGGCCCGGCCCGGCCAGAGCCCGGAGAAAACCTTCCTCAGGGCCCGCATCTCCCAGCCGGGAGACGCTGGGCCCAGCCCAGTCCCCGCCCGGCCGCATGGCCTGGGCAGGGAGCGGGAGGCCTGGAGCTCTGCCACCCTTCACAGCCAGGAAAACAAAGAGAACCAAGAGAGCTCTGGTTTTACACTTTAAGGTAGGGTTCACAAGTTGATCCACACTTTTCAATGGCCTAAACTGCTGTCAATTCTCAGCAATGACCGATAATTGGTCAGGAGAAAAGACTCCAGGCAGTTCCCAGCAACTTAAACTTTCTTAAAGGTAAAGTAACTCCATGACAACATGATTGCAATTTTATATTTTGTCTCAGTAAGGCTTTAGCAACCTTCTACCTTCCGATTGCTACTTCAGTACCAACTGTCTCTGTTCTCTGCACCCACTTGTCCTGGCCCCCTGCTTGTCTAAGGGATAGACACTAATGCTGCTGGTGAAGTGACTGTATATCCAAAATAAGAAACCACAGCCTTTTTTAATTGTGTAAAGATATGAAGAAATATCCATAAAAAGACAAGAACTTCTATATGTAAATAGTATCTGGTAAGGTGGTACAATGTATTTATTTTTGAGGAGGAAAACTTTCTCCTGGAAATGTGGAACTCTTGATTACTTTTTTCTTTTTAGAAACTAGACTTAGACATTCAACAGTCATCCAAATATTGAAGTCTTCTGAAAGTCAGGTTTGGATGGTGGGCTCTTCTAAAAAGTATGCCATAAATCAATAGTGAGCAATTTTAATTTCCATTTGCACTGAAGAAATCCTTTTTATAAGACCGGTCTTACAGCATAGTTTGTACCAGCTCACCTTGTGGAATTTCTCATTTACTCTAAAAGAAGAAAAAATAAAATTGAATCAATGAAACTGGTTCTTTGATACAACAGGTTAGAGTTTGTATTATTTCTCGTATCTGAGGAAGTCCATATCTGAGGTAAAGGCCAAATAAATACATGGAGTAATTACTCAGAAGAGAGGGGCTTGCATGGAGTGGAGGGAAATTAATTCTGGAAGAAGTCTCAGAAAAAGAAGATACAGGCAATCAAGACATGATTCTTTTAAGAATCACAGACCATTGTTTTGCAGAGTGGTCACAGTATATCGCTGATTTTACCCGTGTGTATAATGATGTTAGAGGTTACAAAATTCATCTAAGAACTAAAAGAGCAGCTCAAAATGAGGCTGCAACAGTACTTTAAAATGGTGAGCTGCACCAGACCAAGATCTTAAGATTGTGGAAATAAGAATTAGAAGGGAAGATAGAGCTGAATGATCAGAATTTAAACATACAGGTTATAGAAGACCTATTACAAAAATTATGCTCAGGAAATATTTCACACTTCAAGAACATGGAAATACTAAGCCCGATAAGGTAGGCTAGACTTGAGTCTTATTAGAAAATCACTTTTTAGACTTGTCTTTTCTAACCTCAAGATTCTGTGTTTGAGGGAATTATTCTTGGGTTGTTTTTTTTTTGGGGGGAAGCTAAGGTCTGGAAGCTGTTCTTCACTAAAGAGATTTTTCTGAGACAATATTTTACTATACTTCTATCTTATTCCCTTTTGAATGATCTGCCTGTCATTGTGGTATTTAAATTCCATATACAAAACAAAACAAAACAAAACAAAAAGTAAACATACTTAGATGACATAGAACTAGTGAATATACATGGGAAATTCTGCCTTTCTGTAAGCAGAAATGTAATAAAGAACACATTTAAATGAAAACAAAAATTATGGATATGTAATTGTAGGATTTTTCATGTTAATTGAATTGAAATTGAATTGAAAGCTTGTAATTTTATATATTGGACAGTACATAGGAAAAGTACAGTCTTGATTTCACACTGTAATACCTGTGAGTGTTTTTTCCTCAAATAAGTATCTGTATTCTGATGTGTAAGACCTCTGTTCTGCAACACTTCAGTATGCAACTGGGTCAGTTTTGTTTAGGACAGCCATCAACCTAACTGAACAGCATATTTGGAGTCAAATTCCCCAAAAGGGGTAGAAAAATTAAAGTTACTGGCATATAGGTTCAGTGTGACTGCTTAGATATGGACAGATATTCCTAAGTTTACAGGAGGGAGTTATTAGATCTAAATCTTATTTTAGATTCTGGTTCAGTTTATTACTTTGTCTGGCCAGAAATAAATGCATGTTTTAGATCTTAGGGATTAATCTTGCAAATATGTAATGCAGGTTTAATTTTACCATACCTGAAAAAGTTTTAAGGCATGTTAATATTATCAGGCTAAGGTTCTCTGGGTAGGGGAAACCTGACTTTCTCATTGACTTCCAATTGGGATCAGCAGAGTCAGGATTTGCATTGGTATCCATGATATATGAGTTTATATCCTTGATATAAACCATAAGGAATACATATATGTTTTCAAGTGTCCTTTAGGGACTTTCAGACCACTTTCCTGTAATCTCGTGTTCCCTTTCAGACCTTGCCTTCTGACAAACTTCTACTCTAAAACCAAGATGCAAAAAAGTTTAAGTGGAGCAATGGCCATCTCATTTGCTGTCTGAATGATCATAATAATGGGTCAGTAATCAGAGGAAGAGGACCATGGTTCTTGTATAAAGGGGATACATCTGTGAATAACATCTTAGTTGGCACATCCTTAACAGACACCAGATTGCTGATATCCACAGCTGACTGCAGTGCTAGGGCTGGAGGAAAATTAAGGCTGAATACCTTAAGGAATATGAGGCTTCTAGGAGTGTTTTTTAGGAGGAGTGTCATGATTAATTTTAGATTTTAGATTTAATTAATTTACTAAAAAAATAATTAATAAAAATTAGATTTATATTTTTTTCTCTAAAGTCAGTAATGAAGGAGATAAAACTATCACATTTTGAAGTGTAGAATAAAGGGCTAACTTAGGGTGGAGGGGACTTCTGCTGCTGCTGTTTGTTCTGCTGCTGCTGCTGCTGCTGCTTCTCCTGCTACTGCTTCTTCAGCAGAGCCAGCTCTGAGATCAGACCAGGTTGCTTAGAGCTTTATTTAGTCTGGTCTTGAAAACCTCCAACCTTCCTAGGTCTCCACTACTCAACTGTCCTACTAAAGAATACTTCTGCAGGTGTCCTGGTTTAGGGCAAATTTGGGAGAAAACCTCCAATGGGGCCCCACCCCCGGGAAGCAAACCCACGTGGCCCTTTTCTCCCACCCCCCAACCGGTTTGGGAAGAGATTTCTCTGAAGGAAGTGGAAAAAACCTGTTTATTTCACAGGCACAGCACTACCCAGCACAAAAATGAACGATATCAAATTACAAAACCTCTCGCCGTTCAGAAGAGATGACAAACTTCAGAGGGTCTCTTTCCTGTGGGTGTTCGCTCTGTTATCAGTCCCTCTGGCGCTGGAAAATGCCGCTGCCCAGGCTGGGCTCCCGGTAGTCCACGGGTGCAAGCTCCCGGTGCTCCCCCGAGTCCCCAGTTCAGAGCAGCTTTGATTCGTTTCAGAAAAAGGGAAAGAAAACAGTCCAGGAAGACCTCTCTGCTCTGGCTAGTTGGAAAGCCAAGGTGATCTGTGTCTTGTTGTCTGTCTGTGCTGTAGTCAAAACTCCTGATGCGGGGGTGGGGGGGAGCAAGTACAGTCTCTGATAACAGACTCGGTGCTTCTTTTCCACTCACTTTTACTCTGAGATGGAATTTTAAGAATACAAAACCTGTGTCTGGGTTAGGTGGACGAATGGGGATACAATTTAACATCATAATCAACCCAGGACATTCCACCCCTTATCCCCATATCGTCGACTTACTGCCAAAACTAACATTCCAACTCTGCACACATTTACATACATAGAAACTTACCCTCCGTTCCACCCAAAAAATACAAGCAATATATCCATCATGCCCCTGTCATGCCCCACACCAAGCTACTGAATCCAGACCCCCACACTGGAGAGCGGCAGGATTCCCCACTCTCTCATTTTACTCACTCAAAACACCATCTTTCACTTGCTCATACCTTCAACACTTACACATTTCCTTCTCTTTCATGTCTGCGTGGTTTAATGTACAGACAATGGCAGTAACCTTTTACCCAAGGATCAGGTCTCCCTGAGGTACACATCGTGTTGTTCCATCTCTCTGCATTATTCACCATGTACAACCTGGTCCTTGAGCAAAGACAACCCCATGAACGGGTTTGTCTGTGCTTGAGGTAGAATTGACCCAAACTGTCTTCCCTAGCAGACCTCTGACATGTACCACTGGGACTTTGTTTCCGTCTACTACATGTAAAGACTCAGACTGGGCAGGACCTGCTCGGTTGGTGGAACCTCTGGTGTTGACTAACCAGGTGGCCTTTGCTAGATGTTGCTCCCAGTTTTTAAAAGATCTTCCACCCAGTGCCTTTAAGGTGATTTTTAATAGTCCATTGTACCTCTCCACTTTCCCAGCTGCTGGTGCATGGTAAGGGATATGGTACACCCACTCAATGCCATGTTCCGTAGCCCAGCTGCTTATAAGGCTGTTCTTGAAATGAGTCCCATTGTCTGACTCAATCCTCTCAGGGGTGCCATGCATCCAAAGGACCTGCTTTTCAAGTCCCAGGATGGTGTTCCAGGCTGTAGCATGAGGCACAGGGTAGGTTTCCAACCATCCAGTGGTGGCTTCTACCATTGTGAGCACATAGCGCTTGCCTTGGCGGGTTTGGGGCAGTGTGATGTAGTCGATCTGCCAGGCCTCCCCATAATTGTATCTGGACCACCGCTCACCGTACCAGAGGGGCTTCAACCGCTTGGCCTGTTTGATTGCAGCACATGTCTCACAGTCATGAATAAATTGAGATATGCTGTCCATGGTTAAATCCACCCCTCGGTCTCATGCCCACTTATAGGTGGCATCTCTACCCTGATGACCTGAGGCATCATGAGCCCATCGGGCTAGGAACAACTCTCCCTTATGTTCCCAATCCAAATCTATTTTTGACACTTGTATTTTTGCAGCCTGATCTACCTGCTTATTATTTTGGTGTTCCTCATTAGCTCTACTCTTGGGGACATAGGCATCTACATGGCGGACTTTGACTGGTAGTCTCCCTACCCTGGTAGCAATATCTTTCCACTCTTTAGCAGCCCAAACTGGTTTTCCTCTACGCTGCCAATTAGCCTCTTTCCACCTCTCCAACCATCCCCACAGAGCATTGGCCACCATCCATGAATCCGTGTAGAGGTAGAGTTTTGGCCACCTCTCTCTTTCAGCAATGTCCAGGGCCAGTTGAACAGCTTTGAGTTCTGCAAGTTGACTTGATCCACCTTCTCCTTCAGTGGCCTCTGCGACCTGTCGTGTGGGGCTCCATACGGATGCTTTCCACTTCTGGTTCATCCCTACGATGCGACAGGAACCATCAGTGAAAAGAGCGTAGCGTGTTTCTTCTGCTGGCAGCTGGTTATATGGTGGAGCTTCTTCAGCCCTTGTCACTTCCTCTTGTTCTTCATCTGTGAGACCAAAATTTTCACCTTCAGGCCAGTTTGTAATTATTTCCAAAATCCCAGGGCGATTCGGTTTACCAGTACGGGTGCGCTGTGTGATAAGAGCAATCCACTTGCTCCATGTTGCACTGGTTGTATGATGGGTGGAAGGAGCCTTTCCCTTGAACATCCATCCTAGCACCGGTAGTCGGGGTGCCAGGAGGAGTTGTGCTTCAGTGCCAATCACCTCTGAGGCAGCTTGGACTCCTTCATAGGCTGCTAAAATTTCTTTTTCTGTTGGGGTGTAATGGGCTTCAGACCCTCTGTAGCTTCTACTCCAAAATCCTAATGGTCGGCCTTGAGTCTCACCAGACACCTTCTGCCAAAGACTCCAGGACAGACCATGGCTCCCGGCTGCAGAGTAGAGCACGTTCTTCACATCTGGTCCTGTCCTGACTGGGCCAAGGGCTACTGCATGAGCGATCTCCTGCTTGATCTGAGCAAAGGCTTCTTGCTGCTCAGGGCCCCAATGGAAATTATTCTTCTTCCGAGTGACCAGGTAAAGAGGGCTCACAATCTGACTGTATTCAGGAATATGCATTCTCCAAAACCCTATGACACCTAAGAAAGCTTGTGTTTCCTTCTTATTAGTTGGTGGAGACATTGCTGTGATTTTGTTGATGACATTAGTAGGAATCTGATGCCGTCCATCTTGCCACTTTACCCCCAGGAACTGAATCTCATGAGCTGGTCCCTTAACTTTACTCTTCTTGATGACAAAACCAGCTTCCAGGAGGATCTGGATGATTTTCTCTCCTTTCTCAAACACTTCTGCTGCTGTGTTCCCCCACACAATGATGTCATCTATGTACTGTAGATGTTCTGGAGCCTCACCCTTTTCCAGGGCAGCCTGGATCAGTCCATGGCAGATGGTGGGGCTGTGCTTCCACCCCTGGGGCAGTAGGTTCCAGGGGTATTGCACTCCCCTCCAGGTGAAGGCAAACTGAGGCCTGCATTCTGCTGCCAGGGGAATGGAGAAAAATGCATTGGCAATGTCAATAGTGGCGTACCACTTCACTGCCTTGGACTCCAGCTCGTACTGGAGCTCCAGCATGTCTGGCACGGCAGCGCTCAGAGGTGGAGTCACTTCATTCAATACACGATAGTCTACAGTCAGTCTCCATTCTCCTTCAGATTTACGCACAGGCCAGATGGGGCTGTTGAAGGGTGAGTGGGTTTTGCTGACCACCCCTTGGCTCTCCAGCTCTCTGATCATCTTGTGGATGGGGATCACAGCATCTCGAGTTGTTCTATATTGTCGGCGGTGCACCGTCGAGGTGGCAATTGGTACCTGCTGTTCTTTCACATTCAGAAGTCCTACTGTAGATGGATTCTCGGACAGTCCAGGCAAGGTGTTCAGTTGCTGGACACCCTCTGTCTCCACAGCTGCTATTCCAAATGCCCACCTGAATCCTTTTGGGTCTTTGAAATACCCACTTCGGAGGTAGTCTATGCCCAAAATGCATGGAGCCTCTGGGCCTGTCACAATAGGATGTTTCTTCCATTCATTTCCAGTCAGGCTCACGTCTGCTTCTACCAAGGTAAAATCCTGCGATCCCCCTGTCACGCTAGCAATAGAAACAGATTCTGCCCCTACATGTCTTGATGGGATTGGCGTGCACTGTGCACCAGTGTCAACCAAGGCCTCATATCGTTGTGGTTCTGATGTGCCAGGCCAACGAATCCACACAGTCCAAAAAACACAATTTTCCCTAGCCTCTACCTGGCTAGAGGCAGGGCCCCTCTAAGCCTGGTTATCCTTCTTTCCTTTGGTATATGTCTTGGATGTTCCTTCAAGGGGATCAGACATGTCATCATCATCATACCTGGCAGTTTGGCTACGTGCAACTGGAGCTGCTTCCCTTTTGGTGGAACTTCCTTTGTGACTCTTCTCCTCCTTCAATTCACGCACCCGTTGTGCCAGAGCTGCAGTAGATTTCCCATCCCACCTCCTCATGTTTTCTCCGCAATCACGCAGGAAGAACCACAGCTCAGCTCGTGGGGTATACCTTCTCTCCCGATCTGGGGAACGCCTGCGTTGAGTGCCAGGACCTCTGATCTGTACTGCTGAGATTTGGAGAAGGTCCTCTTTAATCTCATCTCTAAGTTTCTTGTGATTCTCCTCTATCTTATCTTCTAATTTCTGCAGACATGTTTCCACAGCTGTGATTCTTGCATGTGTGGGGCCATGCACGGCATCTGCGTATGCTCGAAGCTTCTTCGCCATATCTAGCACGGTCTCCTCCCTTTCATCCCGTTTCATCATTTCTAACGCAGATGCATATTCTTGTGGCCCAAGTCGTACCAATTTTCGCCACATCACGGATGTACATGGCACCAAGTCTGGATTCTTAGTTGGTATTTCATCTGAAAAAACAATCTCTGCCACTGCCATTTCTCTCAGGCGTTGGATCCCTTGTTCGATGGTTTTCCACTGTGTTTGCTGCATGTAGAGGTCATCTACACACAGATATCTTTGGGCTACGCTTTCAAGGACCCGTGCCCAGAGACTGCGAGGGTTAGCCTCCCTCATCATCCCCTGGTCGATAACTGGATCGTGTGACAGGGATCCCAGATGCCTCGCTTCAGTGCCATCTAGAACTGTAGCTTCACCTGCGCGTCCCACAGACGGACTAACCAACTAATTATAGATTCATCAGGTCGTCAAGTGTAGTCCTTCCTCAGGCCACGAAGATCTTTCAGGGAAAAGGACTCAATATTAGCTTCTGATCTTGTTCCAGTTGCTTTGACTCTTGGTTTTGTGTCAGGAGGCGTTGAGGGTCCTTCTCCTGCATCATCATCGTCATCATCCACTGGTCGATCGGTTTTGTCTGTGCACTTTCCACTTCTTGTGCTAGTAGCAACAGCCATTGGTTGAGGCTTGCTGTCTGGTTTAGCTACCAGCTTTGTAACTGGGAGGTTGGCTGCAGCCTGAGTAATTGGGGTAACTGTTGATTTATCTCCCTGTCCCCTTTCTCCTGTCTGCTGCCCTACAGTATCCAGCAATGTACGGTACGCATATGCCAGGGCCCAGCTTACTGCAATGATCTTTTTTTCTTTGGAATTATCCTGACACTTCTCTTTCAGGTATTTCCCCACCTCAGCTGGATTCAGAATTTGTTCATGTGGAAAGTCCCAACCTACAGGGTCAGAAAATCCCTTCAGGATTTGGCCCATATCCTCCCATTCTCCACCCCACTCAGGATTTTCCATGCTTGGTTCAGGGGTCTCATCAGTCCCTCTAGAAATCTCAGCCCTCATTCTAGAGAGGCTGAAGACTGTATAGAGGAAACTTACCAGATTAAATGCCAGAAAGATGGTCTCTTTAACATTCAGGGGAAACTGAACACTCGCCAATAGTGATGTAACCGATTCAGAGGAGAAGAAGGAAAGGAAAGGTTGAAAAGCCTCATTCCCTGCTCCTCCTCTAACAAACTGGGTGCATAACCATACCCATGAATCCTTTATATTTGGAACAGACTCCAGCACCTGAATAAACTTCTTGGAAATCATAATCACTAGGCCCAGCCCAATAGCTATTCTAATCCGTGCCCCTCTACTGTAAAAGCTATGTGTTAGGGACAATACCAGGGCTAGTTGTGGATAAGAAAATAAACCAAGGGACCATAAAGGTATTAAAACCTCAAAAAAGCCTAGCAACCAGAAACACATGAAGGCCTGCACCCCAAAAGACATTATTAATTCAAGCAGCATGGCTGGATAGCTAGGGACTGCTTTATCTTATCCCAATACAAAGTAATTGCCACTTCAATACAATCAATACAGGGTTTTTCCACTCTCTCGTGCCCCACGTTGGGCGCCAGTGAATGTATTTGTCCTGGTTTAGGGCAAATCTGGGAGAAAACCTCCAATGGGGGCCCCCCCCCAGGAAGCAAACCCACGTGGCCCTTTTCTCCCACCCCCCAACCGGTTTGGGAAGAGATTTCTCTGAGAGAAGTGGAAAAAACCTGTTTATTTCACAGGCACAGCACTACCCAGCACAAAAATGAACGATATCAAATTACAAAACCTCTCGCTGTTCAGAAGAGATGACAAACTTCAGAGGGTCTCTTTCCTGTGGGTGTTCGCTCTGTTATCAGTCCCTCTGGCGCTGGAAAATGCTGCTGCCCAGGCTGGGCTCCCGGTAGTCCATGGGTGCAAGCTCCCGGTGCTCCCCCGAGTCCCCAGTCCAGAGCAGGTTCGATTCATTTCAGAAAAAGGGAAAGAAAACAGTCCAGGAAGACCTCTCTGCTCCGGCTAGTTGGAAAGCCAAGGTGATCTGTGTCTTGTTGTCTGTCTGTGCTGTAGTCAAAACTCCTGATGCGGGGGTGGGGGGGAGCAAGTACAGTCTCTGATAACAGACTCGGTGCTTCTTTTCCACTCACTTTTACTCTGAGATGGAATTTTAAGAATACAAAACCTGTGTCTGGGTTAGGTGGACGAATGGGGATACAATTTAACATCATAATCAACCCAGGACAGCAGGGCAGCAGGAGCTGGTTCATGTGCTTTCTTGGGGCAAGCAGGGAAAAAGAGACAACTGCTTTCCCAGATGAAGTTTTCAAGAACCAGGATGAGAAGGTCCCAGAGAGCGAGAGGGAGGTGAGTTGCAATCTATTTCTGTGCATTCTGTTCCTGGAAGTGTGAGAACTTGGGTGTGGAACAGCTGTGGGATGTGATGTTGTGAGATACCCAATTCCTTCAAAATAGTTTTGTGATACCAGCAGTGTTTGTAGAGTCAATTTCACAACAATATAACTGAAATATCGAATAGTTAATAGAAAGGTTAATGGTTGCTTAGTATTAGAGCAGTAAAATTATTTTTATGCAGCTAAGATAATAGGCACCTGAGTGACAAGAATCATACTAACATAGTAAAGCTAAATGACCAGAACTCAGCTTTTAAAACAGTTGAATGCCATTCTGATAACCACCAAGGTGTTTAGCATGTCTATTGGATAGGGCATAGATAGTCTTATAATTGTATAAGTTATAATTATCGTTTAATGGTGAGAAATGTTCCAAACTTGTAACACAAAAATTTTAGATCCTTCCAAAACATACATACAACAGTGCTAATAATCCTTTCAGAGCCTTGTGGAATAAAGTTAAAGGGCTTAGCCGACTTAGAATGTGCTAAATGAAGTCAGAAGTCAGTGAACTTGAGTAATGGTACAGCCACTGTATATGTTTAGAAGGGAGGCAAAGCTATCAAGTAATCTCTTAGTCTGTGAGAAAAGCTGGAAAGGCCAAACCTGTATTATTTCTTTAAATTATTTTATTTTTTAACTTTTTTTTTTCCCTCCAGCCTATGGGTTTGGCGTGTTGAGTTAGAATCTTCTCCTTGGGCAGATAAGTTGAAGTGCTTTCACTGCAGGATTCCACTGACACATAAGATGTACCAAAATCTCTTTGACTGGAAATAATGATTGATGATGTGCTTATTTGGGACAGAAATTATTATGTGTTATAAAAATCTATGCAATGCATGCCAAGCAAAAAAAAGAAGCCTTAAATTGAGTGAGAACTAATATCCAATTGGGATGAGTAAGACTGGTTATTTAGGAAACCTACCATGATTTGTGCGTCGTGACAAAGGAATTTGACTCAACATCAGTAAGGTAACTGGACAAGTGGAACAACTTCAAAAGAGAGAGGCCACCCAGAGATTCACAGCCTCATCACTATTTCTAAGCAAACCTAGTCCTTGATTTATTATAAATATTCCACTGAGCATATTGCTACGGGATGATAGTGAACTGTGATCACAAGGGGAAGGAGTCAGAGGGCAGCCACAGAGGAGCACAAATTAATTTTTCTTCACTTAAGAAAGAGTCCAAAATGACACAAGTTTATGTGGATTAGAGACTGCACTTCTGGAACAAGATGGTCTGAGGGCATATCCTTTCAACACACAGATTTGACTGTGAT
Organism: Pseudopodoces humilis; assembly: GCF_049639895.1. Taxonomy (NCBI): domain Eukaryota; kingdom Metazoa; phylum Chordata; class Aves; order Passeriformes; family Paridae; genus Pseudopodoces; species Pseudopodoces humilis. The sequence continues at coordinate 19,317,349 of NC_142204.1, forward strand.
GGAGCTGTGCTCAGACTGGAAAATGCAACTGCTGGTTATTAGTTTGACTTAGGAGTGGTGTCCTATATACGTTTATAAATCACTTTAGGTAAAAACAGCCCATATTACCATGGGAATCTATGCAATAGAAATTACTTCACAGATCACCCTTTTAGCCTCAGAAAGTGTCCATTTATCATGAAATTGATAAAATAAAAGCCTTCAATTTGAAAAGGACATGATTAGAATATGCATGATTATGAGAGGAAGCATGAAGTGGTCTATGAGGGCTCTTTTCAGGGAGATCCTTGCCTAAGCATATATTTTTGCAAAGGTGTTGGAAGTGAAATGAAACATGCTGAGATCGGGAGGGTGTCACTAGGTAGTGTCAAAATGTCCCTGTGCTGACTGTTGGGGAAGTGCTAATGGAATTTTAAATAATCTTTTCTGCTCCTTAGGTCTCATAATATGTAGTTTCTTTGCTCCAAGGACCTGAGTACATTATCAGAATTTAAGTATTAACAGGTTTCTAAGAAACAGAATGCTGATAAACAAACAAGAAGTTGAAACAATAGGAAGATCTTGCTTGCTTTTGTCTGAATTTGATTTATCATTTTGGATTACATTGTTTTTTAATGAGAAAGGTTTTGTTTAAATTTAAATTGCTGTATGTTACATCTCAGAAAACAACCACTTATGAATTTGTAGTATATTCTCCCTTCCCCCTCATACAGGATTCCAGATGAATTAATAACCAATTGTGTTCAGCAGTCCATAAATTTCTACTCTTTTCAGCCAACCTTTTATGAATATTTGCATGGGTTAGCAGAAATAGTTTGGTTATGAGAATATATTCTGGAGCGTTTAACAAATTTATTCACATTGAGCACTGTTGCAAAACATCATACATCTCGCTGCACAGAGATGATGTTAGAGACTTCAGGGCAAAAGAACAGAGGTTTCAGTGCCAGAATGTAATGGCTTTCTTGAACCAAAGGTGGTTAACTGTGGTTAGCCAAAAGTACTATACATCAAGAATGACGAATTGGGCAGAAAATGAACTCCAAGAATGTACAATAGTTACATTAATGTCTCAGAGCATATGTCAGGCAAATCCATGGGACTTCTGCTGAGGGAATAAGTTGATGATCTTAACAATGCCCTTTCTCATAAGTACTCGTGATGGTAAATGCTCTCAGAAGAGAATTTCAGGAGTCACCGGCTTTCTGTTTCTTGGGAACAAATATAAAGCCAATTAGAAATGGAAAGCCACAGGAACTGTGGGTCGAAACCTCCAGAATGTTCCCACATAAAGAGTTGGTTGGGCAGCCTCATGAGCTTCAGAGTGCACTGTGGTGACACTCTGATGGTAAACCATGGGGAACAGAGGTGATTACTGCTAACAGAGATCTCAAAATCATCACTACAATCTGCTTATGAGAGTTATTCTGAGAGTTTACCCTGTCTTCTCTCCTATACTTATTGATTTATTCTTACTAATTGCTTGAATTCATCTATGGTAGTTGTTAGTTTGGGTTGAAATGTTTGCTTTTCTTATCTAATTTTCCAAGATTAAAACAATATCTGTAGTGTAAGGGGATATAATTTAGCTAGTAAGTCCAGTGCCTGGGTCTTTTATGACCCAGCCCATATCCTATGGTTAATGCCAGAAATACAAGCACTCCTTTTTGTTAAATTGCAAGGTCTAAAATGCTGAAAGAATATTGTCTTTCATTAAATTAAACAATCCTTCAGCAGCTCCTCAGATAAGTCATATAACCAGTAATTTTATGCACATCATTAAAGGCTGAGATGCTCACTTTGCAGCTCAGAATCTTTGCCCACCTTCCAAACTCTAATAGGGCTCTTTTAATGTGTAATCTATTGTTGCCCCAGTATTACTGGTGCCCACTCAAAGAGTACTACTGGTGTCATGTTACCATTAATATTTGTGTGAATAAACTCTTAGTAATTCCTCTGGCACATCACATCAGTTTTCAATGAAGCAATGAACCTATCTGAAAAAATACCAGTCAGGTTTAACCCTTCAGTTGTGTTTTGTCTGTGACGGTTCTCAGATCCAAATAACTTTGCCTAGAAATATTTAAAAATATTTTCAAGATCTATTAGGACATAATTATTGCACATCAAACATTCCTGGATTATTGATCAGTATTTTAATGTATTGAGACTGCTGCAGTATTTTCCAATAAAAGTTGCTTTATAAAGTGTGCCCTCTTATAAATGGTCTACTGCAGAACGCTGAAATCTCATTCTTTCTGTATGTGTATACATTCACCTTTGAAGAAAGCATTTATTTTTAAATAAAGTGTAAGCCAAACTTTCTAGTTAAGAACTGTAGTAATTATATTCCTAGAAAATAAAAAAGTTCAGGTGGTATTTTCTGCTTGAAAATAGAAGTGATGAAGCAGTTTCACAGTTAAATTACACCTTCTTAATTAAAATACTTTTCATTTACTTCAATTGGTTTCTTAAAACTCTTTTGATGACTTCTCATTTTTTCATTATGAGCAGTGAGAAAAGTGACTTTATAGAAGCTTTTGCATGTCTTTACCTCCCATTTGTCTCTTTCAAGGCTGAAGAGCTCTAGATTTCTCCTCAAACATTGGCAGAAGCTCTTTTGTCAGAAATGTCTACAGCAAAGACTAATCCAAATTCTCTTTTCCAAGTCACTGTGCAGGCCTGAATTTTTCAGAGGAAAAGTGGCTGGGTATAAAAAGGAAGAAAGATGATGAACTCCTTATTTTAGAGGGATGAAGCAGTGTGAAACTCTGACCTAGGAAGAACATTGTGGATTAGAATTATAGAGATTGTTCCCTTTTTTTTTCCCCCAAATGTTACTTGTGGCTGGTGGAGGAAGGTTCAGTGGTTGAACCCAAAACAAGTACTTGTAGTCAGCCCAAAATCTAATTTTTGTGTGAATTGAAACAAATAGTCATTGCCAGTAGGAATGCTCAAACCCTTATGGAGAAAATGCAGTTTCTACAGTCTGATCTCAACAGCAAACATTCTCAGCAAATATTCACCTTTTGCACCATATGCTTGCATGACCCATGGTAACCCCACATCCTGTTGCTGTAAATAAGAAAAAAGGCTTTCCGATACATGTTTTCATTTTTCCTGTTTCTGAAAGAAATGGGATATTGTTTAACAGCACATCTAATTTGGATGTGATTATTGCTGTTGAGAGAATAAGTGCTGGCTGGCTGGGTAGGGAGCCAGAAAAGGTTTCTGGCTACAAGCAAAGAAATCAAGAAGATGGGACTCAGCAACTCCATGCCCTTGATAAAAAAATAATAATACAAAGTTTTGAGAGAAGGTCTCTCTCACAGGCATAAAGAAAAGACTTTTGCATGTTGGGTACTGAGGTGTATCACTGGGTTGTTACAGTCCTAAAGGACCTGTAAGCAAGTGGGAGACATCATAAGCATTTGGTATTTGAAACGAGAAGATAAAGTAAGAAAGGCAAATAACTTTCACTTCTTTACACTTTTGTGTAGCTGCAAAAGAAGCAGGGGCTTGTAACTTTTTTCTGAGGGAAAAGACGGATGTTTTGCTCTCTTCACTAGTACCATCCTGGCTGTGGTTGGTCTGAAGGTTGGTAAGAAGGTCTGAGGCACTGTGCTCACAGCAATATTACAGCTGTATCCACCTCTGGGCAAAAATGAACTTGTATGAGAAGAGTAAACAATCACAAAATAACAGCGTTTTGGGGCTGAGGGGGAAGAAAATGAGGGAATTGGGATGTAGGTTGACCTTCTCAGGCCCCTCCATTCTTGTGGAGCACCATTTCTGTAAGAACAACCAGCCAAGCATAAGATCTTAGCCCCTGATAACTAAACTATTTAACTCCACCCTGAAATTCCTCAGATTGCATGCAGTCCCCAGGTTCCTTGGAAATTTTCTTTGGCATAACTTTTAATGACAGTAGAGAACAAGTGCAAGACAAAGTGAATGCAACAGAAGACTGGCAGAGTTTGCAGTCAGCAGTTTGCATAACCTGCATGATTCTGAAAGTCGTGTTGCACTTTATCTTGAGTGGGTTTGCTCCGAGTCTGTTACTATCTCTCAGAATTGCTCACCCCTCCATTGTGTGCTGGTATCACTTCTTTGGCGAAGAAAGCGTGGTCTGTGCTAAGCCAGTAGCTGTTCCTGTACATGCCTGGAGTTGTAGCATGACTGAGAACTCTCCCCCAGTGAAGTTGAAATGGAGGGTGTTCAGATCTCTGTGGGACTCTGTTGCTTATAAAAATAAGAAAGCATGTCCTATGACAGAAATTGTCGTTGTCGAAACACATTCTTTAACTTGTAATGAAAAACTCACCATTGCAATTATTTCAGTAGCTCTGTTGGATATCCTTTTCCTTTAAAGAATTTAGGCCAGAAAATTGGATGCATTTTTAATATATATTTTTTGGGAAAAAAAATCCCCTACAGAAAGCATGTATCCTTGTGAAAAGTTGTTGGTCTTGTTTGTTTTCCTTGCCAAATCCCCAATTTTCTATCACATAGTTCCAACAATTTTTTTTTCTGAGAGCCCAAAGACCAAGGGAGATCAGATGAAATCTATGAAGTGCTCTTAAAATTGAGAGGAGGAGTAAAATCCTACAAAGAAAAAAATGTTGTTTGGACCACAAAAGAATACTTGGGGTGATTACTAAGACTTGTCTGTGTCTTGTTGATTTGCCCTGAAACTGCTAAACAGCTAATGAAGCAAAAGTTCAACTCGAACAGTTTAATCTAGAGCTGACGGAAAAAATATTTGGAGTAAAACATTTCAATATAAAATGGCTTTTTTCCAAAACCAGAACTTTCAGGAAAAGCTTTCAGTTCCTTCTACATTTTCTTCTTTTTTTTTTTTTTTTTATTGGAAACAAATATTTTGTTCTTCTATTAATATTTTTTTTCCTCCCTCCCTGCACCCTACTTTCTTTTGCTTCTGAATGCATGTAAAGACTAATGTCTAGGGACTGTTCACTCCTGAAATTTTTTTTAAGATTTTCTTTCTTTGTTTTGTGGGGGGTTTTGTTTGTTTATTTCTCAGCTTTGGAAAGGCTTCAATGTTACAAATAGAGAAATCCTTGAAAATTCGCAGATTAGATTTTCTGCTGAATAAAATTAATGTTGTCCAAAGAAAAAGAATGGGCTCAAAAACTGAAATGTAATTTAAAATTTGACAAAAGCTTTGTAGTTCGAGCCACATATGAACGAACAATGTCAAAATGTTTTTTCCAGACCATCAGATTATTCTGTTTTCCTGTAGATTGCAGACCATAGCATTACCAGTTATTCCTGCTTGAGCTTAGTTGCTGTGCCCAACAAATGTGGGACTTCTGGGACTGCTAGTGGACCTCCCTTTTGTTTGTGAGCTTTCCAAGGTTGGCAGATGCTGTCAATTACCACTTGAAACTTGACTGATAATCTTGCCACTGTGCAGCAATGAATGACTGGAGAGCTATAGGCATGCTCTGTATTTTCTTCAACGCTCTCAAGGCACTCACAGGAATGGTTGAACTTCCTTGTAGACATGCCTGGGGTCCTTCACAAACACCTGGGTTTGACACCAGGATTCGAGGCTGTAGGGACCTGGGTAGATGGTTAGACATTTTGTCTGTGCTGAACTTCAGTCTGCTGCAGATGAACTCCTGCCTGAGGCACCTTAGGTCTGTCTGCACAGCTGTTCTCACTGTTGAACAGAGATATCTTTAGATACAAGCTTAAATATTTCACTGACTCTAGACCTCAGTTAATGTGAAATATCAGTCAGAGGAGTCAGTGCCTCTGGGACCACAGTCAACCAGCGGGCTGAACACAAATGAAACATGAATGCTAACTGGACATCTGAAACGGAGCCCCAAAGAAGGATAACAAATAACTGCTGGTCTTGGGTGAAAATAGGTGTCAAGCTGTGGATGAGTCAGGCTCTCCCTGAGGTCTCACTGCAAAATCACAAGGTTTACCAAGTTTTCTAACCTGCCAGTTGGCAAGCACCAGTGCTATGGTCCCATCATGATGGAACCCACTGGCATTGGTGTAAGAAGCTCTATTCCACTCCTCCTAGTAATTTAATAACTTAGGTGTTCTCCCTTACTGTTTTTCACTTGAGAATGGATAATGGAAAGACTAAGAGTCAAGGGGCACCGAGACAAGAGCCAATGGAACTGGGTTATGATCATGAAAGAAACAGGAAGGATTTTTTTGTGGTATCCTGAATTTTAATGGATGGGTACAGGAAAAGTGTGTCAAGAGAAGGCAACAAGTAACTGTGAGATTAGGAAGAAATTCAAGAACTATTCTAGATTTTGAACAATATATGACCAAGGAAATGAAAGGAAACAATCCAAAGGAGTACGTGAATCCAACAGAAGAGCTCTTGGTAGCTTTGGGGAAGGAGGGAAAATATGTAGGAGAGGAGAATTTAAAGCAGAGAAACATAACATAGGAAAGAAAAGTAATGATTTGAGAAATGTGTGTCAAATTTGATTCAGAAATAATAGCTTTGAGTAGGTGTGAAGGGAAGAAAAAAGATCACAGAGGAAGTGGCAGGGGCTGCAGAAAACGCATGGAGATGGGAAAAGAATCAGGAGCTCAGTGATATGTAACAGTGAATTGTGAAGAGGAGTATTTTTGGGTGAAAGGCATGCAATGAAACAATTTTTTTCTCCTTTAGTTTTCCTCTGTTGTTTGTTTATTCCACTGCAGACAATCTGATCTTCCTCTTCCTGTCCATGTTGTTGTACCTCTGGCTTTGTTGGTTTGATAGCCATCCCTATCACTAGAGGATTTGGTGTGCAGACACTAGAAAGATATGACTGTGCACAGTGTCGTCTGTGTGTGCTTAGCTAACAGCACAGGAATCAAGCCTAGACAGACTCAAGCAAATTAGGCCATTCCAGGGAATGTTCTGAAGACCACTTTTTGCTATGAAATTTTTAGCATGGATGCTGGCAACACTCTGACCCAGGTCAGGTAGCAGTGTCCTAGATGATTCCCAAATATGGCTCAGGAGTTAGTGCATGCCAAGGGCAGCTCCCAGTAGGCAGTTTAGATGCACTCGCCCCAGTTTGGCGGGTAAAGGGAGTGAATGGGATTGAGGCAGCCTGTTCTGTGCCAGATGTTGCTGTGGGCCAGGGAACATTCCTTAGCACATTTAGTTTACTAGCATGGATGCAGCCAAAGAGTGCATTGTCTCTTCTCTTTAAAAGAGAGGATGCAGTTGCTCCTTAGCTTAGAATGAGGTCACCTTCCTTTGGATAGAAAAAGGTAGAGTTAGAAAGCTTCAGGAAGAAACATGTGAAAGGGAAGAGACAAGACACACACAAAACATTGCACCTCCAGGCAATGAAAGAATGGGAAACTACAAAACTAGAAGTGCGTGTATAAGTCTGGAGTGGGGAGGGGAACTAAACTGAAGCTAGACCTGTATCTGGACATGCTGGGACCATTGCCTACACTGATGAAAATATCAGTGCTATATTTGTACAGGTGATTGCATGTGCGGTCTTTTCTGTGCTTGTAAGCACTGGGACAGAATATCAGACATGGGAGTGGACAGTGTTACTTGTTTATCATCCTCTGTAGTGGCTGTGCTCATGAAAGCGCGTGTAGTGAATTGTGCTGCTCTAGGCAGAACATGCAGTCTAGAAGCAACATGAATCTAGTGGGAAATGTGCAAATGCTGAACCTGCAGATTGGCAGATTGTCTGATGGAGGTACTTGGATGTTAAGTACAACTAGACCTGGAAGTAAGTACAAAGCTTTTGGGTCTTTCTTCACTTCCTGCTAGCATTAGTTAAAGTCGACATATTGATGAAAAATGCTTTATAAAATTATAATTAATGTATTTTAAAAAGGTTTTGTTTTACTGGCTTACCTAAATTATACCTTTGTACCTAGATCCAGCCAGCCAGCTAACAGAAATTATTGATTAAAACCAGCTTTTAATGTGAATACTCTGTCAATGAATACCATCTTCTGTTGTGCCAGAAGTGTTGCTTTGCTCTGTTAGCAAGGAGAGTCTACAGGAAGATCCTGCATGTGTGCAGGACACTGGAGAGTTTAACAGTGGGGCGCGTGCGGTGAAGTGATCTTGTTCAGTGAAATCCTCTGGCCTTGTACTCTCCATCTGTTTCCATTCAGGTCAAGTGCATGTGCTTCTCATTTATTACTGACTGTCATCTGCATGACAGGAGCACCGAGAGGCCCCACCTGAGATCAGCTCCTGCCGATTCTAGGTATTGTGCAGAGGCTCGTACTTACTCATGTTATAGCACAAATGGCTGGGACAAAAAAAAGGGATGAAGGGCTTCAGGTGGAAGATCAAGAGCTCCAATGCAAGTAGATTAAGATGAAATCATGCCCTCATGTCAATAAGAGTTTTGCCATTCATTTCCGTGTCACCTGGATTTCTACCCTGGCTGACTTGTCCAAAACTGTGGGGGAAGTCTGCATCAGAGACAGGAACTTGTCCCATGACATCACCCTTCCTGACAAAGGGGTGGGGTGATTAGATCTGCACCCTGCATGATTCTCTCAACAAAATTAATGGAAGTTTTGCATGTTGAGTGACTACAGGCTTGATCTGTTTGTTCCTTGTACATCTTTTCCCTTCACCTCTTGGTAGAACCTCTGAGCTCTGACTGTGTGAGACGGGTAAACTCAGCAGGTTCACAAAGAAGGCACATATGAACCTTCTACAGCCTGAATGAGAGCTTAAGGTTGGAAGGAATCCAAAACCTCAAAAGGAAATTCAGCTGAAATGACCAACTTTTGCCTGGTTTGGGGTCAAAACCTAGGGAAAACAACACTTCAGATGGTTTCTATATAAAAAAACATGAAGCCACCCAGGTTTATAGAAAACCACTTCAAATTTTCTTACTGCACAGCCAGGTTCAGAAAGAAAGTATGGAAAATTGAGTAATACTGCTCAAGTTCCAGATTGATGGCACAGATTCAAAATATTTTAAACCTGCTGTACTCTAGGTTCATTTCACTTTCAAAGCCTGGCAGGAATCCAGCAGCTACCTCAAATGGTATAGTACCAAGATACTTACCAGACATTTGTAGTCTTCTCCACCAAACCAGTTGCTAAGCTTTTTTAGCTTTTTTTTTTTTTTTTTTTTTTTGGCATTTGCATTTAAACCTCAGGGACTCGTGTTGATCCTACCAGAAAACTCATGACTTCCCGTGTTCCTTGGTGTTTTATTCTCAAGAATTTTGATTTCAAACAGGTCCACCCCAACAAAGGAGACAAAATGCTAAGGTCTAAAGTAAATACAGTACAAGAGTTCTCTTAAAAGATACACCATCAGCCTACAGTGCCTGTAAAAAGACAAGGCTGTAGATATGCAGCAAATCAGTAATTTTGGTAGAGATAGACTTCATGAAGACTTGTTCTTGCAGCAGTTGACAGTTGTCCGCTTCATCTTCAGTACTATGTGAGAGCCTTGTTTTCATGGTGAAATGTGAGACAATAATCCTTCCGGTGGACTAAAAATGAGTTTGCTAAAACTTAACGGTGTTAGATAAGGGTCTGCAAACAATGATTTATTGGCCAGTTACACAGAGCAAAAGGCTGGAAAAGAACAAACCTCCTAAGAGAAAATGGTCCTGATTCAAATCTCACTGAAAATGTTTGCACTGCTTTCCCCATAGAATTTGAGTACTGTGCTTAAGCCTGAACTAGGTAGTCACTAACTTGGAATTAAGCCAGGTGAAAAAAAAATCATTATGATTTTAATAAAACCTTTCTTGGGAAAATCTGCTAATGATGACACTTGAATGAAGCATCTAAAAGAAAAAGTAAGAATTTAAATTTGCTAAATGTATTTAAAGGCTCTTTTCTAACTGAAAGTTTATATGCACAGACGTGCTTGAAGGATCTCAGGTAGAAATTTTGTTACCTATGGTTCCAGTGCTGCTTGTTATCCATTGTGAGCTGAGAGAAACTATTCTTCACAGTATCTGAGCAATGTTCTTATCACAAATGTGAATCAGGATAGCACCTTTAGTCGATGAATAAGACACAAGAGCAGATAACATAGAGATAAAAAGTAGCTTCTCTCTAAGACAACACATTACACTCTGTTTTTAGCAGTCCTCTGGTTGCCTTTAGCCTTCTCTGAATCAAGAACAAGGTCTTCATAGAAAATCAATGCTGTTTTCAACTCTACTGAATTTAAAGTTTGCTAATATTAGCCATGGCAATATGTGAAAAACACTCCTTCTGCTAGTCTCTTTAATAATGATGAGAAACAAAATTGAAATGGAAGAGAAAAAAATAAGGATATAAACTGCCAGTAAACTAGATAACATCTAATCCATGAAAGAAGAGAGCCCATCTTACACCATTTTACTTATGTTTGTATTGTGTCAGATAATACAGAAGCTTGTAGGATACAGGTGCCCCAGGGAATTACCTGCAATTAAATCCTACCACTGCTGCAAAAGAAGAATTTTGTCCAACCTATGAGGGTGATAACTGCTTAGATAAGAAAAGTTCTGATTTCATTTCAGTGCTACCATCTGGTGGGCAAAATGCAGACAGCAAAAATCCCATTGCTGTAACACTGGAACATTCTGATACAGTGAGTTTTTGTTTTATTTTGTGAAGGAAACATAAGATATTATTAAAACAACTTGAACATCTGGTTTGGGGATAAAGTCATTTTGCAGTGTTGCTGCCAACCCTCAGGGCCAAGTGCAAGGAGAACAACCTTCCCTTCCAGACTCTCCATAATGCATAACACCAAACGAATATTTCATGTCCAACACAAATGAAGAACAAAATATACTGTAGCTGTAGCTGTACACATCTAGGGAAATTCTGCTGATAGCTTGAAAGCCAGAGAATTGTATGTGATTGAAGCTGCAGAATTTTAAAAACTAACACCAGGGAAGAGGAGTCGTGTTTATTTTATTATGGGTAAGTTAAAGACAAAGTTATATCAGGCATTTTGAGGAAAAGAAATAGAAAGGAAAATCACTAGGAAATCTATGTGATTAGTTATTGAAAGGATCTGTTAAGACATCATAGTGAAGAGCAGTGTTGTTTTCTTTGGTACACTTAGAACTTACACTGTGAAGGTGGAAATAAGGGTCAGATCTGATCTTCTCCAACTACTGCCTGAACTTTGGAGATCTGGAAGAAAAGGGACTAATTGTTCCAGTTTTGTTACTTACTTTCAAATGAATCTAGCCCAAAACCTCAAGCATTTATGCAAACTTCTTGCCTGTTAAGATGTATGTAACTGTCATAACCACACCACTTTTATTTTTACAAAACTTTGAGGGAGTTTTTGCAGAAAAACTTCTTCAGAGTAGAAGTTCTGGTGTTATTTAACCTTAGTATGGCTGAAATTTTACCCTTAGCATTCTTCAGCTTTCCTATACTGTCATTTTCTCAGGTGTAAATAAGAACTGGCCACTGATGTTTCAAATGCTTCTAGTCCCAATTCAAATGCTCTTTTTGCCCATCTGCCTGCATGCAAAAATGAGCTGTCTTTTAAAAAGTGATTGAAGTTGTATTATACCATCAGAGATTGCTGTCACTTTTAACATGGCATAAATTTATTAAAAGGAAACCCAGGTAGAAAAATTTAATCAATAATGAGGTTTTTGAACAGGTGTGAATACTGAGACTGATATAATCAATCCTTTGATTTAACTTGGCAAGCTTTATATAAAAATCTTCAGTAATTAAATGCTGATATTGGTATTTTTTGAATCTTGGGTAATGTAAATCTACTACTTCAGAAGGTCAGCCAGTAGGTGACTTAATGTCTCTAAAAACTTCCACTATTGAGTACAACAGTAATCCATGATAATTTCAACCTTGGTAACAAGGTTCACAGAGATCTGGTCAAGCATTCCAGAGCTCCAGCTTCATCAGGAAATTTGTACTGTGGTTGAACAAGAATAAATAGCCTTCTCTGAGATTTGTCTCTTATATTGGTCTACTGAGTTCCTGCCAGCCTGTCAACTAAAACAAATATTCATATCTTCCAGTATAGATTAAAGTGATTTCTATTTTTCCTACTATAGACTTGGCCCTTGACTTAGAAGTGATAGAGATCAGATGCCAGGAAGACTGAGGTAAGTTACTGTGTTATATGTAAAGAAATGGAAACCGTTTATTGTCTCTCAATAAAAAATATTCCTGTGATTTCTGAGGTTTAATCCCCTCAATACATCTCATGATGAAAAGGTGAAAAAATAATAGAAATTCACAGATTTTAATTCCAGAAGAGCATAAAGAGCAACTGCTGTTCATTTAATCAGATTTCCTACAGCAAGGGAGTATGGAAGTTTGTGGAGCTTATGGTGTGTTTTGGTTTCCTTTTTTATTAATGCAAGTGTATTCTCTTTTGAGATATCTTTCTTGCAGTACCCCCGAAATTCAGTGATTCAGTGATGGCTCCCATTAAGACCTTCTATACAGAAGAAATTTCACATGCTGGCTCAGAGATGTTACTTCTTCCATATGTACTGTTCTGTATTTTTTGAGGAGCATCACTGATCAGAATATCTTTTGCCAAATGCTGAGGTTGAAAGGAGCTCTGGGAGTTTGATACAGTGTACTTTCCCTTCGATTTAAAGAGTTAACTAGGCATTTATTGTCAGAGATAGGCTACTGGGCTTAGCAGAGCTTCTCTGAGGCTGTGCTTGTGTTTATTAGAACACTCCTGTGAGGCCCAGTCACTGCTTTCCTTTATGGAAAAACCACCTCAGAACCCACGTGCCCAAAAGAAGAGCTGCTTCTAGTCTAAGAGGGCATGGAGCAGCTGCCTTTCTCCCTGGACAGAGACCTCAGAGGGAACTGGGGATCAAGAACAGCTGCCTCAGACTAGAGGCCATATCCTGATTCAGTGGTACTGGCTCTTGGATCCAGCTGAATTCCAAGTTTACCATGTGCCCCAGCTTCCATGGGGATGGAATCTTCTCTGTTTGAGAGGCAAAAGATTTTGGATCCCCCTTTACTGACCTATATTAATCTTTCCTTTTTATTTCAAGCCCCGCCTGTATAATCCCAGCCATAAATTATTTCCTAAAAAATGCTTTATTTAACATATTTCTTCATTTTGATCGCTGCGATATCTTTTAGAAGGAGATCTAGTTTCTGACTTGAAAACTTGACCTGATAAATTTTCCTTCCCCTCCTCAACATTCAGTAACCCTACTAGATTTGTGCGCATACATTTATTTATTCATTGGCTTTGAGTTAAGACAGTTCATGTGCAGGGAAAAGACCTAGAAACATGGCCAAAAGAAAAGGATGAAAAGAAAGCTACAAGGATTTCTTACTCAGGCTTTAGTGCCTTTTGAGGAAAATTCTTTTTGACATTTTTTCACAGTTTTTGGCTTGTGCTTTGTGGTAGTTTGCAATAACCATTTTGAGGTAAATACTCCTTAGAGAGCATGACTGGAAAGATCTCCACATCACGATAAGGCACTGGTAGTACTGTAGGAACAATTCCTTTGAGATGATCTAGAAGGTGTGCTAGGTTTTCTGTTGCGTCATTTGATATTTTTTTCTGATGTCCTACACAGATGGTTGCATGAAATTTGTCTTGGGCTCTGGTCTTCTATGGAAGGCATGATTGTCACCATTGGAATGACCTGATCTTTAATGAAGCTTTTCTGGCCTTCCTAATTGTCTTCATTGCGGACTACTGGCCTTGCTGCTGTCTGTGTCATTAGATGTACTCGGAGGGTTTCTTGCTTCCTCCACAGGGGGCCCAAATTGGTTTTTAAACTGAGAGCAGCAAAGATGTAGTCCTGCAAATACTGTGTATTTTTTGATATGTCTAGCAATACTAGATTTGAGAGAGGCAGTTTCCTGTATTTAATGTTTTAACATGCTGAGTGGTGAAGTAATGACTATTTTCAATAATAGAAGTTTTTAGTTGTTTTTTTTTTTCCAGTGGAAGCTCATTCCCTTTTCATACAGCAGCTGCTTCCTACAGGGTGACTTTAGGGCTGCAGACATTACAAAGAGGTATTGAAAGTGACAATGGCTGGATGTGCTTCAAGTACATCAGAAGAGAACCCTACTGGCCCTCAAAGTGCCTGGGATGGGTGGCATGGGATTAGAGGATGGGGAATGGTACTCCTGTTGGATCTGAAGCTGGATCCCAAGAGTCCATCTGTTCTGGGCTTTTGTTACTTATCCATGCATTAGCAATAATTTCACGTATATTCTGCCAGTTCCCCAGGCTTGTCTGGTTGTAGGGTTCCTTCCGCCAGATTTTTCCGTCTGTCTTCTGGAGCCCTTCTCTGGGGGATCACTCCCACTTCCTTTATGTCAGAATGGATAACAAGGCACTTACCTCAGTAAGCCAGCAGAGTCTATCCAACCTTTCCCTGCAGGCTTCGCCTTGGATAACGAGTGGGATTGTCTCTGGCAAAGACTAGTGTCTTGTGATACAGTCCTTTTAAAAGCTCTGGTGAAACAGGGTTTACAGTGATACTGGCCTTTGGGAATTTGATTTCTCTGGTGCTGTTAATAGAGTTGTTTTTTCTCACCTTCAGCTTTTTGTCTCATAGCAATACTATCCATTCATTTTTCGAACATACGAATCGTTTCATGGCCAGCAATGACGTCTGGCACTATAACATTTGATTGTGGACAGCAGAACAGAAAGTGAAAGTGCAACCTCCCTATAGAAATTTTAGAGATTTCAGGGGAGATGTATGGAATACACAGATTAGAGGAGAACCTTCCTCTAAGTGGCTGGCTTTCCAGGCTTTTGTTATTGGTGCAGTACAGAATAAATTGCACTGTATCACCATTGAACTTTTTGCTGCTGTATTTTAAATAGTACCACAGCCTAATGAGTGAAATTCTTGGATTCCAGTACTAGCTTTTTCAAGACCCAGTAAACTCTAGTGAAAATCCTTTTTCTTTTTTTCTCTTTTCTTTTATTTTCTTTTCTATAGTATTCAGCTATGGAGATAAGCATTTCACCAGACCTATGGAACACATTCTAACAACTTTCCTGAGTTTTATATTACACATCAACTCTGTAGATGGGAGGGGGGAAAAAAGCCAGTCTCTCTTAGAAGACTTAATTAAAAATAAATGGAGTGGGTAAAAACTGCTTCTAACTTCACTGGACCTGGGAAAAGAATGATGAGTATATAGCATTTCCAGTGTAAATCCTCCTATATACCTATGTTTGTAGACATAATATCTTCATTTATAACATAGGATTACTCAACAAGTCACAGATAACTGTAAGACAGCAGGCAAAACTGCAAGCAAATGACTAAAAAAAAAATAAAAATCAAAAGACCAAACCATAGACAATACATTTCTGTAAAGGCAAGATAAAGTTCAAAGACAGAGCTCAGACATTCATTTATGAGAGATTTATGACTGTACTAGAGAAATATTTAAATATGACAGTTCCCTTGTTTATGGGTAAAATAGCATGTTCCCACGCGATAAATAAAATGCATTTCAATATTCTTACACTAGTCTTTGTTTATATGAGTTTATTCCAGAATTCAGACTAAAGATAAGGATTTGCTACTGCAAATAACTAAAGATTATTCCAGATATTGGTGTTGTTTCTTAGAGGAGTAGAAAGCAAATTTATTGAGAGCAGTGGAGCTGCTGTTGATGGTTTCTTATCTTTGGTATTACATTTTGTAATGTGTGGCAGAGATGAAAGCAGTGCATGGAATGGATGAATGATATTTCAATAATTGGTATGGAGCAGTTAGTAAGAAACATATTTTGTTAAAGGGAAAAACATTGTGGTTTTGCCATCAAGAGTTGTGGGGTTTCCTTTTCAGGGAAAAAAAAAAAGAAGGTGTTGTTCTGCTCTGTAAATCTGAATGCTGTGTTAAAGAGTGGAATAGAATGTGAGCCCTTTGACTTTACTATGGATCAACAGATAGAGAAAAACCTGCTCACTCTTAGTGCACAGAAGGGCAGCTGCTACTCACTAGATTTCCTGGGAACCATGGAAGCTGGAGGCCCTGTTCAGTCCAATAACCAGTTTGTAATCTTGGCTCATAGTTACATAGGAGAAATATCAATAGCCACTCAGTGAGACCATGAACAGCAAAGAGTGGGGGTTGCAGGGAGAGGAGCATCAAAGCTCCATTTACTCTTCCAGAAATTTGAAACCTTTTAATTTCCAGCCTAACTTTAGTCCTAGACAATGTGCAACCACTGAGATTATTATTATTATGTTATTGTCTAGATGTTCAAATTTCTTCTCTCTGTCTAGTTTTTCTCCTTATGTCTGCTGAACTTGCAGTCATTGGGACATTCAGCACCTTTTGATTTGCTGGGCTGAGCAAACAGTTGGTTTAGGTCTTCTGCAAGGCAGGTTCTGATCAGCTGCTTGGCCATTCTCTGTACCTGCTACATTTTCAATACATCTTTGCCACACATGGGTGGTCAGAATTGTATTGTATTCAGAGTGGAGGCTTGCCAAAGCTTTCTGGAATGACAATAATTCTTCCCTTTCTTTAGCAAGACATGCTAGAGTCATAGCTGTCATCTTCTTTGTGGCTGCATTTCATTAATGACTAATCATCAACCTTTTCCCCCTTCTGTCCTGTTAGAGCTGTCCTAACAAGATCCATAGCTATGAGCTGTAGCTAATAAGATAGATATTTTTTTCTTTTGCAAGGCAGTGCTTGGATATTCCCATAAAAGTTTCAAAGGGGAAGTTCATTCTCTTCTCACTTTTTAGGCAAAATTGGCTGTTCACTCTGATCTCAGTAGCCAAAAGGTTATTTTAATAGGTGTGGGTTTACAGGTAAAGAGTTAACAAGTGAGGTTGGCTTGGTGGTGACTTTTCCCCTTTTTCCATGCTTTGCCGTGATTATGAGGAGAGATCCAGGGATTAAGATGATCAGAGTCACCCTGTGTCTGATGGTCCCACATCCTCTTGATTGACAGAGAGAAAGAATTCATCAGCTGAGTGTCAGGACCACGTTTTTTAGGCGATTAACATTTTCCTTGACAGTGCCACTTGGCAGCTGTGCTCACGGCCAGAGCTGGACCCTGCTTAGCCCTGCTTGCCTTCCCTCACACCAGCCTGAAGGAGCTGCCTGGGCCAGGGCTCAGTTATTAAGAAATACACACAAAATCTCACAGGTGTAGAGGAACAGAAAAGCAGAACTGTCGGTGGTGCCCTCATTCTCTCAGCAGCACACACCTCGAGATTCCCTGATATCCCAAATCAACACTTGCTTCCTAATGGGCTCTGGTGCCCATCTCTCAAACTGTTAGCTCCAGAATGCCTATTGAAGAACTAGAGAGGTCATAGAATCATATAATGGTTTGAATTGGAAGGGACCTTTAATGGTCATTTAGTTCAATGCACCTGATGTGGACCACGTGTTGATTTGTCTTCTCTCTGGGAAATAAATTTAAATCCATCTATGCTGCTCTCTGTGTTGTGGTCATGGTAGTCACCGTAAGCTGTAGTTTGGGACATTGGAGTCATTGCTGCAAGCTTTTATCAATAGGATCCAGCACCATCAGTCCTTGATTCCTGGTTGATATAAATACCCCAAGGCTGTTTTCCCGTATTTGCAGGGAAGAAGTGTCTATGTTATTTCAAGGATTCTTGGGACACTGGTTCTTCACTAGGAAAGCAAAGTCAGTGGAGAAGCAGACTGGATCTTTGGTCAGTCTCTAAAGACCCCCTTCCCTCTCTTAACCTCAGAAGAGCTTCAGGCATTTCCAGGATGTATCCCAGCCTGCTGGTTTGTATTCTTCTCCAAAGAAAGTAGAGAAAAGCAAGAGAAAGCTTATGGCCAGAATATCTAGCAGCCCATGAAGCCAGGCCTGAGGATCAGCAACAACAGAATCTATTTTTCCTTGCCTTTGCCAAACTTTTAACTGGTTAGAGGATTTTAAGAAGTCTGGATAATCCTCTGTCCCTGCTTCCAGTGTTAGGAGCTTAAAATCCTGACAAACTAAGCCCTAGTCAATGTCTTCAGAATGGATTAGGTGGAATGCTCTAGGATTTACTAGAACTCCATTAGGAATACACTAGGAATAGAGTTTATTTCTTCACAGCCTATTGATACATTAATGTTGCTACTGCTACAACTATAAATAACCAATAATCATAAATATTACAGCTTATAAAGTACCTGAAGGACACCTAAGACTGATATAAAAGACTATGTATATTTTAGATAACACTTCATTCAATTTTTAATCTACTTCATGTTCACTTTCCTCAGGCATTTGTTGTTGACATTTGTTTTCTTGTCACTGTAGTCCAAATTTCTCTTTGAGGCATGATTCTCTGCCTTCTTCTCCTGAGTAATTTGTTTTGACTTTCAGCTTTCCACTGGGTGTAAAATATGGCCATCAGCAACAAGTGGCTGTTTTGCATGGAAAACCCGTGTCTCTCTTTGTTTTGGTAAGACCACTTTGATGCATAAAAGTGGCTTTACTGCTCTGCTCCCAGTCCCATGATCCCAAAGCATTTGATCAAGTCTCTCAGTGGTTTCTTTACCACCAGAAAGTCCCTTTCTTATGCTGCTCATAACTCCCAAAAGGCTGCTTCTTGAGCTGGAGAGCAATAAGTCTTTAAGGTCTTTCCATTTACGCTGTTATCTTGCTGCCCTGTGCAGTGCAGGGACTTGAGCTGAGTGCTGCAGTATTCCCAAACTGCCATCCTCTGTAATCCAGAGCGCTTCCCAAAGGCTGTGGAGCCAGGTGTGAGGCGTGTTTATGTCCCTGGGCTGCTGCACAGTAGTCTTGCTGGAGCTGGCAGGCTGGCCTGGACCATAAGTGTGCTCGGAGAGGCAGGCAATTCAGAAACTCAGGAGCCACTTCTCTGTGTGCTGGCCACAATTCCTGCTTCCCCTGCCAATGTGCTTATGGTTTGGCATTTGTAGACACACCACAGCTGTCCAGTTGATAAACTGACACACTCTGGGTGGCCCTCATCTCTTGAGATTTTACAACTGCTGTTTGCTCCACCAGACACGAATTGAAGTCTTCCAAACTCTCCCACAAAGACTTTCCTGGTACTCTGGTGTCAAGTTCAGAACAAGAATCTGGAGCAGACATTTTATTCCTAGTAACACTTGTTTTCCTACAGTGCTGCTCTCTTCAGTTACCCAGTGCCTATGATGAACACGTGTTTCTGTTCACTGGTTCGTCCTGCTCAGCAGAAATCAGAAGTTATTTACAGAACCTTGCAATCCATTAGGCCTCTGCCCTTGAAGGAAAGAGGTCTGTGGATGCACAGTGAAAACCGGGATTACAGATCAAATGCACTGCTGTGCATGTGCATTTATATGACCCTTGTGACTCCTTCTGGTGATTCCTGAATGCTCATTGTCCAGGTTAAAGAAAGAGGTATCACCTACTCATGTACAGTAAAATAACATTGAAAAATGCATATGTGTAGCAGTATTCTTGAGAAATACTACTGCTGGGCTGTCTGCATGTAATGTGAATTCTGTAGCAGCTTTCAGGGAGAGGTATGTGTCTCTCATACAACTTTTGCTTTACTCACATATTACTCCGGGAATATGTGGCTACTTCATCTAGTAAAAAAGGCAGGAAAAAGAATAATACCAAAAAGAGGTGATGTTTCAAGTGTGGGGGAATGAAATAGTTTTACTTTTTAGTGGCCACCATCAAAATCTTGTCAGGCTGGTTCTTTTCCAACTCCACATCATGACATCCAGGTAGCAGTGAAATGCATTTACAGATAACTCTCATTTAATGCCAAATTGATACCATGGTGGAGCAACTGTTGGATTGCAGACAGAAGGAGAGGTATTCATTTCCTTTTGCTTCTGCAGTAGATTCATTGAAATGTGTTAGCTCAGCTGTGTGCAGATATGCTGATGTAATCAAGCCAGGTGCATGCACAGGATTTTCTAACAGGAGGTGGAGATGAGTCTGGATCATGTAAAGAGGAGCTGGAGAACTGTGCAGGATGTTTAAAGGTCACAAGGATGCTTAACATTTTGTATCAGACATGTAAGGAAGAAAAAGAGCACAGGGATAGAGTCATTAACGCACTAAATGGCGAGAAGGGTACAAGTTGGGCACTGGAAGGTCCAGAATTCCAGGTTATGTATGGTGCAAAGGAGAGAGGAGGGGACTATGCTCCTGAGTTTTGATAGAAAAAGTTAAAGTAACTGGGCTTCTTATGGGAAAGGCAGGGAATTGAGTTAGGATTATTTAGGGAACATTTCACTATGCCACTTGAACCCAACCAGACTTTCCAGTAGGCAAATATTTGTTTCAAGCAAAACAGACCCAGAATCAGCTCTTCTAAAATGTATAAGGGTTTTTTTAATTTTTTTCAGTCATTCAAGTACTGCATTCTAGTTCAGTCTGTTGATTTTCAAGAGGATGTATTTTTGTCCTCTCAGGAGCAGAGAGAGAGATGGGACAAGGGTGTACAAGAGGACAGGCAGATAAACAAGGCTGAGTTTGTAGAGAAGGCTCTTCCAGACTAATTCTTGTCACCAGAGACTTGTACACCACTAAAATTCTTAGACATCTTCTCAGATTTTATAAGTGAAAAAGAAATTACATAAACTGCCAGCATTTTTCTCCTTTTTTACTTTGAGAACCACCCTTGTGGGACAATTGTAAGGAATTTAGTGGGGCTGGCTCTAATAAGTTTCTGTGGATAGTACTCTAAAAATACAGACACAAGAGGAAGCAGTGTTGGGTTTTTTTTCTTGTTTTGTTTTTAAACAGTTACAGAATTCTACAAAAGGGATACAATTCTTTTAAAAAGCTTTTTAGGTTACTGTGAGAAACCTTCCAGTTTTCATTGCATTCTGTTCTACTTTCAGTATGAAGGAGGCGCTGGCAGGTATTTTCAGTGGAAGCAAGTATGTGCTTTCAGTTCTCACAAAATCCCAGCTGGATTACGTGTTTGATCCACAAAACTTCCTGTGGCCTGATACCTGCAGGTTGCTTCAGTTTTGCATTCTTCAAGAGTTCACCGCTTTGACATGGATTGTTTTTCCATCCCTACAAGAAATGGCATGCTGCTGCAGCCCCAGAAAGTCCAGCTACAAATTCACTGAAAGAATAGTTGAACAAGGAAGTCATGTCCCTCCATGCTGCTCATCAAGGGTGGCCATCACAAATTATGATCCCCTTTGGCCATCTCAAGTAATAACTCCCTCTGTTCACCCTTTCTTCTAGATCACAACTACTGTCTCTTAATATTAGTGGTATTATCCCAGTAGTCTGGGATACCAATGGTCTGGGATAGAAAAAAAAAAACCTTTTATTTTTAGTTTCAGTAAAAGTTTTGTGGGGAAAAAATTAAATCCTGCATGAAATCCAAATCTAGTTACTTTAGTTTCCAGGTTCTATGGAGCTCTGTGGTCAGTTTCTCACAAAGAGCTGGGATGCAGGGCAATGTGTGGTCTGACACAGAGTTCTGGCACCAGCTCACACAGGAAGGCCCTGGCTCATACCTGTCCCTCTTCAGCTGTCTCTCTTGTTCCCCCATGGGCTTGCTCAAAATGAACTGACTTATGCAATGAAAGCTGACCGAGGTCTCTGTTGGTAAATTCAGTATTACAGGCCTTTGCATAATAATTCCAGGACCAGTCTTTCTCTCCATCTTCCAAGAAATTTGATAGCTAAAGATTATGACGCCTCTGCGGAGTGACTTTTCCAGAGCGGTGACCATTCCCTGTGGAAGTTTCTTCTGTCACTGCACGTCTACGGTAGCTTTGGAAACAATTTCTTCTCTCATTTTTTACCACACCAGTTTGGTATTACTAGTGCTGCTTCCAAGGTCAAATCTATATCAGAATTCTTTTTCATGGGGATCACTAGTAACCTCTTAAACAAATGACCTCATAAATGCACTTTTTGTCAAAGGCTTTTCAGAGAGAACAGTAACATAGACACATACACACACTGCAGCTGGGAAAGAAAGGCTCTTCTCAGCACTCTTCATGTATATTTTTTGTGGCCAAAAACTAGAGTGGGAAAGAAAAAGATAACATCTGAGTTGGGATGACCAAAGTACATAGAGAGAACAATTTAGTCTCTTTAAACAATGCAAGAAGTTAGATTACAGTAGTAATTCAAGTGAAGGCAGGATGTTGGGCCAGATCCAAATATCCATGCAGTCCCAGTGACCAAGCTATCACATGTGATATACCTCACTTGATTATTCTGAATGACTACAAGGGCACTGGATGTGATAAAAAAGTGGACAATGTCCTGAGTTCAGCTGGAGTGAGTTAGGATATTATCTTTCTGGAGCTTCTCCCTACAGTAATGATGATACCTGTTTTGGGGTTAATTTTCTGTTGAATAAGCACGTCAGGTTTTAAGGCACTGGTCCAGACTGTAAACAAGTCAGTCTCTTTGGAGCCTGCTTTGGCAGCTCTGCTGAGGTTGCTATTTGTATTAAAATATTTGCTAACCTATTCTTCATAAAGCCAGGTATGTTTCCGTGAAAAGGAGAGGCAATGTTGACATCTGTCCTCTTGCCAGCAGCAGCAATCAGATTACCTTTTTATCTCAGCTAGCCCTCCCCCATGCTGATGCCCTAAATAAGGGACTGCTGAAATTCTGACCCAGGGCTCATTGCATTTCTGCTCCACACACAATTCTGAGTATCTGTGCAAAATTCAGTCCCACCATTTCAGTGGCACTGAGATCAGAAGAAGCCTTACTGCTGAGAGAAATCAGTTATAGAAAACCCTGGAATGTAAATTTTAGATGAGCTACATATTTTCACATGTGGCTGACAAGCAATTTAAAGCACTAAGGAGAGTTCAAGAGGGAGTTAAGTGGTCCACATAGATATATGGATACTGGAAAATTTGGATGCATTTAGGATACAGGATGGACAAAGAATCCATCTCACCCCTGAGCTGTTTGGGGCTGTGACTGCATTTTGGTTCTCAGGTCATATTAAGTTTTCTGTAGCGAGTCTGGCCCCAGCTCTAATAGATCATTGTCATGGCTCTGTTCACATTACGAGGTTGGGGAGTGGAAAGAAAACAATCTCAACAATGTACGACCACCACAATTACTTCAATTGTTTTTATGGGTTACCCATAAAATTGTGGGCACTTTTCAGACCTAGAAAATGGCATGGACTTGGACATAGATCTTTTAGCCTAAAGCTTTATTCCAGCATCTATGCCTTCCTCTTTCAAAGCTCCCATTGGTGGCAGTAGTAGATCTAGGGTGAAATGCAGGAAGTTCAGGATTATTATTTATGTTCCAAGATTAAACGAGGTGTCTACAAGAAGAAAAAGAACTTGCTTCTGGGAACAGAAGGTCGCTGTCCCTTTAGTATAAATGTGCAGACACAGTAGGCTTTACCTGGCTGAGGGCTTGATCCTTCCATTTGCCATTGGGTAGAATAGCTAGTGATAACTTTGCTTTCTTGTTCTCCATTTATTTTCTTTTGATATACAGTTCAAAGTCTGATGAAGAAATGTGAAAAATATTTGATGCTGTATACACAAAAAAAAGGAGTTAATTCATGCACTCTGGTGTTTGATTTTTAAATGATGGGATATATCTTTAAGGCACAGAATTTTTTTCTTTGATATAGGCATGATTTTTCAAAGCTGGCTTCTCCCACCAAAATGACAGGTTAAGGTTTCCTTTCTCTTCAATAGGAGCAAAGATACGTAATGAGCATATTTGGTAGCATTCCCTGTCAAGGAATTAGGACTAAGCATTGCTGCTGGGTGGATCCTGAAGTGATTTATCAGCTGACGAAATTAGATGTGGATTCACTTTACTCAGTGCAGATGGATCAATTCACATCTGACCCTTTCTTCTGGGGATTCCTAATGACTTACTGATATAACTAGGAGGGGTTAAGTATACAGGCAAAATTAATTATGTGGGAAGCGGTGGTATGCTTGTTACTCCAACTTACATTGTTGGAAATTCAGACAACCTTCAGAGCATTTCAAATCCTTTTCCCATTTCATACCTGAAGGTTGATCTATTTTTCTGAAGGCACGTTTATTCTTTTTTTAATGGTATTATTTGTACTGATGTAAGGTATTACCTTCCTCTGCAAACTTAGATATGGGGATTTCTTCAAGATGGGACTGTCTATAACAGATTTTTCTCAGGTGTCAGTCTCATACACGGCTGCCTTATGTTTTTCACTCATTACTGCTGTTAATTTCAGCCCATTTTCTTCTCTCCTTCCCAGTTCTTGCCCATTCCCATCCATTATGGTTCCCTTTCAGTAATCATTAAGCTGAACTCCTTTTAACTTTTTTTCCTTATTTGGTGGTATGAATGGGCTTGCTCCACAGAAGACGAAGTATTCTACAGTATCTTCATTACACATTTTTTGATTCTCATGTAATTACAGGCTGAGTTACTTTGATATGGATCTGATCCAACTTCTGAATATTTTGTTGGTTTTCATACATTCAGTATTAAAAATTACCTTTTCCTTTTAAAGTGACAAGCTTCCCATATTTTTCCCATCTTTTTTATTAGCTTTCCTTTACAGTAGGTCAGGTTAGGTGCATTGCCACCTCTGCTGCTTCTGTCATCTCTAATGTTAAAACTGACTTTTACAGAGGCTGTTTTTGAGCTTTCAGAGTAAGGTCTGTATGTGAGGTAGTTTTGTTTTCTTCTTTCTCTGTCTTCTCTGCTGTCTCTGCTTCTTGTCTTTTGGTTTGGCTTTGGCTTTTGTCTTTCTGGTTTTTTTTTGGCTTGGCTGTTCGGTAGTAGAGGCATAGTTAATGTGAGGTGGCTGAGAGAAAATATGAGATGGAGAAGCTCTTCCATAATTTAGTTTGATGCAAGATCTTCCATTTTAAGGTCAATTTTGAACCCTACCCTGACTTTTTCAAGCTGAAATTAATCCACCTGAAATTGCACAGGGAAACTTCTATGTCAGACTACAATTTTCCAGGAAAACGTGACTGATACTAGGCAAAATATTTGGGAGATAGAAAGATATTTTACAAAGTAGGGTGATATCACTTTTTTGGATAATTTCCTGATGTTTATTTTAAAGAAATGTCATGACTCAAAACTATCTTGACCGAAAAGCTCCAAACTTGGGTTACTTTATTGTCCCTGGCAAGGATTGGTACTTTGGACTCGGTTTGGAAGGTGGAGGGGAGG
Source organism: Pseudopodoces humilis (assembly GCF_049639895.1). Lineage (NCBI taxonomy): Eukaryota > Metazoa > Chordata > Aves > Passeriformes > Paridae > Pseudopodoces > Pseudopodoces humilis. The sequence continues at coordinate 19,342,454 of NC_142204.1, forward strand.
GGGAAGTGTTTATAATTTAGATATTACTTACAACAATGTCTACATACATTAGAAACACATCAGCTTTCCAAATACCACATTCTGGCTTGTGCATTGTTTATAAACCACAGACCCAAGAGCCTTTGTGCTGTTTGACCAGTGTGCAGCACTACACACTCCTTTGGAAGCACATAGCCAAAGGCTACCAGATGCCTGAACAGTTGCTATTATATCCATCTAGCAGGATGTGAGAAGCACTCAGTTTGAAGCATCTTCTGATCTCCACAGGAGTTTCTACAGTCTGTCAACTTCTTGGGCATCCTTAGGATTGTGCTGGCTGCCTCCCTCAGTGCCTCCCAAACGTGACGTCTCAATGAACCTTTCTCCCAGCCCACTGCTTAACTGGGAGTAGTTCCCTGCATTAGCTGTGGCTTTTAAGAAGCACTTACACATTTCTCTTCAGCCCCAGAATGCTCTAACCAAGAATTGAGTCCAAGGAGAAAAGTGTAGTTGAAAGGGGATGTGGAAGTGCTTGTGGATAAAAGGATAATCCTGAAATAATGTCATTATCTGAACTGTTCAGGTACTGGCAAATAAATATATGAAAAGTACAGAATTAGGGAAAACTGGACCTGAACACCTTGTTAGAGAAAATTACTTTGTTATGCCTCAATTTTAGTACATTCAAAGACAACTTTGAATGCTGCAGAAGGTCTGCATGCCTCTAAATATTCTGGTCCGTATTTCCTAGAGTCCCAAGCCTGCTTTTTTGTGTTGTTTTGCTCTTAACAAAACTGATATAGGTCAGGCAAGTACTTTATTAACTGGTATTACTGTGACACATACTAGGACGTCTTAGGAGAGAGTTTTGAGTGAGCTGTGATTCCACTGAATTGTGGAGGTGGCAGACTTGGCCTCCAGCTGCAGATGAGTGCCAGCAGGGCAATTCTGGTCATGGGAGCAGGAAATTCAGCAGAGGCTGCAAAATTCTCCCAAGATGGGCAAATTAGCCCTGACTAAGCTCCTTGCTGGCACAGTGAGTCAGCTACCGGTGTGCAAGCAAGGCAGCTTAGGTTAGATAAGTTTACATTGCAAAACCATTCCATCTGCCACGTAGAAAAGTGTTGAAACATTGAAATTCCTCTAATAGCAGTACCTTTATTCATTATGAGTCTGGGAAATTGTACCACCTAGTAAAACCATAGTCCAGACTTATTCAGCGTGTAAATAGCCACAGTAATTAATTCAAACTAGTGCAATCACATCCATTTCCAAAAAAAGGAGACCACACACCTCCAAGGTACCAGTTCAAATGCTTCTCTTCTGAACATCCCAGTGGTCAGGGGAAAGTAGTGAAGCTGAAATGCTTCTTCCTAAAAGGCTCTGCAGAGCAGTGCACTGATGAGGGAAAGTTGTCCTGCTGTGGAGTGCATGCATTTTGTTATTTTGGACCCAAGACCTCTGTTCCACTCTGGAGGAATGAGAAACAAATTTGTTACATTAGTGAAATGGGCAATGGCTGCCTCTTCAGTAGAGACCTGGTGTACTCCAGTAATTAGATTTTGGGTAAGTTATCAGGCAAAAGATAAATGGAGCTAATATATTTAAGTGCATCTTCTGAGAAGCATAAACTACCTTTTGCCCCAGGAGGGGGAAATTTTGACTGGTCAGGATGTTCTAGAACACAGTATTTTCTTCAAGAAAAGCACTTCCTTCAAAATCAGTCTCAGTTACATTTGCTGTCTGTTTCAAGCAACAACAGAAACACTTTGGGGATAAAGTATCATTTTCTAGAGAATGCTTTGGTAAACGAGGGGTCTTTAGCCAAATAGGACAATAGTCAACATAGTTCCTTGTGTACTTCACAGTTAAGTAATCTTACTGAAAGTTCAAAGGATTGGATTAAATTCCTCTTGGACTTCCTGTGATAATCTCAGTTGGATCATCTGCTCCTACATGCTCGAGTTCAGCAATGTCCGAATCTGTTAGGGAAAAATGATATTTATTAGACACAACTTTCTTTTACAAACCTTCCTCCTCTGACTGGGACAACATATGCTATTTAAAGGGCTGTCTTGCAACTAATGAGAATTTTGCATGGATAACCAAAAAATTATGTCAGATGGGAAATAATGAACTCTATTAGCCCTTTACAATTAAAAAAAAAAAAAAGTGGTTTTGGGCTTGGCTTCCCCCTCTCCATGTGCTAGGGTCCATTTAATTTATACTTCAGATTCTGAGGGGTTTTAGCAAAGGTTAAATTCACCCCGCCTTGCATTACTGCTTGAGAAGTAGTTTGGTGAACTTTAAAGATCAGAGTCCTTGGATATAGACTTGTATTTCAGGAGGTGTGGTTTGTGAATATTGAAAGATAAAATATCAGTCAAATGGACAGATACTTCTTTTGGGCAGAAGAATTATTTTTGTACTTGCTTTTTGTATATTTATTGACAACCCCCAATAGCTATTTTTAAGGACATCTACACTTTGGAAGGGATGCTTATATGTTTGTAAAATCAAAGTGGTCAAATACTAAATGTTCAGGTAATAGAGACTAATGTAACACCACTGATATTAAATTTACTCAGCTAATTTTTTCTTCTGGTCTCTGAAGAAATTGGAAATTCATCTGTCAACTTTAGAGCACTAGGTTTTGCTCTTTTAAATGTTCAAGCAACAATATTTAGGAATTGTGATGCTGGTGAGTGCTTTGAATTCATGTGATAACGAAAATTCATAATGTGTTGTCCCGTGTGGTAAGAATGCATTGTTATTTTGTTTGGTTTAATCTGTTTTTATAGAGTACTTGAGGAGAAATACATAAATTTGTATAGTTTAGTCTGTGAGTTAAATGAGTGTAGTGACCTCTTTTGGTCTAGATCTTAGTTTCTCTATTTCTAATGCAGAATTTCTCTTGTAAAGGTTTGCCTCTATGACAGAGGGAAGGTTGCTAATCCTGCATATTAACAAATATGTATTTTCCTTGAGCAAGGTTAAATGACCTATAGTGGTCTGTGTCATGACTTAAATACAAGTATGGGAGGAAGTCTGTGCTGCCTTCCCTGAAAGAATGCCCTTGCTGATTTTTATAGGATTCATCCAAAACTCAATAAGTGAACTCCTCAGTGCCCTTAGAGAGGCAGAAACATTTCCAAGAAAAAGGAAAATTTGAAAATCTGCATTTTCAGCAGTGACTATTACTGGTTATTCTTCACTTTCAACGTTCACAAACAGAGAATTCAAAGGAAAATTTGGATGAAAATCCAAATGAGAAGGGGCCCCAGTTTTCTGCTTTTCAGACTCCTCTTTTTGAAGTGCCTCCACCCAGGCAACTGAAGCAGTAGTCATTTTAGAACTCTCAATCTCATTCTTCTCTTTTCCTCATCTTTTTCTCTTTTCCTCTTCTCTTTTCTATTAAGGTCAAATCTTGCTTCTCCTGATGCCAATAATAAAACTCCCATTGATTTCAACATCAGCAGGAAATATGCACTTTGTTATTTACCACAACCACCACAATGAATCTCTGGGAAGAATTCATTTATATTCTTTCCAACAATGCCATAAAAAATGGGCCCTTGCTATTTTATCACATCCAAACTGTTGCTCTAACTCTAACATCCTAGCTGTTGCTAACAAGTCAGTGATGATTTGTAAACCAACAATTTATGGTAACCACATTCCATCCCCATTATGATGTGTGGTTTGGAAATGGAAAAGTAATCAAGACCTCCTGTTAAGAGACTTTATTTCAGTTGAGGGTTTCTGTAAATAAAAGCATTTTGAAAGGATCATTGCTATATGATTCTAACTCCAAATTGTTCATTTGATCTAGGTCCCATCTATGCTCCAAATTCCTGCCAGGCTCTGTCTGTCAGGAGTGTGAGATCCCCAACAGTGGCATGAGCATACTGGCAAAACTGTTTTTATCAGTACAAGTATTTTCACTCAACTGGATAGTTTCACTAGACTGGAACAGCAGTTCCATTTCTTGGAGACAGCTATGTCCATTCCTTGGAATACTTTGTAATACTTTATCAGCACACTATAAGGGTACTCTGACATAAATAAAGGCCTCCTACTACAGTTACAGTAAGAGATGAAGGATTGTAGTCAGACCCCTGGTATGCAGTGATGCCCTGGGGAACAAAGAGCCTGCGTAGTTTGTGCAACACTTTGTCTTGGTTGTAAGGACTGTGGGCAATCACTGTGACACTGAGGAGGACTTTCCAGCACTTCAATGGGAGACCACCTAGAATTACTGGTAAATAAACTCAAAGAAGGGAATTTTGTTCCAGTATTAGGTTCTGGGACCAGCCAGGTTGAAAATCTTCTTTTGATCTCTTTGGTGCTGATACACCATTTCCTCTCAACCCTGTGTAGGAAGCCCAGCCTGGCTTTGAGGCTAGAAACACTTTAGTGACCTGCTGAAAGAGAGAACAATTTAGACAGTCTAGAGAGTGCCCTACTAGTCAACCCTAACTGTTATGTGATATGATGAGAGAGACCACGCTAATTAGGAGATAAAGCTCTCTTCCTACCTCTTCGTCTCCAGCAAAAATCACTACTTGATTAGGTTACATATCCCAGAATTGAGCACAATTCACTGGGGCAGGGTGTCACCTTGAAGGGTTTACTCTGATTTTCCATTGAACAAAAGACTCCCTACAAATAAACACTCTTAAAATTTACTTTTATTTTGTGACCTAATTCTATGAAGAAGATTTGAACATGTATGAATCCTCATGAGGTGTTAATTGGCTTAGCTGTATTTTAATTATGGTATGAAAATGAATAGCTATATTTTTATTAAGTGACTTTCTAAGTAGTTATCTCTGTAACATTAAGGGAAATTACATGTTTTAAAGTAAAATTTACCTCATGTAGTACAACAGACTGAAAAATAAGACACAAATCCTGGCAGGAGAGCTTGTTCAACATCTGAAACTAAGCACAGGTCAGTGATAAAATGGATTCATGGGCTTAGATCTGGTTTAATGTTTCTGCCCACTCCTGACCTTCTGCTGTAGATAGACAGTCTGCTTGTTTTTGATAGCACAGCAATTCATGAATCTGCATTGGACTGCTGGAATTTGGTTGAGGAAAAGCAGTTTGCATAATGGAGGGAATAATAACGGCAAAGTAGTTTCCTGCTCTGTCATAGTTGTGCTGCCAGGTGTGGTGTGTAGCAACAAGCGGTGGAAAGTCAGAGAAGGTCTCAGATGGGGCTGTCTGAAACCAGTAGCAGTAGGAGTAGTGCCAAGGAGAAAGCTGTCACTTAAACTAGTTTTAGAAAAGAGCTCAAATATTTCACTAGAGAGATGCCCAACTTATTGTCCTACAAGCTGCTGGACACGGATTCTGGTGGGCCTTGAAAGGACAATCTGTCACACTCTGCAACCACTCGAGTGTGATGATAGGGACCACTGCAGCCTAGACTGGTTCATTCCCCTGGAGCAGCATTTGATAATATCTGGCCTCCCCAGTTCTGGAAACAAGTCAAAATCTCCAGGCTGGATTACATGATTTTATCCCTATCACTCATTCTTCCCACACAGCCCTTTGGGGCATGGAATAGATATATCTTCTTTATTCTCAAATATTTATTCTCACAGATGTATTGGGCTGTTCTTTAATTAGAAAGTCAGTGAAAAGGAAGAGGCTTGCCCGCGTTTGTCCAGCAGCAGGAGTGTGCCAGGTGAGAGAGCTCAGCCAAGCCCCGTGTTTACATGACTCTGATGCTGCGCTACCACCTTGTGGGCGAAAGGTAAATAGCGCGGAGCTGCGGGGCGCGCAGGACCGGCTCCTGCGGGGCGAGAGCCGCGCTGGCCGGGCAGCTCACCGGGCCCGGGCTGCTCGCCCAGGACCGCACAGCCTGAATCCTTCAGGCTGAGACAGCTCGGGATCTGGGCAGCCAAGAGAAGCCGAGCAGATTGTGAAAATCTGCTGGAGCTCTGAAGTGTGATAGCAGGTGAAGGGTACCCTTCGAAGGGATGTGACAGAATGGTATTCCTGTGGGATATAAAGAGAAGCAAGTAGGATGAAATCATGTTCCTATTATACTAGAGTACCAATGTCTTTATATAAAGTAACTCTTCTGATCTGCCTGCTCTTAACCACAATCCTCAGAGCTACTTATGAGTTCCTTCCACCTGCTAACTCCACTGACAAGTCCCTTGGCAGTGTGCTGCCTTGGAGTACCAACACCTCCATGGTCTTCTCTCCACATTCCAAGATTGCTACAGCTCTCTTGAATTTCAGTCCTGTGCTTCAGGGAAGAATAGAAGTAAGAAAGCTACCTAAAAGTCAAGTATTGAATATGTCATTAATCAGAATATTATTGGTAATCTCTTCATCCCTTCAGGATTTAGCACCCCATGGTGCTTAACAGATTCCAAGAGATGATGTATTCAAAACATTATCTTCCTTTTCTCTAAAATGGATGGAATCTTCCAGAAGATCTAAGACTCTGCAGATGTACTGCCTGATATGCCTCCTCATACATAAGTACAGAGGGATTTGGAAAACAAGGGTTTCTCTGACATCTGTTACATGCCAAAGACTGCCCTGGAACTGTTCAAGGAACGACTCGACCTGGCACTTAGTGCTGTGCTTTAGTTTATATGGTGACAGCTGGTCAAAGGCTGAATCTTGGAGATCTTTACCAACCTTAACGATTCCATGACTCTGTGATTGGCTGAAGGTAAAAGCTTTTGGGGAACTGAGCTTCCTGTTAGTCGACAGGCCAGAGTTCCAGATTGATATGGATGCCAAATTCTGGGGTGGGATGTGATGCAAAATCTTACTGAGGGTTTCCACAGCCAAAGAATCTGTCCAATAAGCCCAGTTAATCTGATATTACAGAACAAGCCTTTCTCAATTGCTCTTCATTTAGAGCAGTCCTCTTCACGTGGTAAATTAGGTGTCTGCTGGAGTAAGCAGGTGAATTTGGGTCTCTAACATGACTACAGGTTGCCTTAGTGGAAGGCAATAGAATTCTTTCTGCTTTCCTTCTCTCTCACCTCCTCCATCCTCCTCATTTTCATAAGATAGATTGACCATTTAGTCCAGTACTGCCTCTTCCAAGATCATTCTGTCAGAATGATCCATCCTGACAGACAGGAAGCCAAGGAAAGATGGGAGGAGGTCTGCATGGATGAAATAGGAGCTGCAGACAAACCTCAAATACAAAAGAAAGAAACATGAAAGAGGTGGAATTAGTTTCAGATCTCCCATAAGGAATATAGACACATTATATCATGCAAGGATGAGGTTAGGAAAATGAAAGCCCAGCTGGAGTTGAATCTGGTGAGGGATAGAAAGGAAAACAGGAAGGGCTTCTATGAGTGTATTTACTCATAGGAAAAGGAAATAAAAAGGGCAAGGGGGGAGTGGAATGTAGGCTTGCTGCTGAATGAGACCGTGGAAAAGACCAATTACTTCTTGGCTGGAGATATGGGACAACCAGAATCTTGGTGTGAGACAGTGCACCTGATGGTGATTAGCCCCAGGTACCAGTACAGACCAGGGAGATCCACCAGCTGCAAAGCACCTTGGCAGAAAGGGCCTGATGGCCTGTGGGTGCTGGTGGACAACAAATTGACTGTGAGCCAGGAATCTGCCCTTGAAGCAAAGATGGTCAACAGCGTCCTGGATGGCATGAAGAAGACCATTGCAGGCAGATGGAGTCAGGTGCACCTTCCTTTGAGCTCACCAGTGTAGAAGCAACGTCTGGAGTGCTGCAGGACAAGGACAAAAACATACAGGGGCAAGTCTAATGAAGGAACATGAAGATTTGAAGGAACATGAAGATTATCCATGGACTGGAGCATATGACATACAGGAGGATGCTGAAAAAGTTGGAACTGTTTTCAGCCTGGGAAAGAGAAGGCTCAATGGGATCTGAACAATCTCTGTATCAATACCTGATGGAGACAGTAAAGAGGATAGATACTCTTCTCAGCAGTATCCTGTGAAAGAGTCAAGGGCGCAAAATCAGATATGTGAAATTCCTTTCAAATTTTAAAAGCTTTTTTTTTTTTTTTTCTTTTTAAGTTATTTTGAATGGTCAAATACTAAAACAGGCTTCCGTGAGAGTTTGTGTAGTCTCAATCCTTGGAGATATTGAATGTCTGCCTAGACACAATGCAACAGTTGACCCTCCCTCTCTGTGCAGGGTGTTGGAGTAGACAATCTCCAGACAATCTCCCTTCCAAACTCTGTGATTCTGTGCAGTAACTTATTATTCCAGGCACAGTTCTGATAGGACCAGTGCTTCTATGTACAACTTCTTTTTTTCTTTGTGGCAGAGACGAATCTTTTGATTCTGCTTTCAGGATAACATTCAGCCCACAGTTATTGTGGGACATGAGTGAATCCTCATGCTCTCTTCAGCAGCTTTCTATGCCCTGCTTCTCCTGTTGCCCAAGGAAATTTATTGAAGTATCACAGCTCATCTCTGTCCCCAGCTTCTGTCTCACAAGGACATGGAAAATACCAAAGTATATATTATCTTTTTCTGTGGCGTAAGCACAAGATAAGCCTGAGGCATGAAGAACAGTATGTGCACTGCAGGCACTCTTCCACTCCAGCTCTGTCTGAGAGTGGTCCTTTAATTCAGGAACAGATCACATACCCCTTACTCTGCTTCAAGCACAGCAAAATTGCTGCTCAGAACTACCATGCATCCAGGACTCTCTCCCATTTTTTCCCACCTGCTGTGCTTTTGCTTTTCTCTTCCACTGACCAAAAGTGTGAAATAGCAGAGCTGCTGTGGAGTAACAGGTTGTGTACTACATATCTTGAAGATGTGCTAATTTCATCTACCAAGATCTTGTTAGTGAAAGATTTTTATGTCATGCTCAAAATAACTCCTTTGCTGAGGGTGGAAGTCTGTTAATGTGACAAATGCTGAACCTGTTTCTCTGGAGAGAAATTGCTAGCAGAAGATTGTGATGGCGTTGTAGGAGGAATTCAGAGTAAAACAGTTCTTGATGGTTTTTGTTGGTGCCCTCAGCTACATGAGTACCTTCTTCCTCACTTATATGAGTGCTGCTTCTTATGTAAAAAATATTTCGTCTTGCTCCATGCTTCCTAAATGATACAATTTATCTTGCTCTGTGTCACACACAAATATAAACAAGATTTCACAGTCTTCAAATCTATATTAGAAAGCAAAAGACCTGAACTTCCTTGCCTGAATTCTCAGGCAACATAGCACACTATATAGCATAGCCTAAGACAGCTCTTCTGAAGTTGTGTTGTAATACCACTTTTTGTTAGCCTAATACAGAGCTAAGCCATCAGTACAAATCATGCAGGACCCCAAAGTCCTCTGTAATAATATTAGTGTCTTCAGCTGTTAGTCAACACTCTAAGGCTTGGGTAAACTTCCTGAATGTGAGGAAGAATTTGCAGAAGTTCATCAGGAAATTCTTTGTAGAGTCCTTCTTTTCCACTTAAGTAGTAAAGAGTGATGTGTTCTCTAGCCTTCTCTATAATGACATCATTGCTTCTTTGCTTCACATTTTCAGTCTTGGACAAATAGAGATGTCAAGGCAATAGGAAGTCAATTTTCTCCATGATTTTCTTTTTTTTCCCCCTAATCTATCTTTAGCTCCTTTTAACCGAGTAATATAGCAGTACAGAAATTAATGATGTATCACAAAGTACAGAGAAATTGCCCAGATAGCCAATATCATCAGAAAGCCAGTACCACATTAGTGATGGGATGGAATTATTCCCACACTGTGTATGCACATGATAGCAATACTGGATGATAAATTTGTAACAGAAAACCCACTCTGGTGACCTTTAATTTGTTTTCTGCCCAAGGATAAAGATTATAATTGGAGGAAAGTTACTAAGCAACAATGGCTAGCAAGTTTAATTTACAACACTCCTTCCTCCTCAGCCTCCCTGCAGCTCACACAGTATTTCACAAAGGGGCTAAACCTCAGATTCAGTTGCAAAGCCTGCCTTTGTAGGACACTAGAGACACAGGAATCAAGTTCAATCATTTTGTTTACTCAGATTTAAACCAAGAAATATGAACTAATTCAAGAGTCAGAACCAAATTGAAATGTCTGAAGTGCAAGAATTAAACACTGTACAAAATTCATATCAACATCCAACACACATTCCATTTCTAACCCATCAGTTTTGGGATTCATTCAGGAAATACTTAAAAACAGGCTTTTTTGCCTTTTTTCCTTTTTTTCCTTTTTTCTTTTTTTTTTTCTTTATCTTACAGGTTCTATTGAGACTGCTCCTAACAGCCTTCTACAAAACACGTTGAGCATCTGTGTCATCTTGTGAGATGTTATTGAAAGACAGCATTTGTTAATTAACAGATTAATAGATATTTTCCTTCTATGAATTCATTTTAATTGTCTGTTTATATCAGAGTAATTAAAGTGTGCCAGTCTACGACTTCAAGAAATATTTCATAATAACTGACAGTTGAGGTTTTCTTTCTCTGTCAGTAAATAGGAAAGTACTAAATCTGCACAGTGATATGACTGTAAATGGATCCTCTATTTTTACTTCCACATTTTAGCTATTAGCCTGCTCAACAGAAATTTAGCTGTTGGTTCTGAGTCTTCAAGTGACATCAAACTGGCTTCACTAAAGTCAGCAGTACATCCTGTTTTATTGCACGCCATGTCCAAACTCCACAGCTTCAGCAACAGCTGAAACAAAACACACCATTGTAAATGGTATCCAAAATTGTTTTAAGGCAGGATCCTTCTTGTTACTGTACCTGGCAAGTGTTAGGTGCTATGTTTTATATTTAGATGTTTGTGTTTAAATCTATCACAGTTAATGTTGTGAAAGATGTACCTTGAAGATTAACACCACTGGTTGTGGATGGGAGTAGAGATTTGTTTTGGATACATCAGATGGTAGCTGTCACCTTCTTTACCCAAGTGTAACAATTTTGCCAGGTCTGAACTGCCTTCATCAAGGGCCAGGTTTAAGTCTAAGAATCTCCATGTGTTGCTCAAGTTCCACCCAAAACTCTGGGAAAATAATCTTGAACTTTCTCATGTTCAACGGGCTAATTTTTCCCATTTGCAAGCACAAATCAAAGGGATCAATAAATAACATTTTAAACTAATGAAAATAAAAAAATCTTTTGATGAAATGGTTAAACAGGGTAAAAGACAGCACCTAGCATACAGTTACAGCAACAGTAATTTTACAGTCTTCTGTTGAGATGGCAGTGCTTGGCCAGCTGCTCACTTTTCCTTCCTGAGGCAGCCTTCACTCAAAATTTAGGCCTCCTGTGTCTTGCAAGGCAGTAAGACCTTGTCAGCTTCAACTTTCACGGAATTGTAGAATCATAGAATTGTTAAGGTTGGAAGAGACCTTCAAGATGATCCAGTCCCACTGTCCACCCAGCACTACCATTGTAACTCCTGAACAATTAAACCACATCCCCCAGTGCCAAATCCAGATACTTCTTGAACATCTCCAGGGACCTCAACACCTTCCTGGGCAACCTGTTTCAATGCTTGACCACCCTAGCAGGGAGCAAATCTAGATATCTAGTCTGAATCTCCCCTGTCTCAGCTGAAGGTCATTTCCTCTGGTCCTCTCACTGCAGGCACAGCAGAAGAGGCTGACCCCCACCTCCCTACAGCCTCCTTTCAAGGAGTTGTAGAGAGGGATGAGGTCCCCCCAGGCCTCCTCTTCTTGATAACAAACAAACCAGTCTTCCTTAGCCTGTTCCTCATAAGATGTGGAACTCATAGACCCTTCACAAGACTTGTTGCCCTTCTTTGGTGTGTTGTTTTCCACACAACATATAAAAACCTATTTTCTAAAGATCTGTTTTTTCTGTTCTCTGTCTTTTATAACCCATGTTCAAAGTTAAATGCCTTAGATAAGGCTAACATTCCTCAGGCAGGGCTAAAAAGTCTTTAAGTGATCTTGACTCCTCCACACTCTCACAGGTATAAAATTTCATCCTTTACACGAAAAAGCTCCTGTTCAGACAGAAATGTTTCTCAAATATAATGAAACAGCCTATGCAAAGCAAACATGTTTCAGGCATATCTACTGGCCCTTTCTGTTCCTCATCTCTTTGCTCTGCCAGTTGTCAGCCTTTCTGCTCCTTTTCTAGTCTGTCTTTCTTCCCCCTGAGGAATTTGTGTGGTAGGAGAGGGTGCCAGAGATTTGCTTTCACTTTGGGCCTCAGCCACCAGCTTTACCCAAACCTAATGTATATTTAATATGATACAGCCAATAACCCTTTCTGCCAACTTCTGATCATGTGCCAGCTGAAGAATGCTGCGAAGTAATGTCTTCTGACTAAATCTCAAAGCCCACGTATAAACTCCTGATTAGTGGTGGGTGAGATTGCTGGGGATGTGTGTATGTACCCCTCTGTTTCTGTGCCAACTGGAATTTCTCCATACTGTAGGATATCTATGGAAGCAGACTCCAGAGAACCTTCTGTTTTTGCAGTAGGTGCGTAAGGCAAAGCTGCTGCAGGGTTCTTCCTGGTAGCTTCATCTCCTGAGTCAAGAAGTCGTGTAACACTTCTGTGCTCAGTTAATCGGTGGACATGATTCACTGGGGGAGTTATGGCATTTCAGTGATGGGTGTATGGAGATCTTCATGGGTGAAGCTGTACATGGAAGAATTTAATGATGTAGGTTTCTTTGGGAATACACTGTCTTTTCCATGGAAACTTGATTTGTTGTCTTCTTTCCTCATGGATCAGCAGAGACAAAGAAGACTGAGGAGTAATGAAGTTTCCTTTCTTGGAAGGTCTTTTTCTTTTTTCTTTTTTTTTTTTTTCCTCTACTCACCCCTACTTCACCATAACCCACCACCCCAGAATTTCTTGAAGTGGTTAAGAAAGGTTTATATTCACCAGGTAGTACAAAGATCAAAATGTTAAGGGAACCAGAGGGAAGTGATTGAGAAGGTCTTTCTGAGGATGACAGCTCTGCCTTGTAATACAATACTATTTCTCATGGGAGTGGGTGGGAGGCCAGCCTAAATTTCCTCTTGCTGTCCTGCCAAATTCCCCAAATTGCATAACTGTGTATTCTCCTTACACAGTGGTACCCTTGGCATCACTAGCAAATCTGCAGGGAAGCAGTGAAGCAGCTGGAGGCTTGAAGGTGGACCAAAATTGGTAGAGGACAGACTTGGTTAGCCAAAAAAACAAAACAAACCCAAACCCACAAACTGAATTTACTAACTCTCCCATGTATAACTGAACAGCACAGTGCAGTTTTAATAACATACACTATTTTGTTCTAAATGCACTCCATCTAGGAAAAATAAGTTTATCGGGATAAGCAAAGGGCCCATGGGGAGTTCATCAGTTCAGTTTCAAGTCACAAGATGTGTTTTACTTGGCTTTGGAACCTTTTTGTGCAAGATTAATATGAAACTGCTGAAACGCAAACTGACAAAAAGACATATTTTTACTGGTTGGTGCTTCTTCCTCTGTGCCATTAGTTTCATCAGGAGGCCCTGTCGCTGCCTTTCCCATCAGTGCTGCCTTAGACTGACAGGAGGATGAGGTACTTGTTGGCTTCTGTGAGGAAATGAAAGAATGACTATTGGAGAGCAGAATGACCAGTAAATGTAACTCATAAGGATGTAACCCTGAAGGCTTTTGTTTTGTCACTACACTGAATCAAAAGAAAAGAATTTGGACCTTTTCAGAGGGGAGTGTCAAACGTGGCTAGCCTGGGGTAGGTTCTGCCTGAGCAAGGAGGGAAAGATTTACCTCCTTTGGAAAAATATACACGCATCTTAAAATCTCAGGTAGCCAAATCCATTACTTTTTGCAGCTTCACCAAGTTTCACTGCAGCCTACCCTAGCCCCGTATGCTGGCTGATTATCACTGCAGCAAGGAAAAAGCAAGTACACCCACCGTGGTTTTGATAATATTGCTCTTATTGCCAGCCTGCAGCACCTTAAACAGGCTCAGTGCTGTCGCTGGGATTGCTTGAGAGGCTGGGTACTACTCAGCATGTGTAAGGGTGGGAGAACCTGGCTCCAAAATGGTTTCTTTTTCTCTCCTTGCTACAGGACCTGGAAAAGACAAGGGTGTGTGGGCGGGCCTGGAGTCCCTCCAAAAAAAGTGTGAGGCCTTGGGCAAAACAAATCCATCAGGTCTCTCATTTCTTCCAAATATAGGTCTGTTCTGAGTAATAGCCAAACTCAAGTCTAAATTCCTCATTCAACCGTTTCAGAGGGAATACATGAAAAAGACCCTATGGTCCAGAGAGTCTGTCTATAGAAAATATTTTGATAGCTCTTCCGCTCTGGCACTATCTTCTGCTTAAAAAGAAAGAAAAGGAAAACACATAGAATTGGAACACATGATTCAATTTTCACTGTAAAAGAACTGATTGATGAAAATAATACTTCTGAAAACAATCTGTTGTGAGCTATCAAATATTTTTGCCTATGCACCAATTGGCAGGAAGCAGACAGATAAATTATTACAATATGTATGAAAACAAATTGCTCTGAGGAGGCATGGTATTTGTATGTGTGTGTGTTTATGAGCAGGATAAGTAGAATTAAACCCATAAAAGCATGCTGAGAGATCATCTTCCATCACAGCAGAAATACACTGGAAGCAAAGGAACTCACTTCAGCTCTGTCCGTGGATGAATTTCTAGCAAAACAGGGTTTTGTGATATGCAAGTGTTCTCCAGGAGTAGAATTTTTAAGAAAATTAAAATAGAAAAGGAGCTTGGGATATTTCTGCTGTTAAGAGGAAGGGGGTCTCATAGCCATTTTTGCCAAGATACTTCAAAATTTTTCAGTCATCACCACATTTTAATAAAATGGAGCAGTTGCAGCAGATCCCTAGATCCTGAATATTACTGCTCATGGGAAAATTTTAGGAAGTGCTGTAGACATGAAGCTTTAAGAACCAGCATTCAATTAACTTTCAGTAAGACAGTTTCTGTAGAGCCTGACAAGTGGACAAATTGCAGTGAGATAAGGTCTGTATGAAGTAACAGCCTGTGGATTGCTTTGTGGTGACTGTCTGTGTACGTGTTATGATCCCACAGCGAGCAGCTCAGGCAGAGATGGTAATTCACTTTCCAATATCTCTTTTTCCATTAGGAGCCAAACCACCTCGCATTTTCCTCAGAGCTCAGACCCCTACACTGGCAGCTGATGGGTAGCAGTGGACCAGGCAGCCATGTGATAATTACAATTTTGAATAAATAAGTAGAGCTTCTAAGTGGCATGGGATAAACCTACCTTTACATTTGTAGGTAACTATCACCCAGCTTGAGCCATGAGATCCACATTTTCCCTTCTTATGCCATGCCTGTAACCTGCATCGATCCCGTCTTGCACTGCCGCTAAGAGCAGAGGGAGCCCTTCTGGTCTGGAGCACCATCTTCTTTTTCTGAACTACCCTCTTTTTGTGCATTGTAAAGGAAGGAAGGGGACACAAACAGCATGAAAATCTGGAATAGACAATAATAAAACTGATTCTGGGAAACGTGACCTGTGGAATGTAAATAAATTTCAGGCACATCTCAGGAGCTGGAGAGGGAGACGAGATGAATTATAGAACATACCAGGTATTTTTCCATAGGAAAGCTATACAGCTGCTAGTGGTTTATCTTAGCTTTTCCAGGATGTTTATTATAGGCTTGGCCTTTTGACCATTACTACAATCATCAGGACATCAATAAGAGGCAAAGATTTCTAATGGTATCCAGGGGAATCTGAATTCCATGAAAAAAGCAATGGAAGCCTATTTGCTAAAGGGCTTTTACACAAAGTATTTCCTTCCCAGAAGTTAAATTTCCCTTTCAAATTAAGCATCCTTGTATGTGACAGAGGCAGAGTATCTTAGACCTTTTATTTCCTGCCTTTTCTTTCAATGAAGGTACAAATATTCTGTGATCTTAAATGTGACAAGAAATTATTTTGTCATATTTCAAGACTACTGAATGAGTACTTAAATAGTGAGCAGAAGTGCTCCTCTAACAAATTCTTCTATTTACATATTTTTAGGGGACCATTCATAGTTTGTGGGCAATAGCTGATGCTAATTGCTAGATGCAAGGACTGCTAACTGGAGACAGCCAGCCAGCCTAAGAGGTTGTGATTGTGTCACTAAGGCAGCAAGTACAACAGAGTATGGATGAAAGGTTACCATGCTATTTTGTGAAAGATAACTTGAAAAGGTGGCAAGGGAAGAAAAAAAAAAGGGTAAGAGTCCCATAACTCATAAATATTCTACAAAGAGGTGTAACTCATATCACCTACCAAAAATTGGAGTAAGTCTTGTTTGTCGTCAAAACATTCTAAGCAGGAGCTCATTATTTCATCTATGTCAGCAGCCTAAATTGCAGTGAAAAGATGACCTGAACTGAGCTGATCTGAGCATTTAAGATTTCTGCCTGCAAGTACAACTTCATTGCTAAGCTTTCAAGTGCTAGCACCACCTACAAGTATCTCAGTGACAGGTGAGATGTACTGCTGCATTTTTAAGAGAGGTTTTCAAGGGCCAAGCAGAAGTTTTTCAGTTCCTCTTTTATCTGGTGGAGTGCCCTCTTGACTTTCTGCGGTGAGTTCAAAACTTCTACGCTGCCAATGAAGGGGTCATAGTGCAGACCAAAAGGCTTCTTGATCTTCATTGCATAGCTCCTGTGGGGAGACAGGACAGAGCTTCCAGTTCAAAAGGCATTTCCTTAAGTGCAAAACCCACAGGACCTCATTTCTCAGGGTGTAGTCACAGCCTTACTGGGGAGCAGAGGATGCTGTGACACCTCCTCACTGCTTCTCCTGAGCCTTGCCTGGTGCAGCACATCCTGCCCACGGCTGAACCACTTGCAGCCCCAAAGATCTGCAGTGCCTCATCTCAGCCTGGCTGGCTGAGACCCGTCTGTGCTCTCACAGCTCTGCATTCACACAATTCAGAGTTATTACAACCACAAGCTGAGGAATGCAGGAGCACAGCATGTCTGCCGCCTTCACTTCCAAGAAATAACCTGGAGCAGCTCTTTCTGTGTAATATTCTAAAAACCTGTTGATACTAGGCATCATGGGCTATTTTTCTGTCTCTATTAAAAGAAAAAACATGACTGCTTGCCATTTTCAACAGTATTTCCATTAAGTACCCGCTGGTAGGAACCCCCTTTACTGATGTTGCCTTATGTTTTCCGTGCTGACAGATTCTTGTGCCTTCAGTTATTTTGAGCAGCCTTGGCTGTGCAACTGTCTTGGAAAAAAATATATGAAAAAGCTTCATGCCTGAGTGGTGTATTCCTTGTCCTCGTACGTTCTTTGCAGGTTTGCCTGAGTCAAATGCTTGGCAAGTCCTCTCTCTTCTGCCAGTGAGTTCTCACCCGCGCTTTTACACGTATTAAAAATTTAATGTGAGCATTCGGATTTAAGATGAGGAGCCTAATTAGCCGTGGTTATAGCCCCAGCAGACAGTGCTTCTGGGGAAGAGGTGGGGAGGGTAAGGAAAAGTCTGGCTCAGGTTCTCTTCCTCTAATAAATTCCTCATTTCAGCTCCTGCATGCTCCCCAGTAGCTCCACAACCAACATCCTGCCTCCAGCCAGAATTGGTCATGTTGTTCTAACTGTTGGAGATGAAGGCCAGAATTTAAACCCTGCTTACTTTAAAAAAAATAATAATAATAAAAACAAATAATAAAAACAAATCCTTACTGCACAACATCACATGGTTAAGGAAATGTGTTTAGAAACACCTCAAGCTAACTTGAAATAATGTTATTTGCAGACAGATACTTTGTAGGAATTAGATTGCCCCCTGAATGCTGATTCTGGATTCTTGTAAAGATATAATCAGAGGAGAAAGGCAGTCTTGTTTTTAAGCCCCCTGCTGATCCATGTTAATTCCAGCGACTGCCGTAAAATTTCCATGTGACCTTGGGTAAATCAGTTCTTCACGATCTGTTTGTATGGACTAGAACATAGGGTGGGATTGCACTCTTACAGTTCAGCTACAGAATTTACTTCAGAAGGTGCTAAAATGAAGCATTTTTAAAATGAAGCATGGGACAGGGCATAGCAAAAAGAAATTCTGAATTTTTGTGAACCTTTTCTGAGATACACAAGCTCTTGCTTAACTTTTCTTGTACAAAAGCCACTATGCAGATGCAGCAAGATAGCCTGGCATGGTTATTGCAATAGTAATAGATGCATTTGAGATTAAGGATTAACCCAGTGTGCCCCCACAATGAAGATACCCATAAACTCTTTACTTACCGAAGCTTGACCTTGGCATCTTGCAGATTTTCTGCTACAAAATAGACAGGCTGGAAGGCTTGATCCTGATAGGGGTGAACTGCAGCCACTTCTGGATCAAAAGGCTTGTACTCTGGATTGTTTGACAAAGCATACTTTGTAGCAGGAACAACACAGGTTGGAGCAGGTGAATGAACAGAGAAAGAATTAGTCCCTGCTGGGCTGTGAAATTCTCTTTGGTGAATAATTAGGGGTAATATAAAGTCCTGTTCCTTCATAGGTCAGAACTGTTTTTCATAATTAGCAGTTAATAAACCAAGTAATAAGTATTTAAGATTAAAAAAAAGAAAGAAAAAAGAAATATGTATTTCCTGTATTACAGTGATGTACAGCTGGATAGCACAGCTATGTTCTCAGACAGGGAGGGGAAAGTCTATGCCACCCCCCAAAATATAAATACCCAGAAAAAAAAAAAAAAAACATGCTGCTTTTTTTCAAGTAGTATCAGAGAAGTTTTGCAGACCTGTCTAGCATTACTTTAAAGTCCCCTAGCCCATGTCACAAATGCCATGCTTCCTGCTGCAACAAAGAACAGAAGACAGAATGCTTCTGGTATTTTATGCACAGCTCCCAGGTCAGTATAGCAGCCTAAAATCTTCCCTGAAGTCCAAGATATAAATAAACACCATACTGCATGTGCACGTTTGTATTTTTGAGCCCACAGAGGTTCTTCTATATGTTCTTCTCCAGTTCTTTTACATTGTCCCCCCCAGGAAAACAGGAGGCTTATAGAAGCCACTTCTGTCCACACTGCAGTCCATAAGTACATCTATATCATTTGTTTACATATACTGGAAATGCCCTTTAAACCAGCCACCAGTTTGGCACCTGCACAGAGTCCTGGGAAGGCAGCTCTGCTTAGGCTTAAAGCGAGTTCCCAAACACTTTGTCTGCCCCTGAAACCCAGGTGAGGTACTTTAAACCTAGCTCAGCCCCACTGACATTCAAACTGTATCACAGATGTGCCTAAAAGCTGGTTGGGCCTCCAGCTGGCCATGTTGGTGAAGTGTCCTGGGTACAAACCAAAAGGAAAAAGGAACGCATCCCATCAATGCCAAGACCCTTTTTTCCACCTTCAGACTGGACAGTGGGCCCTAGGGACAGTGTCACCTAGGGACAATCTTTTAGTACCCGCCCTTCTCTGAGATCTGCCTCTTTCCCTTTCTCTCCTCTTCCCCAGTCTTCAGAAGGCTCCCTTCACCATTTTATAATCCAAATGTCAGCTCTCAGAGTATTACTTGTAAATAACTGGTAAGAGTGGGTGATGCTGCTCAAGACTTTCAGTTCAGTCTGCTAGCTGGAAAAATTCAGACAGTACTCTTAAGCACATATTTAGACATTTCAATGAACTGGTGCAGAATTAAATACCAGGCTTTAAAGAAAACAAACCAAAAAAACCCAAAAAACCAAAACCCCCCAAGAATATATAAAAGACGGTGTTTTTCTTGCTCTTCATTTGCAGTGTGTAATTGAAGAGTAAACCTTGGATAGCACTCATACAATCTAAGATGGTTGGTGTACACAAACATGAGGCTGCTCTTAGAATCTTAGAAGCCCTGGGGAACTAATGGGAAAAGATTTCAGTAACTCAAAACCTGACAGGGGTCCCACTATACTGTCAGTGTTGAAGCAGAACTGAAATCCCATTGATTTCAGTGGAAGTTCAGCTTGAAACCGGATGGCCTTAAAGGCCTCTACAAGTTAAGTACTGGGTGTGCTGCAAGAAAAGCATATGTAGCACTGAGTGTTGCCAGAAGTGCGGTATGAGCCATAAGATTTTACAGTATGTAGGACAGAGTCCAGCTGAGTGTTAACAGAAGAAGCATTTGGGATAATGTAGAACAGCTGACAGAATATAGTGAAATAAACAGTGCAATACTGAGAGCTTTTGGGGAGGAATTCTTACAGTTCAGAGGAGGCAAGTTTGGCCAGCAGTCATACACCCATTACAACTGCTCACTTTAGACTCAGGGATGGTTATCCTTCTGATACTGAGCTGCTGTTACAAAATGCTTTGTTAGATAACAGGGGTTCAAGTGCAAGAGTGTGTCAAGCTCTTCCTCTCATCCTCTGTCTTTCCCTCAGATTATGCCCTGAGTTTGGGCAGGATCAACTCATCCACAGAAATTATCTACCTGAAGCTGGGCTCAAACTGGTAAGAGTGGGTGCTGTGGAGAGAAGGGAAATGTTTTGAAGATTTCATAGTCAGGATGTGGTTCCCTTGGTTACAGTCACACACCCACAGACAGGCAGTCCAGGCTGCAGTCCAGGGATGTTCCCAGGCTTCTTGCTGATGCTAAGTTCTCATATAACAAGCTGGATGACTGCTTCTTGCCCTCGCCTGCTGGTTAGTTGTTATCTTCTTGTAGCCAACCATCTAACCTCAGTAACTCATGCCCTTATCCCCTCCTTGGTGACTGAATCATTCTGCTACTCCTGGCCTAGAAGCCTTCAGGTACAAGGAAACCCCTCCCTTCTGTCTCCTTCAGCACATGACCTGCAGTGAGATTCCTACAACATTTGCTATATTCACTGCCAACAAAATGCCAAAACTTCACTGCCTGTGCCAAATATGTTGATCAGCTAAATGATAGGGAATCAAGTCTGGGAGGTCCATGCCGAAGTCGGTGTCTGGGCCCTCTGAGAAGACTGGCAGATAATTATTAGGTTGGATAATGGCTTTCTGCCGAGCAGCAGCAAAACCTATCTAGAGCAATAAACTGAAGTCTACCATGAGCTTCACTGTCTTCCAGTGTTCATCTTCTCTAACAGATCTGTCTAGACACTGCTTTATTTTAAAAAAATAAAAATCCCTTCTATGAAACAGGCACTGCACTACACATACTTTCTCTCTTCAGCTGTAAAAGAAGCAGCTGCCACAGGTTTGCAATTTGCTAACAAGTGCTTAGGCACTGAACCTCACCACTTTACCCACACTGCCAGCGCCTATACTGAAGTTAGAATTGGATGTTCAGGCAGACTAGAATGAATAAATGGAAATATTTCTATATTTCAGTTTTGTTCTCAGTAAAATTCAATGAGATGGAAACAGTCAGCTAAAGAAGGAAACTTCAGCACTTAAGTTCATGGATATAATTAACTGGTGTACAGCAAGTTTCAGGAGCTCAAGGTGAAGCTCACAGAACCACTAAGCCACTGTTCCAGAGGATGCACAGGGAGGAACTTGCAGAGCTCACAAGGGGATTCTGCTGGGTGCACAGCAGAACTGCTGGTTAACTGCTTGCCCATCTTCCAGCCTAGGTGCTGTAAGGTGAACATGCTGAAAGGGGGATAATCCTATTCATTACCTGTTGAATATAAATGCTATCACTTCTGCATGCATTTTCAGTAATATGATGGATAAACACAGAGGTAGACCCAACTTTATCAAAAGTTTATCCACGAGCTTTACCCAACAATTACCAGTGGTAAAAGTAATGACAAGAAACTGCCATTTATCAGCTCAGGAACAGTTAGGACTTCCACTCTCAGCCTCAGAGGTAGGGAGTTTGAGATTCACTTGTACTTTTTTATTGTATATAGCACAGTTTTGTGCACAAGCTGTCCTCACCTATGGTTTTAACCAAAAGCAGAAGAGCTTGTTGGTGTCTGAGGAAGAAAAGAGTGGAAACAGAGGAGAGAGTGTGCAAGTCTGGTGCACTTTACTCCAGACACCAAAAGGGAGCATTTCTGATCAGATTTTTACCTTCATTTGAGCCAAACTTAAACAGAAAAAGGGGGTAAACACATCAGATAGATTTTGTCTTGCATATTGCTATAAAAGCTACATAAATATCAGCAATATGATTACCTCTGCCCTTTATTATCCTGCTTAGCATGCAAATGAACTTGATTTAAAACCATAAAATATTAAGCCAGGCAGAGCAGAATAAATGTTGCCTTGATTTGTGCTTTGACTGGACATTTCTGGTTTTACTGGATAAACAAAAACAAGTTTACATTTCCTGTTTGTTGTCAGTGAATATAAGAAATACTGAAAGATTCCCAGATAAACAGTAGCTTCAGCAGTGCATAGTGTGGAGTTGATGAGCAATCAGGCCAAGATCAGGCTGCTATGTAGAAAGGAGGTGATGTTAGCTCCTCTAGAGGGCTAATGAACATCAGAGCTTTCAGCTTATCAAGAGAGGAAACCTCTCCACAGAGTTACCTCACAAAAATCTCAGAAATTGTAGGTGTTGTGAGGAAAGACAATGCTAAACTCAGCAAGTGGTAAAAGTGAAGGTTGATGTCTGGGAAGGTTCCCCTTTCTGTATATTGATTTCAGCTGCCCTTCTGGGGGGACTGCTACTTGAAATGCCTTGAGATACATCAAAATGTTGTTTTTTTCCCTCCTGTCAATTGACTGGGAAGTGAGTTGACCTGTACACAACTGGGAGAGTTTTGTAAAATGTTTATTGCCATGACAACCCAACTATCTCCAGTTCTGGGAGTCCAAGCTATGCTAATTCAGAAAAAATTCTGTGTGAATGTATCATGTATCTGGCTGTTAGGCTGCTGAGTTTATGTGTTAAGCTTAAAATATATCTCCCATGAAAAAAAAATAAAAAAAAGTTTTTGGTTTATAAAAATGCTTGTAAAGAGTAGTATATATTTTCCTTTGGCTCTTACCAATTAAAAAAAAGTCATCCAATATCTGCAAAGCTTGAAGCATTTGAGCCCTACTGATACCAGTTTAGGGTTTTTGCAATTAAAAAGTGATCACCTGCATCAGTGCTGTTCATAATTAAGGAGAAATCAGTATCTCTCCTATCAGCTGTTTGGTCAAAAGGAGGGGAATCCCATTTTCTGTAAAAGTGTACAAGTCCTCTTTCTACAGTCAATCTGCCTAAGCAAGGCTGTATGAAATCTGTGCTCGCAGATTTTGATCTACGTAAAACCAGAGCTGACATTAGTTTTGAAATGTATTTAGGAATGAAAATTACTAAAGCAATTTCTTTCTGTCAGTGTCCATGCTATTTCCAGTTTCTTTGCACTTCATTTGGTCCAGTCAATCAGTGCCTTTCTGGTTCATATGTGTGTGAATGCCAATAGCATGGACAAAATAGCCAAGCTCATAATAGGCATAATATTGCCCTCTAGTGAGTAATTCAGAAAGGAACATGAGTTTTGTGTCAAACTCAGCTGCATTACTACTGGCAGAAGCAGGAAGAAGTAAATCTAATACTTAATGGGATGGTTGCTTTCACTGCATTTTGTCTCCTTAGATGAAATACAGGTACAATACCACAGTAGCTTTCCACCTACTCAGTAGCTTCTGTGAAGGGAGAATTATTTCCTTGTCAAAGAAAAATTTGAATTTCAAATCGTATTAATTTTTGTAGAAAAACACAGTTTGCTTTTACCAGAGTTCAGGATAGTGGATTATAGGAATCTTTCAATACTATGCATTTGACACATACCATCAGCTCCCCATAAGATGAAAGCAGTCCTGCCCCATAAGCTTTGATCAATCCATTTTGCTTGCAGAGGCCAAACTCCACAGTGAACCAGTAAAGCTGGGAACAAGAGGAACTTGTGAAAAAAAGTCTGAAGAAGCAGGAATTTTTAAGCTTCTCATATTTCCTTTAATTTTCTTTTATCCTCATTCCTTAATATCTTTGTATCTTCAAATTTTATAGTTGCATACTTTAAGAAAATTATTTTTTCCTCTGAGCATATAACACACACTAAACATAACATGTATTTTTTCAAAACTTGTTGTCCCACTTGGTAAAAAATAATAAAATTTTGAATGATAATACATGGGTAAATAAAGTCATATCCTTTGCTTTCTTTGGAAGATGTTACAAATTACCCTGCAACTTCTTAGCCCAGAGTGTCACCATAGTCAGTGGAAGCTGACAGATTTCCACCCACAGCCCCCAGAAGGACAAGTAGATCCTGACAGAGGGTTCAAGACCTTTGGAAAGGTACTTGAAAGGAGAGTTTCCCTCCTTCTTTGTCTGTATGATCTCATTCAGAAGAATTGAAGAACGCTTTTTTCCATATTGTGCCAATTATATGTTAGTCATGCTCCAGCAGCAAACAAAGATACATTTCTCTGGGCTTTTCTTGTGATAAAAACATACTTAGGACCATACTTCCTTTATCTGCTGGACAACAGTGGGATGAAAGCAACTCTTGACTCTGCCAAACTCTTAGTGCTTCCCTTATTATAAAATCTGAGGAAATGGACAAGTCCTGGACACAGCCTGGTGTCCTGAGAAGCTGGATAGGCATTGAGCAAAGGGAAAACATGGTAAATACGGTAAATGAGGCATTTCAAGAATATGGCTTTTTTCACAACTCTTCAAGGTTCCTTTAGAGACACAGAGCACTTTTCTGCCTCATACACAGGGATAGAACTTGGCTTCATGGGTATGGAATCTTCAGGACCCTGCTTAAAGAACCATAGACAATTTGTAAAACTATGGGGAGCTCTGTATTATTCCATCTATTTTCATAAATTATCTTTCTTTCTCACACCCTCCCTCAAACACTTTTTCATTATGAGGACTTGGTTTCAGCCTTCAAATTTATCACTGAAGAAATAACATGCCATTTCCTTTTGCAGAATCCTGAGTTGCTTTCTCTACAGTTCAGCACATAATTATGTGTTTATATTCTGTTAATAATCTTGATTCTTATTATTTCACAGTGAAAAGTCTTTTGAGTATTTTCTCATTCTGCAGGAGGCTTTTTTGACTGCAAAATGAGACATTGGAGGAGGAGGAATTCTTTTTGGTGTTTCTTAAGATATCCTGTATTTGGCTTTTGGTTAGTGAGGTTCTTTTAAGCTCTCACTGTTTCAACAGAGTACAAAAAATGTATTAGTGGCACTCTGGATGACAAGGACACTGGCAGTTTCCCATCTGCATGGATCCACCTGCTTAGAGAAGTCAAGGGCCTGAATGAAATAATGGCATTTCAAAATTTGTCTTACAAATGTTTTAGACCATAGCAACAAAAAATTTTGTGGTTTTTTAAAGAAACTTCTAAGCTAGTTACCAAAATTATTTTTATGAAGAACAGAGAATTACAGGGACTTCCAGAGATAAACACAGAAATTGTGTTAGATTGTCATGTCAGGATAAATAATACAGTTCAGATTCTTCTCTATTTTCACTTCTTAGAAAAGGAACTCAGACTAGATTAGGTATATAAATTTTAAACATTTGAATACTGAGATTTTAATCCAGAATAGGTTTGCTGTTGAGAATACTTGAACGACACTTACAAAATTGTATTCTCACAGACCCTGAATGGCAGGGAACCCTTTAAAAAGGTGTCCTTGTTCTACCTCCCCAAATCCTAGATGATACAAAGTTTCAAACATGAGACCCATTATTCTACTGACTTTAACCCTATCTCTTGTCTAGGCCTATTCAGCTGGGGATCAGGAAGAGCTGCCTGCAGAAGAATGCTTTTTAAACCACAGGCCTTAACCCAATCTCACCACGACTTGGGGAATGATATAAAATGGCTCTCTAGGACTTTAGAATTTTTTTAAACCTAGAAAAGGCATGGATCTTAATCTTACTCTAGCCTCTCTAGACCCAGATAGTAGAAGAGGAAATGTGGACTGTCACTGCCACTGTCTCCTCACATCACCAGCCCAGGACCTGGATGAAGTTATAAAGGATTCAGCACTTGTAGCAATCTTCAAAAATAATGGTAGTCTTACTTAGTCCTAACCCAAGGGTGGATAAGTGCAGATGGATTTTAGGTGAGCCACAACCTCCTTCCTGAGTGGGACTGTGGATTGGGAACTTCAGGAGTGACATTCTCCTCTCATTCACTACCTGTACTAAATGAGTCTCACTTGGTGAGGGTACATCTCCTCTCCTCCTCTGAAAAAGTCATCAAGACTGGTAAATGGTTGCCATTATTGGAAGAAAACATCACCTGGCCTCCAGACAACTTTCAGAACAAGCTAAGATAGCAGTAATGGGCTGTACAAATTGTTTTGATGATTGCAGGCAGCCTAGTGACTCAGAACTCAGTGGCAGTACCTGCTCTCAAATTGCTTTTACGTGTTCACCTGTTTGGTGAGGTTAATGAATATGGGATGAACAAAATTCTGATGGTTTCCTGCACCTCGTGTAGGAGAAAATACAGGTATCCCACTGGATATCTAGTGTTTTAGGTGAATCTGGAATGTAAGTTGGGACCATCCTGTGCCTGAAATTGAAAAGACTCAGCTTAAGAAATATATTCTTATAAAATAAAGAAGTGTAAGCATTTCCTGATGGAATCACACCATTCTGAGCTCCCCAGAGGGATTCCAGTCCCTGCTCCAGCACCTTCCTAACCTATGGAGGAGAAGAGACAATCCTGCTGATGCTCCTGTTTCTGCAGTCAATCTGAGACACAAAAAGAGCCTTCCCTGCACAGCAAGGGATATGCAGTGAATCGTTTGGGGTTTGCCTCCAATATTAAACGGCCATCTGTACTTACTGTGGCCAGTTTCTCAATCTCCTCTTCAGATGATCCAAGAGAAGCCAGTCCAATATCCTAAAGCAAGTAAGCAAGCAGACAGTGTTACACTAGTGTGATTATTCAGCCCAAGGGAGAGAAAGAGGGGAAGGGGGAGGGCCACATCATTTCTAGCATGAATAGCATGAACTATTCATTGTTTTTGTCACCCAAAATGACCTTCCATGGCTTCCAGGATGCCTACCTCTCCCTGGCCCCCAGCTACATACCACTGGGAGCCACATTAGATGAGTGTTTAATCCTCAGTGTTCTCTGTGTAAAATTAACCATCTCTTGTCTTAATGCTGGACTATCTACACCAGGCAAAAATTTACAGGAGGGCATGAGAAGGAAGGACAGCAAAGGTGGGTTTTATCTTTGCCATTACCTTTCTGTCCCTCACTCTGACAGCCCTTATGAGAGGGTCAGATCTGTGCAGGGGTGATTCTGTTAGGGATCAGGGATGATCACTTTCATCTGTTCTCCCTGTTAAATGTTACTCTCACAATAGGAATCTGTAGATGTCTCTTCTTTGCTATCCCAGGAGCCATATCATGCAACAAACAAACAGAATTAGGGCATTTTCGCCATTCATCGTCTCATATTGAATGGAGTGAAAAAGAATGTTCATGGGGTGAATTTCAACTGTGAAAATACTTTCTGGGGACAAAAAAGTGAAGTGTGAAAATTCACTGAATGTGATCTCATGTTGTATAGTCTGTGTTATTGATAGGAAAAGAAGAAAATTGAAAGCTTTGAAGATGCTGTAATCTCTTTTTTCTAATGTGTCTCAAGTTCCAGCATCAAACTGAACTTGTTTCTTCCTGAATAAATTATGTATGACTAGGAAACTTAAAGTACTGCACTTCTGATTCTGTTAATAACCAATATTTATTAACAAAATGGTTACTGGCATGTGTTCAAGCTGATAAAACTGGAAACTACATCATATGAGGTGAAATGATTTTCTTTTAAAGATATTTTCTTCAGGGAGCTACATCATGTTGATACCTACATCATCTCTGATCTTATCATCAGTTTCCACACTGTCCACTGATTGATAAGCCTGGACAATGAGATATCTTCTTCCCCCTGCTATGGTTTTCAGGAATATTTGTAGTTCTGGAGTCTTTGATTACGAGAGGTCATTGAGTTCAGCTGGGTCTGACACTGGCTGCTCGTACTAAACAGCCCCTTATTGTACAAAGAAGCTCTGCTTGCTTTTTGGAGCCTCCTCACCAGTGTGAGCAATGCTGTGAGAATCTGGTGAGTTGTAAAGGGAAAAACAACTCTGATGAATGACATGGTGATGGACACAATTAAGGTCTGTTGTGAGACAAGAACGTACATCCAGAGACAGAACCAGCTTGGAGGCTCAGCAGCTGGTGCTGTGTAGGTTCATGTGCTGTAGGACAGGAAGCCAGGGGAGCTCGGTCAGCAGAGCTCAGACTCCAGCCCCACAGAGGCATCCTTCTCCAGAGTGACACAGCCCTCCCACAGAGAAGTCCCACAAGCTCTGCCTGCCCTTCCTTTCACACTGTGTCTGTAGGGAGCAGTGCTACCACTCCCTTGGAGGAAACCCAGGTTGCTGCTAGCCCACCACGCCTGGAGGTCGTGACTCAGGCACAATCCAGTCTTAGAACTGCATTTCATGGTGAGCTGTGTGTATTTGAGGCACCCTTGGCCTGCTGTCCAGAGCAGGTGGTTAAAGAGCCAGCAGAAAATGTTCTTACCTGTGAGAACTGGGCAAACTCCCTGTCAGCCAGCATGGGAACATGACCCAACAACTCATGGCAGCAATCTCTGGAAAATAAGTGACCTTCTTGTTTATTAAAGGCTTCCTTTCCTGCCTTTCATGAATTCCCTGTGAAGGACTTTAGCCAATAGACCCCAAAGGGAGCTGGTGTGAGTGCTGCTCCAGTGGCTGCCTCCACACCTCTCCTGGCTCTGCAAGGATCAGAGCATTCCCTTGGGCCACAGGCAGCCAGCTGCCCCCTGCCACCTTGTCTATTGTCTCCTTGGGATGGCATGGGCACTAAGCTTCTATGTCACAACATCTTTGAAAGGTCCCTGTTTTGTCCCAGCATACAACAAAAGCGTCTGTGTGAACTTGTAATTTCTCATGAAATATAATTGCTGCTGTCTGGCCAGCACTTACTGGGAGAGTTTCACAGCAGGAAATCAAACCCCAGCAGATGGTAACTGAAGGCAGGATGAAAAGATTAAACCAGATATTCTTCAGTCTTTTCCTTCCCCAGACAACTTTGCAAGAGACAGAGAACCACACCCTCTCATGCATGACTTCCCCTTCTAACTCTCCGGCTACCAGTTTCTCAAATTGTTTCATTCTGTGGACTTCTGGATGGAAGTCCAGGGCCAGTCCCTAGAGAATGATCCCAAACACAATCAGAAGGATCGAATTAGGGCATCAAACTTACGGTTCTGGGGAATGCATAGGAGAAGAGAAATGCCTTATATACTGTGTGCACGGAAAGACACGAAATGCCAGGCTGGCAAGGAAGTCACGAGCAGGCAGCAGTCCTGCAGCTGGTCTCAGCTGGAAACCTGTTCTCTCTGCAGAGGGAAGGGACACCAAATTCAACTGTTTCTAGGGTTAACTACACAGCACGTTTACCTTAGCTGAGTAGTTTCAGGGATCCTTCCTGCTCTGTTAGAATAGTTCCCTCCACCAGGCACCGCAGGCACACCTTGGCTTATCATTATTGATGTGCCCCTGTGCTGGTACAGGATCAGTTCCTGCAACATGGAATCACCCATCCATCCATCCTGTGTGTATTCACATAGCAATGGCCCGAGGTGTGGGGGTACTGCCCACCTCAGTGCCCATTTTTGCACATATACACACAATTAATCTGTGTTCCACATGACAGTGGTGTGTCTGAGGTCACACGTGGTCCTTACGATGAACCTGCATCGAGTTTCTTTTCTTTTTTTCCTTATTTTTTTCTTTTTTTTTACCATTTTCTTTGTCTAGAACTCACTCCACAGCCTCTCAGTGATGTGATCATAGGCGTTTTGCTTTGCACAAGTCCATGAAACAAGACAAAAGAATGCAACACTTTTGCACTGTGATTTCAGCTTGTACATCCAGTGTTACCCCAGAGCACCCTGAATTACCAAGGAAGGACTCTGAGACACAACCAAAAAAAAAAAAAAAAAACAAAAAACCAGTCTGGTGGTCAATAGAACTCAGACTACATTTCCATGGGAAACATGTTGGTGGTCTGTAAAGCTAAGAAAATTGAAAATCACTGCTTTCAAAGTGAGCCAATGATAATATTTTCAAAGTCCTATATTCAAAATGTGCTGCATTCTCAGTTCCCATAAATGACATCTCGTCTTCTTTAAAGCATAACACTGCATTTAAAAAAAAAAGTCAGAAATGGCTTTATTCTCAATTCTTTATCCATATTCTATTGTGTCATGAAGCCTATAACCTTTTCTTTCCACTTTTTTGTGTAAACAAACAAACAAACAAAAAATCCCACCCAGAAACTAAGCCATTTTCAAGTTTTGTTTTGATCTGCTTTTTCATGTTTCTTCCAGAATTTCTTGTCTTACTCTGTCGGGCTATCAGTATTTTTTCCATTAAAAAGCAAAACAAAACACCCAGAGAAAGAAAAAGAGAAAAAAATTCAAAAAAGTGACAAAATATATGAAGAAATATAGGAAAGAGAGGACAGCAAGGAGTGCTTCTTCCTGACATTGTGATGGACTAGATGGTGGGCATTTGTCACAGTTTCTTCTATTGCTCCACTCAAATTCAAAGGTAATTAGTACAGAACTGCCTCAAAAATGAACAATTAAAAAAAAAAAACCCTATGGAGATTATATATCTACCTTTATCTATTTTCTGATCCAGTCCAGAGGAATATAAAAATTTCAGAATCCGGTGAACTTTGGGCTGAATTCTGAGTGAAGTGAAAATTGCACTAGCTGAAAAATATATTGAAAACCAAGACCTTAGTAATTCAGTCTTGGAAGGACTATGAAAGAGTCTATGGGAATTTATATGGCTTTAGCATCCATGTTGGAGGAGAAGGAGGGAAAATGAAAATTACAGCTTGTGTTCCCTGAGATGTCCTTTTAAATAGAGGCCAGTGAATCAGACAGTCTGCTGATGGAACAGACTTGGCCAGTTGCCTCGAAAAGCCCTAGGAAAAAGTTATCTGCTGAAGGTAATATCTGCAAAATCTGAACTTCTAGTTCATGACTGCACAATAAAACCAGCAATCAGTAGAGAACTGGGGGTGTGGCTGGTTGGACCTGCTGCCCAAAGATCTGGGAAATCAAAGTGCATTGCAGAGAAGGTCTTGAGCAGTTGACCTAAAGTGATCTGCAAGGCTTAATTCTTGGCCTAAAACCCGGTGTATACAGGCAGCCTGTGCATTGTAGTGTGAGTTTGCTTGAGTTCACTGGCTGTAATTTCTTCCAGCTGTGGAGCACAATGACTGCTTAAATCCAAACATCTTTCCTAGAAAGAAAGATGTGCCTAGGTTCCTCTAGTTAACCCTTTAGAAAAACACTTGTCATGTGTAAACGATAGCACTGTTAACCTCTTCATTCCCTTTAAGTAATTAGGAAATATTCATGAAGTACAGTTCATTTCTCTTCAAACCAGCGTAATAGCTACTAACAGACAAATCTCATACTGAATCAAAAGGAATTGCTTTCTTATGTTCACAGATACTGCTAAGTTAAAGAGAAGATGGAAGTTTATCTGGCTGGTTTTAACACGATCACTTTCTTTCCAGGTTATCCCTGTCTCTCTGTGCCTCCTATTATTTTTTATTTTTTTTTTTATTTTATTATTTTTCAGAGCTGTACAAGATGAGGTTCAGAGTAGATATTCAGAAGCATTTCTTTACTGAGAGGGTGGTCAAACACTGGAAGAGGCTCCCTAGAGAATTGGAAATGACCAATTTTCAAAGCCTAACAGCATTTGAGAGGAGTTTGGACAATGCCCTTAACAACATGCTTTAACTTTTGGTCAGATTTTAGACCTTGCAGATGTTTCTGACTCAGACTGAGTTTGGGCCTTGCAATGATGTCAGTTTTCATGCTATTCTAGAAAGTATTCTGCATAGTGAAATGACCTTGTTAGAGGAAAGCAAGCCAAGATATCCATTCAAAGCCTAATATAATAGGACTAAAATTGTTTCCTCACACTTAATTGTGTCTAGCTCTTAACACAGCTCTTCTGAAAAAATTTTGTTTCGGTCATGCATAACCTGTAAGCTAAAATAATCCAATTTTAATCTGCAGTTTTATGAGGGTAGAACCACTGGTCCCAAGAACTATTCAACATTTTCCTTAGCTTTCCATTTCAGAATGGAATTAAATGTCTCTGAAATTCTTGATATTTATTCCCAGTTAGTTCATACAATTAGCTTATAGTAGACACCTTGTGTTTATAGTAAATGAGTTAAAACTCACAGAGGACATCTTTCCAAACATTATTGGCAGGTTTTTCAGAGCTGCTGTTTACTTTGTTTTGTTTTGTTTATGGCACAGAGAAAATTTAGAACCAGAGCCTGTCAAGGAAGTGAGCAGACTCCAGGCAATTAAATCTTGTCAACTAACAGAAGCAATACAAAAAGAATTATGGCAGGACAGTCTTACATTATCCTAAATTCTCCCACTTTGAAATCACCTGATTCACTTAAAGGATATGAATATCTGTGATAATCAAGTCAGAATCACAATTCCTAGAGCTCCCTGCTGTCAGCTACAGTGTAAATTAAATGAGATCAACTACTTCAAGAGAAAAAGTATTTATCAGCCCAGTTAATATAAGAGGGATATATATAGGGTTATTATAACACTATATATATATATAAAATATATTATATATATTATATATATATATATAATATGTATAATGTATAATATATAAAGTATAATGTATATATACACATACATATATATATATATATATAGGGTTATTATAAGAGTAAGATGGGTAGTTGAATAGAAGTGAGAATACATGAGAAGATACATAATGCCTACACAGAAAAATTCCCACAGCTGGGTGCAGTGGTGTTCATGGAAGATGATTTTCACATGGCCACCCTCCCTTCCCTTACATTAAATGTGCAATAAAAGCCTTGTCATCAAGTAGCTTTATCTTCATGAGAAAGGCCAAAGTCTTAGAAAACTTGATTTCCTGAGTATTTTATTTTGATACAATTTATTTAAATTTAAGCCATATTTTTCATTGATTATTTAATAAATAATAATAATTATTTATTATAATAATGTCCTCTCTCTGGCACATATTTTCACTGAGGAGGAGGCTTTAGAGATCACCTTTCTTTAGTAATTCTTGATAATCAGGTGGTTTACGGAAAGCACCTGACCTTGGGAATCCATGCAGCCTGTGGCTTCATAAAAATAATGCAGGCTCTCTTACTCTCCTGCTCCTTGCTAGTCATCCCCCAGCTAACAGGTCAGCCTAGCAAACCTGTGTGTCCTTTTTCTAAGGTCACCTCTTCGTGCCTCTAAGGACCAGCACCACAGCCCTCGTGCTCTCCTGTCAGCCACGAGGTAGGCACCAAAATGTTTGGTGTGACAAGTGCTGCGACGGAGACAGAAAGAAGCAGAGCTGTTTCAAGGCAACTGCTGATTGATAAGCAGGATCTCCTGGAAATCATTTTCTCTAGCACACATCCCCATTGTGCTTGGTGGATCAGGAAAAAAAGTGTACTTGAGAGGTACCAGGTACCTGTGTTTGGGTTTTATTGTCAGCATGGCTATCGAAGCATAAAACAGAGCCAAACCCATAGAAAGGCTGTGTGGAAGTGGTGCTGAGCAGGGTCTGCTGTGACTGTAGTGCTGCTAGTACTGGGATTAGCTGGTTAGTGCCACACCAGCTGCAGCCCCTCACAGAGCAGACACAAACTTGCAGCTTGGTCCCTGGATGTGCCTGGCATGAGCGTTCCATGTGACATCTCCCTGTGTGTGAGGGAACACTACAGCTCATCAGCTCTGCTCACCAGCCTGCTCCCTAGGAAATGGTTTGTGGTCCACAAACATATGCAGGGAGCCCTAGAATAAACCATGGTTTATAATGATTGACCTTTTAAAAACCTGGAGACGTCCTGAAGCTGAGGGATGTTATCCTCTCTGTAGCCACAGTGTTTCTCGAGCTGCTGGAAAGCATCCAGGTACTGTGTACAGGCGTGAGTAGGGTAAAGGCTCCTCAGCTTCCTGTAGACTTCTCTCCTGAAAATCAAAAACAGGACATCATGAGACACCTCAGTAAAACAGTGCTTATTTGTACCATCTACAGATCCACAGAGAGAGGTAAACCCCCAGCACACATCATGGTATAAGCTTGGGACACCTGGCACTTGAAAGCTGGTGCTGGCTGGATGTAGCAAACCATTACAGCTTTTTGTTCCACTTTTCCTTCAGAAGGTGTCCTTTAATGTTACAGAACTCTAATTCGGGGACAGAAGTGTTTCTTGATTAGGCACTTTCTTTCTAAGGGTGTTGGAGGCATCAGGGAAACCCCAGGGAGAGAGCTGAGTCTGGGATATTCTCTTGTTCAGTTTAAGAATGGAATGAATCAGGCATTCCCCTCCTTTATATGCTGGGGTACAACTTGAAATGCTGGTCCCTCCTTTTCCACCCTGAAGCCTAGCCTAGATTTGCCTCTTAAAACCTCTGGAAAAAGCACCTTTTCTGTTACTAAAGAGTAATGTCTGGACAGGTGAAGAGGTTGTATTTTTGCAATTCAAAATGCCTGGCATGGTCTATGTGTTTGAAAGATTTGCCAGCTTCTTGAAGAATTTATCCCAGTACACAAAAAGACACCAGCTGAAAATTATATATGTAACCTGATTTGGGCACAGACTTTAAGCTTCTCACAAACTTGATGGTGTTTGGATTTAGAGTTGTGGTTTGGAATATATTTAGCTGTTGCAAAATAAGCAAGTAGTAATAGGATGGCAAAGAACCTTATAGAAATGGATATTTTTGTTCAGACATGGCCCTAGGGTGTTAACAACTTTATAAACATTGTTTTATGAAAATTGAGATCATTCTTGGAAATGCTGGGTACGGGAAATGATCCTTCACTGGTTTTGTAATTTTTATTTTTATTTTTCACTATTATTATTATTATTATATTTATTCTCTTTTTTTGTGATGCTGTTGTTGCTATGGAGATGATAGCCAGTCCCTGGTAATGGCTCCTTATTTGTACGAATGTCTTCCACAGTGTGGGAGTAATGAACCAGAATGGAGCGGGGGAGGAAAACCTTAGGAGGAAAAAAAAGTTACAAGAACAGAGGGAAACAGTGGCTGCTGTCACTATTGCAAAAGCCACGGGAGACTGGGCCATTTCCATGGAGGAATTAGGAAAAAATGAGGAGGACTAGCATTCAAGTGTTGCCCTGGCTTATTTCCTCATAGAATACTACTGACTTCAGTGGGGCTGCGTGGGATTTGAACCGGGACAGGGTCCATGCCCAGACTGGAGCCTAGAGAGAGCAGGCTTGTTTACACTTCTGCACATATGTTCTCTTTTATCAAAGTGTCATTCTGCTGAGTGTCCAAACATTGGCTACCACAGAAATGCAAGCAGTCCCAGAGAGCGGTGATGAATTATCCAAAGCTAAGTGTTCCTCTAAGACAATCATCTAAGTACACTCTCCAAAGTCAAGAGAATAGCAGCTATGAAAGAACTGCTGGAAGCACACTTTATGAAATACTCTAGAAAGCAGCATCCTAAAAAAAGATGGAGCCAGATGCTTGAAAGACTTTAAAGGCATTCTAACCTCATTTTACGTAAATTTCCTTACTGTTCAGGAAAAAAAAAGAAAATGGCACAATTCAGTTTCATTAGGAAGATGTGACAGGTGCATCCCCATAATTTTCTGCTGAATTCTCCATTTTTTTTTACACAGCTTTTACCCATGTGGTATCTCTGACTACTTAGTTTCAGGGCCTTCCTTCCAAGAAGTTGTTTTGAAAACTAAAGCTCAGATCATCTGTACCCTCTGTTTTCTGAAAGTCATATTTCTTGGCTGGCTTGGTTCTCATTTTTACAACCATGTTGCTGCAAATTGAAGGCATCCAGCAACTCCTCAGAGTGACACCGAGGGAATTTAGTCCGTGCTGCAAATTTCCCCTGCAACTGCACAGTGCTCAGTTAAGTTGTGCTGTAGCAGCTGACCTCAGGGCACAGCCTCAGGGGGCTGTGATAACAGTTGGGAAGGCTAATTTTGGAAACAGCTTTACATAACAAGACAACCTGGGGTTGGCTCTTTAGGGAAATGGGAAGATACTCCTTTAAAAACCTATTCTGTTGCCATAATGGATCTAATTCTAGGTGGAGAAGAGCTGGAATGACGAAGGTTGGCCACAAAAGAGAAAAACAGGAAAGAACACAAAATTAAATTTTCTTAAATATGACATTCCCACACGACATCCCATGCCAAGATTGTTGGCTGGTGGTAGTAATCAAGAGCATGACACTGACCATCAATCTCTGACTATTGAAAGATGCTATAAAAACCTATTTGAGCTTAATAAAAATGTGTCCTCCTGGATGAGCTGGATGCAAGATTTTTATGTGGCCATGGATTTCTGTGGCACAGTAGATTCGATTTAAAATAAAGTAAGCATTGAAAGAGATGGGATGGCAGTGTGATTGAGGTTCTGGCATGAGACATCTACTTTTATGGATTTAAATCCCGGCATTGGAATAAACTTTGCATGCAATTTAGGGCAAAATACTTAAGTTCTAGTGTTTTCAGTTGCACAGCTAGAAAACGTGGTCTTCCTTCTTCCTTTCCCCCAGCTTTAGGCTTTCTTTCCATTTAAATTTCTGAACAAAGACTCTCTCTTATGTGCACGTGTGGCAGCACCTTGCACAGTCCCAGCACTCTGCTCTTACTTGAGACTTTTGGACATATTAATGCTTTGCAGTATCACACAAATGTGAAATTACTACTCCTTACTGATATGTTTTAAAGTTAGCGGGAGGCAGTGGAAACAGAGGGATTTGAAGTTAGAACTCTGCTCTCTTTCAAATCTGACACATACTTCATATAATGTTTAAAAAAATAATTTGAATTGAATTAATTTTGATTAATTAATTTGTGGGGTTTTGGGTGTTTTTTGGGGTTTTGGGATATTTTGGGATTTTTTTTTTTTGAGTGGCAGATCTTCAGGAGAAACAAAGCCCCAGTAAAACAATGCTGCACCCTTGCAAAAGTAACTTACCATCATTTTATATGATATCTAAGGCCCTTTTTACAGTGTAAATAATGTATGTTAGAAGGGTATTTAAAAATCTCCTCTACCTTCAGTTTGAGAAAATGATACATATTCATGTTAAAAGCAATGAATACTTGAAGGAGAGCAAGCAAGGCTCCTCTGTCCTGTGAATACTGAATTAGCCATATCCTCTGAGCAAATCTCTGTCCTGTGAGTGGGCATTTTCTCCTGGTAACACATTTGAAAATGTGGTATTTCTGCCAGCACCATAGCTATGGTGAATTAGAGATGAGTTAGAAGAAGTTATTCTATAGGGTCCAGGTATTTTCTGGTTTCTGGTATCCTGATGGGATCTGCAGGCAGGGAGGTAGTCAGGAAAATGCATTTTGCTCTAGGAATTGAATAGTTAAGACCAGCCCTGAGAATGGCTTTCTGCAAAACAAATGACCAAAAGATGACATTTAACCAAAGAGTAAAATGGGGGGGATGAATAATTTTTAAATTATTCATCAATTATTAAATTTTTAAAAGGTTATAGCTGTTTCACATGGCCAGTCTTTCCTGGGACTGCTATGGAATGAATAAATACCGAACTCACCAAGTTGCTGTTTCCTGTGCTGTGTACTCAATGTGAGGTAAAGGGTCTCCTCTGTAATGAAGAGAAGAAATATGACACGTCTCAAGATTTCAAGTTCAGTTTCCAAGTTATTTTGGTTTTTTTTTTTTGCCTGCACCATGAATTTTTGCCTCAATGAATATTAGAAACAGCAAAATAATAATTAAGGAACTGTCTATTTGTCTTGGTCGGCTCTAATGTGGGTGTTCTCTCTTCTGTTACAATGTGGGGAGGAAACAGAGGGCTGTGGAAGAACGGGAGCTGTGCTCTGGCTCACAGATGGAATAAGAGACATCCAGGCTCGCCATCACCTCTGCTGAAGGCAATCTAGAAAGCATCACACAGTGTGTGCCTGGAGGGGCCCTCCCTGGAGGATGTGATCAGCACAGTACCATCACTGGGAAGCTTTCATAAACCCAGGAGCAGAGAGCTCGCTGCCCAGGCGTTCGCTGCGTGGTTAGCACTGATTCTCTGATGGGTGGTCTTTTCTGCTCACTGCTGCTTCTTCTGTAGCTCTGAGTCAGTTCAGTTCTGCTCTTGGGCAGTTCTGAGCTGTGCTGACCCTCATACTTGATGGAAGAGAGAAAACTCTATTCAGAAGTCTCACTAAACTTTGGAGACTTCACCATGCAGTTGATAATCCACAACCAGTTGTACCTATACCTTTGATTTACCCTATCAGAAAGCAGTGTAGTTCTGGTGAAGGTTTACACATAAAGAAACATTTTCCATCACTTACACAAGAACTGAGAGCTTTTTACATTTTTAAGTAGTTAGTGTGCATGGACAGAAACATTTAAAAAAGCAAATAACAAAAATAATAAATCACTTTCGAAATCACATGTCGAAAATATGTTCATAAACATTGCTCTTCAACTTTCCTTGAAGAAGATTAGCCTCAGCTCAGGACTGGGTCCTTAAAGGAACTTGAAAACTGAAACAAAGGGTCATACTTCAATCACTTCTGCTAAAACAAAATCCAGCATTGGGTTGGGATATGTGAATGCAATCTTAAGATTTTTGTCATAAAATGTATTTGCTGTGTCACCACAAAAGTCTATTTCATATGGAGTGAAAGCTTTTGTGGCTGAAATTTGTTGTCTCAAAAGTGAAGATACATTGACAAAAATATCACATCTCTGACATTTCTTGCACATGGAAGCACACGAGGACCATTAAACTTTCCCTTCAGCAGCCTTGTACTTACGCTCTGTACTTAAAGGCCAGGTCGGCAAAGAATGCCCTCCGTTTGTTACACTCCAGGTCAGAGTATCCCTGGGTTAGAAAATAATTAGGAAAAAAAATGTTTTACATCATGAGAGGTCTGTGGGCATATGCAGAAATCATCAGAACCACCACTGGATCTGTGGGAAGTACAGGCTCCCCACCCAATTCTTGCTGCCCATTTATTATACATTGTGATAAAGAGAGACTCAGTGGTATCTATTTAAAGGGGAAGTTTGCCTACTGAAACCAGTGTTTTCTTTCTGCTCCTTCTGTGTCTGCCTGAATTTAAACTTCAAGCTGGCTTTGCCACCTATTGAATATGCATACAGACATGGAATCACATTCTTTTTAATTTTACATCGTTCATAAAAGGAATTAAAACTTAAATCTGGAGCTGTGTGGTAATATAACTCAGAAAACAGCGTTGATCAGCATCACTGTACAAGTATTTATTATCCTAAAATATTCAGAATTTACTGGAACCACTTTGCACACCAGAAGCCAAATCTGTCCCTTAGGTTTATTCACATAATTTTTAGTGTAGCAATAATACCAGTAACCCTGCAGTTGATGAGTGTTGTGTGCACGAATCTGAGGAAAGGTCTGGATCCCGAGAGCATGTTTATTTTGTCGTGTGCTGTGGATGACACGTTCATTCAGGTGCCACCCTTGCTTGTCAGTGGCTGTAATAAGTCCATGAAAAGCCCACGAAGAGCTGTTGGGCCAGGCTCACACAGATGCTGTGACATCCCAGCTTTGTCCCTGTGGTCTCTGTACCCACCTTCTGTGCTGCAGGAGCCCCCTGGGGGACCTGCAGCCAGTGACAAGGTAGCCCAGAAATTAGTGTCACAGTGACATCAGCTTGATTTTTTTGGCCAGTAAAGAACAAATGGAAAGTGTGGAGATAAATGGAAAGTGTGGAGATAAACAACCCAAAGGGTCTATTTGGTAGGAAATGTACATGCAAAATCTTTGCTGAGCTACCTGCAAACCAGCTTCTCTTGTGCTTTCCTCCAGCCCCTCCATTTTTGAGCTCTGCTCAGAAGCCTGGTAAATCAGCCCATGCTGTGCTCTCTCCTGCCACAGACAAGTGATGTGCAGTGCCAGAGGTAACTTGTTTTCTACTTGTTAGGTATTTCTAAATTGCTCTACATTCTTCAATTTAGATTTATCCCCACTCAATTCTCCAGTAACTCAGCACCACTGCTGCTTTTTCTCATCCTCTTCAGTGCTCACACCTTATACTTGGCAAAGGATGAGGGGAACTTAAGTTCAAATAATTCCCTATGTCTGTTCATTTATCTAATGAGAAACAGCCTAAGAGTTAGCTCAGGAAAATTACAAACACTTGGATGGTTTGTATCAGAAAGAAGTGAGGAAGAATTAAAGATGTCCTGGTCAAGGAGGATATGAAGCTCTCCTAGAGCACTATCGTTGAATCAGTGATTCTCAAAAAATAGAAGATAGACTTATAGACATGGAAAGGTCTATTTTGTATTACACAGGACTGTATGTAGCTCACAACAAAACAGGGTGTAGGTTAATGAAAGGGACTAAATAGAATTTAGACATGTAGAGGAGGGAACGACAAAAATGTTCTTGTAGGTTCTGTTGGCACACATCTACATCTTCACTGCATTTCTCAGAGCAAAGTATGCCTTCTTTTTTTATGTATCCCTTCTGTGTGATGCTTGACAGAATAAAACGCTTCTGTGACCTGCCTTGTCAAGTGAGTAAAAGCCCTTTGGAGTCCCTTTTGTGTCTGTGCCTAACTCACATATCATCTGTACTAAAGCTGGGAAACTTTGATGAGAAACGGGTGTTTGATTGTTTGTTTGTTCCCAGGACTTTGTGTTACTATCATCACTAGAGCAGGACTCCACAGTGCATTTTTCTTCCCCTCTCCTAGAGTTTGTGCTTAGGGCATGGCTAAGAGTGCACACATAAAGCTGTTACAGTAAAACCCTTCTTGTGGTCCATTCCTGCAGGGACTCACACAGTCCCCAATTCCACTGATGATGAGTTTTTATCTGCCCCTGTGCTTTCTTCCTCTTCTTTCATGAGTATTTTTTTACTCCTGAAGTTTCCCTTACAACAATCTCCCTACAGAGTTTGTCTTCTAAAGATGAAATAACAGTAATGTTAAACTTACTGGGTGACCATGGTCCAAACTGGGATCATATTTAGTGATCAGATGATGACACTTGTCCAGATCCTGAATTTTTCTGGGAAACCAGGGCACTGGAAAGAAAGCAGAGAGTTCAATGAGAGAAAATCAAATACATTTTAGAAGGCACAGAAAATAAAAGCTGTGCTAAAGATTACAAACTTACTTTTCGTCAATATTTAAGAATATTCATATCTACATGTTACCATAATTATCATGTATCTCAGTAGTTGACTTATTTCCTGACCAAATTGGCACATTACATGAAAAATTAGATAATTTTTTATTGACTTGAAATTGACTTGCTGTGAAAATCTCTCAGTTTTAATTAGTAGAAACAAATTCTAAAGGCAAAAATAATTATTTAGATTAAATATGCTTTCTGTTTGACACAGGACAGCAAATTTATTTCTACATTCTGGATTTAAGAATATATTTTGATCTTGTCTAAAAAGCAGTCTTACATTTTCATACCTTTAAAAGTGAAACAATATTTTAAAAGGAAAACATTAAATTTCTAAAATCTCTAGAAACCAAAGAGGTGAAAAGGAATCTTCAGGTTTTTTCCTTCTGAGTAATTTTTTTTACAACAACATTATTGTTCAGCTATAATTCCAAACAGCTTCGTTCTTATGAAGTGGGAAGCTTTTCCAGTGACTAAAATTAAAATAAAATGTGATCATTTTAATTTAAATGCCAGCATTTATGAGAAATTAATTAAAAAATAAATGCTGGAAAACCACAAAGTTGATATTGATTTCCAAGGTCAGACTGATGCTATAATCAGAATTCCTGTGTTACAACTCAGAAAGATCCATTTGGGGTCACCTTAATCTCATACTGGACAAGACATCAAACGTCTCTGTATGGAATGGTAAATGTAACTTTTGCTGTATTATATTACATCCAAGCACATCAAGTTTAGAGAGTACAAATCTAAAAATACCCACAGATGTTGGGGAAATTATAGGTTTTTCATACATTACAACCAATTCTGTGATAAGTAGGAAGAAATACCAGTCTGACAGATGCCTTATGTGCACCCAGAGCTTTTTTCCGAGCCTTTGTCTCTGGCTGTACCAGTGGTTCTGCATGCAAGGTACCCTTCCTGCAATCTATTGCCATATCCCCTCAAAACCTGTACCTGATCACAGCTGCCCCAATGTGTCCCCATACACATCTTGCCTATTCCCTACAGAAAAAAAAAACATATTAACACACCTTCTTTTAACAGGCCTTTGTTTTTATTGCAGTTCCAAATCCTGGCACATCTGAAACCTCTCAAATCCCAAGGAAATCCTAAAGAAATGCTTCTCCAGCTCCAAACCCCTCTTTGTGTCTCCAGTTTCCCTGATAATAGTGATGCCCTTTTGATATGCCCACAGTTCCTGAGAACAGTGGGAGAGCTGCCTCTCCCTGTTAGCCTGACAGTGAATTTCAAACACCCAA
Organism: Pseudopodoces humilis; assembly: GCF_049639895.1. Classification (NCBI taxonomy): domain Eukaryota; kingdom Metazoa; phylum Chordata; class Aves; order Passeriformes; family Paridae; genus Pseudopodoces; species Pseudopodoces humilis. The sequence goes on from NC_142204.1 coordinate 19,384,898, forward strand.
AGGTGCCCAAACAGAACTGTGCAAGTTAAAAGTGCTCTGGGAATATCTGTCTGTCCTTGTCAAGGGAGGGAAATCCCATGGCAATTCTGTATTCAGAGAACTCAGCCTGTGAGCTGGACCCTCAGCCTTCTCCTCTGTCATCCTCAGGACTGTATTAAAGGTCTCTAACAGCTGTATTCACCCATTCCTGCCTGAAAACAGGAAAAATACCTGTCTGTCTCTGTGTTTGTCTTGAAACTATCTGCACATCTTTCAGCACACAATCTTCCTGTCACTGAGGAGTTTTTAGTTCCTCCTCAGCTTTGTTCTGCTGCTGTATCCTTCTCACCTCCCTCTTTGCTGGAACACTTTTCACCTCAGTTCCACTGGCTGTGATGGAGTGCCTCTCTTTCTGCACCAATGGCAATGGAAAGCATCCATGCAGAGACAAACAATGAATGCACACTCACCGGCTTTCCAAATTGAATAATTATTATTGTGAAGCTGAAGCTAAAACTAAAAAAGTTAGTCCAAAAGAACTGCACTAAGAGATACATATATTTCTTACCTTTGTCTTCTCTGCTGGTTTTCACATCCTTTGCTACTCTCTTTAAGGAGGTGATAAGGATACCAACATCAGCGCTGTGAACTTCACATTCAACAAAAATGTCAAGATCATCCACAGAGTTCTTGGGCTTTTTGGCTCCACGGGTTTCAAAGTGATAGATTTGAGTTTCGAACACCTGCAAGAGCCAAGTGTTCATATGATGAAGCTTCTCCAAAGACTGAAAATCCAGGTAAGTCTAGATACATTTCTACAAAGTCTTTAAAAGATGACTGAGATATTAACTAGGAGAGCGTGTTAAGCAATGAAGCCAAATAAAGTCTGGTTTACAAAGAGCTAAAATGCAGACAGAGCTGAAGACTAAACACTATAGCATTGGGTAGAGAAAGAAGGAGATGAAAGATGAGATACTGTTGACTGTAGAATTTAATCTGTGCAGAAAGAGCAAATGAGTGGCTGGGTAACTTAAAACCCTGCCAGAATGAAAGCAGATCTATTGATGCAAAATAGCACCATAATCATTAAATAATTGCAAAAAATAAGTAACAAATACAATACTTTAGAGTTATTCATTTTCCCAGATAAGAGTGAGCACCTGGTAGGGGTACTTCAAGTGCCCAGGCTACATAATGCCCATGAGGTTCACAGCTCTTATAGTCTTTGTATCTCCTGCCAAATCCACTGGCTTCTAACATCCCCACAGTCTGAGTGCTTGAAATGCCAGCCACCACAACTGCTAGAAAGAAACAGCAGATTGGTATCTGCTCTAAACAGCCCTTGCATGAAATGGTGATTCTTCTGAAAGAAGATGCTGCCTCCCTCCAGAGCACTCTCCCTCTTTGCCATGAGACCAGAAAACCTCTCTGAGCAGCTGGAGCCGAACCAGGACAAGGAGACTTTCCTCAGGAGAAAGGGGGGAGGCAGCATGGGGTGTAAGTCAGGCAGGGAGCTGGAGAGGGGTGAGAGAAGGAGGAGAGATGCAGACTGAGAGACGTGAAGGCAGTAGGGACAGAAGAGAGGGCTCAGCAAAGGAAGGGGATATTGAAGTCTGTACCTCAAAGACTTGGGCTGCCTTAGAGAGCTCAATCTTCCTCACATTGCAGAGGGTGAGGGTCAGGATGAGAGAAGCTCTGTCATCCTCCCTGTTGGAGTCCAGGCTGCCTTGACTGTTCGATGACTCTGCACCGCACATCTCCTCCTTGTTGGCCTCTTCTTTTGGGCCTGACATCCCCACCAAATCAGTCTTCATTGGGAGATAGGGGAGTGGATTGCAATAGCCAGCTATTGAGTGGGGGGTGTGTGAGCAATGGCCAGGGGAATTGGTGGGACTGGAGGTGCAGTGTGTGGTGAGCTGAGAGCTGCCAGAGGCAGGGACACGAGCTGGTTGTTGCGTATTAGTGTCGGGACACTTATGTTTGCTGTGCCAGACACATCAAGGGAAGCCGCCTCTGTAGGATGTGTGCAAGAGCCCAAGACGGCCCTCCTCCCCTGGGTAACTTCAAAGTGCTGTCCTCCTGCTCTGTTTGAAGGTGTCTGCAAGCTGCTCAGCCCTGGATAGGGGTTCCTTTGTGGAGAGGCAATTAGCCCGAGCTCTATTTACATCTCCCAGTCTGGACTGACCTGCACAATGTCTGAGACTGTCCTTCATCCCCACTCTCTCTTACCTCACTGGCACTTTCTCTGTATTGTCTATAACCTCTGTGAACCAATGGGCTCTTCTCCCAAATCACAGCCCAATCCAAGTGTTGTCTCTTCCGCACAGACACAGTTCCAGGGGTGCCAGAGAGACCTCAGCCAGAGTCAGAACTCATTGCTTACTTCTGAGCTGTTCCTACCACAGGATCTGTTCTACCCTACCCCAGCAAGAGAGGAGTGCTCCACTCTGTGTTCCTCCATTGGAACTTGCTTCTGTCCTGGTTTTATCTCCAGTTAAACAGGCTCTCAAAAAGACTAGGGTCACATCTTTGCTGTGGGTGGCAGGACAAGCTCCAGGGGAATTCAGCTCTGGTCCTGACAGGGCAGGCACATCTTCCCTTCCCTTACACTTGACATCAAAAAAAAAAACATTTCTGGATATGAGCACCCATAATCTCAAGTTACAGTGTGCCAGACCCCCTGGGGAGGCCATCTGCAGGTCCAGAGATAAGACCACCCCTCTGGCCTCCCTTTACAGATGGAGCCATTTTTTATGTGTCCCGTAGCTTATCCTGGCTCAGTCACACCCCTAAGTGCTCTTTTGTGCTCATACTTCTTCCCTAGCCATGGAAGATAAACAAAATTTTGTCCTCTAGGATCACGACAGCACCAGTTTTCTCTTGGGCTAAGAGAGAGCACTGGGAAAGTCTTGATTTCCTTATCTGTTTCCCTACTGACAGACAAACCCGAGGTGAACTTCGCAGCACCGTGCCCAGGAGGGAGGTCTCAGCATCCTGAGGAATGTTGGCTCCTGCAGACCTCAGGTGCAGGGGGCTTTGCAGGGTGTGGTGAGTGCTGGCCTGGGAAGAGGGGTGTCCCAGCCATGCCCAGGGGCCATGGGGCAGGCCACTGTCTGCCATGCAGAGCCCACCCCTGACTCAGAACCCATCCCTCATGCACACTGCAGCACCCTCCAGGCCTGCCTTGTGTCCCAGGTGACTCCAGGAGGGCAAGGGAGCACCTCAGAGGCAGTTGAATGGCAGCTTCAACTGAATTAGTTGGGTGGAGAAATGGACTACAAGAGGAAAAACACCTCTTCCCACTCCCACTTCCCTCCACTAGCAGTGGTGGCAAAACTGAGCACAGGAGAAGAAGGCCCTGTCTGATCACCACAAACAACCTGCCCTTTTGTTAATCTGGTACCATTGCTGGTATCTTTATCCTGTATGAGCAAAGCACCACTCACTTGAGATGGATGCAGCATTAATATTTTTAGTTTATTTAGGTTAATTTAGATGTTTACATCTGAACATCAAAATGTCTTCTCTGACAGCTGCCAGCATGGTTTGAAGCAGCAGAAGGAGGTTCAAAAATAATGCATTCCTGTGGACTGCCCCTGTGCTTAATCCCTTTTTCAACAATTTCTGCGTTCTTTGGGGAATTCTTTGGTCCCTTCTCCAAGGCTGCTGTCAGATGTAGGCATCTTAAGACACCCAGAGGAGTCCACCTGTGCCAAAAAGTCCTCCCTCCGTCACAACCATTGGCCTGGGCCAATGTCCCTGTAAGGGAAAGGGTCTCACGAAAACCTTCTTTGATCACCTGAAACTGAGCTGGAGATGAGGACAGCAAGAAATGTCATCATAGTGGGACAGAAGAGAGGAAGGTTACTTAAAAGCTTAGCTGGGGATAGGTTACTCAGAGTAGCACTCCAAGACTTACAGAGTATGCAAAAGTAGAGCAAGCTGGGCTTTGTTGTGCATTTCTGAGTAAAGGCACACATTGGGAAGGGTTTCTTTCAGGCTCATAATCTTGGCTGGATGAGTAACAACCAGCCTGTGTGAGAGAAACTTTTTCTGTGCTGGGGAGCAACTCAGATGGGCATCCTGTCCTACCTGGGTATTTAATTCTGGTAGACTTGAGTGGTTACCATATAAGGAGGATTTACACTGGTCAGATAACACAAAAAGCATTTTCCTACATAGCTGGAACTTTCTTTAAGCCTGGAAATAAGAAGTCACCCATTAAGGAGTACTATTTAAAATGTGATTTATTTGTAATATTTAAAGTACTTATGTACAAGATTATTTGTTCTGCAAGAAAATCTACTTTGCATACATTTCCTCTGCTTTTAAAATGCTGAACATTTAATTTTTTCTCATCTGTCTTGTTGAGCAGCCATGCTATGCTGCTTTGGCTGGAGCTATTGCTCATTTAAACCTGCATTAAAGGACAGAGAACCAGACATGTGGCATCAATAGTCTCTAACCATTCCACTTGCACATAAAAGAAAATCATGAGTCTTGGGCTCTCAATATCACTGTAGAACTACTGCCCCTGTCATTCATAGCAACAGCCAGAAGCAGAGGAGCTTGGAAAACTGTCTGAGGATTAGTTTGAAAGACTTTACCCTAGGGATGAAATTGTCTCTTTGTAGCATACAGTTACCTCATGGGTCCTATTATATTATAATATAATATAATATAATATTATATGGGCTACTTTCACACTGAAAATACATGTCAAGTGGGATTGAAAGATCTAGAGAGACAATGTGATGAGAAAAAAAAAAAGGAATAAAAAGATGCTGAGATAAAAAAGGTTACTGCAAAGCACCAAAATGATACCATTTTGCATAAGCATATGTCTATTGAAAAGGGTTTCAGCTGGTAATCTTAGATTAATATTATTACCCACTATATATAATGAAAAGAACTATACTTTCTTATCTTCCTAAACGATGATGCCTACATTAAAGCAGTATTGATTTTCAAACCATAAATAGAAAATTAGTACTATGGCAGGTATGAGACTCATGAGCTTTAAAATCCCTCTCCATCTTTCAATCCTCTAACAGAAATGTGACCCCTGAGCCATGTTAGTGTCATGATGCAAAATTGTTTCAAGCTGGAAACGCTGCTCAGCTTCGCTGTGCTCCATTCTGCTCCAATGCCAAGTCCCCTCCTTCAACCAGGGAGCTACAAGGAGACACTATAAAATGTGAACCAGTCCAAGAGGGCATTTAGCTGATTTGAGTGAAATTTATTGGATAAATACAGAAACAGCTTCCTGAACAGCAAAACTCCTCTCTCCATGCTCAGCCATTGAGTTAAGCTGGAGTCACCTTTGGTTCCATTTGCTGACTCAGCTGACATATACTCCAGGAAAAACAAAACTGCTTTCACCTAAAAAAGAGAGATTAAAGCTCAGATGGGCAGTGGAGATACAAAAAGGTGTTGTTACTTAGGACCTGTCTTGAAAGATAACATGTTTGTGTTTGAATGCAGTTAGACTGGTACAGAGCTGACCCAGGTCTTCCATGGCTTTGGTGGGGACTCTAGCCACAGATGCACTGAGTTAGGAGGCTCTGTCATCTTCAGCTGCATTATAACAGGCTTCTTCCTCTCCACTTCCAAGGTGCTGGTTTCCACCTTGTGAAACCAGAAAGTTAAGAGACACTTCTCAGGGAAGGACACACACACAAAAAAATGTGGCCTTCACGCATCAGCCATCCACTGTGAGTAGCTGCATATGTCCGTGAAGAGAAATCTCCCTTTGTACCCTGAAAAATCTCCCTGTATACCCCAAAAGGTATAGAGTTTCAGACTCCATGGGAATCTTGGACAACTGGGAGGCACTGAGGGGAGAGTGACTGTGAGAGAAGGCAAGGAGGATCAATCTGCTCATCATTGACATCCCACCCCTGGTCTCAGACATCATGGGTGCAGCAGATTATAGCTCTGCATGGGGAAGATCTCCTTCTGCTAGCCTTTGGCACAAAATGTATACAGACTTCTCCCAGATTCCCAGGAAAAAGATAATTTTTATACATTAGTGAGAAAAAAATGGATTAGTGTCTGAAGGCCAAAAGAGTTGAGGGTCTCCTATAGATGTCTGTTTCTCTGCTAATCTCTAACAATTAAGATATATAACGTAAGTATTAATGCAGTACACTAGAAGATAATAGACTGAGGCTAGATCAAGACTGGCACTTGTACATGATAGCTTCTAGTCACTAGCAGGTTACAGCAAATCTTCATTTGATCTTCTGGAGGGCATTGCAAAGGATCCCAATCTCACCTGCAAAGGAAATAATCAGAGTAGTTAATTCCAGAACCAACACATTTCTAACACTCCTGTATGTTTTTACCCTTTAATATCCATTCTCTTAAAGAATGAGGTGAGCAGAGAAGTGCTGAACTGGGCATGTTTATTAGGTTCTTACTGGAGTTAGGTCTGCAGAGTCATCCTTTGCCTTCATTAGCCATAGGAGGCTGGCTCACAGGATCAGAGGAGCTGGCTCTCAGCAGGCCAGCCAATGTGAGGGGGAAGATGAAGAAGCTATGCTTCTCCTTCTCTTCCTTACTGAAAACAGCTAGAGCCACATGTCAGGATCCACCTCAAGGCCATCTGACTTTTCCTAGCATCTCCCCCAAAAATGGGTTTTTCAGATTTAACAAGTTACAGTCAAGCTTGTTGAAGCTTGGCTGGAACTGGGAAGTAATTTTTTCATGAGAAAGAAGATGTATGCTGCCTTATCTTGGATAGGCTCAGAGCATTAAATGCAACCAGATGGAATCCATCTTGTGGTTCCTATTTCTGGCCCAAGTTTTGAGGAATTCAAGGTAACAAATCTGCAGTTCCTTACTACTGATGGTGTCAGCTAAGTTCTTCAGCTGCTTTGCATTGTCCAAGACTTCAATCCTCTGTGTGTAGGGATTATAGCGAACAGAGAAAGGACGAGGGATTGTTTGAGCAAATTTCCTGAGGGAAAAAACATAAACAAATGTACAGTTGAAATTTTTTTTGAGCAAATTTCCTGAGGGAAAAAACATAAACAAATGTACAGTTGAATTTTTTTTTTTCACTAACTCTTTTCTTGGTGTGTGCATTTGTTGATTGTGAGGATAAGAAAATCTATGGGAGGAAATAACTGAAATTCCTACTGACTGATCTGAGACCTACAGTGTTCTGCAGCTCACTTGTAACTGCATTTGTCCTTACCACCTGTTTTTTTCTGAGTAAGACTAACTAAGCTATTGGCATGGCAACATTGCTCCTGGTACAGGCCAGCTATGTAGCAACTGGGATCTGCCGAGCTTGAAAACCTCATCTTCCTTTTGTTACTGCAAAATGTAGGAATTCTAATCCAAGTGTGAGCTCCAGGAGAATTAAGGCCAAGGGTCTATGCCATCCTGGCATGTCAAGGAGCAAGTAGAGACCTAACTTCTGACATGGTCTAGCTCTTAAATTACCTGGCAGCTTCCAGGAAATTTAAGAGCTAGACAATAGTGAAGGGAATGAAGCAGTATTCTCTGTTGCAAAATAGTTAAATCCATGTCAGAATCATTAATATTTTGGTGTCTTGGGAAAAGTATTAATTTGCATAACCACAGAACTGTGGAAAGAAGGGCTCTGAATGGGATGAGATGGTCAGAGCTATTGTTCCAGGCTCCATTTAGACCCCAGCAGGATACTGGCTTATATATCTGCTTTGGATTACTGAAGTTATTGCTGAAAGAGGAAGGGAAGCACGCAGGAGTTGATTACGGAGCCCCACTACACAGACTGTGGCTCAGCAGGGTAAATCCCATACAACTAGAACAGTGGAATATGCTAGATGCCACCCCCACAAAGCTTCTTCAGTTTAAACCTTATTATCACCAGCTAAGGACATTGTCTCAAACAGAATTCAGTATGAGCAGGTCACTAGGTGTGAGAGTGAAAAAATATTACATTGACTATGATGAATTTAGCAGCATTGGTCTATTTTTTCTGAGAGGAGAGATCACATTAGAAGATGGCTTTCCTAAATCTCATCTGAAGATCCCAGTTAGAAGAAGATGCCTTAAACTGAGATCTTTTAGGTCAATCTCAGAATAATTTTTCAGAAAGGTATTCTGTGACCCACAAACATGCATGTCTAGATTCAAGTCACTAACACAGGCACTAGACCAACCCCCAGAACCTCTATTTTAACCACTTTTTCAATTTGGTCACTGAAACGAGTGAAAAAAAGCTCCGAGATATTTTGTTGCAGCTAAGTAAAGCAGGATTTTCCACTTCCTCAAGTGGAAAGCACAGCCCAGAAGAGAATGCCATCTTTCCCAGGTATTTCCCCAGAGAAAAGGGCAGAAGGAAAAGCTGCAGACTTATGACAATTAAGGAAGCAGCAGGGGAGAGAGCTAGGAAGACCTCAGAGCTGGGGAGCCTGAGGTAGCAGAATATCTTGGGATGTAGCAAAATTTATCTGTGAATGATAGGGGAAGATAAGGGACTGCAGGTCTGGGACAAGTCCAGCATCTCCAAGTGAAAAACATGTTTAGTGTGAACCCAGGCTAACCCCCAGTGGCTTGACTAACACCCAGAAATATGGTGGTGTGTTGGTGTTTCAACAGGAATAGGAATGCTGTCAAGGTGAGAACCAAGCTAAACACCAACACGAGCTGAGCCATTCCTGTTTGAAGAATCAGAGCTGAACCTGGACATAACTTCAGAGAAAAAGTAGATAATAAAAGATATTTTTGGTTTTTTTACAAGAACTGCTAATTCTAGTAATGGCTCAAGTTACTTGGTTTGCATTAGTTAGCCAGATTTGACCTTAAATGTTGGTATCACTGCAGTTGAACAGAATCTTTTTTTGTTGAATTTTGGTTAGACAGACGAAGCTCTTAGTTACACTTAGCACAAATTCTTGTCTTCATGCATGAGGTATATTCCTGTTACTACTCATTTTTCCCCAAGATTCTGAGGATATAAAATGTTTGTTATCATTAAGTATTGCACAAATTTTTCTGATGCCTCTCAAAACATGACTGTCAACCCAAGACCCATTATGCCAATGAGATCCACTGTATTTGCAGCAGGCAAGAATGGGTTCTTCTCTGGAATGACTGGAGTACCTTAGTTTTTCTTTTGCATCTTTAAAACTTTCAGCAACATAGTAGATAGGCTGGAACTCAGTAACAGGGTACTTCTGCACAGAAGTCTTCTCCAGGACAAGAGGCTGAATCTCAGGCTTACTTGATAAACAATACTATGAACAAAAAGTTAAGAAATTTATTTCAGTGTAAGAGTGTTTGAATTTGCTGTGAAAGAAATAAAGAGCCACCCCATTTCAGACAGGGAAGAGTTGCTCCTGTGGTATACAGTGATAAAGTCACTTACTGGGAAAGAAGGAGATGCGAGTTCCCTGTGTATCCATACACCTACACATATATCAGAGCTCTATAATGAAGTACTACATTTCATGCTAGGTCTATGCACAAAGTATGAAGCAAAACCAAAGATCCAAAGACATTTTGAAAATAAATTTGAATAATTATAAACATATTTGAAATATTTTTCTAGAACACACCTGCAGCTCCCCAAATGAAGACAGAAGCCCTGCACCATATGCCTTGAGAGAATCTCCTTCCTTACATAGTCCAAACTCCACTGTAAACCAATAAACCTGGAAAGAAAATGAGACAGAAACTTACAATTCCTTGATAGAAAGTAATATGTGTACACCCTTTATTTGAATACATCTGGAGTTTTCATTTCTATGTAAAATATTGCCCTGTGTCAAATTCAAGTGTATAAATGCAATAAATGTCTGAATTCAGACTAAAATTCTTCTCCTGGGAGAAACACAGCACTAGATTCTTTCTGAGAATCAGTTCAGTTCCATGACAAACAAAGTTGTGTTTTACTGTGCTTATCTTTGTCAGCAGGGACGGTGAAATTATAGCAACAAAGCTTTCCTTTGGCTGGCCAACCCTGGAAGTTCTAACCTTAGTTTAGAAAAATTAGAGTTCTGCTTCACACAGGGCATCTGACTGCAGCAGGGGCATGAACAGTCACTGTTGGTGCCGTAGGGAAGGAAGATGGAGTGTGGCCTGATTTGACTCCTGGGTCTGTCCTTTTGGAGGGATACCTGCCCTGGCTCAGAAAAAACTGCCCCATCTATCAGAAGTGTCAGAGTTGGTGGAATTCTTTGCCCAGGTGGCCTCCATTTGGCACTGGGGACACTAATCTCAGAGGAAGATCCCTGGTTTTGTTCAAAGTTTGCAGCTCTGGGTCTCAGTAGTCTCAGAGTAACACCCAGGTGATCTATGCTGACTACAGAGGATATTGCCTGCCTGGCGAAGTGGAAGAGATGCTTGAAGGTAAAACAAATACAGAAGCTGCCTCTTGAAATTTCCTGTGGGGATGTAGTAACATATAATCTTTTCTTGCCCAATATGTTTGTGCTGGAGGAAATCTAGTTTGGGCTTCTGTGTTTAATCACAACTGTCACTTTGAATAAGGGGTGCCAAAGCTATTTTCCTTTAGTGCAACTGTTTCAGGGTGGGGTTTTCCAATCATGGTCTTCACTCTGATCCTATTCAGCTCTATGGGAGTTCTATCATTGACTTCAGTGGCAGCAGAATTAAGACAACACAGGGTGCTTTGGAAAATTGAGCCCTCATTTATTAAATTACCGTAGCAAGTTTCTCGATGAAATCATCTGGAGCACCCAGAGATGCCAGTCCAATTTCCTGTAACAATAAACCATTATTCTTCAAGCTGTTTATTGCAAACATTCTTCCTGCCCCGTCTTATGTAATTGCTCACATTTTAAATGTTACCATTGCTTACTGCCACACACAAATGTTTACAGGACATGTTCCTATCATGCAAGATCAATTTTAAACCAGAAATCTCTCCAAAAATGAACAAAGGGTCTTGTCCAAATGTCATTTACAAGGCATGATCCTTTGTGCCTGGTACAAAGCCCATTGAGGTCAAATAAAATTTTCCTCTTGCTTTGACAGGCTTTTGATCAAGCCTACAATGAACATCTGAGAGCATGATAGGGACAAAAGGAGGCAAATCAATCACACCTACACACCTTATATATTCTTCCTTGTTTTGATGGGTCCTGATTAAAGGAGCTTTCCTGGAGGCTTGAATGAGCTGTTTTTTTCTGAATGACAGGGCATGATTTGAAAGAGCTTATTCATACCTTGGGAACTAAATATTTTTCCAGGAGGCATGCAACAGTTGGATTCAAAACACACACACATGAGACCACATGTAACCAGGTTCCTTTCTTGATTTGCTCTAGTGAGGACTGCACAGTGCAAAAGTCAGAGGGTTCCCCCCACACACAGCACAGGCATTGGACCAACTTCTCACCATGTCAAATCCTAGTAAGCCAAGGTACAGTAGGGCTTGTCTGGAAGGAAACACCATTTCTGGGAAAGGGCTAAGGCTGAAGACAATACTGAGAACTTACTAATTAGATCAAACTGACTTTTGTCTTTTGAGATGTTACATCAAGCCTACATTCTCTCCCTCCTTTTCCTTCCTTCCTTCTTGCCTTTTCTTTCCTTCTTTCTTTTAACCTTCTTTTCTTTCTTTTTTCTCCCTCTCCCTCTCCCTTCTCTGTTTCAGTCTTTCTGTCTTTATGCCTTTCTGTCTTCGTGTATTTCCATGTTTTCTGGTAGGATGCAGCCAAAAGTTTACTGCTTCACCAGGCCTTGGCTTCTTTTCCAGAGACATTAACACTACCAAAAAGCAATCTCCTCTCCAGCCTTCTCCCATGTTAACAGCTGAGACAGTTCCTCACTTTACTCAGCCTCCAATGTCACTTCAACAGAAAACAAAACAAAATCTCCACTTTCCCTAACATTTGAATATCATGGTGAGGTAACAATCCGTCTGACTCATGAGCTACATGACTTCACTCAGAAGGATCAACATCTGCAGGGAGGTTTTAAGATGATGGCTTCACAGCACCTGTCAAAAAGCAGCTCACTCAAGATCATGTTTGGAGTAGGACTTTATGATTTCACCTACGTGAATTGTGTCCAGATTTCAAGCAATAAACAAGCCATCTCAGCCATCCTTACACAGTATGCTTAAAGGTTAAAGCTTTAAAGCTTAAAGATGCTCTTCATCACCCTTCACAGCTCTTGGATCATGCTCTGAATTACTGTGTGTTTGACTATATAAATAATATAACCACCAAGCAACTTACCTGGGAGAACTGAGCAAAACTGGGATCAGCAAAAAGAGGCACGTGTCCTAGCAGCTCATGACAAATATCACTGCAGGAAAACATGACATCTGAATAACTGTGATTCAGGAAAAGTCCAGCAATGCTGGAAGAATGCCCTAGAGCCAGCACACAGTCAAGAGTGCAGTGCATTTGCTCCTACAAAGCAGATATCATTCACAGGAAAACATTTTGCTCTGAAGCTTTTCTTGTGATGGAAAGGCATGCAAATCCCAGGGGTTTTGTATTTTTTGTGTCATACATCCCTCAGCAGCAGGGACTGCTAGACTTTTTCAAATACAGGGAAGTGATTTGGTGAGATGGGAAAGGGGTAAGATGTCCAAAAAAGGCCAAGTCTGTGGAAGATGTTTCAGCCTGGCATGATGACAATGGGGTAAGGAGGAAGGAAAACAAGAAGAATCAAAAACAGAAAAAAAAAAAAGGGAAAAGAGTTTGTGGAAAGTAGGAAGCAAAAAAACAAGGAGGAATTGCAACAATATGAAGCACAATAAGCAATCTGTTTTAAAAATGGCAAGTGGAAAAGGACAATGGACAGGGACAGAGAGAAACACTCCAAAAATGAAAAAGAGATGGGTTAAATGGTCTGGGCTTCTCCTATCTTACTGCCAGAAGCTTGCTTGCAACAGGTTGAGTCCTTGCTGCACTACTTGAGTGCTAGTAGCTTAGCTAAATGCCCTTGTACACTGCTCTCTTGCATCCCAGCCACCACACAAGCAAGCCTTCACTAGCAAAATGATCTCATCTGCCCCAGGAGAACTTGCAGAAGTGGATGCAGACTGTTGAACAGACTAGAAACACTCCATATGTGTTTTCAGAAGAGAGCAGTGCCTTGGCTGCTCTCCCTTAAATCTGCTCCCAGGAGTGCTGCAGAGTCCCTCTCAGTTATTCCCAGTTGGACTGACCCTGCTTCTGGTGTGCTCCAGCTTTACACCCTTCGTGTGCCAGAGTACTTACGGCTCTGGGGTGTACATGGGCTTGGAGCCGTGGCGGATGTACTGCGTAGAGTGGAACACTCGGAACGCCAGCCCAGCCAGGAAATCCCGAGAGGAGAGCAAGCCTGCAACAGGGCGCAGCCGAAAGCCAGTGCAGCCTGAAGGGACAGAGAGACAGCATCTTAAAAACAGCTGATATGTTTGATTTATCCTTCTCCAGACTCCTCACAGCAGGAAAAATTTGCTGATGGTTGGTTTTGTTTTTTAGTTTTAATCTCCTTATGTTAAATAGAGTTTAATTGCAGGCAATTTTCTGCCCAGGTATACCACCAGCACAGTATCTGAGCATCTGTCCCATTGTACCCCTGGAAGCATTAGAGAAGGACCTGGGACACAGGCTAAGTGATGCACCCAAACATCATAGGGAACCTTCGAAAAATCAGGGATTGTTTTTCCTTCTCTGGAAGCACCACCCCCCACTGATGGTTGAGCCCTTTCATTCCATTTGGTTCTTTTAGGTGCTTCGAACTTACTCTGCAAGAAATTTGAAACATCTTCAAGCTGGGGAATATTGTCCTCCCTGTAGCCACAGTACTTCTCCAGCAGTGGGAACACGTGGTTGTGTTCATAGCAAGCATGAGTTGGATACAGACTCTTCAGCTCCCTGAAGACAGTGCCCCAAGTTTTCTTTTCTTCTTCTGTATAGGTGACACGAGGAATAGGTTGGCCACTAGAAAGAAAATGGATACCCTCAATAGCAGCCACAGAAAATGTCCTATTCCATCAACATCATGCTCTTTGTCCTTTCCCACTTGCCATTTACAAAACATGTAAATGTTCTTCATGTTGCAGCTTTACTAGGGCTGGCGAGGAGCTGCTGGTGCAGGAGGGGAGATACTTTTGGGCTGCCACGCAGGTGCAAAAGGAGCCTCACTTATCCCTAGGCACTGGCTGGAAAGGACTCTACTGATCTTGGCTGAGATAATGGCCTTTAGACAATGCTCCTTGCATTATTGTGTTAAAAATAAATCAGTGATTTTTGGCTTTTAAAGGCATTCTTCTAAAATACTTGCTGGCTGTTGATTTCAATTTATTTTCCTTCTAGATATGAAGGAGCTGTTTTACTTGCTCTAGTGAGCATTATATTAATTATTTTTGTAAAAACATGAAACCATCAGCTCCATAAAACTGTTGCAGTGGCAGAGAAATTCTGATCTGTTCTCTGTGCCATAAGAGGCACAGACTTCAGCCAGTTGGACTTTATAATTGTAAGGAGTACTTATGAATTAAATCCCACCCTCAGGCCTCCATGTGCTTAGTTGAAGCTAACAGGAGTTGTACATCACTAGCAGGGCTGTTTGGCCTCCTGTGAATAACCAACTTCTTAGCAATAATGTTAAGGTCATAGGTGAATCCAGCAGCTTTGAAAAATCAAAGGGGTTTAAGTAACTTAATAGGGTTAACAGCACTGCTAGAATAACTCTGAAGCTTTCCAAGCTCCAAAGATCCATTGTAAAATTCTTGATGACACCCCACCATCTCCCACTCCCTCATTTTTTTCTTGAGCCTCAGGGCAGCTCCTCTGGAGAACCATCACTTTCTGTCTCTCTATATTAGTTCTCCTTGATCTGTGGAGCTTTAAACACCTTGAATTATGAAGATTGCTGGGGGATTTTTTGTTCCTACAACACTCCTAAATAATCCTCAACCACTTTCCAGGGATACAGGGGGAAGCTCTGGCTTAAAAACCTTTCAAATTTCAATTAAAAAAAAATTCTAGGGTCAATGGGGCCAGAAGCAAAGTAAGGCAGAGGGAAAAGGCAAGCTAAAAGCAAAGAAAAGAGAAGTCAGGGAAACTAAACATTCAACAAAAACAGTGGGTAAATCTATCACGAGAGGAGGCAAAAAAGTGAAGGCGAAGTAGAGACAAACAGCGCAAAGGAAGAGAACAAAAAAGATGCAAAAGAAGGGATACAGAAAAGGATTAAATTAATGTTAGGAAGAATACAACACAACCAAGCACTGACCCATCTCACTGTTGCAGCTGTGTAGCACCTTCACAACTTAAGAACCCTTGCTTTTTCAGTGAAGCCTGATAACTTTGGTTGTGCCTCTCTGCCTGCCCACTTCTCTGTATCTTCTGTGGGATATCAAAGAATGGACATTAGATCTGTTCACATCTAGACACCAAATCTTATCCAAATTTTCTAGCTATAAACTGGATTTCTGACTTTTTTCACCTGACACTTTGTACTTTCCACCTACCAGTCCAATTTTGTCTCTCATTTTTTGATTACATTATTAGCTCTTTGGATCAGGGGCTATCTTTTGATCCTGTGCAAAGCATAGCCCAAAATTTACAATATATGTTAATTTTTTCTTTACAAACACAGCTTTTAACTAGTCCAGCAAGAATCAGGCCCAATAGTATTGACCTATACACGTGTCTCTGGGAACATTTTTTTTTTCTCCTTCAGATCTGATCATTGAAAGCAATCAAATAAGCCTGTTCTGACTGAATTTATCATCTCTATTAATTTATTTTTCTTGGGAAATGAAAGCCTAAATTGCTGATTGCAGCTGGATTAGGCATGATAAAAGTAGGGTAACAGACACAGGATTAGCAGCAGAACCATAAGCTACTCATTATTTTAATAGTGTATGCAGATCCTGCTTTAATGTTAATGATAGGCACTCCTCCTTCAGCCCCAGTTTAATAGGGAATACCAGATTTATTCAATGCTCAGGTCTTTGTAGTAGCAACAGTCTGCTGCTCAATTAGGGAACAAAGCTGGGAAAGAAGGGTGTTGTGGGGAGAGAAGGGAGATTTCTCCTCTGAACGTGTGCCTGGAACAATTTCGTTTTGTTTTGCTGCGATTTGGGGATAAATGCACGAACAGGAAGATTTAAACACATGGCAGGGAAAAGCCAACAGCAGGAGGATGCTTGTGGAAAAGCAGGGCTAGCCATCAGGGTGAGCAGCCTAGGAGAGGGCAGGAGATGAGGGCTTGCTTTCTGCCCATGCCGTGGGCACTCACTGTCTGTAGTTGTAGGCGATATCTGCAAACTCCTTCCTCCGGGCCCGGTACACGGGATCTTTGAACCCCTGAAGAGAAACAGCCACGGTCAGCCCACGGTCGGCCCTTCACCTAAAGGTGAAGAGCCTTCCTCCCAGAGAGCACCCTCGGGTGTGGCTGGTGCATCCAAGCGCAGCAAGGTGGGTGGGAAAGCTGCCTCCGCTCTGCCAGGCTCCACTCCCGCAGGGCACCGCTCCCTCCCGGGCTGCAGAGCCACCGGAGCTGCCACTCAGCCACAGCTTCGTCCCCCAAGCCCTTTTGTTTTCTCATTTCCTATAATACAGGTAAACTGTTCCTTTACAGCAACAATGAGGTGCTCCTGGCAAGAGCAACCCAGAATTATCAGTGCTTGGATAACCATTCCCTTCTGGTTTCCTGTGAAGCTTGCTGCTGTCCCTGGCACAGCTGGGCTGCTATAGAGGAGCAGAATCAAAACACATTAGAAACACAAACATCGGCTCGATCGGACCTTTTAGGCAGATTTTCAGCATGAACCACGCTTAAAAGTGCTCATTTTCCAACTGCTGGAGGATCAGTAGCCATTTAGCAGGCCAAAAAACCATATTTGTATGGTTTCATTCATTCAATTCAACCATTTGAAGACAATTAATGACTACAAAGACTGTCTAATAGACCTTGTGGCTGGGAGCTTGACCTTTGCAGCTAATTAGCAACAAACCCAAGGATAAGAAATAAAACCTCTAAATCTTCATCTGGGATAACCATTCTTCTATCCCAGTGTGCCTGCTGTTTAGACTAAAAGATCCTCAGGACCAGGAGTGCCTTCACCAGCTGGAGTGCAGAAACATCCTCCTTCCAAGCCAGGATGCCCTTCTGCAGGACAAATTGGAACAGCTCCTGGGTGCTGCAGCAGTCCATAAACATTTCTCTTAGTGCTGAATGGCACAACTGGACTGAGGGGCCATAAAACACAACCAAGTACAGGAGGCAGCTGAAGTGGAGTGTAAATTCAAGGGTGTGAATCAAAAAAAGATAACCTATTGCTGAAAAAAATGCACTGTTCAAGATTAACCTGTCATGGAGGTCACTGTTATTAAATTCCATGCATCACTTAGCTACCAGAAACACAGTCTGCTTTAATTTCTCTTTTTCTGCACTTTATGGACCGTCACGCCTATTTACCCCAGCAGCTGGCTTTCTTTATTAAGGCACAAGTGCTCACTAACTAATTCTAGGAACTGGAGGAGAGATGCTTCATTCCTTTTTATATATTTTTTTCTTTTCTTCTGGCTCTTTTTTCACATACAATCTTGGTCTATTCCGGCACGACACACAAGGGGGCCATTGGCTCAGTGTACCTCCTTTCATTCTGCCTTTCATATGACCACAGTGAACATCATGAATCATTGTACATGGTACATAACACATCTCGAATTAAGCAATAGGTAGTGAATAACTAATCACCCCATCTCAATTAAACTAATAGCAGCAATTTTTGGTGCGCTGCATGTAATTTATTTATAATCACCCTATCTCAATTAAACTAATAGCAGCAATTTCTGGTGCACTGCATGGAACTCAGCATGTTTTGACAAATGAAAATAAGTTGTTGTTTGGTTGGAGAGGGAATAGAGGCAGAAAATATTCTTGTATCTGAACAACCAAAAAACCACAAAACAAATTTTTTTATCAGCTAAGTCAATGAAAAAAACTTTCTGATGCTACCATTTAAACCACAAACTTTTTGAACCAAGAACCTTTTCTTTTGTTGCATTTCACCATAAAAGTACCGTGTGAGATTTAGCATCCACATAACAATACACTGAGCTAAGTCATGTGTACATAATCAAGGATGAAAAAAGTCTTTCTTTCTCTGGGCTATGATATGTTGCTTCTTTTTCTTGTTAGTGATACATAAAGTGAGCCTGAAATCACTACTACATCAGAGCCTCCTGGGAAGACCAGATGTGTCCCTGCAGTGGCCCTGTGCTCTGAAAACCACAACAACTTTTAAGATCTCCTGGCATTTGCTCAATTACTGCAGCCTTTGATTATTTCAGATTTATTCCATAACCAGGGATTGGGCTGATTATAACCCTAGAAATGTGGCAGCCTTCTTGTACCGTGTGAGATTCAGTCTACTAGATCTGTACTAAAGAAAGCACATATAAATGAGAGAAACATCAGTGCCAATAATTAGAAAAAAATGCTAAAAATAATTCTTACAGGATGATCAGCATCCAGTTCTGCTCCATAGCTTAGGATCTGATTGGCAAATCTGTCCAGCTCCTGGATACTTCTTGGGAACCATGGTACTGCAAAACAGAAAATAAATATAGACTGGTATCCTTCTTTGTTACTTGATTTTGGGCTGCCTTCTGACATTTTCATCTTTTCATCATATATATAAAGAACCATAGGCAAGGGGCTAAATTCTTTCAATCCTTTTCCCCATAGTAGGAAACAAGAACAAACCAAAGAAATTGGCTTGAGTTTGTGATTGTTTTACACTGTTGGAAGAATACAGAGCATCAAGAGCATCTGACCCTTGGTGCAGAGCTAGCTTGTAATGTTTATGATTTTCTGTTTATTACTTCTGGTCTCTTGGCTTATCAAAATGCAGAAAATTTTCACAATAAGCCAGAATCATCCCTTTCAAAGGAACAACAAGAAACCCTACAATAAGGATAAAGAATTTTTGGACTGCCTGAAGCACTCTAAGACCCACTTGAGCTAGAATTCTGAAACAAAACGATAAATTGCGTCCTAATACCTCAGACTAGTGTCACATCACTGCAGTCATTACACAATAATGCATTAACTTGATTAACTGCCTTAGTCTGGTTCTCTACTGCCTTGTAACTCATATCCTATGCGCACCGTCTCGGGCACAGCAAGCATGTGAGAAGGGACTGCGTTGGCCACACAGAGTGTAATGCCCATGTGACCCTCTGGTTACAGAAGGACATCAGGTGAAGGACAAAGAAGAATCACAGGGATTTCCAGATGCAATGTGTTGAGATAAGACAAGAGTAAGTCAAGCATCTTCACAGCAATTCAATACTGAACAGGGGCAGCCTCTATCAGTAAAAAGTTTGCAATTCATTGAAACTTTCTTGTACTAATGGGTGTTGTTTGCTCAGCCAGTGCTTGGAAAACAGCTGATTCCTCTCCGTGGCTCTCTGCTCAGCTGGGAGTGCCCATGCTGGGCCTTACCTCCCCATCTTATTTTGGGGGCTGTGCCAAGTGAACCTGCTCCTCCGCCAGCAGCTGCTGAATGAGTTCTCTGCCTTGCCTCGGTGATGGGGCTCACCCCAGACTTGATGGACCACCTACAGCATGAGAGGATCTCTGTCTCCAGGACTATCCAGCCGTGCTCACAGCAATGGGTTTCTGCGGGGCACCTGCACCGGGGCGCTGGAGCAGCAACGGCGGCTCTACAGGGCTCGCTTTGGGGGGCCGCTGCTCAGCCCCACGCAGAGAGAGGGAGAGAGAGCCCACTCCCCTGACTGCTGTCCCATCTCCAGCCTGGCTCCATGCCGGGAGCCCTCACGTTTGTTTCCAGCAGGAAAACTGGCTGCTGGCCAGGAAGATGCCGGGATGCCGGAGCTTGCCGGGATGCAGGCACCCGCAGCGGGGCTCTGCGGTACCCCCGGCCTTGCCTTCTCCCGCCCAGCAGAATCGGGATTTGGTCTGCACCCTCTTCGGGATGCGCAGGCTTCTCTTTGCCCGAAAAACCAGACCTGAGCAAGTCACTAGATGGCAGCAGCAGACCCGGGAAGGTCTCCAAATGGGTTTCTCTGCTGCTACATGTGCCGCTCGAGAAACAGCTCTTGGCTTCTCGAGAAACTTTCTCTCCCCTCTCTGTGAGAAAGTTTCCTGCACCTCCAACCCCTTCACTTAAACTAGACACAGTGGGGAGTAAAAAAAAGGTGTGTTTGATCCATAGAGATCCATTTGATCCATGGTTACTACTTACACCATGTCCTGCCCATTTTCTATCTGGGTTTATCTCTTGGCTGTATCACTGAGCTTAGTGTGATGGTGGGGAATTGGTTCACTGTGCTTCAGACTCCCCACTACCAGCCTGGGGTTAGGCACACTGGTGAATGGTTTTGTGTTAGGCACTGGGGAAGAAAAAGCTGCCTGGCAGCCCCACAGCAAAGGATTTGTCAGTGCTGTAGAGAAAACCATCCTTCTCAGGGATGCACCATGACCTGAAGGGTCCAGGCTGTGTAGAAAATTGGTGGGGGCTGAAGTCTGCACTGGATTTCAGCAGTGATGTCTGCAGGGCTTTGCTGGCCTGAATAAGAGAGGTCTCACTGGGCAGGATTTGAACCATTGCTGACTTACCTTCCATACTGACTTACTTTCATTAAATATTTTATTCTCAAGATTGCCTTAGTACTTGGTGCAGACCTCATTAAAGACTCGAGGAAAAACTGACTCCAGGCTGCTGTGGTGTCAGGCCTGGGTGTGGAGATGGGTGACTTGCTTTTCCCCTACACAGGAGCAGCAACTCATCT
Organism: Pseudopodoces humilis; assembly: GCF_049639895.1. Taxonomy (NCBI): domain Eukaryota; kingdom Metazoa; phylum Chordata; class Aves; order Passeriformes; family Paridae; genus Pseudopodoces; species Pseudopodoces humilis. The sequence goes on from NC_142204.1 coordinate 19,405,615, forward strand.
TCCTGGCATGCAGTCCTGATCCTGCCTACCCAAGCACCAGCAGCAGCTGAACAAGAGCAGCTCTGAGCTTGCAGAGTTGGATGAAAGTGGTGGGCAGTGAAAGGGAAATCCCAAGGAGACTTAGTGCTGCTTGCACCAGCATAAGTTGTTAAGTTGGGTCCTGGAAAGTCCTGAGCTTTCTCAGCTCTTAAGGAAGCAAGAATCAACAACTTTGAACACAGTTCTGGGGCAAACACTTCATGAAGTCCATACAGCCCTCACATCGAGGTCCAGGGTGAAAAAAGGCTACTGGTGGGTCTTCTGCCTAGATGCGATGTGCCAGGATGCTGTCCCCAGCCCTCCCAGACACTATTCAAAAGATCAAATCAAATTACCCCCGGCTAAATCTATCCCATATTTTGTTTGCAACATCCTCCTCCCGCCTGTTTGCCAGACTCGCTGTCTGTCTGCACAGCCATTAATGAATTGCCAGGACGAGCTCTTGCAACACTGGCCCTCTGTGAAGGTCTGAGGAGCAAACGTGGGCTGATCAGTAATAAATATTGATTTGTCTGTAAGTGAAGCAGCAGCATTTATGGGATGGTGCTGGACACCCAAGTGGTGACCAAATTACCGTGGGGTCAAATGCTGAGCAGAATGCTAATAAGCCATTTATATGAGAGGCAGCAAAGCAGGGGCAGCGAGGATTTCTGCAGAATCCTCCACTTGGACCATTGTGAGGAGGGTCAAAGACAGGTCTATGCAATTTATAACAGTTCAAGGCCCAGGTTTAGCCCTTTTTTAAACAGTCTCAAATGCTCTGGCCAGCCTCAGGGTCTAGCAAACAAGGCCCCTACAGATCCTCAGCTCCCAGCTTGCTTCAGAAATGCAATAAATTGTCTGCATATCCCTAATGCTGCAACAGAATAATATTTAATTACTTTTATTCATGGGCTCCAAGTAGACTGCAGACACCCATCTTGTTTTTCACAAAGAGACATTAAGTGATGCACTGTGATTTTACAACAAATCTTTCCATCTACACAAAGAGCTTTTGGCCCAGGAACTGGCTGTCCTTCTCATCTGAAGTTCTAAAGCTACATTTGGATTTAGAGCACTTTGCTGGCCTACTCTCACCTAAAATTTCACTGGTGATCCAAATCTGATATTTGTAACTGTGTAACTGTATCATCAAAACTGATATTTAAATGTGTCAATTAAATTTTGCATTTAGTGGAGAAAAACTACTAAAAGCAGCTAAAGTGACCCAAAAAAAAAAAAAAAAAAGAAAAAAGAAAAAAGAAGCCATTCCTTTATCCCTAGCCCAAGAAAACACATACACACAGTGTTTAACACTGAGCTATATAGAAGAGGCAGAACAAAGAAGTTTCCTCTGAGTGCCCACAAAGCAGTGCCCCAAGAATGGGACTGTGTACTTCCCACAGGAAACAGAAAAATACAGTTTTTCTTCCTCAAATCATGAGCAGGAGCAAAATCTTTAGCAGGGAAGAAATAAGAGCATCTTAGGCAGCAGTAAAAGAATAAGTCCCCTGGGATTCCAGACTGCCTCTGGAAGTAAAACCTTCCCAGCCTTTACCTGCCCACTGAGACTAATGTGGCAACATCCCCATAAACCATCTGTCTGAGATTTTGCTCCCTGGAGGCATAGTGCTCTTGTTCTGTGTTTTGGGAATAAGATTTCACATAAGCACGTCTGTGGACTATGACCAGATTTGCCAGGAGAATACATTTGAAAGACAAGCTGGCCTAAAATGCAGCACAAAGGCTGTTATTTGTTAATGCCATCGCTGATAAAGGACAGCATCTCACCACACTTCCTACAGAGCGGGCTGCTCCCATCTCACACTGCCCTTGTAGCTGCCTCTGCCCAGGATTTGCCACCCACAGTTCATCCCCTAAGCAGGGCTTGTTTGACCTTTCAAAATATGGTCCTTTAGGGATTTCAGTTTGACTGGACTGGACCCTTATTACTCATGAGAGGAGCTGAAATTTAAAAAAAAAAAAAAAAAAAGAGAAAGGGAAAAAAGAAATATCAATCTTCCTCTCTCTCCTCAGTAATAAATTGTTCCCATTTTATACTATTTCTGAAACTAACAAACAAATACAAGTTATCCTCTCAGACAGAAGAGGATCAAGTCCCTTTTTGAAGCACTGACAGGATAATCTAGCTCAAAAACTCCTTTGATCAACACAGTAACATGCAGTAAAATCCTAATCCTACAGCTGACCACAGGAGTTTTGACTTCTGTGAGGTCAGAATTTCACATGCAAGACTTTCCACAATGATATTTAGAGCTGTATCTCTGTCTGATTCTGGCATATGTTTATAGGCAACTTTATTATTTAGTAAAATTTATTATTAACTTCTTCATAGTAACTAGAAAATTAATGTTAAGCCCTAGTAGGTCCTCCATCTTTCTTCTGAAAATAAAAAAGCCCCCAAAAGTGAATCTCTTCAATCTGACATGATCATAAATCACCTAATCAACCTTTTGTCCCTTTGTCTATGAATGGAGAAAACTGACTCCAAAGAGAATCTGCCTTCTTCTTTTTCATCTTCAAGTGTAATGTCATGGGTAGGACACAAAGGAAACGGTAAAAGGATTACGAGAACTGATCTCAAGAAGGTATTAATGTCCTTTCATGTTGTTCCTAGGAAGGAAGAGGAAGATCCAGACCTAAAGTATTTAAAGTCTGAAATCCTATTAAAATCACATCTGTTATCTGAAAAGGCATTTAAGTCTGTCTCAGACTATCTGCTGAGCAGCCACCAGTGCACCAAGCAGCCTCGACTCCAGCAAATCTCTGAGAATTAGGAGCATGAACAACTCACAAAATCTTTCCTTATTTCCCTCTGAAGGCAGAACTGCAACTGACCTCCCTGGGATTTCTTACAGTAATAGCAAGATAGTCCTGTTCCCACCAAAGTGGGTGGTGAAGCCTTCCTAGTTTCCCATTTCTGATTTGTAGTCAGAATCGTGGCAAAAATTTACACTGACGTAAAATCTCCAAATGAAAAACTTATAGTATAAAAAAAGCAGAGAGAGAGAAATGTAATCATAAAGACCCAAGAGGATCTCCTTTACTACAGGGAAAAAAAAAAGTAATTTCAGTATGCAACATAAATAGCCTGTGTCAATGTTAACCTTGTCAGCATATCCTTACCAGTGTCCTTCTTCTTTGTTCGTGAAAGCTCATGGACTGTTGCTCCAATATCACTTCTCAAGGACTTGATGATCTTGTCCAGTGCTGGGACATTCTTGCCTTCCAAGTTAATGAAGAATTCATACTCATCTTTGTTGAGACGGGAAGGTCGGGACTCAATGTGGGTCAAGTTTATACCTTTTTCCTATAAGAGGGAGAAATTTTGATCCCACAGTTCTTGGGGGAAGGAATAAGACAAAGACTGAATAAATACATGTGTCAGTCAACAAACCATACTGTACCATCCAAATAACTCAAAAGCATCCACTGGACTTGAGGACTTTCACAACAGAGAAAGAAATAGAAAGGAAGAATGAGAAATATGTGGGAGTCACCCTTGTACAGAGCACCATCACAAACACTAGGCACTACTGAAGGCTTAGAGGAAGGTGGAAGCAGAATATAAGTTGTAAACAGGCTTTCTATTGTAAATGGCAACTCCAGTACCTCAAGCACATAATGAGAGCTTGTCTGTGTTGGCAGAGACATTTCCCCAGGTTCAACACAGGAAGGAGGCATTCCACCTGCAGAGCACCCTCTTATGGGAAACTGAATGCTGTCTTGATGAGCATCTTGACAGAAGACTAGATGAGCAGGCAGCTGGGCACCCTGGTGAGATAAGCTTCTGCCAAACCTCTGCACAGTCACCTGCAAGGCCACCTGCACAGTTTCCAGTGCTGTGAGCAGCTGTTGGGCAAAGATCCAAAGGGAAACATGGATCTGCACCAAAAAAGGCAGCCTACATTTGTACAAATAAAAAGTTGATGTTATAAACCACAGAGTTGGTGATGTTGAATGGGACCTCTGGAGATCAGCAAGTACAATAATCTGCTCAGGTTGCCTGAGCAGATTGCCCAGGGCTATGTCCAGTCAAGTTTTGAGACTCTTCAGTCTCTCTGAAAAACTGCTCATGAGCCTAATCACCCTCACAGAAAAGGATTTTATCTCAGAAATTCAAGCTCTGTCTCACCAAATATCTTTGCTAACCATCAGCAGGGTCTCCTAGCTCTGAAGAAAGAGACCATTGGCACCTGTAGCATTCACGACTATAGTCAGTGGGAGCCTGACCTCAGACATGCTGCCATGTTGATGTGTAAGTTGCAACTGCAAGAAAGCATTTGAACAAAAAATTCAGGAAAACAAACACAAAACAAAACAAAAACAGAAAGTCCAAAAGAAAAGTCTACCCCTGTTAACTGAACTCAAATGTTTTACTGAGCACTATAATTTGAATATGAAACCACTAGTTTTTTTCTTTTTTTTGAGAAAAACCTTTCAAACAGGTTTCTGTGGGCGTTGATTTTGCCACCTGACCTTCCTGTCACTCACACTGGTGCTGCAGACACAGCATGCCATAGCCAGGTCTGGACTTCTGTCCCCTGGGAGGAGTACACAAATCTCTGGAAGAAATCTGGGCCGGGCCTGGCCTGAAGCCACAGAATCATAGAATCATTACCCACAGAAGAGTCAAGAGGGGCTGACACATGGTGATCAGCATCCCTGGAGAAACTTTTGGTTTTTGTCTTTCAAGCTAAAGATTACTCCAAACTCCATGAGGTAAAGGGATGGCCCTGCTGGTGTCAATGTCTAATCTCCTGCTACAGTGGGGTCAGGATTTCTTCCACAAAGTAACACTGTGAGGATCTACTTTTGACCTACAAGGAAGAAAAAGGGAAGATTTTTAACTGTACATCCCTCTTTCTAAGCCTCTTTAGGGTTTTCTTTGCTCCTCTCAGTGCTTGCACAGCGCTGGAGGGCATCTGGCAAACAGCAGCAAAGGACTGATTTACTCCTCCACAAAAGGCAGTTTATTCCTTGGTAGGAAACATATATGTCATTACTCTGTTCCCTGAGCATTGCACACTACAGATGAACTCAAACTGTTTGGCTAGATACCAATACAATAAGTTGAAAAGGTCAAAAGCACATTCACCAACTGCTGCTCTCGAGAGATGCTGTTCTTGGGGGAGAATGGGCAGCACTGTCCTTGGCCCCAGGGACAGTTTGTTTTAGGCCTCCAAAGCCATTTCCCAAACAGACTGCACATTGTCCCATCCGTGTGGTGAGGCACTGGGAGCTCCTGACAGACAGCAGGCACAGGGAGCTGCTTTGCTTTTGCAGTGTCTCAGCATCCTCATCCTAAAAGTTTACTTCCTTATGCCTACTCTGGATCTACACTTTTTAGTTTAAAACCATTATCCCATGTGCCATCACAAAAGGCCTTGCTAAAACTCTGTCCCCATCTTTCTTTCTTATAGGACCCCTCTGAGTACTTGAGGACCACAATAAGATCACTCCAGCACCTTCTCTTCTCTGGGCTGAAAGCTCCTTAAACTATATCCTTTTGTTTTTTGATCAGGTGATTATTCTACTGTACCAGCTCTCGAGCTGGGCTCAGTGAGCAGCTGCACAGACAGCAATGCCCCCAAAATGAATGGAATGATGCAGGGGCTGGGAATGAAGAGACAAACTGCAGGGTGGGCACGAGACACGCTTAAGGCAGCAGGAGTACCAATACCTCTCAAACTATCACAACCTAAGACTGTGAGACAAAGGGGGGGGGGAAAGTAGATGGAGGAAGGAGCCCACAAAGAGAGTTCCCTCCTTTCTTCCACCTGAGAGAAGCAGAACACCTTCCCACAGAGTATCAAGCTGCTTTGCTGTTTATTTGAGGGATATCTGCCACTCAGCACAGCAATGTGCAGAGCCAACCTGTTACCTGTTTGTGCTGAGACTTCAGAACTTCACAGCAGAGAAACTGAAGGGAGAACCCTTCTGGTGACTGTTTTAAGAGCAAGAATCCAGCAGCATATGTCCAATTCCCTGAACTGGCACTCCTGGAGAAATGTTATTGCGTGCTGTGCCTTGCTACTAAACCCTTGATTTCAAAATATTTACAGTGGCTCTGTTACTAGAGTTGCTTTACAATACAAGTCTCAATTTCATTCTAGTCCAACTACTCCATCTAGTGTTTAATCTTCATAGTTTCACATTGTTCGGGAGTTTTTTGTATCCTTGATGTTGCCAAATCTTGCTATTGCATCACTTTTCTCCCAATAGCTGATGTTTTCTTTAAAGCTCCAACTTCTGGAGACAAATAGTTACCTGAGAAAGGAGAATAGAGGTATTTTTTTGGTTTAGTTCTACATTTTAAGCAGTTTTCAATCTCTGTTTTTAAGTAGAGATTGACCTCTTGACAATGTATGTCTTCAAAAGTCAGCTAATAAAAATTGTTCCATTTTTATGAGCTATTTTTTGTTGATGGAACCTAACTTCTAACACCTTTGGAAGACATCAACTGTCACATATTTGTGGCTGGATTGCCACCTGAATTATGAACATGGATCTCTTCTGCCCTTCCTATTTTAGAGCTGGTGGGAATCAGATGAGCCCATGGAGTGAGATTAGACATGTCTTTGCTGAATTCATCCCACCACCCATTGCAGCTGCAAGGAACTTGGAGAGCTGGTTGGGACTTCTTCTCTTCAGGTTTGTGACCATGGGAGAGGTTGAGTCTCTCCCCTATGGACACATCCTGTCATACAACCATGTGTCTGCTGTAGGGTTTTTTTTTTCTTAAAACCCTCACTCCTAGGGGTGGAAAACTCAGCTTTTGTTATTTTAACACCCAAATTAACTCTACCTCTATCACTTCCCATTAGAGAAGGAAGTCTCAAGACGTTCTTGCAGCTCCAAAATCAAGTTCGAATTAGTTCTAACCGAGTTAGAAGGGGGCAGAGATACAAATATCAATTTAAAACAGAAACAATGGTGGATGCAGGGAGGAGATTGCCCATGTCCTTTCCTGCCTTACCTCACAGTGCTGGATTTCAGCCTTGGCTCCCTTTCAGAGTCTGTGAAGCAGCTCCAGCCCCTTGCCCAGGTTATTCCAGTTATTCCATCTTTACTGAGTACCACCTATGCTACAGCTGCCCACACCAGCAAGAGAAAAGCAGACTGGTGTTGCACCACACTGGCAGTCTCACTGAGGTCACTGCCAAGAGAATTTAGTCCCACCCTCTGTTTAATGGCCTGGTCACTGGAAAAGGAAAGTTGGGTGTTCATAGCTACACAGGGAAGCTTTCAGTAGGGACAGATATCTTCTGAAAGTATTTTGAGTTACTACTTCCCCTGAAACTCACTCATCCTTCTGTTCACTAATTGCTAAATGCTCCTATAGCTGGTTCTCAAACTAATTACAGCTGTGAAATCCAGCTGCAGTTTGTTTTCATGACTGTTGTCAATTAAGTTTGGCTTCATCAGGAGACCCCACACTGTTACCAAATGACGAACTTTTGACCACACTATGGTGCAACTAATAAACTTTAAGTGAGAATTTGGGTAAAAAATCTCCCAAAAGAAAGATTTTACTTGCACTTTCTGGTACCAAAGAAAAAGAGATTACGTGTTCTTTTAATCTTTGCCATGGTATAGTTCAGGGTTTCATGAGGGAGGACACTTTCAGAAGCACAAGTATAAACTCAGTGTTTAATTTTCATGTATCAGAGGACTTAGAAAGTTACAGTGGTGCCTTCAGCCATGGATTCTCAAAGCAAAGGCAAAGACAGCCATTTGATTCAGCTTTACTGTCCAAGAGCCTGTTTCTCATCTGGAGACAGTGCTTCCTAGCTGCTAGGGTCTTCTTTCCAAACTCCTGGAGGAAAAGTGTCCTAGAAGAGGTCACTGCCAGCAAAGAGCATGAGAGGGCAGCTGGCCTGGAGCAGCCCCTGGTGTCCATCACACAGCACGTCTACTCCAGCCCTGAAATTCCGTATGAGGCTTGCAGCAGAATCTGCTACAAAACACGTGGAGCAGGACAAACCAAAAACGTGACAGCATGTGACATTACATAAGTACCTGTGAAGAGGACACTCCTCTCTTTAAACACATGCTTGTTCTTTAGATCAAGAAGTCTCATTCTTATGGCTGTGGGAAAAGGAGGGATAAGACCAAGGATGTGGATTTGGAAGAGTGTAATGAAATGATCATCACTGTGCATATGTACAGTGTAATGAAAAAACAATCTTGTGGTAGAGGCAAGCCTGGCCTGTTCACCTATCGCTGTAGGCACTCCCAACACACCCCCTGGCCAAAGTGACTGTTTTCTTCCCCTGATTTGGAAACAACCACCACAGAGCCAATACCTTCCAAAGGTAGGGGACAAAGTGATAACAGTCACGTAGGACTTCTTGCAGAATAAAGTTCCTAAACAGAAGCAGAGCAGTTACCTCTGCTGACTCTGAAAGTGCCAGGTCTCCTTTAGTACAGCCTCTTACTCCCATCCCATCCTTCCAGGAGCAGGAACTTATCCCCATGGGACAGTAACTTACTCTGGGAGCAGGAGTACTTAGTGCAAATCAACTTTTTTTTTTTTTTTGCTTTTGAGCTAGAGCCCTACCCATTGATGGCCGTGCCTTTCACTGAAGTCCGGCTCTGTATCTGAGAAGGTCCAATCAGTGAGGAAAAGATAGAAGGCTGCTCTCTGACAATGGGTTGAGCAAGCTTTTAATGTATCCCAATGTTTGCCACCTAAAAGAGCTGATGATTTACTACTTGTAAATTCATCAAAAAAAGAACTTCAGAAAAGATCAGCATATTCACAAATTTATGTGGAAAATCCACAACTGAAACCGAAGGCAATCCTTTTTTATATGAAAATCCTTATTTCTGATCTTTTTAATGATGAATTTAACTACAGAAAAGGCAGTCTTTGAGGAGGAACAATGTGAGTTTTTCTTCTTTTTTTTTTTCTTTCAGAATGAACTTTGTTGTTTAAAATGCTACCTCAATTTCAATAAGCTTTTATCACTAGAGAGAAACAAATATTTCTACTACGTGTAACACTTGGGTCAAAGTGCTCAGTTTTGCTTTTTCAGTTTTGATAAAAACCTAGAAGATTTCTCCTTTTTTTTCTCCTCAGCTTATATTCAGAACATATTTGATGTGTCCAGTGAATCAAAAAAAGAAACAAATTTCACGATGACTGTTCTGTCTTCCTGATTTTAAGCATGATATTTTACTCATGTGTGCTGTTCTGTTTTAGATGAAGGTATTTATTCTATTTTTGGCTACCTAGCTGTCATCTTCTACAACACAAACAGCACAGGGCTGCACCAAGGAGTACCTCAGAGTACAGCAGATCCCATTAAAATGAAGTCGGTGTGAAGACCCTGCTAGTGGGTTTGTGCTGTCCCTACAGCCACCCTCAAGCCTGCAATGAGGACAGAGGTAACAAAGGGACTTTTCAAGTACAAAACAATTGGGTTTGACAAGCAAAAAGTGAATGTCAGCCACATCCCAATATACAAACAGAGCAGTCAGCGCAGAAGCAAAGTGGAATCAGTTTTAGCAATCTGCTTATTGCTGAGCATGATTGAGCTGCTAGCACTTTACAGCACATCACAGTGTGAATCTGGCCCTGTGGACACATCTCTCCACAGGACAGGTGAAGAAGTGGCTGTAGGGGCTGTACTGCCAGCAGTGGCATAGAGCAGTCCAGGAGGAACAGATTCATGCAGTCAGACAAAGATTTTCTAAGGAGAGAGAAGGAACAAGAGCCAGGGATCAGAAAAGCTTAGAATCCTACTGAGGTCTGGTGTTCACATGAGTCTTCCTGAGTAAACGTGAGAAAAAATTGGAATTAATCACATATTTTTTGGACATAAATCCAACAGAAAAAAAGAGCTGAGTTCATTGAGGAGATCAAGAAAAAAACTTTCAAGCTGGACAGGAAAAACAAAAGTTGTCACTGTAGCCACATACTTGTGTGCAACTGGGACATGAACAGAAGACTAGAGTTTGGGTCTTTGAGCAAAAAACAAATGTGAGAGCATGCAGTACTCTGCCAACTGCATGAGCAACCTGAGGGATGTTTGAGTAGGACAAACATTATTTTTTTCCACAAAACACATTGAAATTCTCTTAAACTTGCTGTCTCAGAGGACATAATTCTGTGCCATGAACACTCTGTAGTCTCTAGCCTTGAGCTTCCACCTACCTGGGGGAGGCTCCCCTGCCTTCAGTCCATCCTGGCTCCCGTAATGGGGTCTTAACCCTTCCATCTGGGCCGTGTCTAGACACCAATTCCTTTCCTGGGTGGTTTGCTCTGTGGGTGAGTAGAGATTCTACCTGCCACAATGCTTGATGAGCCAGAAGTCTTGGACCTCATCATTTCCAGGGGTAGACCCAGCCTAGAGCACACCTTTTGGGCTCTTGCTGCCCATGGAGAACAAGCTGTGACAGGGGCTAAATCTGAGCAGTTTCACCCCAGCACAGGAGTGGGACATGGGCAGGATGTGCATCCCAGGAAGGGACTCAAGAGTGGCTGAACAACATTCCCAGAGTAACAATTTTTTTTTTTTTTTCAGTTCTTAAACCAAAGAGGATAAACCTTCCCAGGTTCATACAGAAACCTTCTCTACAGAAAGACATCCTGTGTGCTGATGGCAGCTCACGATGTCTCCTTTCTTTAGATATCTCCTTAATTCCCTATGACTCAGCCTGGATCTTGCTTCCATGATTCCTTCCCTGGGAGAGAGGGCAAATTTTCAAGTCTTTTATATTTACAGCTCGTTCAACACTCCTCCTCTCCCCATCATATTCCAGACTAGTTTTACAGACTGTCTAGAAAATAGGAAAAATTGTCAAAGCCACTCCTGGAGGCAGTGTCCCTTAATCACTCCCAAATCCAAGCTGGGAGGAGAGGGTTGAGCTGCGCTCACTCCCTGCGTTCCCATGCATGAGTGCCCAGGGAGGTGCCAAGAGTCTGGGCAGCTCCCAGCCTCAACAAGGAGCAGAAAGTTTACAGACATGCAACACGTGGCCATCAGCACCAGCAGCTGCACAAGGTGTGGACCCCCTCCACAAAGTCAATAATTGCAGCACCACAGCTGCTCCTGGAAACAGTCTGATCCTATTTGTGGCTTGTCAGTTTTCTCTTTTCCTTCTGCATGTGGCTGTGTGAGTCAATGACAGCTGGAGCAGTCATCCTCACATCTCCTCCTGTGGGGCCCCTCTGAGACAAACCCACCGCATTTCCACAAGCCGGCAACAAGATGATGACACAAACCAGGGGACAAGGCTGGGTATCTCCCTGCCCAAGGAGCCCACCCACAGAGAATCTGAGCTAACTCCTGTAGCATCTCACAGTTAATGTTATTAGGCAGTGAAGGAGTACAAGACAAAACAATTCCCTGAAGTTCTTTCTGTGTGTTTCCACTCTTCACCTGTATATCGCCACTTTCCCTGTCTGTGCTGTGGATGTCACTGGGCACAAAGTCTGTTTCTCTGAGGCACCATAGCTATGGCCCAGGTGGAAAAGGGGGGAAGGTTATCTCATCTGGGCACGTATGTGAGACTTACACCTCTGTGCAGTTCTTGGAATGGAGTTACAACAGCCCAAAGGCAGCTGATTCACACCATGAATTTGCTAACAACAGCCCTGAGGAGCTGCTGTCGTACCATTAAATCCCATCCACCCACCCATCCATTTCCCCACTGCAATGCCAAATGTAAAACTAATATAAGAGCAGCTCCACCAGGTCTCTTGTCAAGTCCTGATGCTGGAGCAGGCTGCAATTTAGCACAGAAAGAATTGGCTTTGTTGGGATGGAAAACCGAGTCCCAGCCTCCCAGCTGCAATCAGGGTCACTGGGAAAAAACATGACTCAGATGGCCTAGTTTAGGTATCTGCTTTGGGGCAAGAAAAGTCACATCCAAAAACTGGTTACTTCTCTCTTTCCTGTACTAGCTCCTCTAAATTTTTTTTCTTTAGAGCTGGCAGCAATTTAGTTAGTAGACAGCAATGCATTTAATGAGAGAATATCTGGTCTCATTAATTCACTTACAGACATGCACATCACTGACATATGGACATTTTGCAGGACTTTACTGGTCAGCTCGTAGATTCAGACTTGCTCTTCTGTTGTTGGTGTGAATTTCCTTTTATCTTAGTGAATTAAATATGGCCTATTTTTCTTTTGTACCCATAACACATAACCTTTCATTTCCTGGTAAATTCAATTTAAGAATGGAAAATATGCAGGCCACAACTTTTTAGAAAGAAATTTCTGTTTTCAGGCACAATTATTACGCAAAAAAAAAAAAAAAAGCCACAGAACCAATATAAAAGTGTATTTGCTTGGGAGCACAGAGTACACAGTTGTGTGTGTTGCAACACAACCATCCTGAATTGCAAGGGTTTCGTGCTTTTCAAACAATATTCATGACATCTGGACATATTTCTGCAAGAATAAATAGGCACACAATGTCCTGAAAGGTAAATGGCTCCTTTTTTTCCCTAAAGCTTTTCAAATCACCCAGCATAAGTTACTGAGTCCCACTGGTGTAAAAAAAAACATTGTCATTTTATGCCGTTCTGTAGGCACCCCCTACCCACTCTGTAGAAGTACTGAAAGTGGGAGATGGTAGAAATTTTTATATCAGATTTATTGAGGTAGACAAGAGCTAAGAGCTGCCCCCAGCAGAATTACCTTGTGCAATGTGCATTGTGAGTCACATGGCTCACATGCAGATTATATTTGCCTTACAAGTTATAAGGCAAATTATTTTGTTTTAAGTCAATCTTAGTCTTACAGCCCAACTTACTCCTACCTCTTACTACAGCAGTTATAATTAAATATTTCCCTCTTAAGTGGAAAAAATGCATTTTTTCCCACCCTTGTGTCTGTTAAAAGTAGAGGTTTTAGTTTAAAAAAGCTACCTCTTCTCCAAGACTTTAAGGGATTTTAAGCCCAGAAAAGAAATGCAAGCTGCTTTCCCCTGTAATAGCAATGAAATAGAATCACACACCAAATCTCCAAGACCCCGAGAAAATGTGGTTGCAATGCAAAATTGTAAAGACCTCAAGGAAAATCTTTACCTCAAATGTGCGCAGGACTTTAGCCAGTGCCCCAACTTCTTCTTTCAGAGAGAAAATCAAAGAAATCACACCATTTTTATTGGGGGAGTCTTCAATGTACCTAGATTCCTGAAAGGAAAGAAAAAAAATACACAAACAAAAATTACTACCATTCACCCTAGGAGTCAGTTTTGCCTTTCTCCATTTCCCTCTTGCACAGCACCAGTGATGTAAAGAGGGTGTAAAACAGCTCTAAGTGGGAATCAAGGCAACCGTTGCTGTGAGAAGCAGAGCAGCTGGGGGCTGCTCTGATTTATGGTGGTAGAGACACAAATCCCTTCCTTCAAACTGGAGCCCTCATGAGAGCAAGGTAGTCAAAAAGAACACGCAAATAAGCCTAATACCATCCTTGCCTCACTTCACCCCTCAGGGAAGACTGAAAATATTACTGCACTTCAGTTTCAGCTACAGTGCAAAGTCCTTCCCTCAGGCTTCCCTTCCGTCAGCACTCAGGGTTAAGCAGAGTAATGTAGATGTGCTCTGTGCAGAGATGCAGACCACGATCTGTTTCCCTTCAGTTCTGCTTGTACCTTCCAGGTACCCCCAGGAGAGAGGGGTAGTCACAGGAAGGATGGAAGGTGATTTTAAAACAAAATAACATCAAGCAAAGAAAACCAAAGGGAAAAAAAAAAAGAAAATTATTCAAGCAAACAGTTAGATCTTCCCTAATTCCCATAATGAGTAAGGATTCAATTAGGGCAAGATGTGTTTTCATTTATATTTGTTCCCTTTTTCTTATTGATTTTCTGCTGTGCAAATTCCAAAAGGAAATTTCCAGTACTCTCAAAGGTTTATTTCTGTTATTTTCACAGTTCTGATTACTAGAATGTCTTTGCATGTCTTTACATGTGTTTCTTTTCACAAAAGCCCTGTTAAGCAGGGAAGAGCTATTTTACCACTTCAGAAAGATTAAACTGAGCCCTGGAGTAGAGGCAGATCTTAAAAGCTGGGTACTTGGCATGGTACTTAATTTTCCTGATATCAGAGTAAATTTGATGCACAACCACCAAAAATTTTTGGAGGCCACATTAATATCTCATTTGCTTGTTTATTTAATTTAAAAAAAAAAAACATTTACTGGCCTTGGACAAATTGCTTGTGGTTGGCATTTCAAAGATCACACCAGACATCTGCAACACAGATGAGTCCTGGTGTAACAAGTCCTGGGCTAAACCTTGATTCAAGGTACTCATTCAAATATTCCTTATAAAGATCTGTATTTCTGGGCAGAGCTTGCCCTCATTATGGCTATTGCACAATTAAACATATAAATCAGAGTAAAAAGAGTCCCAGTTCCCAAATATTGTCCTCAGTAGAGATAGCCTTTTCAGAAGACAAATTAATAATCAAACCCAGCTGCCCTGAAGCCATAAAGTTCTTGGTGGGCCTACATTTCCTGAGGCAGAGCTATGAAGAGCTGCCTTCTTTTGTAAAGTAAATAATGCTGATTCTTCAAGCCATCTCCAAGGAAGCTGCTAACAGACTGGCCACACATTTTTCTACCCAGCTCTGTTTCCAGAGGCTGAAAAGGTTTTCCAAATGTCTTCCAGTTTTATGAGGGACCTCTAGTGGGAACTGTAGTAGAAGTGCTGGCTTTATGCACCAGAAGGAAGATTGCCACCTGTTCAGTTGTGACACTTCCTGCAGCATCTGTGTGTCTCCTGAGTCCTCATCCAGCCAGGGAGTCAGCCCAGCTCCTACATGGGGAGGACCAAGAGGAAAAGCAGCTGGAAGTGATGTGTCAGCTGGCTAATGAAACCCATTTACACCTCAAGCAACCACAAGGGAAAACGATGACAGGAGTCTGGCAAAAGTCAAAACAAATGTCTGTAGTACTGAAATTTTATGTTAGCGTGACCAAAACTGTCATCTCAAATACTGTCCATGCATTGATTTTTCCTTCTGTTTTCACCCACCACAGCCAAAACTGATCTTAAGGACAGAACTGGCTCCACCACTGTCTGTTCAATGGATCGAGATTTTGGTTTTCACTGTCTGCAATGAAACTGCTCTAAAAATCATGCAGTTATATATTTAACATATTCTTGCCAAGTCATGCTGTGAGGACCAATTTATATGACAGCTTGACTTGAATGTGTGTGACAAATGAAGAATTTGTGGTTTGGATACTTGCAAGGGATATAATGCAAAGTTGAAGTCCTGCAAGGTAATTCTGATGATTCTGATCTCTTTGTACAAAAAAGCCTTAAAAAAACCTTTCAAAACTTATTGGTCACTAGCCTTGATTTGTTGAGATCAGCTGCTTTCAATCTGTCCTCAGTCATTTTCCCATTCTTGTAAATTGATTTATATTGGTGCTCAAGAGAAAGGCACACTGTAGTAGGGAGTAGGCACTAGTGCTGTAAACAGCCTCATACTTGCTTAACTTCTTGCACATCTGCATATGCACTCAGTTCCCTGGAAGGCCTTTTAACAAGCATCAGTCCATGCCTGAGGCTGTCACAGAGGTGACATCTTTAATTGCAAAGGGGGAGAAGACTAAAATGATTGTTTTCATGGTACCCAGTTCTCGTCAGTATATAAGGAGGCAGCCTGCATCAATACACACTGCAGACAATAAACCTCAACACATGCACTGGAGGTGATAGCAGCAAAAACACAGCCAACTCACATTATTGTTGAGCTTTTTGTAGTACTTATGCGTATTTTAACTGTTGATCAGTTTTTCCATTCTTATTTTGGACTTTAACTTCTCATTCCTCAGCATACACGGAGGAATTGCAGCTTTGGGATAGTTCTACCCTTCTGTTACTATTGTGATTATGATTCAGAGTTGAAGAAATAATTTTATTGTGTAGAAACATTGTTTCTTTGATACGTGTATGTGATTTATAGTGTGCAGTAAATTCATCTCTAATTTTCTTCCAGCTCTGTTTTTTTCCAGGAAATAAAATAATAACTAGTTAATGAGCATGAACAACCATCCCTGGACCTAATACAAGCTCAAAGAAAGTGTTATGTAGATGCAATTTACCTCACAACAAGCCTGCATTTTAGTTAGCCACTTTGCACATAGACTGGTATTGCCATTCTGACACAGGTGGCAGTATTAGGGGTCAATAACACAATCTTATCAGCCTTCTAATCCATTGCTGAGATATTTAGCTAAAGCCCTTTAGAGTGAATTCCAACACTGATAAAG
Organism: Pseudopodoces humilis; assembly: GCF_049639895.1. Taxonomy (NCBI): domain Eukaryota; kingdom Metazoa; phylum Chordata; class Aves; order Passeriformes; family Paridae; genus Pseudopodoces; species Pseudopodoces humilis. Next base: position 19,421,901 of record NC_142204.1, read on the forward strand.
CCAGAGAAAGCTTTTCCTGTAATTTCCAGGATTAAAAATTTTCACCAGTCTGCTGTACATTTCAAACTTACTAGATATGCAACATGGGGGAGGGGGCAGGAATATTTCAAATTAAAAGATTTCTAAGTTACTTGTGAACATGGAACTACTTTCCAAGTCAGATTTCTTAAGCATTTAAATGCTGATCACTGCAGTTCATTGGAACCAAGCAATTACACAGCTTGGCTAAGCAGCAAGGTGAGACCCTAGAGAAATATTGTGGGAGTTCAGTCAGCCTCAGCACACAAAGCAGTAGGAATAGAGGCATCTCTGCTCTTATAAAAAAATAGAAGCCCCTTTTTTTGCATATCTGATGCAGCTTGTCTCTAGCTTCAGCAGCATTGCATAGGACACACAAGTGCAGAATTTTGTCCTAATAAGTAACCATGCTGGCCTCAGGTTACATCACTTGCCCCTGCAGTAACATCAGTGCCTGTATTCAAAGGCATGAACTTCAGGTCTTTCCTGTATTTCCCAAAGTAAAGAGTTCAAAGTCAGTCACTAAACATTTAAAAAGAGGACAAGAGAGTCCCAAAATTTAACAAAAAGCTCCACCAGAAGAACACATAACTTCATCTGTTTTCCTTTAACAAAATAAGACAGCTTTCTTACATCACACACATTTAAGACCTCCAGTAAGCTTCTGGTCTTTTCTGATGCTTTGTTTTTTTGCCATGTATGCAAGGATACTGTTGCAATGTTTGTTTGCATTCTCACTGCCCTTTTGTGAGCACAATTAACAGCAGACGAGTATGGGGGCTGCCAAAACTGTTCAGGTATGGCAAAGCATCACAAGAGGCCACCTTGATTCTTCCCCTCTTGGGTCACACTGCCTCTCAGAGAGTGGAGGACAAGCATAGGAGTGCAGGACTGAGGCAGGACATCCCTCCACCTCTACAAAAAGCAGGCACAGACCCCCTCACTTACCAGGAAAGAGTCACCATTCATTTTGCAGTGCTGTGAGTCCATGTTGCAGAAGCCAGCAATGCCCACACCAGGAGGCCCCTTCAATACAGCAGGTGAAGCCTTCAGACCTAACTGCAGTGGCCAGAAATCTGGTCAAAGGTATTTAAAGTGGAGCAAGCAAGGCGAAACCACCCCCTTTCCCAGCTCCCTCCCCTGGACAGCGTGCCAAGGGGGCGTTCTCCCTGCACACCCCCCCCCACCCACCCCTGGCACACGAAGCAGCCGCTCCACGTTGGCCATCCCGTGAGCCCCACGCCTGCCTGCAGCAGCCCTACAGCAGATTGTTTCTATCTGCACCCAACGTGGAGGAGCAGCATGCTCTGAATTAACAGCCTTCCTCCTCCTGATCAACATCAGCTGTTTTCATTTTTTCACGTCAACACATCGTTTTCAGTTCAGCCTCGGGCCCGTTCCTTCCCACTGCAGCTGCGTGTTCAGCCTCAGGTGGGTTTCCCATCGGAGTCACTTCCCTTGGACAGACATCAGACATTCTCCAGGATGTGTTCTTTGGATGTCAAACATCAGCCATGGAAGGCTCTGGCAAGGCACAGCAGCTGAGGGATTTGTCCTTTAATAGGGGCCTCTGGGACTGCTTCCAAAGAGGTCAGAGAGCAGCAGCCACCACCCCGCTCACCAGACACTGGAGTGAGACACCCAGTACAAGGGAAACATGAATTAGGAGTTAGCTGCATGAACCTCACACTGGAATATGAGCCTGAGCATGGGGAAAGGAAAGAAGGTAAAGGAGGAAAAGGAGCGAGAAAGAGTAGGTGAGAGCTCCAGGACTGGAAGATATGGAAGAACTGAAGATGTGTTTTTGTGCATATGGTGTCAGCACAAGGGGAACAGGGTGGGACATATAAATTATTTCAGGTGAGTACAGTACTGATATGGAAGAGCCCAGATTTGGCTTAATAAGAATCACCAAAGGGGGTAAAGGAAATTAGAAAACTGTAGCCCAGTATCAGAAGGCAGGTGAAAAAATGAAGCAACTAGGCAAGTATCTATCTTTCTATTTGGGAAGGTGAAGTCTTACAGAGACAAATTGTGCCAAGGTGGGTAATCTTGCTGTATTTTCATGATGAAGACAAATTCTCTTTACAGTTATTTTGTCCTTGAGGGAAGCTCTACTACACACACCTTTGCTAGTGGTGAACACTAGCAAAGACTTACTGTAAATTGTTCATATGCAAAAAACCCAGCAGCCTTACAGTGGGGAAACTGAGTGGAGCCATTTCCATGGTTCTCAGTCCAAATCTGTGTTGGACCCCATGACTGTGGAGTCAGAATTCATCCCACTGAAATTATCAAGTATATAATATGCATCTGCAGTAACTCAGTGCTTTGGGTACAAATACATACCTTTTTCAGAAGAGCTGCTTCTTTGTGCATCCTGAAACTGCCTGTAGGAACAGAAAATTATTTCTGAAGTGATCAGCAAGCCTGTGTTATGGACTGGCAGGTCAAGATAGCCAAATATGATGCACACTAAACACACTGGACACTGCTCATATGACAGTAGGATGGGGCAAGGAAAGACAGAGCAGTAGGAGAAAGTATCCTCAGCAATTGCCAGGAGTAGAAAAACTACTGTTTTTTTAACTACTCAGCCAGTGAATTCATTAAATAGCCAGTATTTTGTGTCCTATGTTTGTGCAGCACAAGGCACAGCCCTATCCATGACACAGATACATGAAGGCTACATTGGGAAAAAAAAAAACAACAATGAGATGAGAATGGTGACAACTCTGATTAGAGCCCATGTGCAGGACAAGACAGACTCCAGGAATTAGTCTTGTTTACTTTCCCCACACACCATGCCTTGCCACCTGATGTATTTTTCAGTGAGATAAACTATTCTTTCCTCTGTTTGTGCCTTCCTCTTTCTTTCCTCATTCCTTCTCTTTACACTAGTCTTTTATATCTCTTTGACTTCTTTGTGGCTTTTACATGCTTTGGGTCTTTGTTCCTTCCCTTTCTCCATCCCTTTTCTTATACCTGTTCACCCTCTACCCAATGGTAGTGGCAAGACAAAGTGAAATATCAAATACCCAAAATACTGCTCATGCCAAATCTTTGTCATTATCTATTTTGCCTCCTACCCCCTGCTTTTTGTATTTATTTTGCAAGACTATCTCTTAACCCCGTTGTTACACAATCATAATAATACCACCAGTGTATTGCCACCAGTTTACTGTTTAATCAGTCTGCACTGTCAGAGGCTGCCTGGTCACAAAAGGTACTGGCTGGAGGAAACAAAGCTCCATCTTGCCAGGAGGAATTCCCAAATTCTCTTGTTTTGGAGCGAAGTGGTACACGGGGGTGTGTGAGTATGTGTGGGCCCAGTGATGTTACTCTAGGAATATGCAGTTGAATCAGCAGCTGTTACCTTGGGCCCTTTCAGAGTCCAAACTGCTGGAGCTTCCCTGTCCTCTTTGAAGTACTACTTCAGCGTGCCAAGCATGCGTTCATCCCCCTGCAGTGACACTGCCAAACAGGTTTTCCCACTTGTGTTTCAGGTTCCCTCATGTGCCTGATTCCCGAGCCGGTGTGAGCACCTCGGCTTTAAGTCTGTTAGTCCTGACTTCTGCTGCAGCATCATGCACTCTCTCTCCTTTCAACCATTGATATGGTTGAAATATGCACTGATATCCCACCTTGCCTTTGCCTAAAAACATGTGTTCTCCCTCCAAAACGCACTTTCTTTGTGTATGCACACACCACGTGTAGTCCTTTCTGGCTGTGCTCTCAGCCACAGCTCACAGAGCTCTTTGCACTGAAGTTGGCAGTTTCCCCTGGCCGGCATGATGCGAGTTCAAGGGGCCGTGGACTTTGGCTGCTCTTCAGACTGCTCTTTGGTGCCCATTTGCAGAGTGGCAGCTTCCCTGGAGCTGTGAGTCTTTGTGTCTGGGTGAGGATGTCCCTTCTCCTGCCAGGACACTGGGCCTATCCTTGGCCGGCGGCTCCCTGCCTTCCCTGCTGGTCCAGGATGTCCCAGTGCATATGAGGGAGCAGTGACGGAGCAGTGAGCAGTGGAAGGGGGATTTTCTAGTGAAAAGAGAAGCTTGTGGAAAAAGTTTCCAGATGAGGATTCATGAGTATCTTAGGTAGTTTGTGTGTGTGCGCATGTCAGGGGCACATCTCCCTTATCAATATCGTGTGTGCATTTACCAGAGGTCTCAGGATGCTGTAGCTCTCGTTTACACCCCAAACAAGCAGCACTTCCTCGCACTTCCCTCTGCATCGTGCGGGCAAAGCCGCGCAGCCGTATCCCCTCTCACTGCAGAGCCGGGCTCCCTGACACCTCAAGGCTACAATCCCTCCCCGGATTTCCCTGGCTCCTTCACTGCTGGGCGCGGGTGGCCGGGAGGTGGCACTGTGTCCTCACGGCAGAGGCGGCTGGCGGGAGCGGGGATCCCTGTCCCCCCCTGCCTGCCCTCGCCGGGACCAGAGGGGGATCCGCTTCCCAGCCTGCGCAGGCATCACCCAAACCCTCTCCTGCCCCTCCTGCCAGGGACCACCGCCTCGGAGGGGCCGGGAACAAACCACCTCCCGCCCAAGAAATTCGGCTCTCCAAAAAGCGGCGCTGGGGGGTGTGCGGGAGGGCAGCTCGGTGTGATTTATCCCCCGGGGCTGTGACGGACGCACAACTCGTGGCCGCACAATGGGGCCACCCGGCGGGCGAGGAGAGCAGGGGAGAGCGGGCGGCACCGCCCGGCTGGACCCGCGGGAGCTGCGGAGGGGCGAGCGGGACGGGACCGCGGGGGAAAAGCTGCTTCGGTGGCTGGTTTGGTTTTGGGTTTTTGTTTTGTTTTGGGGGTTTTTTTCTTTCTTCTTTTTTTTTTTTTTTTTAGCCCTATATGCAAACTGTCACTTCAGGTTAGCACAAGACCTGATGTAGCTCATTAGCATGAGCTGTATCTAATATGCTTAAAACTTCTAATTATTTATTATGCACTAATTGGCAGCCCAAGAAATGTCTGCAAAGTGATGAGTGTTTATCCCAAGACGCCATTCGAGGAGAATTCAGAAGTGTCCCTGATCAAACGTCATTTTTAATTCTTCATTGGGGCACAGGCTTTATTCCTCTCTTAGATGATACAACACCAAGAAAACTCGAACTTGCTTTCCGGATAACCAGCCTTCTCCACCCTGGGCAGGATGGGCAACAATTACTCAAGAATAAAGTTTCATGGTTCAGTTCTTATTTTCATAAAGGGATGCTTAGGAAGAGGCATTAGACTTTATCAAGAATGCAAAAGTTCAAACAAAACGGTCCATAAAAATTATTTATCCGAAGGAACATCTTGCCTTTTCAGGAGAAAATCACTTTTCTGACTTCTGAAAGTAGCAAATTTTGAAAATTATATTCACATGGAAACGGCTTCAAAATAAGTTTACCTCTCTGGGGTTGATGGCCCCCCCTGCCCCACTCCATTCTAAGTGCCTTTTTTTTTTCTTTACAAGTCTGTATTATGTTTCTTCAGGCCGCACCAACTATTTATTTATCTTTATTCTTTCTCTCTTTCTTTTCATTCATTATTCTCTCTCCCTCTCTTTTTTCCCCCTTCCTTGTGTGTGTGGCTTCTCGGTCTGATCTGTAGCTTGTTACCACCCACTGCACGCTCTCTCCTGCAGCCGAGGTGTTTCTATACAAACTTCAGCGTCCAGTTGTCATATTAATTATTACACTGAGTAATGACTGAAATAGTCAAAATAAGGGGAGACTCAAGAGAGCTTTTTCTTGCTGCTCAAAGATTCAGCAAAGAAGCCTTGCAACAAAGCACTAATTGGTCCCCAGAAATACTCTGACAAGGCATGGAAGATAGGTTTCATAAAGCCCAGCAATTGTGAAGGGGGAAAAGATCCTTGAATAGACCCCACGCTTCTTTTCTAAACTCTCTTGCTGAGCAAAAAATGGACTGCTTCTTGAATACTGGACTGATCTTGAATGCTATACCCAGCAGAGAAAAAAATGCACCATTTATTGTAAGTTTTTTTTTCCAGCTATTCATGTGTTCTATGTGGAGAATAAGCTGGTTTTGTTTACCATGAAAGACCTTTTACTTTATTTTCACTCTTGGGGGGGAAGCTGGAAAGGCGAGGGGGAGGGCGAGGGGAGGGAGAGAAACACATGTGCCCAAATCCAGACGAGCTGCCTACTGTAACAAAATGGAGTGTAACAAATCCTACAGAAGTCCCGAATGTATCAATTCTTTGAAGATCTATATAGATTAACGACTTTCGTTCTGCTTTTCCAAGACAGCATTTAATCATAACGTAAATGGCCTTTAAAACAGAAAAGAAGTGTCTAGGAAAAAAAAAAAAAAAAGCATACCAGAGTTTGTTTTTTTTTAAAAAAAAAAAAAAAAAGCAAGGACTTCAAAAGATCTCATGAGTGTGGCTACAATTTAAGCACACAAAATGTCACTAGAAAACAACGACAGTTCAAGATTAATAAATAAATAAATAAGTCAGAAATAAAAGTGGCAAATGAAAAGAGCAAGGACAATTTATCATTATATTAGAATTAAGAAATTTAAGGCGCAGGTGCAGGACTGTGCATAGGAGTGTGTGAAGGCAGGGGACCTTGGAATGATATTTATTATCTAGGAATCTGGTCCCTTACTCTATGCAGTGAGCACAGCCCCAGAGCCCTTACTCTGTGCAGTGAGCACCCAGAGGAGCTGCTGAGATTGGAATTACCTCAGACGTGATGGGTGAGTTTGTTTCCCACTGGCAGTGGGAAGAAAGAGACAAGGGAGGAAAAGGCTCTGACCCCCTCATCCATCCCCCCACACAAACACATACCATGACCCAGGGTAGCCAAATGGCCACAGGGCCACAGAGGCACATTTATGTGAGTTACACTCGGTGACCTCTGGGACTCACAGGCTTTGCCTTTTTAAGAGCCCTCTGAAACCAGAGAAGAAGGGACCCAGAAACTCCAATCTCATTCTGCCTCTTCCAGGAAAAAGGGCAGGAATGTCCCTATACGGTGTTTCTATACCAGTTCTGGAAGTGGGCTGCTCCAAGAAGAATTACTCTGTTAAAAAAAAAAAAAAAATATATATATATATATATATATAGTTTACAGGGCTGCAATTACTTTGATATTTCTTTTTGCGCTTCCCAAAGTCACAATGCAGAGCTGGTGATGCAAGAACTGCTTCCAGTGCAGTCTGTTCTGACATCAGACAAGGGATGTTGAAAAAACCATCCAGGAGACCTGGTACTGAACATGGAGAGTTCCCCAAACAGGAAGTACAAGCAAACATTTTATCCTGCTAGGGTCTGGCTGTTGTGCCCAGGAGTGGATAAAATAAGTTAAAACATTTCCCATGTGATTTCTCCCTTCCCAGTAGGCTAGAAGTCAGAAACAGGTCAGCGATCAGTGAAGAGGCCCCAGAATAAATATGACCACACGGAACTACTTCACATTTTTCATCACACGCACCTTTAAAGCTGACATGTTAAAAAATCATAAAAATTCTAGCTAGCAGGTGCACATTGAGGCTCTCCTGTCCTATGTTTCTGATTAGCACTTCTTAAACTCACACACACAGCCAGGGTCAGAGATCCAGGGGCAGATGAGAAGTGATTTCTGCAGCTCCAGGCTGCTGTAATCGAGGTCAACAACAGCACAGGGATTACTTTTGCAGTCATTTCCACTGAAACTTTAACATGGACTGTGCAGGTCCCCTCCTTCCATGCTTTGGAAGCTTTTGGAGCTGGTACTCATATAAGGGATTAAAGCCACCTGCCAGGGACTTTCTAGGGACATATCACCATGGCAAGGTTGTGGTACCATGGCTGTGCTCTTTTTAGTGGGTTAGAGAGCACACACATCTGAGTTTACAGGGGGGAAAGGTGCAGAGAGAAGTGGAAATGAGACAGAGTAGAAGGCAGAAAATGTGCTAAAGATTTCAGAAATACATGGATCTCTGAAAGGCAGGAGGACAGGGACAGAATGCCCTGATCAGCATTCTCCCAGTGCTGAGCCTGTCCATGACTCCCCAGGCTGCCTTCACCCTTGCAGCCCCAAGGGTCAGTGTGACCCCAAGGCACACCAGCCTCAAACTCTCAGCACCTCAGTGCTCCTTTTCCTCATTTGGTCCTGAACCACAAGTGAGACTTCACCTGGGAGCAGTGATAATTTCCCCTGAAAAATAGTCCACGTCTATCCTGACTCCCCAGTTACAGGCCAATGTCATTGCTTGCTTGGAAAGCCGGTGACATACTTTCACTTTGCAGGGTGCTGCAGGAGGAGCAGGGGGTCTGTGGCTTCCCCGGGCCCAGCAAGCAGACTGTGTGACCTGGGAAATGGGATCTGGCAGTGAACGGCGGGCTGACCCCACACCTGCCAACTGTGCCCGAAACACCCTTACTTTATGAGGCAAGCCTCCTCCCTCCCCGTGCTGGACCGTGCGCGTGGGACGTGCCCAAGAGCGGCTTGTCCTTTCTCTCCTGACAGGCTCACCCTGTGGTGCTCAACATTCCAGAAGGGTAATTCGAGGTGACTTCTCCCGAGAAGCCTCTACCCTGCTCTGCTCTCAGCCGCCCTCCTCCTATCACCCAGCGCGGCTCACCCGCCGTTGTCGCTGGCTAATAGAGCCATCAGCCCGTCCGGGGCGTGCGCGGCGCCGGGCACACGCGGCTCCGGCCGCTGGAAGCGGGCGGAGACGACAGCCTCCGGCGGTGGGGCTCGGACACTCACGGAGTTCAGCCTGGCAGCACTCGGTGAGCGAAGGGAGCGATACCAGGCATCCCGGTGCTCTCTAGGGACAAGGAGGAGCCGATGTCCCGCACACGAAGTTTCCCCGAACGCGCCGCATCTCGCAATAGCAAGGGCACTCCTCCCGCGGGCGAGCACCGCTTTGCCTGCCCACGCCACGGGACATCTCCGTGCCTACACATCCCGCAGCGCGGCTCTCCCTCCCCTCCAAACCCCGGCAGATGCCGCTGAGGTGGCCCCAGCAGGGGATGCCCCGCACACCCGGGGGCTCCGCCGGGAGCCACCCGCTGCCTCTCCCTCAGCCGGCTCCGCACCCCGCCTCGGACACCCCTCGGCGGCCAGGGCTCCCCCCTTTCCCTTTCTCCCTCACGCTTTCCCGCCCCTGCGCCGCGCCCCCCCCCCCCCCCCCCCGCGGCGCCCACGCCCGGCGCCCCCGCCCCGCCCCCGGCCCGCGCGGCGCCCCGGCGCGGGTGTTTGCTCAGGGCCGGGAGCGCGGCACGCGCCGGGCGCACGCACTTGCGACAACAAACCCGCGAGCGGCGGGGGCGGCGCGCGGGGCGGGGGCGGCGGGGGGAGGCGGGGCCGCGCGGCCGCCAGCGCGTGTGCGGCGGGGGGCGTGGGGGCTCGTGTGTGTGTGTGTGTGCGCGTGTGTGTGTGCGTGTGCGTGTGTGTGTGCGTGTGTGTGTGTTCGTGTGTGCGTGTCTGTCTGTCTGTCTGTGTGGGTGTGCGTGTCCCGCGCTGAAAAGGCGGCGGCGCTCCGCGCATCGCGGCCGGCAAAGCTGGGGAGCGTGGAAAGCGCAAGGTGCAGGGTGTGCGTGTGTGTGAGCGCGGGGGGTGGCGGGGGGAGGTTTGTCTCTGTGTGCGTGTGTGTGTGTGTGTGTGCGTGTGTGTGTAGGAGAAGGGGGGGCGAGCCCCGTCCGCCCCTTATAAGAGACACAATCCTCAGCCACTTTTTTGCAAAAGGGGCTTTGCAAAGCAGCCTGCGCACACGCGAGCGCCACGAGCCTCCCCGCGGCCGCCGCACGGAGGGCGAGAGGGAGGGGGGCGGGCAGAGCCGCCCGCCGTCCCCGCCGCCCGCCCGGCTCTGCCGTCCGCTCCCGTTAGTCTCCGCTTCCCCTTTCCCCTGTCGTCTGTTGCCTAGCTCATTATTTTTATTTTTTTTTTTTAATTTTAAATTGAACGGGCAAGTTTTTTCTTTTTCTCTTTTTCTATTTTTTCTTTCTCTTTTTTTTTTTGTTTGTTTGTTTGTTTGTTGGTTTTTTTTTTTGTGGTGGTGGTGGGGGGACGGGGACCGACCGTCACTCGGGCGCCCCCGCCTCGCAGGGCTCCCCCTCGCCCATGGCCAGCGGCAGCCCCGCCAGGATGTCCAGCGCCGCCGGGCAGCCGCCCTTCCTGCAGCCGGCGTGCTTCTTCGCCGCGGCGGGGGCCGCCGCCGCCGCCCCTCCGGGGCCGCCCCCGGGAGCGCCACCGCCGCAGCTGAGCCCGGCGGGCGGACAGCCCTCCCCGGGCGGCAAGCCCTCGGCGCCGCGGGCGGCCAAGCGGCAGCGCTCGGCCTCGCCGGAGCTGATGCGCTGCAAGAGGAGGCTCAACTTCAGCGGCTTCGGGTACAGCCTGCCGCAGCAGCAGCCGGCCGCCGTGGCGCGGCGCAACGAGCGGGAGCGCAACCGGGTGAAGCTGGTGAACCTGGGCTTCGCCACGCTGCGGGAGCACGTCCCCAACGGCGCTGCCAACAAGAAGATGAGCAAGGTGGAGACGCTCCGCTCCGCCGTCGAGTACATCCGCGCCCTGCAGCAGCTGCTCGACGAGCATGACGCCGTCAGCGCCGCCTTCCAGGCAGGCGTCCTCTCGCCCACCATCTCGCCCAGCTACTCCCACGACATGAACTCCATGGCGGGCTCCCCCGTCTCCTCCTACTCCTCCGACGAGGGCTCCTACGACCCGCTCAGCCCCGAGGAGCAGGAGCTTCTAGACTTCACAAGCTGGTTCTGAAGGCCGGCCGCCCTCCCGGCAGGTGGGTAGGCGCCACGGAGGCCCGGGGAAGGCCGGGGGGGATAGCGGCGGGACGGACGCGGGGCGGCGGGGCCGCAGCCGCCGGGGCAGGGGGCGCAGCCGGGGCTGCCCCTCGGGCGGGCGCCGCTTGTCCCGCGGTACTTACGAGCGGCTCTGCGGCCCGACTCCCGGCACTGCTCCCGGCGCAGCTCTCATCTCTTCTCTCTTTTATTGTTACAGGACAGTTGCAAAAGGGAAAAGAAACAAACAAACAAAAACCAAAAAAAAACCACCCACATAAAAACAGGTCACACACAGAAAGACAAAAATCCACGCAGAAAAAGAACCTGTTGCGTTCCAGCTCCCCTGCCGTCGGAGGGCGGTGCGGGCACGTCTCTCGGCGGGCGGGCACAGCGCTGCGCGCCGCGGGGGCGGTCGGGGCGGTCGGCCCCGGCCCCGGAGACCGGCCGGCCTTTGCACTCCGTCGCACTGCCACGGACTGCGCCCCGGAGGAGCGGGTGTGTCCGGCGGGGGAGCCCCGGGAAGCGGGAAAGGGCGCTGCGCTCCTCGGCCGACGGAGGAGCTCTTCCTCTTCTTCCTCCTCCTCAGCAGAGAGGCGGCCCATCTTCGCACCTCGCCGCCGCCGCGGCCCTTCAGACACTGGCGTTCATCACCTGTGGACAAAGTTAGTTTCCCGATGTCTGTGGAGATGCTGAAGTTAAGCTATGCTGTACTCAAAGAAGTCCCTGGATCCCCGTCAACCCCCCATCTCCCCGTGCCTCTCCCTCCCCTCGATCCAAGCTTTTCCTCTTGTTTCCATCATAGAATGCTTCCAATCTTTTTTTTTGTGAATTTTTTTATGATGAGAAAATCTATTTGTATCTATCCTAACCCGGTTGGGGATATATTAAGCTATTTTTGTACATAAGAGAGAGAGAGATTTATAGAGGTTTTGTACAAATGGTTTAAAATGTGTATATCTTGATACTTTTTTTAATATGTAATGCTTATTACCTCCTCATGTTTAGACTCGTAGTCAACGTTACCTTACAATTGCCATTTTTGTATGTGGTTTTGTAAAGGACTTGGATTTCCTCCAGATGTACTTTAGCACCAATGTGTCTTACTTTATAGAAACTTCGTTAATGTATTAATAATGTCATTAAACAATGTTCAAAGTGAACAAAGTTTATGCAGCTATTGTCCAAACGCAAAACGGTAGCTATTTGTTTTCATATGCTGCCTTTTGGGAGAAAAAGGAAAAAAAAAGGAAAAAAAAAGAAAAACCAGACAAGCAACAAACACCCCCCCCCACACACACCACTGCCTTTTCTTACTGTTTTATTACAAACTTACAAAGGTCCTGTATAACCCTATTTTATACAATCTAGTTTCATAATAAAACTTTTTTTTAATTAAAATGATCAGCTGCCTACCGCATGCAATTTTTTTTTTCTTTCTGCCATTGGCAACGATGAATGTAAGGACAGAATGTTAACCGATGTTATACCGGAGCTAAGTTGCATATGAAGTGTTTGTATCTGATGGATGTAACATATATATCTTTATCTCTATATAAAAATGCAAAGATCTAGCCCTATCACCATTGTTTTCTTGCCCTTCTGTGTTGCAAATGTGTATCCAAATCAAAAGGCGAGGGGATTATTAATGATTGCATTGTCCTTCCTGAAATCACTGCACATTAGAGAATTCCCCCAAAAGCCCAAGTCTTAAAAAAAGAGGGCGCTCCATCCTGCGTTTCGGCGGTGTGACCCTGTCCTCCTCCGCGCCTCTGACCCAACGGGGCAGGAAAACACGGGGGATGGCACAGCCGCCGCCACCCAAAACACGGGGCGCTGTGCTGCCTCTGCGAACACACTGGCTGGGGAAATAAAACCCTCGCAGAGAAGACGGGAAGCGAGAGGAGAAGGGAGATAAAATTAAATAAATAAATGAAGTAGTAGAAATCGGTGGAAGCGTAGAGGTATTAGTCTTTCCAAACTTGTTATTCTGCCTAAATAGCGTGATCTGCCTGTAAAAGTAGCCAATTACCAAGACTCAAAAAGAAATTGGACTCTTCCCCCTATTCTCCGCTTTTTTTTTTTTTTTTTTTTTTTTTTTGGCTAGCCTGCTTGTTGTCAGTTAGCAAGGACGTGACCAGAATTCGCCTTCTTTTCGCCTGGCTCCTGCATCACTTGCAAATTCAGTTTGCGTGCACCAAGCCAAGCGGAAAGCAAAGCTCAAAATGCATTTAAAAAAAAAAAAAAAAAGAAAAAAAAAAGAAAACCAACAAAGACCGGGGAGAGCCAGTGTGCCGTACGGAGTTACAAAGAAAAAAAAAAAAAAACTAGTCCACTCCGCTACAAATGTGCCGTCGAGTTGCGAGGGATGCGCTATTTTTAAGAAAGAAGAGGAAAAAAACTTCGGTGGAGGAGCCCGGAATTTTCCCTCTGTGTGTGTGTGTGTAACTAGAGCTAGTTAAATATATAAGCATATATATGCACACATGAACGTTTATACGTGTGTATGTCAATGCACAGTCCTTCCTGCATTGCTTTAAAAGTATACACACGTTTGGCCCTTCGCCTCCTCCCCCCACGCCCTGAAATGATCAATACGTGATTTAATCGCGGGGGGAGGGGGAGGGGAGGGGGAGGACGGGACGGGAGGACGGGACACGCTGGGGTCATGAAATCCCTCATTACTTTAGCACAAACACTCATTGTTTTAACCGCTCGTGGAACTAATGTTTAGTTATGAAAATAATAACCGTTATATGCCGCCATCCGCTGTCCCTTTACAGCATCTCCCTTTTTATTTACCCACTTTTGCAAGTGTACAGATAAGGTATGCAAAGAAAGTGTAGCGAGTAATTTATAGCTATGAATATAACATTAGGATAATGTTTCATTCTGTTACAAAGGCGAAATTTCTCTTCCTTGTGTAGACAGGTGTTCTTTTTTGCTCACTTCTGAATAGTAAATATCCAGACTCATTAAACTAAAGGCAAAGTTACGCTGTTGTTCGCTACAATGTATAAGACAGGCTCAGAAATTCACCACCTCCTCCCTCCCTTTTCCCCTCAGCCCCCTCCAGAAAGAAAGAAAGAAAGAAAACACACACACACAATTTTACTGAAGATAGGGAAAGGGCAAAGCAGGATTGGGGTAAATCTCATTACATCTGCTCTAATCGCTTAGCAACACAAAGCCTTTTCTTGTATTAGCGCGGAGAGCCTTTCAGCGCTGCCTGACAGACAGTATTCAGTTAGCATTAGTAAACTCCATAAATCAGGGACTTCTTTGGGCGCAGTATAAGTTTTAGAACTACTCAGGATTTGGTGGGGGGTGGGGGAAGAGGAGCAGAGAGGGGATATGCGTGCAGACGAAGGTCGCTTGGCCACGGATTTATTAATTTATCTACCTGTGTGTTTATTTATTGTAACGCAGGAATAGCGTCCCGGTGACAAATGCCTCTGGCAGAGTGTGTGCCCTCCTCCAAGCCAAGACCCTCGGGTAGCAGGCGAGGCCCGCGGAGGTGGGCAGCGCTGCCCCCGCCTCCCCACACCACGGCCCGCGGGATCCGCCGAGCCGGGCGGGGGCCGGGGGAGCCTCCCCGCGCCGTGGGGTTTACCCTCACTTCCCCATTCCTGCTCGGCCGCTGCCCCCCGCCCCCGTGATGCCATCTCATGCCCAAACTTTTTCCCGCACGCTGGAGCAGGGCCGGTCCCGCGGAGCCTCCGCGCCCTCCACCCCTCCCGCACGGGTAAGAACGGAGTGGGAAGCCCCCCAGGCCCTGTCCCCGGGAAGGGATGTGGGGCCCCTTTGAGCCTCCTCTTGTCCCCAGCCCTTCTCTCACCTTCCCCTCAGAGAGAGGCGCCGGCCCGCACCCAGCTCCGCTAGCACTGGCTTTTGGGGAGCCCTGCTCTAA